>NC_140298.1:97270540-97870540 GCF_964211825.1 Aythya ferina | reverse complement strand
ACGACATTGAAGTAATTCTCTGCACATTCTCTGAAGAGGTGTTCAAGATCTATCTTTGCAAATGGCAAGTCAGAAAGCATATTTGGGGTCCTTTATCAGGTCTTTTCATATGTTATAGGGGCCTGATCTGCAGATGATCAGTTTAGTAGGGGTGACATTGGGCTTTGTAATGGTTACTCTTTAATACCTTCACAGGCAAGAAGTAAGTTTTAATCAGACACTCCCCTTTATGTGGGATTATTTATTTATTTATTTATTTATGTATTTTTGTAAAGAGCTCTTTCCCTCTGTAAGCTTTGGTAAGTTTTAATGTCTACAAAAAAACTAACAGCACCAGGACCTTCGAAGTACCAAATATGTTGAAGTGGGAGTCTCAGTGACTGTTATTTCAATTGTAAAATAGTAAAGCTGTAATTTTGAATGTGTGAAAGAACAGACCCACTTGTAAATGTAGAGAAATAAAAATCATACACAACTGAATTTGCAACTCATCAGAGTAGGATTTTCAAGTAACATTTATCTTGATCACTGGAATGAACAGAAGATACTGTAGTTCTCCATCTTACGACTGGGGTCCCTTCCTACTTCTGCAGTTACAGAAAAACTAGCCTGTGCTGGAAATGTAGACAATGAAATGCCTGTTTTGATAAAACACCATGTCTAACTTGTGGAACCAGGAGGCTTTGCAAATGTTAACCAGCAAAACCACAGGAACTACAGTATTAAACCAACCAGTGGATCCCCTAAATGTTTGATTTGACCCTGATAAACAGAGAAGTTTAGTAAGAACTGTGCTCTTGAAACTGCATATTCTATGAGGCAAGTTAGTTTGAGCTCAGTGTTCATTGTAATTCAAATGAAAATAAATGCAAACAAAGGTAAGAGGATTTGGTTGAAAATGCACTGATGATAGGCATCTACACAAGGTTTTATGTGTTACCAGATGTTCTCTGCCTTTTTCATTCTACGCAGTGACACTGAATGTCACTTGTGTGCTTGTTACTTGTGCTACAGAAAGTGCTCTAGTCTTCTGCCCGTTTGACTGAGGTTCTCCCCTTCCACAAACCCAACAAGCTTTTGAAAGATGATGGAGCTGTTATGATACCTGTTTTTTTCCTGCTGCCGAGAAGTTTACATTTGCCAAATGCCATCTTACAGGGAGCAGGTGAAAACTGTTTTCTCCAGAAATGCAGTAATTTTTCTTTCTCCTGAACTCTTCTTCATATGTGAACTATCAAGCTTTTATGACCTTCTGTTGTTTCTGGCATGAAGGATACAAAGAGAAAAAAATGACAGCATATCTGACTCCGCATACAGCGGAGATACTCATTAACACAGCACAGAATTCATTTAATGTATGCAGACAGTCTCCAATTTGTCCTGTACACCTGTTGCAATTTTAATGGTTTTCTTTGCCTAAGGATGTGAAGATTTCCTATATCATTTTAATTAAACTAAACATAACAAAGCTATATTCTGATTGAGTTTTGATTGTATGCTTTCTTTTTATTTTTTTTTTCTCCTCAGTGTATGATGATATAATTCTGGCATTGAGCAGAGTCAGTGGTAAGTAAAGTCTCTCTTGGATTTTCATGTCGTTTTTTATTTATTTATTTATTTTTATATTAAAGTCAGCTGAGCCTGAGGCAGACAATTTTTATTGTAAGTGGAAAATCTATGGGAGTCATGATGCTTATATCTTTATGGGCACATTATTAAGGTTCTGAACAGGCATTCAACCTTGCTAATTGACACTATTAAAAGGGAACAAAGAATTGTTCCACCTGGCTTATTTGGTTTAGATACTGTGACGATGATATAGCAGTCATTTTCTTCATACTTCCCATTAGTAAATGAGCCTTATGATACAGAGAGAACTAGATTCTGATCCTATTTTCAGTAAGAAACTGGGAATAATTCCAGTGAAAGAACGGGGGATGTACAAGAATAAAATTTTTATGCAAATAAAATCACAATACTATTATTTCATGGCAATTACATAAGTAGCTTATTACTTCACAAAGCAGTCATAATGCTTGTATATGATAATAAAACCATAAACTCATGCTAAACTTTTACCTGATATAAATCAGCAGATCTTTGAGAAGCATGAATCACTGTCTTTTTGTTGTACTCAAGAACAGTGGATCAGATCTTGAATTTCCCTTTGTCCTGGTGTTGTAAACAGTCCATTTGACTGTTTTCTGTTTATTCCATTATCCTGTTTGATTTGCATGTATTCTATTTTATGTAGGTAAGACAGCTTCTCCACTGAAGATACTCTGCACTGAAGAAGGAATAAGGCTTCAGTGTTTCTTGAAGTACTACAATGAAGAAATGAAAATCAGCTGGTCTCATAGGTAGGTGAGAATATTTTTTCAAGTTCATGTGTACATTCAGATTTGTTTGAGAAAAATATAGTCTTAAAGATTTACTATATACTATGCTGTGGCATTCATTTAGGAAGTGGAACGCTTTAGTGAATTTCTTTCCAGCATCTTATGTTCCCTTTTCACATAGTACATATGGTAAAAGAAATATTAATAGACTTGTCCAATACCTGGTTTTAATGTCCAGAAAAGAAGAATAAACAGTATTTCAATTTCTTATTCAACTCCAGACTGTTTGTCTTCCATTGTATCTAGTTGGTTCAAAGATAGTAAAATATTGGAGCATAGTTTTCTGCTCAGAGTTGCCCTTTTCTATAAATGAATGAAATTTCTCCTCCAGGAGTAGGTGAATACCAAACATCTGCTCTCACCAGCCTGTACCAAGAAAGCAAATCCAAAACCAAACAACAACCCTCTCCCCCCTCCAAAAAAAAAAAAAAAAGGAAACAGCAAACAACACAACAATTTTCAATATATAGTCTTACATAAGCCCAAATATTTTAATTCTATTCATTTTCTTTGAAAATATATCCAGTGACACAGGGAGGAGGGGCAAGAAGTACTGAATATTGTGAGAATAGCCCTCAGAGCTGAGAATCATTTCTGTAACTAGAAATGAGTTGGAAATTTCCAGATACTTTTCCAATATCTTCTGTTACATTAAGGTAACAAAGGTAACATTCTGTTACCTTTGGAGGTACTCTTTATATATCTGTGTATTTACAGTTCAGTATTTAAAGTATTAAAGTATTTAAAGTATGTTCAAATACTTTGCTATGTTAGGCCTTCATTTTTTTGAAACTGCAGGTAGGGCTTTGAATGATTTTAAAACTCTTCAAGTTTTTTCAACTTTCACATTCCTTGATGACCTCCAAAGATGACACACAGTGAAGTGTTCTGACCAGGACAGGAAGAGGCTGGTTTGGCTGCACATTGTCTTAGTCAATTAGGAATGTAAGAAACGTGTCAGTGATCATCAGGTTCAGGGAGCTCAAGCAGACTTCCACAAGGGTACTCAGCTGTACTCATAATTCAAGTTTTGTATTCAGCAGGTTCTGCTCTTTCTTTCAGTAAATGTGATACTTGTATGAAGAAAAGGTGAAGAAAAATATCTTTTTGCCTTTGCCTTCTACCGTATCTGCTTAGTTTTAAAGGTGATGTTCCATTCCACCATCCACTTCCTAGCAATGCAAAACTATAGAATGTTCCATGGCAAATAAGGAAACAATCAGCATACGTATTTGTATTTGCTGTCTCTCTCCCTCCCCCACATACTAATATTCCAGATTTTATGGTAAACCTTACATGTCATCATCATGAAGATCATTAAACACAAATTTTGAACAAATAAAATAACATTTCAATTATTTCATTAAATGCTATGATTAGAAGCTAGAGTTGTTATTAAAAACTAAAACAAAAACAAAGACTGAAACCAACCAACCAACCAGCATCCTCCAGACTCACCAAACCTTCTCGCTTTTTCAAATGGAATTTTAAAGAATTACTCCTGGAGAAAAGAAAGGTTATATCACTCCTTTATTTATTTATTTATTTATTTATTTATTTATTTATTTATAGTGTTGTCTGCATATCCTAAAACACACCAATCAAATTTACAGCTAACTTTGAATTGTCCACTATCCTGCTTTGCAGGAAATGTAAATCCTAAAGCCAGTATGCATTATCCACTCATGGCATGGTGGGGAATGTAGTATTTTGTAATAAATAGCAGTTTGCATCTATCTATCTATCTATCTATCTATCTATCTATTCTGGTACATTGAACTCAATGAAGTTCTCTTACAGTAAGGGAAATAGTAAAAATTCCTTTTCCTCATCGAACAAGCTATGAAGCCACATCAGCCCTGTCTATGCAAATAAATTAACTCATCAAAAAGAAGCAACTGCTTACTTTCATCTCAAACATATGTATATATATATATGCTCATATGTACATATTTATAATATAAATATATACCTAAAGATGCTTGGGAGGAAGATACTAGAGAAAAAATTGTTTAGTTTATGAGGGAAAGAAGAAACTTCTTTGCAAACCATTCAAAATAGCGTGGTTTGCATGCTCTCCCTAAATAGCTTCATCTATTTCCATTATTCAGGACAGACCAGAAGAACCACTAATCTGAATCAACAGAGCATTTCTTATATTCTTAATTTAGGAAGTAATGATAAGTTAATTGAATGTTACTATGTGTTTTTTTTTTGTTGTTTTTTTTTTTGGTAGTGGTGGTGTTTTTTTTTTTTTTTAAAGACATATTTATTAATTATCTGCAGTTAGAACATTTGCTGCTTTCCTTGTTCTTAACAACAAATGAACAAACAAACAAAGGTATATTTTGACTTGATGTGAGACTAATAAATTATATGCAAGTCTTCCGTGGATTTCTTAATTAGTTTTTGAAGTTAGTGGAAGGTAAAGATTTTTTGTTCCTGTTCTATTTCATACCCATGCTAGAAAGAAAAGAATCTCCTATGAAATTGCTCTCATTAGTTGCATTTTATTTGTAATTTAGAAATAGTGTGTTATCCTCTGAAATTTTTCATAGATGGTCTCCTACAGAGAATATACATGAAAATAATGTTCAAACCCATTTCTATTCATTCAAGGGAATCTAAGATTTCTTCTGGTGAAAAGATGAAGATTGGAGGTGGAGAGAATATTGCCTGGCTGCAGATAACTGAACCCACTGAAAAGGATAAAGGGAACTATACCTTTGAAATCTTCGGTGACAAGGAATCCTTCAAACGAACACTTGATCTGTCTGGGCAAGGTATAAATATAAGACCATAATCTTTGGATTAAATCCACTTCATGGATTAAATAGAATTAATCAGGAGTAAACAGAGGAATGCAGTAAAAATTGAAAACTTTTGGTCAAAACCAGATGCAATTTAGTTGCGTAACTGGTATAATCTTTTTAGTCTCTTATCTGTTTTTACCACTAGCACCGTTGGGTTCCAGAGGTTTGGTTTTCCATTTTGGTACTGTATAACAATGTTTTTAAAACAGCTTTAGTATGGGTATGTGTTTAAATGTTTATACTGAGCCCCATATGCAAGTGATCATGTACAGTAACTCTCTCAACTGTTTTGTTACAGCTTTTGATGATGCTTATGCAGAATTCCAGAGACTCAAGTAAGTGCTACAATTTTTGCATTTTAATGCTGTAGCAACAATCTTAATTTACTGAAAATGTATTTATTAATAATGTTATTAATAACGTTATGTATGTCTCTTCCTCTCCTCAACAATTTCAGGGCAGCTGCTTTTGCTGAGAAGAGTAAGTTTATTTTACATTTTATCAAAGATGTTCTGCAATCTAGTCTAGTATTCTCTTTAAGGCATCTATCATTATAAGTTGGCATAGCTTTCAGAGTTCTGAAGTTGCAGAAACCTCCTGTTACTGAGGAATAGTGCAATAATAGTAATAATTTATGGGTTTGCACTTGATGTGCATTTTACGCATTTTGCAATGCTCCTCTGTCTGTTTTTGTCTGCAGAGTTTAGGTGAGGTGTGAGTTTCTGGGTGTCACACAAGGAGGTGTTGACTCTGAAAGCAAATAATATATTGGGATCTACCTACTGAGCAAAAAATAACATGCTAATGAATGTGGAGTACAATGGAGAGACAAAGTGGGGAAGCTTGTTACTGTTAGGGGCTGCATGAATTCTGTACATTGATATCAAGTTCCGTGATAATGAAAAGATGTTTCTACTCAGAAACAAAGTGGCAAAATAGACTTTTTTCTAATCTTAGATACCACCAAGTTGCTAAAAGCATCCTCTTTGTTTTGGTGCTCAAAGCTCCAGCTGTCAAGCTTAGAAGCATCTTCAAGGATGTAAAGTGTATCAGTTTAGAACTCCATAGCACAACCTTTGCTAAAAATCTGAGAGGATTATAAAATACATTAATAGGAAATAACACAAAATATTGCAAAAATTGTATTATTTTACATTTCATTAATCAAGCATTACAGATGTTTTTTTGGTTCTTAAGATAAGCCCAAACTAAAGCTGTAATTGATAGGTCACCAAGTTATAAAATTATGAAGAAATAAGTAATTTTGAGTTGTAAAGGTCACATAATCCACATATTTTTTCTTTAACTCCTAGATCGTGGTAAAGTCATTGGTGGCTTGCCTGATGTTGTTACTATAATGGATGGGAAGGTAAGGACTGTTTTCGTCAATTAGCCAAGTTGACTGATGAGATATTTGCTTTAATGGTGGAAAGGGGAGGGATTCGGATGATTTTGCAGAAGCTGAGAGAAAAAGGAGGAGAATTTAAACAACCTAATGGTGGTTATTTGATTGAGGAACATGCAAGTCATAAGTGAGAATGTGCACCATAAACTGTCTATACAGTCAGGGGAGGCACAGCCTGGTTCAGTTCTCAGGCTGGCAAGGTCAGCCTCCTGGTGCTGGTCTTTTGTGATGATTGTGTAGAGACTCTGAGTTAACTGAATACTCCAGTCTGGGCTGGATTTCAGCTCTGTGTACTGATCAGAACAGTTCAAGGGCCCACTCCATCCCTGCAGTAGAACCTGGAGGAGGAGACAGCCACTGTCTGAGACCCAATGTAAAACGAAGAAAACCTAGGTCCCATTCTCCAGCAGGCCAGTCATAGAGTCTTTGTGGTAAGAGCAAAGCAGGGTAAAGAACCTACCTGGCCCAATGGATTAAACTCTTTCCTCTGTATAAATGTTGGCAGATAGTCCCACTTCAATGTATAATTACAAGAGAACGGGGGGAAAGGACAAAAATCTGCAGCATTGTGCATGGTGCAGAGGAGGTACTTGGAAATGATTATCCAGCACTTCTCATGGCACAAGAACTAGGGTGTGCCTAATTAAATGGTCACTGCAATCGAAGGGAAGTAGTTTTTCAAGTGTTTCATAATTAATTTTTTCCTTAGTACCTTAGGCCAAAATAGCTTTGGGTCCAAAAAGAAAACAGGCAATGTCATGAAGAGAAGTCTAGCAGGGGCTATTAAACACATTTGTCTCAATACAGCTAACGCTTATAACTAGTTTCCACCAAATTGTGGAAAGTAGGAAGGGAGCAGGATCACAGTATTCATTCTCATTTTTCTATGCTTTCTTAAGTAGTTGCTTTTGACTTCTAAAAGAGCTAGATGGAGTTTTATTCTAACTGATGGTAGTAGTTTAGCTTGTGAGCCAATGTGACTCATACCATCTGCCGGCTATCGAGAACATATTGATCAGGGTGTTTATGTCTCTTGTGTGATGTGCATCTTCAGAGGCTACGGCTGTGTTGTTCTATGTGGAAATTGTCCTTATGCCAGAGAAAGTGGTTGGAGGCTCCAGTGAGCCTTGCACTGGATACTGAAAGCTACCCAGCTTTGGACAAAACTGACATGATTTCCTTCTTGGCCCATTCCTTTCTTTGTCTCTATTGAGTATTCACATGAGGTGCCTTCTTACTGTAGTAGACAAAAGCACTTCACAGTAAGAAAGCTAATCTGTTAGGAGGTTAGGTATAAGCCACTTCATGACCAACATCTTCAAACAGACAGGAAAAAACCTGGCAATGACATCCCACCCCAACTGCATGTACATGCTAGCTGCAGTTTCTTCATACAAAATCATGCCCTAAAAAGCATGACCTGAAATCAAGGGAAAGCCACATAGCAAGTTTCCAGAAGTAGAAGGGTTCAAAGGAGGCCTAACCATGTGAGGATTAAATAACTGAGTGAATGAAGGGAAAACCTCTGATTCCTGAAATCAAGCAAAACAAAATGGTTCAGAAGGAAGTGAAATTTTAAAATCATCTCTAAATTAAATATGAACAGCTACCATGCAAGATTCATGTAAGTACAAGAGAGAAGTAGTAGCACACGTGCATGCATGCATACACACACACAGAATAGAGAAGTTTCCCCATACAATGGAATGGTCTTTCTGTGCAAATGTATGAACACAAGACAAAGCTTTACCGGCGCTTCTTAAGAGGGTATAAATGATTTTAGGTCACATCTATAATTTAGTAAATTAGAACAGGCCCAAATGATTTAAAAGGACTGTGGAAAATATCTGGTCTCTGGCAAGCTTTTAATATTAACATATTAAGACTTGATTAATGAATTAATTATTAATTGTTCTTAAATGAGGTCACTTTTGAAGGCAATAGTTGTGAAATGCTGCCTGAGTTACAGAAAGGACAGTAAGATTTAAACTTGCTGTTTGCCATCAGATTTAGTTTGATTTCCCAACATTTTATTTTCATCTTTGCATCATTACTCCTTTAAATATTTTATAGAAGAGCTAGTTCCCATAGTCATTAGTTAGCTTTAGATCCTACATGAAGGGTAGGATCATGTACCCCTTCATATAAGGGGTACTCGCACACTTAGGTTGTCACCAGGTTGCACCCAGAGCATGTAAATCTTCCCTCAATGGTCCTCTCTGAGTTTGGAGGCAAATAGTATGCAGAATTGCTTCTACTTGGGAATGTATAGTACTTTTGATCACTTAAAATTTCTGCCTTTTTTTTTTTTCTTTTTCCCCACTGAGTTATATCATAAATAAGAATTCAAGAAAAATAATGCACAGAAACATGCACATGTGAGCACAGATGGGCTTTCTCTCCTCCCTCTAGATTAGAATTCTGTGGAACCTGAAGGGTAATACTGAAGGGAGGGAATATAAAGAAGCATTCTGGTACATTTTTTTACATTTATTTTTTAACACATACGGGAAATTATCATGCTGATTTAAATTACATAGGCCAGAGTTTTGGGCGGAACGAGATTCAAGCAAAAGTGAACAAAGCAGATAGTTATCAACGCATGTTCTCAAATGATTATTAAGCCTCTTGCATCATCATTTTACCTAAATACATAAGATTTATATACATATAGATACAGTGATAAAAGTAAGATTAGCAGTAACTCCGTATAAATTCGGAAGAATGATCATCAGAATTTTGTAGGCTTCTTCAGTCTTTGTTCAGTCCTTGGAAAATACGTGAACTGCCAGGATGACCTACTAGGTCTTTTCAGCTATTCTATTAATACACTGTACATGCATGCAACACTTTTACAACCTTTATGAATTATTTAGTCTTCATAAAATATTTCCATTTTAGGAGTCAGCAGCATTTGGAATCAACGACCAATGATTCATGTTATGTACTACTATTTAAGTGATTTATTTATTTTTTTTATCATCTCAAGAAATAACCTCAGGAGGCCTAGGTCAAAAAAGATTTGCTCAGTTCTCCTTGGTGTGTACAAGGAACCTTCAAGGATGTTTTTAAACCTATCATTGCCTGAACATCATGTCAAACTAATGGGTTGCCAGGAGTTTCCTGCAGGCAGGACTGCATTGACAGTCCAACTTACCATCTTCAGGCTCTGTTACCCTGGGGCTATTACTGCTTCACAATCACTGGTAAGATGGTAGAAAGACTGAAAGAAAGAAAGAAAAAATAAACAAACAAACTAGGAACTCTACTTTTCAGTCCCCAGGAGCATGATAACTGTCTTTAATTAACTAGGAATAAGAAGTGCCTGAAAGCAATACTGAGAATACTGTTAATCAAATATGCCAAATCCTTAATAATATTTCTTTCCTTTCTTTCTTTCTATTTTTTTTTTCCTCCCTCAGACTCTGAATCTGACCTGTACTGTGTTTGGAAACCCTGACCCAGAAGTGGTTTGGTTCAAGAATGACAAGGCCCTTGAACTTAATGAGCACTATGTGGTTTCACTGGAACAAGGAAAATATGCCAGTTTAACAATCAAGGGAGTGACCTCAGAAGACTCAGGCAAATTTAGCATTCATGTCAAGAACAAATATGGTGGGGAAACAGTGGATGTCACTGTAAGTGTGTACAGACATGGTGAAAAAGTGCCTGAAGTTAAACCCGGCCAGCTTGCAAAACCTAGACCAATACCACCATCAGAAGGTAGTTCTTAGAACCTGAGGGCAAGACAAAATCCAATAAATAATGCACATAACTACATTTGACAACCAAAATAGTATACACGAGCTGTAGCTGAGGTATTCCCACACATAACTAATTGGTATTCTCCAAAGGCAAACAGCTTTTAGGAGTTTTGCTTTAGGGAGGTAGTTGTGCTACAGGGGTGTGCAATGTGCAATGATCTTATTATAAATACATATAATAGGGTGGGACTAGCAAGTAACAAAAAGCCAAATGCCTGCCAGAAGCTTCCATGTGCATATAAGTTGCATAAACCTACAGTAAAACTCCATTTCCACTCCCCCAGCCCCTACTTGTCTGAAAAGTAAACAAACCACCCCCTCCCCCCAAAAAAAAGAGAGAGAAAAACAATCCAGCACTCTCTTGAAAACATTGAGAACAAATATCCCATCAATAAATATAGTGAACTGCAGTTAGACACATGTTCAGAAATGATTCCTGCTTTGCCTCACACACAGTCCCCTTGGCTTTGAAGTCTCTGATTACGTAAGTTTAGTGGATAGTCCCTATTTAGTAATGATATTGTTATTTTATAGTGTGAATTTATCTTTAGTGGAGTTTAATAGAGTTTTACAGATGTTCACTGTTTATGCCTTGAAGCATAGGTTACATGTTTGTATTTTGTTTTTCTTGCATTGTGCTAATAAAACTTTCGAAGTCACCTTTGCTACTCATTGCTCCAAATCATAGCTAACTAGTTTTGTTTACTCTTTCATTGTTTAATTATTGCTTATTGCACAATTTCACAGCTGATAGCATGCAGACAATCGACTTTCAATAAAGAATGCAAATTATGGTTAATCACAGTCACTGGGTGGCACTTACAATATTAATTTCACTCTTTACAATACAGGTCAAGATGCAAGATCAAATTGTCAAAAGACATGTATACAACTCAGTCACTTAGGATAATCATGTCTTTGATTCTCCTCTATACAAAATGAACAAAACTCTTCCATTGGTGGAGTAATGTTCTGCTAGGCAAAGCTTTAAATATGTGCTCTTGAAATCTTCAAATAGAATGGGCTTCAGTGAGATTGCTTGCATATCTTTCATACACAGCAGATGACTACAGCACTGTTTTTTGTTTTTAGAACAGGTTCTCTATTAAGTACAAGTGTGTTTATCTGCTTAGATGTACCTTTGTAATTTGCTAAACAGCTTCCAGCAAATTCCCCAGTGGCACTGGAGAGCCTGGATGAAAGTGTTTGGTGCAAATATCAGGTCTGTAAATTTTATTTGGGGTCATGCCTGAATGCCAGAGCTTAGGTCTGAAAATATGGAAATAATTGTCTCGGGTTTGTTTGTTTAATTTTTGTTTGTTTACTCCAGCAGACAAGCTGAAAACCAAAACCAAACCAAACCAAACCAAAACAAAAAACCCACAAACAATTCCATAGTAAATTTAACTTCAGGGATTATTTTTTTCCCCCACTTTTTTTCTCATCTGAGTGACATAGAAATTCAATTTTTTGTCTGGCAAAGAAATACTTCACTTGATTCAAATATATTTTATTGTTGAAGCAGATTGAACAGCAGAGGAAATGAGAAGCCAATTTTCAAACTGTCAGAGCTAGTAGGTTGGAGCACTCATATGGAAGACACAAGAGGAACATTTAGTCATTCTCCTGCCACCTTGTCTCAATCCATGGGGATTTGAACTTCTCTCTCTGACCATCAAGGGTGGTGCTTGGATCCCCACTCTTCACTGTATTTGGAAGTGCTGCTTCTCCCACTTATTCATCCTTTTTCACTTTGTATAACTAGGTAAACAGGAATTACATTAAACATTGATATATGTCTATTTTCGGTGAAAAAAACAAAAAACACTGTGCTTATGGAACCAACATGTCCAGTTGCACAATCATGGTTTGGGTTGGAAAGGACCTTAAAGATCATCTAATTCCAACTCCCCTGCCATGGCCAGGGACACCTTCCACTTGACCAGCATTTATTCGGACAAGTATCTGACAGGGTTAAACACTCAAGAGCATGGCATTACTGAAAGGTATTTTAATTAAGAGATCTTAGAACACAAAGCAAAATGATGATTTATCTTCCAAATATCTATCAAAACAAGAAAATATTTTTTGTATGAATCTGCTCTCATAAGAACTTCAGCAAATATTCCAATAAAATAATTTCAAATTCGTTTTCTTTTCTAGTCTAATTTAGTAGTTAAGGCCTTTAAGGTTTTCAAAATCTTTCTGTGGCAGGCTCACAAAGCATCAGAGTCAGTCTCCGTAGCATACAAAGTGAGTATCAGCAAGAATTTAATATTATTTTTATCTCCTTCTACAGTACACAGGTTAATTTTAGCTGAGACTATCAAATTATTGCATGTTATGGCAGATTTTCAGAGGTATCCTTGGACACAGGAGACAAGGTTAGCCTCATCTCAGTTATACCTTTAGCTGGCCTTCCTAGTTAAGCAAGCCTCACTTATTTCCCTTCAGGCAAAAAGAAATAATTTATTATGACACTTAATCCTCTGCTGAAGTACAGGAATTATCATTCACAGGAACAGTGTATTCAAAAGGCTAAGGACTTATAAACTGTGCAACATTTTCCAGTGTTCAGTGTAGCTTTGATTTTCTTGTACACATTTAAAAACCTTGTTATCGGTGCTAGGAAATTAATCAGGTTAACTCTGTTAAAAAAGGGACTATCTTTTCAGAGTGACTGTGCATCTAGATGCCCAGTGGAGCTATACAACCAGATGGATATACGAGGGACAAAGAGGATGCTCTAGTAATTTAGCATTAGCATTTACACACACCGTCACAGACTTGGTGTCAGCATTAGTTTAGTTAATAAAAACTTTGAAATGGGAAGAGAAGCAAGTAAAATTTGCTGGGAAGGGTCTGATGTCAATGGGCCTACCCTCACCTAGGCCAGTGGAGATCTCATTTTTACTCAGTGTGAATCTATCCTGTTATTTTTACAAATTCAGGGGCCCATTACAGTGAAATAGCTATTTGTTACCCTTAAGAAGAAATGCTTCTGTTAGAATGATTTTCTGTCACACTGGTGAGTTTTGTGTTGTCTGAGTTTCATGTTGCACTCTTCTAGGCAGTGCTAGCGTGGAGCATCGCAGGCTTGTCACGGGAGGCAGATAAGATGTCAGCCAGTTGTCTTGATGGGCCCAAAGCCATGGCTGTGTCTGTCATGTTGGCATTCTTCTACAAGGCTGGCAAGGCTGCCTTTTCTCTAAGCACCTGCTTCCTTTGAATCAGCTTTGATATGTTACTGTTTATTTGCTTGAAAACAAATTCTGTGCAAATTCCTCCCAAGGCCAATTTACAGGTACTTTTTATGAGAAAAAAGTTTTTGGTTTTTTTTTTTTTTTTTTTTAATATGACAGTATTTGCCTCCAGTGTAAATCTTTCCCCAGCCCATAATGTTCACTTGCATCCCACAGTTCAAAAACTTATGCATACTACATTAATCTGCTCTTGTATGGAGACAGAGGTTCAATGATAATAGCACCCTAAGTGCTGTTAACGCACACACAGTTTCTAAAGGAAACTTTTGAAATATAATAAAGCACTTTTTTTTTCAGTTTAGTAGAAATGAGAATCAAACCTCTAGATGGCACCAGAAGAACAAGATAAAAATGAACAGGTCTTAAAAAATTCTGCCAGCTATAGCATATCCATCTTTTTGATGCAAACACATTACTTAGGGAATGGGAGATTATTAAAAGCATTACACTTATGCCAGTGACAAGGACAGGTCCAGCAAATGACTATTTCCCGGAAACAGCAGGTGATTCTGCAAGCAATAATGCTCCCTCTTAATCTGCACATGATACACATTAAGAGGGTAAGCACACCTCTGTAAAATGCAAGATATTGCAGTATTACAGCAAGTTTCTTCTTAAGATGTGAAAATTATAGCATATCAACTGTATTGACATGGGGAGATATGAATTCAAGCTCTAAAGGTAAACCTCTTGGACAAAACACCCTCCCCTGTTTCTAATATTGTGAGACCCTTGCCCTACAATTTTATTCAGTCTTTATAGAGGGATGATTCCGTTTGAAATTAACAGGAGAACTGGGAGCAGACAGTGCAGGATCTGGCGCCTAGCACTGCCACTGCAAGATTCAGTGATGTTAGGACCTGTAAGAAACTACTAGTAGCCTTCCATAATAATATTTCATCCCTCATTGGAATGTGCAGTAACTCAGTACTGGCTTTGTCCTTGGATATTAGCTCAAGGTTTATCAGATTGTTACATTTTAAAAATAGTGCACTTCACCTCACCTCATTTCCTTTACGAACATTTGAACTTTGTGTGGGTGCATTAAAGGCCTGTTAAATTGTAATAAACTTGTCTAATTTTTTAAGTTAATGTAACTTCACTTTCTGTTATTGTTGCTCCTATCTTCCATTAATATCGTACATCTGAACACCTGGTAGAAAAAAGACATTTAGACAGCCCACTGCAGTCAGTAGTAATATGGTTAATAGATGCAACTGAAACATTTCCCATGGTATCCTAAACTATCCAGCGGGGTTGTCCCATGCAGATTTCACCTAGCACCAGTGTCCCCCAACAGGGAATTTGCTCTCCACCCAGCCAAGAGCCTCTGTGGGAAGCCATTATCTATCCGATGACGGTGGTGCACTCAGCATGTAGAAGAGAGGCAGATGGAAAGAGCTACAGCTTCTGTTAAACACAGGGCCAATGTCACTCTTTAACACGTTAAGTCATGGTAAAAATGATGACCAAAATTTTAGTCTGCTGACTTAGTGACTTCTGATGGACCATTTTGAATGAAATGCACTTAAAAGCCAGTCCAACAATCATAAATCAACCCAAAGCTAGCCCTCCTGATTGCAAGATAATGTGTGAAAAAGAACCCCACATAGTCGTGTGCCACTTTTGCTGTCTGGGAAAAAATGACTTCCATATATGAAAATGGCAATCAGCCTCCTGCATGGTGCTTAATGGGAGGTAAAACACAAGACAACTCCCTGGCTGGGAGTTATGAGGCCACATGCAGATGTCTCCATCTGAGCTAATCACTGAAACTCCCTTCTTAGAAAATGGAGAGAAACAAGTACTAGTAGGGCACAAGTCATGCCATTCTAAAGTAGGTGTCTCAAATAATTGAGATGAATCATGTCTATTATTTCCACTGGCTGCAAAGGGAGATTACTATAACCAGCTTGGATGGGAGACATCTACATGGCTGATGTTTGAATTTAGGTGTGATAAATTCTGCACCATATTTCTCTAATTGAATTGGCTCTTTAGTCGAAAAATCTATTTACAGAGATGCTTCATAATAGCTGGAATTTTTGCCATGTGTTTACAGGCTGGCTTCCTCCAGAGGACTCTTGTATCTTGCAGTCTTTGCTCCCTTCTCTGATTTTCATGTTATTTTGAAATCTCTGGGCAAGTCTTTGCAGACTTCCAGCTGCCACTCGGTCCCAATTCATAGTCAGCTCTCATGATTTGGCCTTTATCAAGACATTGTGTCAGGCCTTCTATTCTTTTAAATATGTGAGTCTTTGACCCAGGTTCAGAGTGACTGTGCTCTTGCTGTTAGTGTGGGACTTGTTTCTGCCCTTGTTCCTCTCAGTGCCATCACTCTGTAGCAACACCTCAATCAGCAGAGGCTGTCAGCCCTTCATGGTCAATTAGAGCCCTTCTGCTAAGCCCGTAAGATGTGCCTCGCACAGTTTCTCTGTCAAGCTGGCCAGGCACATCCTCTGGCTGGAGAAGCATGATTCCATGGGGCTCATGTGCCAAACTTCTTTCCCTGTGCCGAAGGCAGCTAAGCAACTGGCCAAAGCTCTGAATCCTCCTGGTCCTGGCTTTGACCTGGTATGCTCTTGTCTTGTGTTTGTCTCTAGTTAGTTTCCCGTTATCTTTCTTTTAAACTCTTACTCTCTGGACTTCATGGTTACTGTATATGATCTGCATTCCTCTGTAATTCAGTCTGCTGTCTTCTGATACTGCTTTAATGGCAGCATCTGATTCAGTAAATAAAACAGCGCCAAGCTGATTATCTAGTTCTTAGGCCAACTCCTGTGCACATTAACTTCTTCTAGCATCCTCCTCAAAGTCTGACTTCATCAGAACTGCCCAACAGGGATAGTCCTTACCCACCCTAAGTCCAAAACTTTGCTAAGGTCAGTCTGAACAAATAGCAGTACTAGTTAAATAAGCTCAGTGCTGATGTCTTAGTACTGGTTAATTTACTGGCATAGTTTCTAACTGAAGTGTCCAAGTACCAGCAGCTGTATTAAAATTTTGGGTGATAGCATCGAGTCTTAGTGTCCTGTTAGTAAGTATGTAATTGAGCCAATGTGGTCTGATGTTCTCAACCACTTTCAGCAAGAAAGCCCACCTTAATGAAATGTTTGGTTCAGTCGCCTTTGTGTTTCTGTACTGCCCTGAACCCAGCATTTCTGGATGCTGAACCTTTCCTGTTCATGATGTATTTTTATCATCATCTACTGGTTGTTGTACACTAATTTTGGCATAACCGGAGGGAAAAAAAAGGTTATGATAAATTGGCATATTAGTACCTGAACTCCTCTGTAATGCTGTACGCAGCACTTTGCAGGCCTAGATCCTAAAAGATTCCTAATTTTTGTATAATTTGGATAGACCTCCAACTTACATTCAGTGAACACTGGTAGCAGCTTTTGTTGCTAAAGGTTATGTTCTGACCTTTCAGGAGCAGGCTGGGCTCTCAAGAGACATTTCTCCTTATCTTGATGCTTACCTGAGCTGCTCCTGTCTGGTTGGCATTTATGGCTGGTAAACAGTCTCCCAGGTTCCCTCAGACAGGCCTTCATTCTCCAAGCATGACATGTGGAGCCTTTTTAGGTTGCCATCAGGTTTTAAACCTGCTTTTGTGTTCTCTTTAAATACAATCCTGTTTTACATGCACAGCTCCCCTTTTAATTGTTTCAGGTGGGTAAATTCCCATGGGTCTTACTCCTTTCAGGCTGAATTGTCTGAAGTGTGTGCTCCATCCTGTTGTGACTACCTCAAGTGTCCCATCGCACATCAGAGAGTGTATCTTGCAGACCTTGGTGTCCTGTAACATCAAGTCACCTGCACTGGAGCCCATTTAATTAACCAAGATTTCTATTGTCAGTACCTTCTCCTTACCTCACAGGACTAAATGCTCAGAAACATAATTTAAATCAGTTTGAGAGCTCAGCTGCCTCTCCTCCATGGTGTTTCCTGGTGGGTTGCGGTTGGCACTCACGTCCATCCTGTGCCAAAATGTGAACTGATAGGACAGTTCCATTCTGAGGAGCACAGCTAGCAATTCCTCTTCCATCTGAGCACTGTCCCTTTGGGCCTGACAGGCTTTAATTGAAAATGCCATGGGCCAATGACTTTGTAGCAACTGTGCTCCCAAGTCTACTCCTGAGGCCTCAGGCTGTAATTACAGATACTCCACAGGCATTATAGGATTGGCAGCTTATTCATATTCATCTCTCTTCTTTCAGACGATCTTATATCCTGATGGTCTGCTTCTTACATTATGGCTTCTTACATATTCCTAAGCTTCACGAATGCCTGATACAAATGTGCAAAATGTAGAAAAAAATGTTAGCTTCACCTGTACTTTTCTAGACATTTCCTGAAGGCTCTCAGTTCCTCATGATCTATTCAGAGATGTAGTAGAGCTGGTAAGTGCTGACAGTGGGAAGAACATTTGCTCTCAACACCTTCTTTGGAATTACTTTATACTAGGAGTCTTTTTTTTTTTTTTTTTTTTTTTTTTTTTTTTTTTTTTCAGCATAGTGTATCAAAATGATTAAGGGCAGCAAAAAACCCTGGCACAAGGGCGTTGTTTTGTGTTTATTCCCTTTATGCTCGCTGTGTCCAGATAACTGAAAAAAGGGAAAACAAGGAATAGAAAGACTACATGGCTTCACTGACAATTAAAAAATTGGGTACTTGTGGGAGGGATTTGATTCCTCTTACATGTTTAACTTGAATTTGCCTACATCACGCTAGCAACACCTAAGCTTTGAAAGCTTTTACAATACATTGCCAAGCTTCAGTTGACTATTCAATTTATTTACTGCTACTCAGGAAAACAAAATTACTGGTCTGCTGTGGACTGAAAACTAACTTATTTTCTCATTTTCTGTTTTTTTTTTTTTTTTTTTTTTTTTTTTTTTTCTTCCCCTGGAATAATTCCCCAATTATTGTGCTATATGCAAAATATATATACAATATATATATATATATATTTACAATATATACAATATTTAATGCACAGAACTCTTGCCCTTCTCCTTGATTATTTAAGGAGATGGAAATATGGGGTAGTAGAGGGAGTGGCTGCATTCATGTCCTAAACATCTCTGTGCTATTAACATTCAGGGCATGCTATTGTGTATAAACAGCTGTCAAAGAGAAAATTCACATGCTGAATATTTTTATTTCAAAGTCCTAATCAAAAAAATACTGGAAATGAAAACTAAGTCTAAAACAGCATTGAATAAATTCCAAGTCTGTCCTATGAAATATGCTTGAAATATGAGTTTTATAGTGTTTTTAGAAAATCTGCAAAAGCTAAGACTACTAGTAGCATTCTTATTCTTTGAACATTCCCAATCCACTCAAGTATTTTGGATCAACAGAAAAACAGATCTCTGCAGTGTTTGCAACTGAAGTAGTGCAACACTGGGTTTGTGCCAAAGAAACTAAAATTCAGTAAAACCACAGACAATCAGGATATCAGTTATTTGGTCTATATTCATTGCTTGAACTGAGAGAAAAGAAAAAAAAAAAAAAAAAAAAAGACAAATCTGTTTTTTAAAGTATTCGTGTACAATAATCAATGGTGTTATGACAATATATGCAAAGGCAAATTAAAAAATCCCCCAAACCCTGATATTTTTATTGTGAGTTCTTTAACTTTGTTAATTTAAAATGCATTCCTTCTTAAAGCACTTTCATGCAAATTTTATTTTTTATTTCCCACTAAAGATATGATTTTATTAAGGACAGTCAGCTAGAAAACATGTGGAAGCACACAAACACAAAAGCATACAGTATGTTCAGACTTTGTACTAACTGATAATAGTATTGTTACTCATTGTTTAAACACTGCCAGCCCAATCCTATCTGCAGTGCAAGAAAATGCACTCTAAAAGCCAAGTTTAACAATCCTAACACTTTTTGAAGTGGTTTTAAGTAGCAACACTGTGCAAGAGAACATTTCTTTTTCTCTGGTTTACTTATGTGAATAAACTGAATCATATCTATTTCTCTTTGAAATCAACATTCCCATGAACTGAAGATGGCATGTAAGAAATCTCTCAAGTGATTCTTTTTTAAAAATTCTGTTTACATTTGCTTTTATGTGTGACTCACTATTATGTTTTTTTTTTTTTGTTGTTGTTTGTTTGTTTGTTTGTTTTGTAGTTCTTTATGACAAGTCTCTGCCTCAAGTTGTTTTTATTTTACCATTATTTTATTTTAGGCATATATATATATATGTATGTATATATATGTATATATATTTGTAAATGTAGCTGTTATTAGCTGTTTCTGTGACAGAATTCAAGAGGAATTATGTTAAGTTTATTACTTATACACATACATGCATATATGTTACATACTATAAAAAATCTACAAAATTATGTCTGCAAATTGTTCATTACCCATTTTATGAAAATTAAAGCCCTCAAAACTCTTTATTTTCTACCTCCTAGACATTTGGACATGATCTTGAAATCTGGCTTGAGGTAATTGAATAGAGAGAAGTGGGAAAGAGGGTTTGCAGAAGAAATGTGCCTCTTGCTGTCCTCCTGAAAACCTGGCTAAATTTGGCCATGCTAGTAAATTGTAATTAGCACATGTGTAGAGATTTTCTAGAGGTAAAAGTATGTGATGGCTCTGTGTGCACAGGTCAGGCTCCAGCTGACAGGCAGCTTGCCCTTTCCCTGAGATGACTCCTCTGGGATGCTGGAGGCAACTCTAACTGGATGCTACAGTGAGGAGCAGCTCTTTCTTCCTCCTGCTTTCCCGTGGGATTCAGACAGGGTGGAAAAGGGAGCTGGCTGCTGCCAGTGAGGGGCAGAAGAAGGGAGATGGCTGTGGGAAGGCTGGCACTGGCTTGAGCTCAGGGAGGAGAGGGGAAGAGGGCCCATGGCAAGGCAAATGACTGGTAGAATGAGGGAATGGGGCAGCTTCAGGGAGAGAGGAGAGCTTTGAAACCATGATGGGGAATGCTAACTAGAGGGGAGGGAGGCTGCAGTGAAGGGAAGGGCAATCAGGCTGAGATATGTGTGTGGAAGAGGCAATTGTGGAGCAGAAAGCAGATGGATAGGAAGGTGCAAAAGCAGCAAGGACTGGAGCTTATCCAGCACAGAAGCAGGGACTGGGTGACATGTATTTCTCTGCAGAGCCTGAGATCATAGAGATCTCTGTGTATCTGAAATTAGTACATTTGATAAAAACTGCTGTTGACTCCCCAGTACTATCACCAGTGGCAGCTTCTAGGGGTGCAGAGTACAGTGGGTGAGTGGGGTAAGAAGTCTGAAATTTAGGTGAATTGAAAGATCTAAGCAGTAAAAGTCTTATAAGAAGAGAGATGTGAGAATGGTGAGAGCCTGGCAGAAAGATGCTGCTGTGACTGGAGAAGACCATGTCAGACCACAAGCCAGTGATAAGGAAAAGAACTAACTCTGAGGTCCTATAGCAAGACTTGCAATAAAACCAGCCAGAGTATGCAGGGAAGAAAAAAAGAAATGAAACAAACAAGCTTACAAGCTGAGGAGATTGATAATGGATATACTCGTGGCTATATCATGGTGTTTGCAATGGGATGTTCTCTTCTTCCTAAGGAAATGCTGATAGGGAATTGTTTATTTTGAGGAGTTTCTTCTTCTCACCAGCTGTCCAAATACTAACAACAGAACTACCAACAAAAGAAAGTTCATGTCTGGGCTACACAACCTGATTAAATGTTCTTTTCTGGTTGACTGGCAATAGGATGGATCTCAGATAGGGCAGAGAAGGAATTGAACATCTATTTTCTCTGCAGTGATTTCATCTGTCAAGCTGCATACAGCTTTCTGCTTTGGTTTTATAAAGACAATACCTTTAAGAGAAAACATAATAAGCGATACAGTGGCTGCTAGTTTCACTGGTGTGTTCCAGGTTCTCTGTACCCAGCTCCAGTGATGCATTGTGACCATAGCATTAATGTTATGACTCTCTTGTATGTAATGTTTCTCTTGCTCTTATGGCATGGTACAAAACAACTGCCAAGAACCTAGCATATATTTTTCTTATCTGTAGAAGCACTTTGTTTTCAAGGTATAGTTGCTGCATTGCATTTGCAGGAATCCAATTTTATATATTTTATCAGCAAACTTCTGATTTTTAAGCGCCTGTTAGATTTCTTTATTTTCCTGAATAATAATAAACTGCCACAATGATGAACCTAAACCTAATTTGGAAGAGAAATTGGAAGCTCCTTCAGTAAGTCTAATTTTCCTTTTTATTTTATTTTGGTGGCTAATCCCAGATGGTGGGGCATGAGTATCACTTTTTTTTTTTTTTTTTTTTTTTTTTTCCTTTTTCCCAAGGATTTGATTGAGTGTGTTAACTCTTCTGCAGTATGAATCATATTTGAGAGGCTTGACAACAACTGCTGCAACATTTGTATTCAAGCCAAAATGGGAACTTCCTAGCTATCATTTACTGAAAGAATATTTTAAAGTGAAATGCTTAAAATTGTCAGAGAAAACCAAAATTAAGTGGACAGGATAACAGAGAAAAGGTAGTATGCTTCAAGCATAAGAAATCTCATGAAAGTGGGCAAGCAAGATTTCTTGAAAAATTGAAGTTGTGAGCTGGAGTAAGATTAACAAGTGGGAATGTAGGATATTCTGACAACACAATTGTAAACAACCTGGTAGATATTTCATAGATGGTACCAGCTGTTACAAAATAAAGAAGAAATTAAAAGAAAAAAAACTGTCCTGTATTCATTCCTCCTCCTCCAGTGCCCTGACACAGAAGACTGCATTAGGAGTCCTTGCTGGACTTTTCTCCAAAGGTATTCTTCCCTCTCCATTTTCTATGTTCTTCACAGGAGCCACTGAACATAACTCTGGAAACAAATAGATGATTCTGTGTCTTGTATGATGAAAAAGCACATTCGTATTCATGAAAGCTTCTCACATTCACAGAAGCATGTGAAAAAAGTGCTTTGTGAAAATTAGCAGTACTAAAGTCCAGTCCTCATTCTTTTGCTTGCAGTATGACTGATAAACATTCAAAATCAGATATTAGGAGGAAATAACTCTACTTGCAGCTAGCAGAATTCACATTGGAGAAAGTTGCTCACTTTCAACAGTGAGGATCAGTCAACATATGGGGCATAGATTTTAATAGCAACGGAGACAGAGGGTCTCTCTGAATAGCTCCACATTAGTTAAATCACAAGTTATTTAATAATTTCCTGTCAATTTAAGGTTTTTTGTTTGTTTGTTTGTCCCCCTCCCCCCCCCTTTTTTTTTCCAGGCAGTTATTTTCTTCCTGCCTTAAAAATCTATACAGCAATTGCAGTAGTCCCAGATGATCTTAAGGTATTAAGTGAAACCCTAATTCTTTTCTTCAGCTCGTGGATTTAGGGACAAGTACTGAACAAAAGAATCAGTGACACCGTCATCATGAAAGATATATAACTCAATAGCAGTGAGAAGTAACCGAAAAGGGAAGTTTGACTTGATGTTCCTGTGAGAGATTTCCCCTACAGGGGAGGAGAAGTGAAGCTTTTCTATGTCAAAGATATATAATGAGATACAGCTGTATTTGCATCAAGAGATGGGGATCATTAACAATCATGAGTTGGGTGCAACTCCTCATATATCTTCAGGCTAAAATTCTGAGTCACAGGCTTGCCATATTATTAAAATAAATGGGGTCATACAAAGTGACATGTTCTTGGGCACAGGGAAGGTTTGGCCCCCAAGGACTTCACTCACCCGTGCTAATTCTGCTAATCAATCAACTGGTTGTTCACATTTAATCCTGGCACTAAAACATTCTTGCAGGAGAATCTTAATTTGTGAGCTCTTTGTGTTCTCTTGTGAGTCAAGAAGTTAAACTAATTTGATATTGTGCTCCCCTGATAATGAAAAAGGCTGATGAGAGTAAGAGAGAGTTTACAATAGTGTGTCTTATTAAATCATTTTGCATTTCAGTAGCCTAATGATTTACCTTTCAAGTGGTGTTCGTGATACAGGGCAGATTAAAAAACTGTTCAAAAATCATACTAAAAATATAAGTTCATTATTTTTATTATAATATTCACATTTCTCGGAAAGTTCACACCTGAATGGTGCTAGAAGCTGTACAAATATAAACCAGACCAATCAATGAGATGCAGTGTTGTCAACGGGTGCAATTTCTACTGTACCGCCTCATAATTTAGACTCCAGGTCCCAAGATGCTATGATAATCTGAGTTTTAATTTGAAATATAGGTATGAATTTTAACCTTGTTGTGGTGCAGAAAAGCTTGAGAACATGAACTAGAAAATGTTAGAAAAATGAGAAGGCAGCAAATAGAAGACTATGTAATCTTCAGAAAAAAAAAAATAAATGCATTTTTCAACTCCCAGGAGAATTGGTTTCATTCTGTCTGTTCTAACCACATTGAGCGTCCTCCCCTAAGCAAAAGCATCAAGGATCCAGGAGAGGACTGGTGCCACCAGAGCATGTTGCAGAACTGGCTGTTATGGAGCCTCTTTCCTTGGAGGTCACATGAGGTGGGGAAAGCTCTCCTCAGACTACATAAAATGCATTTGTTACAAAGCAACCTGCTCCCCATCACCATTTTACTTGTAATCCTTTCTTCATGACATGACAACAAGCTTATCAATTTATTAGACTTAAACCACTCTTTGTCGGCAATTGAACTGCCTGATGAGAGATGGATGCTGGAAATAGTGGTACACCAAATGAGTTGTTCTAACGAGCCATGTGTAGCCCCACAGGCTGTGGGCTGTGAGCATTCCTGGTTTACAACATCACCATGAACTTGAAGGCATTTGGCTGATAGCTAATGATATATAAACACAATGAAATTAATTTTACCTTCACCTGAAATTAAAGTTGTGTGAGGATCAAGACTTATCAGAAAAGAACCTGCTTAAAACCTAAACCCAAAGCTTAACTTATGGATGGGTTTGATTTCCAGGTAAAACAATGTGCAAAAAGTCTTCTTGGTCATATTTATGTTGCAGCATACTCACTGCAATATAAAATAATATGATGTACAGCTTTAATGACAGACTGTTATCTTTAGCCATAAAGTCATAAATGAGCATCTTTATCCAATGAAATGTTCTGCCCTTTTCAATGTTGCAACATTTTCTTGTTCTCATCTAAAGCAAATTTTATATGTTTATGCTTATTAACATAACTGTCTCTGCTCCTTAAAAGAAAAATGCACGCCCTTATTTTTCACACTTTTAAAATAAATAACTTCTATGATTCTTTCTGTAAAAAGGTTAGTCTGAACCCAATTCACATTAAAGCAGGAGTTAAAGACCTTTAGTATTTACAGTGTAGAGGGGAAAATTAAGGTCTAGGAGATACCTAGTACCTGATGGGCTCATTAAAAGGAGCATAATTCAACCATCTTACCTCCCATTCTTTGGTAAAATAAACAGTTTGCTAATATTTAAAATGACTACCTACACTTTATGAAACAAATGTCACTTTAGATTACGGGTGAAGGCAAAGATGAGGAAGAGGAGCTGATTTCGTTTTAGAATACTAGTTGAAACACTCTCATGATGCCAAAAAGACACAATAAAGTTTCCTGATTATGCTGAAAAGGAGGCCGTGCACATGAGTGCATAAGTACAAGTTAATGAATATTCGGCCATGTGTAGTCTCTATGCACTGCTGCAGTGTTCATGAATCAGGGTGGCAGCATCTCTGCAGACTGCTGAGTCCTGGAAATGTTAATGAAGCAGTACACAGAAGTCATAACTGTTGCCACTGTCAAGTGGCCATGGAAATGATTATCTGGTAAGATGTTGGAGGCAGAGCTTCTATCGCCTAAATTCTCATGGAATTCATCTGATTTACTAACTTCTCACTGCATCAAGACTTTTAGTTTGTCATGGCAACCTAGAAGCGGATCGAAGTGTAGGATGCCATTAGGCAGCACTCATAATGCAAGCATAAGTTAAATGACTCTAAAGTTAATGATCCAGATTCTTCACTGCAGCCATGAGGCACACCACATAACTTGGGGGAGATGCACAGATGCAGTAAATTACTTTGGATACCATTACCATGATCCTGGGCCAGCTGTGTATCAGACCAGACTGGTGGCATAAGTTACAATACTCAAACTGCTGCTGTGAGTGGTCCTGAATGGCCATTATGGCAGCTCTGCAATGCCAGTACAGTGTTGAGTCCCTGCAAGGATGCTTTTCCCTCCCCTCCCCTCCCCTCCCCTCCCCTCCCCTCCCCTTCCCTTCCCGTAGAGTTGAAGGCAACATGGGAGCTGCTATGTTTTTTTCTGCCCCACTAGAGGATTGCTGCACTCTGAATAATCTTTCCATCGCTGCTGCCCTCTATTAATTCAGTAAAATGCTGTAAATCATCTTGAGCACAGGGTAAAAGCTAAGGCAATCTACTTTCCCTTGATTTGCACAGGTTTCTGTTTTACGTCCTATTTTATCATAATAGCATGGACACTAATTTTGCTTTAATTGTAAAGCCTAGATCCAAGGAAATGCTTTTAGTAGTATCAAAAGGCTATTAATCTGTGTAAGAGACAGTAACTGAAAAGTGATGTTATTGACAAAATGTAACAGCATCTTCTCTATAGTTTTCACAGTGTGATCACATTAATGCATGTTAAAGCTGCCTGCCTGCCTGCTCTGCTGCCTGCTTTTTGGTGATAAGTGTTATCTATTATATTGCAGGGGCTTTTGGTCAGAGCCTGGTATATTTTTCAGTTTTCTGAATTTATTTCAAGATCTTAATTTCAGGTTTTATCACCTGCTGATAATT
Organism: Aythya ferina; assembly: GCF_964211825.1. Taxonomy (NCBI): domain Eukaryota; kingdom Metazoa; phylum Chordata; class Aves; order Anseriformes; family Anatidae; genus Aythya; species Aythya ferina. The sequence continues at coordinate 97,844,117 of NC_140298.1, read as the reverse complement.
GTTACAGACAAACTAACAGAAATTAATCTAGTTGAAGAACAGGGAGCAACATCTGCAGCCAGGGATGCCAACAAACAGAAGTTTGGAGGTAACAGCTGAATCATGTGAAAGTAGGACAGACCTAGCAGGGAACAGCCACTGTTCATCTGTGCAAGAACATCCATCCAGTTTTAGTCACAGCTGTAAAATTAGTTGGGTTTGGTGAACTGCCACTCCCTAGAGATAATGTTCAGCCTACAAAGCAAACAAACAAACAAAACAAAACAAACAAACAAACAAACAAACATACCATGCAGAAAGCAGCCTAGAGGGATGTCCAGAACAGTAGGTTTGTGTTGAATTAGCACCTCAGCATGACCAGGCAGCACTGGACTTCCATTTGGGATTTACAGCCTGGAAACTTCCTAGACTGTTTCTTCCCCAACTCACTCCCCAAAAAAGAAAGAAGAAATAACTGCTTTCTTTCAGAGTACCGATTTTTGTAGGAGGAGAGGCCTGTACATGCTTTGTAGGTCAAAGACCAAGGTTTACCTCCCTGCAAACACTAGCTCAGGATGCAGGAGGAAGAGGCAGATCCAGACAGATAAAACTAGTTCCAGGGGCATCTCAGCCACATCACACCTGTAATTTTAATGCTCTGCACTAGGTATTTAGCAAATGTAAATGGTGAAGATTTATTTATTTATTTATTTATTTATTTATTTATTTATTTATTTACTTTTTGTGGATCTAGCTGTCCTGTATCAAGGTGCCCAAAGGTTAGGCACGGCACTGCCTAGCACTTTGATACCTGAATTCACATGGGTCCTTATAATTTGTTGATGTTGCTGTGTGAATGGGGCATGTTTGGGGAGCTACATTTAAAAAAATCTATTTAATGAATTTGTCAAATTGTCAGTTTGTTAAATTTGAAAAAGCATGCTAAGAGCAAGAGCTTAATTTTCTTGAATTTACTTATATACACAAACTTTATTTTTTATTTAAACCAAACAACAACACAAGGAAGGCAGCAGTGGCAGATGCTAATAGACCTTTCATGCTTTTACCGATTACATATTGCAATAGAACAAAGATATTGATTCCATGACATTTTTTTTAAATATTATCTGAAGTTTTCACAATAACCATGACTGATTATTTAGACAACTAGAGAAAAATCACTCATATGATGAGTAATCATTGGCAATGACTTCCTTTCCTTGGATAATTATTCTGTTGGAGATTATTTCACAAACTAAAATTTTCTAAAGCTGTTTTTTTGGGGGGGGTTGTGTGGGAGGGAGAAGCCAACACTTTTTAGAAGGGCTCCACATATTAGAACTGCTGTTTGCTGGGGCAGACTGCTGATCACTGCCTTTAATCTTCTGACCATTATCAGAACATCTAATTTCTATTCTGCTTTAGGGTTATGCTAAATTAGCGATTTAAAACAGTTGCTGTGATGTTGACAGTTTTAATTTGTTCCGTCTTATATTCTAGAAGGCCTATTGTCTGTTCAAAGTAGATTCTGTGGTTCTGAAAGAGACAGTTTCTGTATTTTCTGAATGCAATGCAATTTGTACTCATATTGCAGCTTCAGACATCTCCTTGGGGCAAGTCTAATTGAAGTTGCCTGATTTCTGTTACCAATCACAGCTATTTCAAACTGCATTTCTTTTCATCTCTAATGCTTTAAGCTCCTGCAGTATTAGCAGGCCCACTCAGGTGTAACATTTTCTCTGAATCTGTCTGCTTGACCACAGCCCTCTGGTTTGCTTCAGTCTCCCGGCTAACATTTAAAAGTGCCTGATGAGCTCTGAGACCTTCTGATACTTATGTGAACTTGTTTATCCTTTCTTAAAATGGTTGCATGGAAATTAAACTGTAAATCTGGCTCTGACTCATCTTTCAATAAGTTGTACCTTAGATACCAGCAGTCAGCTTCAGCGCAACTCCCAACAGTCTGGGGCAGGAGTCAGCATGAATATGAGGATCAAAATCCATCCCTTTGCCTTTCTGTACACATTTAAAGGCCTAGTATTTCAACGGTACTGAAGCAAATTATGTTACTGGATCACCACACAGAACTGTATGTGTTTTTTTATTGGCAAGAAAAAAGTTTTGTTGTTGTTGTTGTTGTCAGTACACAATGGGTTATGAAGAGCTAAGCATAAGCTTGCATGCACTTGTGTTGTAATTAATAGAATTTATATAAGAGAGGGTGAAGTTGGAAATTTCCCTGAGAATACATTCTCTGTGGTAAAAATACACAGATGTAACAAGCACTGCTTTAGGTTTTAGGAGAAGCATGTGAGGGCTTTACTTACTCTTTTGATTTCAGAAAGATGGCAAATGCTTGACATTTGTGGATCTCTTCTGTCTCAAAGCCATAAACAGAACTCTGTTAAGTGTAATTATCTCATCATTAATTATTTCCTTTTTTGTTTTTGTTTTTGACCTTAGTGTAAATTGCATTTTAAATATCTTTGATTTGTTGAATATTGTGCCTCATGTTAGTCTCAGTTTGTAGGGATATATCAAAACACTTTTTTTTTTTTTTTTCTTTCTTTCTAAGCAAATAACTAATCATGCAGAGCTTTCTTCTCAGCAGTTCATGAACTAGCTTTTTCCATTTGGTTTTCCATCCACACAGTTGTTTTTTTTTTTTTTTCTCTCTCCATCTATTCTTTCAACATCTAAGCTTTTTTTTTTTTTTTTTTTTTTTTTTTTTTTTTTTAAAAACAAATGTTTGAACTCAGATGTGCCTCTTAATTAATAGCTATCAGGAAGAAAGCCAATGAAGACAAAGAAGCAAGAAGCACTAACAGGTGAACCAGGACCTGTTTTGTTTGAGTGTCTTCCCTCCCCTCAATGCCTGCTTTTTCCCCACTAGGAAGGGCATTTAACGGAGCATGGAGGCAGGTAATTTGGCTCTTGGGACAAAGAGGGGAGGATGGAGTTTAAGACAGGAGATGATCAGGGTGTTCAGCAGGAGAGTTTTTTCTTGCAGCATCTTAGCATGGTGCTATGTTCTAGCTGTGAAATAATACAAGGGCAAAATAATGCTTACCTGAGACTCCAGGCTTTCAGTGGAGTAGACAGGAGATTTACAGATTCTCTCTGCCATGTAACCTCCATATGGTGAAATATTGGCCTGGCTATAGAATAAATAAGGAGTCAATTGCATGTTTCCTTCCAAGTGTACAAGATATGTTTTATCATCTTTAATTTGGAGATGGGGAAATAGGGCACCAAAAATTAAGTGATTTACTGGTGGGAATAAAGACAACCAAAGCTAGGAACAGCAGCAGAATTAAAGCTTGTCCAGTTTTACCTCTGTTTACATTTTGTCATGAGGCTACATACAGACTTTAAAAATTAATCTCATTTGTGAAATAACTTAAGACACTAATCAGACCTTCACTAGCTTAGTGTACTGCAAAACCTTCACAGATATTTTCAGATGGCACAGTAGTAGCTAGGCAATTGATTGTGAATTAATTCTGATGCTGCTTTGAAAAAATCTAGAGCCAGATCCAGAGCTAACACAGACCAATACATTTCCATCGAAATCACACTTCTTGACCAAGTTCAGCATTGCAATATTTCTCTTAGCAATAATACACACAAAGTGGAGTTGTGGTGGTTTTACCGTGCTGGGCAGCTAAACCCCACAACCGCTCTCTCACTCCCCCTCCTTTAGATGAGGAGGGGGAGAAGTAAAGCAAAGAACAACTCACGGGTTGAGATAAGGATAATTTAATTAAAGGGAAATAATTATAATAATTAAATAAAGACTACCATGAACTAAACAATTTAACTAAGGGGAAGTAAAAGGGAAAAGGGGAAAAAGGGAGGAAAACAAACAAACAAAATAAATGAAAGCTATATGGAAGTGCAGAGGAAAGAAATTACTCTCTACTTCCCACAAATGAGCGATGATTGACCACGTCCTTGAAGCAAGGCCTCAACGCACGCAGCCGGTGTTCGAGAGGAGGACCGACGTCTTCTCAACGAGAGCCCACCCCTCCCCTCTTCTTCCTGTTTCCACCTTTTATTGCTGAGTGTGACACCACATGGTATGGAATATCCCTTTGGTTGGTTTAGGTCAGCTGCCCTAGTGATGTTTCTCTCCTCACTTTTTGCCCACCCCCTAGGAGGGTTAGAGAAAGGCCCAATGCTGTGCCACTGCTGCTCAGCAGTAGACACAACACTGGTGTGATAACACTGCTGTTCCAGCTACAAGTACAGAGTACGGCACTGTATGGGCTGCTGCCGGGAAAGTTAACATTCCAGCCAGACCCAGTACAGGAGTATTTCAGAAATTACAAAATGGAAATTATGGACAAAACTACCATGCAAAGAATCATCATTATCGTAAATCCCTAATAACATATTATATGCACATGGGTCCCATTGTAGAATAGTAAGCATTTTTTATTTCAAAAGTCTTTTTTAATGTGCAGCACTTTCATCCCATATGTAACTTTATCAAATTTTCCAATTAAATAAAAAGGTGTAAGGAAAATCTTATTTTTATACAAAATCCAGACATATAATACTAAAAAGACACAGATTGAGAAAAGCCCTGATTTTTGTTGTTTGTATATATAAATGTGTGCAAGAAAACCTTTCCCCCACAGGGTTGGTAACCTCTGAATGAATTATGATGGGAAAGTGAATTCCTCAGTGTTCCTCAGTGGAACATCAACATTCAGGCTAAGGTCTTGAGGATATAGTTGGATCCCTGTAAATCTTTGCCAATAATGTTCTATCTATCACATTGTTGTCTAAAATAATGATGCTTCATTTTCAAGTTAAATCATAGTGCAATAGAAATGCATGGAACTAGTGGAGTCTACTGAACCATGACATGAAAAATTATCATCATTCTGCATAAGTCTCCAGAGACTTGAGGTCATCCATGAAGCTTTTGTTAAACTTTTTTCTCTTGAACTTGTCATGTTATCAACTGAAAAAATAGGTGTACCAACAGACTTCTAGCAACATTAGAACCTAGTAAATCCAGCAAGATCTGAGAGAGAAATCTTGTATACTTATTTCATTGATATAAAAGTTTTCAGCGTGCTCAGCCTTCTAATTTAAATAACCTAGCAAAGAAGAATAATTTCCAAAAAATGTTTTATACTTTCAACACATGGTGGCTATATCATTCATCAAATCTCAGCCACTGGAAAGAGTGGATTTTTTTTCTTACATTCAGCAGATCCTGATAAACTGTATCTAGGAAGGTTATTTGCCATTAATATATAGTTTACATACAACACATCTTTTTCAATCCACTGAAACTATTCACTATATATGTATTCATTACTGTGTGGTAATCAGTGTGGCTTTCTTGGATCAGCACACCAAATCAAGAGGTATATTAATTTGTTTGCTTTTAAGAGGGATTGCAGTGGAGATGCTATAGTCAGAGGTACTAATTATAATATAATATGTTAGAGTTTACAGCAGCTGTTGACATTTTAAATCCATAGTCCAAATTTATTAATTGATCTCAACAGCAGAACATCATATTAAGCTTGCTGTTGACTCCTACGTACATTTCATTGAAAAATGATATTGCTTCACCTTATGTATCAGAATCAGTTTGCAGAAAGCTTTTCTGCTGCAGAGATATCTATACTAAATTTGTATCACAGATTAAAAGAGAAGGAAATGTTTAAAGTGACATTAAAATTGAGCAGTAAATCTTTCACTTTAAAAAAAGAGGGGAAAAAGATATCTCATTTCTCATTTCTCATCAAAGGTAGACAACTAATTAGTCTCACTCCAATTAATACTTGTGTTATACAGAAGATGATTGATTCTGTCTAGATTTTTGTCCTTTGAACATATGGCAACAAGGAACATTGAAAGTTTTCATCTTTCATTTTTGTGCTGGTACCTTAAAGTGTGAATATATGGGTTATGCTCAGACAGTGGTGTATTATTTTGGCTGCAGAAATAAGTACATGATATTTAATCACTTTATTTCCATGCTTTTCCTGCTAAACAACAGGTCTTGGCCATGCAGAAAGAATATCGACCACATATACAGTCTACAGATGGCTTTTGAAAGCATATCCAGACTGGTGATTCCAGTGTGGAGAAGAAGACATAACAATAATGTGCACACATCAAATACAGGTTTAATGTAAGATGCAGACTAGACCTTTTGCAAGATAGTTGTTTAAAATAACACACACACAACTAGCCTTTCTTAATTTCCTGCAGCCTGTCCCATTAGGCTGCCCTCTCCCCCAGCTCCTGCTCTCTTCCCATTCTAACAAGCCTCCTGCCCAAATCCCCACTCTGATGCACAGGCAGATCCTGACGTAGGCTTGACCAAGGAAGCTACAACCTCTTTCCTCAAATAACTTACGTGTGTTCTGCAGAAACTGCTTGCACACAGGCATGCACAGCAATGCAAGGTTGCCTGCAGTTGTATGAAAGCAAACCCACAGTGAAACATATGGAGCAAAATTGCTTGCAGAATATGGTTTGCAGTATGATGGAGTAAGGGCAATGGGTCAAGCTCTGGGAGCCCAGGTCCTACCAATGGAAGGAGGGGTGCTGGAGAAGCAGCTGTGGAGAAAAGTTGCAGCTTGTGGTTTTTAGAACATAGATCAGTTGCTAGTCTCTCCTTTCAAATGTTAACACCCTTTCAGCCTTCGCAACCCACACATTTGAGGGATGGTGATCTAGGAAAAGAGTTTGCTAAACTGTGTGATAATTTACCTTGGGAAAAGTTAAATATGATTAGCTTGAACAGGTGCATATTTTAAACTCTGTTGTCTTCATTGTGGGCTAGATTTTGTCAAGCCCACCGTGGAGCCTTTGCCAGCAATAAAGTGCAGATTTCTGACAAGAAGGATACACAACCAAGTTTGCTAAGTGAATGAATGCTGATCTTAATCTACCATCCTCTCTTATTTTCAGTTGATTTCTATAAGCTCTCTGCCTATGGCTGTCTACATTTTGTGAGTGTCCTCTATGCCATTTCTTTCTCTCTTAAAAAAAAAAAAAAAAAAAAAAAAAAGAGGGAGAGTAGAGTTTTCTGAAGAACCGTGTAGAAATCAATTGCAAATTCATACACACAGATATCCTACAAGGTGAGGGGAAGCAGGCAAAGACAGATCTCCCAGTGTGACTGAACACTAGTCCACTGCAGATTTCTACAAGCACTGGGCCACCTACCTCGGTGGCTTTCTTCATTTCTGTGATTCAGAAGTGTTCCCTGGAACAAGTCACAGCAGTGCTCTTCACTGACTGCTACTCTGCTGGCCTACTATGAAGGGAGAGGACTGATGAGAAGTGGATTTACCACAGCCAGAGTACTTTCTCATTTTGTATGCTTTCCTTTTCCACATGTACATGACATGTAGAAGGAGCACAGAGGCAGGCTGGTACTTAAATGTAGCTTCTCTTTGAGACAACAAATCTGTTGTCCCCTGTTCAGTGGCATCTTTACAAAATCTAACCTCAGCCTTCTCTGTAGAATGAATTAGGCCCATGATATGTGAAAGTGCTCAGAAAGGCAAGAGAAATCCACTCATCCTGAGAAGCAATAAACAACATAATTTGAACAGTATGTAATTGAACGATGCTACTACTGTAAGCATTTTCTGGCCTTAGCTTGTAAATTAAATCAATTCCTGATAAATAAATACAAGAAAATCCAATATCATTACTTTACTTGCTCATATACCTTGATAGAGGAATATTTTTCTGTAACAAAGCACATTTTCTGCACTGCTGAACTACATTCATCTGAACAGGATCTGCCTGTTAGATTTATACATTTACTTGAGTGGGTGGCTTGCCTGCTTGAAAAAGGGAGTTTTGTGAATCATTAAAACAAGATAATCTCATAACCACAAACCACTGTCTAGGATTTTTATGGAACAATATGCATGTTAACAGAAGAGTCACTAATTTTCAAACATGATCATCAGTAAGTATTCAGGTTTTTGCTTCATCAGTGGTTTATGGACCACTTATAGTGTTTTTGTGATTCACCTGAATCTGACAGGAGAGTACTTCAGTGACAGTAAGAGTGAACTGGATAGAAAACCAATATCCTTTCATTTTTCCAGTATTTCCAAAGTACTTTTGTAAACCGCATCTTGAATGGCTCCAACTGTGAACAGTTTGTTGCACTGTGATGAGGCACTTTGCTTCCCTGGAATGAAAAGGAGCTTCAGGAGCCAGATCCTCAGCTGGTGTGAATATATGAATAGTGCTGAAGTAAATACACTGCCATTTAGGCTGCCTCCTGATGTTCCCTTTCATTCCCAGAGAGTGATGCGTGTCATCACACTCACACAAACCTTGCTTGGCTGACGTTACTCAAGATGCTATTTGCAAAGGAGGAGGGCTTTGCTCCCTGTAAGGTGAAAGGGGCAGTGGTTCTCTATCCAGTTTGTTCTCTCCACAACTGAAAAACTGTTCAGAAGCAACTGGCCCAAGCAAATCACTACAACATACTTTTACTTCCAAAGCAGAAAGCAATAAGCAGTTATTCAAAGGTACATCAGTAAAGTGAGGAGAATGGAACTCCAGCCATTTACTCTGGTTGAAAGTCTGCCATAGCTTTTAAGAGTATGTTTTTTATATCTGACCAGTTCTTCATTTTCCACACACTGACTTCTATTGCAAATAAGTTATTTTCCTGGTGCCCACCAATGAAGGTCAGGGATCACCATGTACCATACATAACAAACACCGTACAGTGATTCTGTTATACTGAATCTAGGGACTGGAGTAGAGATAGCATTACATAAGGAGCTGGAAGGAGGAAAAAAGAGGGGTCACTGAATTATATGCAGCAAAAAAATACTGAAAGAGACCCCAAGGGAGCTCCTCAAAAAAAAAACAACCAACCAACCAACCAAACAAAAAACTAGACTAAGAAGATAATAACATAATGAGAAATGAAATAATGAAAGATGAGGAGAAGAAATGTGTTTACAGGTTTCTTTAGCAATAACTCTAGGAAGGCAAACATCTTTGTTGTTTTGTTGGTTTTTTTTTTTGGTGTGTGTGGTCAGCAGTACCAGTATCTCTAGCAAGAATGTTTTAAGTAAGGTAATGAGAATGTCCAGCAACGTTTTGCAAAATTAAAATTAAAAGACTACTAGGATCCAATCTAGTTTAAGAAAACTTTCCTCTATTTTTTAAACACTCTTGCAAATATGTATTTCTTTTAATTATGACTAACTCTGATTTAGTAAGTAGTCATACTACAAGTATCATTTTACTGTGATGTGTTAATCATAAACTTTTTTCATTGCTTTTAAAGGCATTAAATGACTTGTACATAAAACAAAACACAACAAAACAGAACACCACCAATTTCTTTACTTTGACTATAAAGTCAAGCTGATGACCACTCTCTGAAGGAAGAAGGTGTCTTGTGTCCTTGAAAGTAATGTATACATCAACACCTGAGGCTAGATGAAAGGAACACCATGAAGTATTCCACTACCTTTGAGAATCTAGGATCTCTTGGCTAATCTCTCCCATCTCCTATAGGTCTTCTGAGTATGAATTTGCACATAAAGCATGAGGATGTATCAAAATTGTTGAAGAAGCCTATATGTAAGCTTGGACTGGGCAATGGCACAGGTTGTCCAGAGAGGTTGTGGAGTCTCCATGCTTAGAGATATTCAAAAGCCATCTGGACAAGGTCCTGGACAACTGGCTTCTAGGTGACTTTGCATGTGCACAGGAAGACCTCCACTATCCCCTTCAAATCTCAGTCATTCTGTGTGATTCTCTATGTGCACATTACATATTCAATTACTAGAAACGTGTAAGTGTGTGACAGAAGTCACACCACCTCAGTATCTTCTTGCTGCTATGGTTTGAGAAAAGTTCAAAAGACTGAAGTGCCAAAAGACATGACATGCATTTCTATCACAGCTACAAATTCCACAGCTACAGAAATAAGTATATACAATTAATTACTTTTGCCTGGCTGAAGGACAAATTAAAAGAATATCCTATATTATGAAGAGTCTTGGGTTACAGCTGGCGATCACACATAAATGTGGTAAAAATAAAACTGGCTTTTTCACTTCATTTTTTCTTTCAGTCTTTGAATCATCTAGCTAATAACACATTCAAAAACTATTAAAAGTTTAATGGAATTTACCATAAGTTACATGCAGACTTCTTTATTCCTAAAGGATGATTACAATCATTTGAATTCTTCACTTCATTAAAGATGTCTAAAATAAAGCCAAAGAAAGTGTGTGAACATTCTTCGATTTCTCAATTCAGATGTGAATACAACTTTGATTCTTCAGGAAAAAAAATGTTTAGTGAAGGAGAACTTGCTTTTAAAATAAAACTGATTCCTCTTTTCTTTACTAGATTATGCATTTTTGTTGGTTGAATGGATATGGATAGGGTAATTCATTGCTGGGGATTACTTCTTCAAACTGATTTGGTAGGTTTTCTGCATCTTTATAAATTGCTCAGAGACTACCACTTAATTAGAAGAGGTAAAGTAAACGTACAAGCAGCTTGGTTCCATCTCAACTGTTAATATGGGGGTTGGATTCTGGTACAAAGACTGATAAATTTAGTTCCACAGTAAAAGTAGATGGTGGTAAACCAGAGTTTAATTATGACAATATCAAGTGTAATTTTGTTGATTTGTAATGGTATAGGAAATACGTATGTTGACAATAAAACAAGTTATAGCAATGTCTAACTTTTGTGAATCTTTTTACAAAATCTTTGCAATATGCTATGTCATAAAAAGCAATACTTTTGTACTGTAATATACTTACATAGTAATATAAAGGAATCAAATGACTGAAACAGGAGCTATGTGCAAATATGACGCAGGATAATAGTCCTTACCCTAAAAAATCAGTTCAGAGTCTGCAGAGGAACAAGAAAAGATGTGTAGAAGAAGGCAGTGAGAAGTGTGCTAACCCTGCATGCCAACAGATACCACGTGGTCTATGTTCTTGTTGCCATTGTAGCAAAGGAAAACTTTAAAGAGTACTTGAATGAAGAAAATAAAGCAATGAGGAAGACTTCAGCATCTTTTTCTGTATTGATTCTAACTAGTCATTACAAGCTAAACTCTTGGTACTGTACTTTCCATTCTCCTAGGGCTGTGATCTCTTATCATGGCTAAACACTGTGTTTTCCTCAGGATTTGATGCCATTGGACCAAAATCACAATTGCCAGGCGTATCCAGAGTACTGATTTTCTTGGGGTTTTAATTTCTGAAATAGGGATCTTTCCGATGTATCTATGTGTTTATACACTTGTACATAGAGCACATTCTTGTTTCTGGAGCTTATCCTTCACAGAATCAGGCAGATTTGCTTAAAAGTCCCAAGCCCCAAATTTCTGACTTGTACAAATCTGTTGTTCTTGAACATCCCTGTGTATGACTATTGATATTCTTGTGACCCAAATGGGTTCCATTAACTCCTTTTCCTCAGTCTCATTGTTGTGCTGTGTAGGTTCTGATTTAATCTTCATAGCACTTTGGTTTTATGATCCAGTTACCCTACAGCCTGGGGCCAGTGCTCACTGTGGCTGCTGCGTGGGTGTCTGTCATCAAACAAATCTGTTCATGATCTATCTGTAGTACAACCACAAAACAAGAAGACTGCCAAAAGGATTATAGGAAAACTACTCTTTAATTTTGATGGCAGAAATGATGTGCCGGTCCAGACATAAGAAATACACCACCTGTTTATTTTATCCAATACCTAGAAATGACCTCTGGCATACGGTCTGAGCCTTCCAGAATGCCCTTTCCTAAATGTGCCTTCTCTTTCAGTCATAAACTCATAGAGCACCACTCCCTCTCTTTTTTCTGTTTCTCCATTTATGATCATTCATGTCTCTACCAGAAGAGCATGTTTCTACAGTTCCTTCCCCAAATCTGTGATTTTAAAGACTGCACTCATATTTAGTTTCTATGGAATGTCTAAATTGCAGGATTAAGTAGAGATAAAACAAACTGCTTGGAATCAACTTGGCAGCATAACACATAGCTAAATGAAGGCTAATTTACTCAAATGAGAAATGGAGTATGTTAGTACACAGATGCTGTATGTGCAATGAATGATATCTAAGCTTCATTCTACCACATCTTATCTACTTTTAATCTTTTCATCAGTTGCTTTGTTTATCTTGCATACCTTTGTTTTACACAGGTAGATAGTTCAAAAGTTTGTAAATTCTCACAGTCTGGTTAGTCTAAACAGGTATGATGAAATGCACAGGACGTGCGTTAATATTGGCCACTTAAATTTGCAGGGAATGCCTGTTAAAACAAATCATTTTTTTACGTTAGGGTTTAATGACTGTGTTGGGTCTGTCTGAGCTTGAGTCACCTTTTCCCTGCAGCAGCCCATACAGTGCTGTGCTCTGCACTCGTAGCTGGAACAGCACTGATATCACTCAAGTGTTGTGTCTATTGCTGCATAGTGCTGTCATGGCATCAAGACTCCTTCCAAGCCCCCAAGAGCCAGCAGGCTGGGGGTGGGCAAGTGATGTGGAGGGGACATTGCCAGGGCAGCTGACCTAAACCAACCAAAGGGATATTCCATAACACCTGATGTCACACTCAGCAATAAAAAGGGATCTCGTGGGGAAGGGGGCTGTTCCTCCTGAACAACCACTACGCGTTTTGAGGCCCTGCTTCCCAGGACGTGGCTGAACATCACTTGTTGATGGGAAGTAGAAAATAATTTTTTCCCTCTCTCTGTGCTTCCAAGTGGACTTATTGTTTCTTTTGTTTCTTTTTTCTCTCCATTCCCTTTCCCTTTAATTAAACCTTTCTCATCTCAAACCTCGAGTTCTCCGTGTTGTATTTTCTCCTCCTTTCTCTTTGAGGAGAGGGGGAATGAGAGAGTGGTTGTGGTGGAGCTCGGCTGCCCACCTGAGTAAAATCACCACAATCACTTCCCCTTGCAGAAGATTAAACAGGTAAACCAAGTCACTATTGTTATAAATGAAGTCTCAACTCAATCTGAATTTTGTAATATTTATACTTATAAAAGATATAAAAGCTATAAAAGGTATAAAAGGCAAGTAACAGCGCTGGGTGTGCGGGGAGTCTATGCTCCACCAACACGCACACATGAACATCAGACATTCTAAATATATAGAACATTGCTTTACATACTAATCGCGAGTATGCCTATACATACATACAATCAGGAAAGGTAACAATCCTTTAAATTCCATGACTTACTAAACTCGAGTACACTTATGCATATGTATGATCAGAAAAGGTAACAAGCAATCCTCTAAGTTCCATGACTTAACAGTCTCCATTTTCCATTCCTTTTCTTGACTACAAACAAGTCTCCATTTTCCATTCCCTTTGAACAATATGTCTCGCTTTAAGTTCTCAAGCATCTCGGTCTTCAGGCCTTATGTATCCCATTCTTCCTGGGTCGAAGAAAAGCACATCCATCTCCTTTTCAAGGCCAATAGGCCTGGGTCAAAAGGCACATCCAGGTCAGCAGGGGGTGTAACAGCAAAAGCCCTCGATGGCTGTAGCAGCAGAGAGGCCCATGGTGTAGCAGTTGGATCAGTAAAGGAGCCCGCAGCTCCCTCACCATCTGGCAAACCACACGTTTGTGATTGTGGCTCCACAGGGCTCTTCAAGGCCTCAGAGATTGCTCGCCAGGTGCTGAGCAATTCCACTGCAACCTTGTCACTTTTAGTTGCAGAGTCCCACACCTTCACCTCGGTTTGGTCCCATACTTCAGGCTCATAAACTGTCCAATTGTTAATAAGGAGAATAAGCTGTAAGGTTACCAGGACAGTCCTTGTTCCTAAGGACTTATGATTCCCCATAATGTGCAACTGCTTACCAGCGAGGGGCAGTTGTGTGCACAGGTCCGCTTCTCTCAGCTCAAGCTTCTCTCCAGCTCCAGTGTGCCTATTTCCAGCGACTTTCTGTACGAGCTTCTCTGAGCAGTTTGCTGAGTTTGGCCGAACCTATCTTCATGAGGCAATCAAAGTGCCTGTTCCCGTCCTGGTCTCCATTCTGCCAGCCTGTTCCTTTTCATTCCTTCTTTCTGCTTCTTTATTGATGACATAACTTCATCACATGGTGTTACTTTTTTTTTTTTTTTTTTTTTTTTAATCTTGAGGGCAGGCTCCCCTCTTATACCCTTCTCCCCACAGCAGTTCTTTTCAAAACAACTTTTCATTGGTCAAACAACTTTGCAAATAACAGCAACAGTAAACACCCAGAAACTTCCATGCCTTAATGGCTGGAGAACAAGAAACTGGAGACTGCATGGAGTCTCCTGAATCACCCTTCTTTGTTCCGTCTAAACTCTTTTACATACCTGATGGCCTCATCGTTAAGAGTCTAATGTTATCTCAACCATGGGGCTTTCCAACGCCCATGGCCACACTCCGAAATCTCCCCCTTCTTTATTAATATCAACCATTTTTTCGACATGAATTACCACTCCATATATAACACTATACATCACAGAAGCAAAAAGAAATACATAGTATTGTCACAAAGCTTTCAAATATATGAAAATGTTTTATGTTTCAAATTGTCTGCTCTTAGCAATGTCATAAATAGTGTTATTTTTGTGGTAAGATGTCCTGTTCTTATAGAAGCCTTTTGGATAAAGACATGCATCTGTCTTTTTAGGTTTCCTAAGAATGTTGGGCAGTTTTGATTATCAAAAATTTATTCTCAGTTGAGATTGTAGCACTTTTAGTTGATGATCATTACTTCGGTTATATATTACGTTCTTAATGGACTATACTGCTTGTGTGCTTTTGCTTTGTGATAAAGCCCTCTGAAATACTTTCTTTGACATTAATTACAGAACGAGCTGAGTAAGTTTGGATTCTTATGATAAAATATTCAGAAGACAATGGGAACTTGGCCCTAAGTGTTGCAGATTTTACTCCACATTTTCAGATGATCGGATGTTCTTATTCCTAATGGAGTGTTCATTATTTGTTATTGCCACTTTCTCAAGTTGCCTGTCTGTTTTACTGAATGTGTTTCTGAACCAGCAGCTATCAATAAGGCTTGAAATAAATGTTTCTGTGCAAGGAGTCTTAGCATTTCTGGAGACAATAAGTCTTGGGACCTTTGAGACCTTTCTGGTTTTGCAGTAATATTTCTGTCCCTTAGGAACACTGTGTAAAATTGAGGACTTGATTATTTCACTTCTGCAAATCAATGAAACACAGTCAAAGAACAGTAACAACAATGACTTCCCTGGAAATGCACTGCAAAACAAAGAAGGCTAATTGCTATTTTTTCCATTCATGTAGACTATATTTCAATTAATCTCTTCAGAGAATCCTTGAATATTAGTGAAGCTTCAATGTACACTCATTTTTGAACTCAAAGTAAAGTTCATCTTTAATTCCAGACCCACTGGCAATTGCCAGTAAGAACTTCTAAGCTTGGCCCATGCCTGCAGTTAAAGGACCTGAAAGGAATCTTTGCAGAATCAGGTGCTTGGTGATCTTTTGCAAAACAAGCTCACCTCTGACTTGAACCACCACTATTTTTACACAGCTAACTTGTGAAACTACCTGGCTGCTTCTGATATGTTGTTTTAGCTTGCCCAGCTTAACTCTGTTGAGCATACACATGCACATTACAGAGGACCAGTGGGAGGGGAGGAGGAAAGGGGAGAAGGATGCAGCACTAAATCACATATTTCCATACATTTGCATTTTGATGCACGTTTTTTCATATGTTAATGGACCTTAATGAGCAAAAGGTTACCACGTCAGTCGGGAATCTTCCTTCAGCTGTTTTTTTCCTTTGTGTTTTCTAGCTTTCATCCCTTATCTCCCTTGCTTCTGCTAGCTCAAGGCTACCAGTCTCCCTGTTTTCTTCAAGGTTTCCTCGTTTTCTTCAGTTTAAGCACATAAGCACTACAGCACTAAGTGACAAGCAGATGATCTTTTTCCTGGCTTCCTTCCCATGACTGTCTGCTTAGCTGAAAGCAGAAGGAAGACTGACCCTGAGAATGCTATTGCGGGAAGAAGCCATTTGCTTATAGATCAAATATAAACACAATTTAAGATGTAACTTGGGGATGCTGTTTCAAGTACACTGGGAACACTGAGTACTCCACCACTGTGCCTACTTTTAGGGGAAGCTAGATATGTACCACCAATCCTTTCCCATATGCTAATGCGCAGTCTGCTGCCAAAAGGCAACATCAGCTGGAATTGTTACATTTTCTAGAGTTAATTTTCTATGCTGAAAACAAACAAAATTAACTCACCCTAAAATGCGAGTCTTTCCTAAAAGTATAACTGATACTAGCATCCAAACACTCTGATTCCAGTGGCTACACAAATTCAAATAGCTGATCAAGGGTGCCTTTATTGCACCTCTTGGAGACTGGAGGTTTCAAGTATTCTAGTTGTGTGTCAGAAGTCTCTCAGTTTGTGGTGTGTTGGCCCTGGCTGGCAGCCAAGGACCCGCCATTTTTCTCTTCCCTCTCTGTGGGACAGGGGATAAAATAGCAGGGAAAAAACAAAAACAAAAAACAGAATGAGAAAACACATGAATCAAGATAATGACAGGGAGATTATTTACCAATTACTCTTGAGAACAAAACAGACTTCATTTGGAGAAATTAACTTTTTTTTTTTTTTTTTTTTTTTTTTTTTTTTTTTTTTGGCCAGTTAGTAGAAATATTTACTTACTACTTGTGGTGGTTTTACCCTGCTTGATGACTTAGGCTTCATCTGCCAAAGTTGTCACTCAGGACTGCTGAAGCAGGATTTCTGGATGCCAGCATCAGCTTAGCTCAAGTCATTGCTGTACTTGCCCACTTCTTGTGAAGTTGACCTGTTGTTTGTTCTGAAATGTCTTCATACAACACACAGCTTTGATCTCCCTGAGGCATGCACCTGATATCCCCTTTCTTTGCATGTTATATATGGAGTGGCACTTTGTGTCAGAAAAATGGTTGATATTAATAAAGAAGGGGGAGATTTGGGAATGTGGCAATGGGAATCGGAAAGCCTCGTGGTTGGTGATAACATCAGACTCTTAACGATGAGGTCATCAAGAATATAAAAAGTTTAGAGGAAATAAAGAAGGGTGATTGAGGCGACGCCCTGCCATCTGGGGTTGCTTGTTTTCCCCTCTGTTAAGGCACGGAAGTTGCTGGGGGGGCTGCTGGTTAGTACTGTTAACATTTATTGTTTAATGTTATAAGATAATAGTATTATTAGTATGGTTTCAAGGGTTAATGAAACGTGGGAAAAGCAATCATGTTTTGTTGCTTTTGGGAACCTTGTGGTGGGCAGAGCATGTGCAGAAGAAGAGGGAGACATTCAAAGCCGCTCCTGCAGTCTGGAACAAAAGGTTGCCAATGGTAATGGGGAAACTGTGAGCCTTTCACCCACAACGACCACCACAAAGAAAATTATAATATGAAGCGGGGATAGGATATACGTATGTATAGGCATACTGGGGTTTCTTGTAAATATGTAACAGCAATGTCCTATATATATTTAGAAAGTTCGATGGTTGGGTGTGCATGTTGGTAGAGCATAGACTCCCAGCGCACCCAGCGCTGTTTACTTGCCTTTTATAAATATTCTTTTATGTTACTAAATTCAGAGTGAGTTGAGACTTCATTTATAACAGCATTACCTACCAGGTGTATCCCGGTCTCTGGGCGAAGACAATCCCATGAGTGGGTTTACCTTTTCCCAAGGCAGGAACAAACCACACTGCCTTCCCCGGCTTCTTCCCTACACACATCAAGGAGATTTAACTCAGAACAGAATCACAGAATCACAGAATTTTCTAGGTTGGAAGAGACCTCAAGGTCATCGAGTCCAACCTCCAACCTAACGCTAACAGCCCTCCACTAAACCATATCCCTAAGCTGTACATCTAAGCGTCTTTTGAAGACTTCCAGGGATGGTGACTCCACCACTTCCCTGGGCAGCCTGTTCCAATGCCTCACAACCCTTTCTGTAAAGAAGTTCTTCCTAACATCTAACCTAAAACTCCCCTGGCTCAACTTAAGCCCATTCCCCCTCGTCCTGTCACCAGGCACGTGGGAGAACAGGCCAACCCCCACCTCTCTACAGCCTCCTTTAAGGTATCTGTAAAGAGCAATAAGGTCACCCCTGAGCCTCCTCTTCTCCAGGCTGAACAAGCCCAGCTCCCTCAGCCGCTCCTCGTAGGACTTGTTCTCCAGGCCCCTCACCAGCTTCGTCGCCCTTCTCTGCACCCGCTCAAGCACCTCGATGTCCTTCTTGTAGCGAGGGGCCCAAAACTGAACACAGTACTCGAGGTGCGGCCTCACCAGAGCTGAGTACAGGGGGACGATCACCTCCCTAGCCCTGCTGGTCACGCTGTTCCTAATACAAGCCAGGATGCCGTTGGCCTTCTTGGCCACCTGAGCACACTGCTGGCTCATATTCAGCCGACTGTCCACCATCACTCCCAGGTCCTTCTCTGCCTGGCAGCTTTCCAACCATTCCTCTCCCAGCCTGTAGCTCTGCTTGGGGTTATTGCGCCCCAGGTGCAGGACCCGGCACTTGGCCTTGTTAAACTTCATGCAGTTGACCTCAGCCCATCGGTCCAGCCTATCCAGATCCTCCTGCAGAGCTTTCCTACCCTCAAGCAGATCGACACACGCACCTAACTTGGTGTCATCTGCGAACTTACTGAGGGTGCACTCGATGCCCTCGTCCAGATCATCGATGAAGATATTAAAGAGGACCGGCCCCAGCACCGAGCCCTGGGGGACGCCACTAGTGACTGGCCTCCAACTGGACTTGGCTCCATTCACCACGACTCTTTGGGCCCGGCTATCCAGCCAGTTTCTAACCCAACGAAGCGTGCGCCAGTCCAAGCCAAGAGCAGCCAGTTTCTTGAGGAGAATGCTGTGGGAGACGGTGTCAAAAGCCTTGCTGAAGTCAAGGTAGACCACATCCACAGCCTTTCCCTCATCCACCCAGCGCGTCACTCTGTCATAGAAGGAGATCAGGTTCGTCAGGCATGACCTGCCTTTCATAAAGCCATGCTGACTGGGCCTGATCGCCTGCTTCCCCTTCAAGTGCTGCATGATGACTCTCAGGAGGATCTGCTCCATGAGCTTTCCTGGCACTGAGGTCAAACTGACAGGCCTGTAGTTTCCTGGGTCTGCCCTCCGGCCCTTCTTGTAGATGGGCGTCACGTTTGCTAGCCGCCAGTCGATTGGGACCTCCCCCGATAGCCAGGACTGTTGATAAATGATGGACAGTGGCTTGGCCAGCTCCTCTGCCAGTTCCCTCAGTACCCTTGGGTGGATCCCATCCGGCCCCATCGACTTGTGCACATCTAAGTGCCGTAGTAGGTCACCAACCAGTTCTTCATGGATAATGAGGGCCACATCCTGCTCCCCATCCCCTTCCACCAGCTCAGGGTACTGGGTATCCAGAGAACATCCGGTATTGCCGCTAAAGACTGAGGCAAAGAAGGCATTGAGCACCTCCGCCTTTTCCTCATCTCTTGTAACTAAGTTTCCCCCCGCATCCAGTAAAGGATGAAGATTCTCCTTAGTCCTCCTTTTTGTGTTGATGTATTTATAGAAACGTTTTTTGTTATCTTTAACGGCAGTAGCCAGATTGAGCTCCAGATGAGCTTTGGCCTTCCTAATTTTGTCCCTGCACAGCCTCGCTACTTCTTTAAAGTCCTCCTTAGTGGCCTGCCCACTTTTCCAAAGCTTATAAACCCTCTTTTTCCTC
This sequence comes from Aythya ferina, assembly GCF_964211825.1. Taxonomy (NCBI): domain Eukaryota; kingdom Metazoa; phylum Chordata; class Aves; order Anseriformes; family Anatidae; genus Aythya; species Aythya ferina. The sequence goes on along the minus strand of NC_140298.1, from coordinate 97,824,382 downwards.
CTAAGATCAAGCCACAATTCTCTGTTGAGCCAGGCCGGTCTTCTTCCACGCCAGCTCGTCTTTGGGCACGTGGGAACAGACCGTTCCTGCGCCATTAAGACTTCCCTCTTGAAGAGCGCCCAGCCTTCCTGGACCCCTCTGCCCTTCAGAACCGCCTCCCAAGGGACTCCACCAACCAATGTCCTGAGCAGCTCAAAGTCAGCCCTCCGAAAGTCCAATACAGCGGTTTTACTGGTCCCCTTCCTGGCCTCGCCAAGAATAGTGAACTCCACCATTGCGTGGTCACTCTGCCCTAGACAGCTCCCGACGATCACGTCCTCCACCAGTCCTTCTCTGTTTGTGAAGAGAAGGTCTAGCGGGGCACCTCCCCTGGTAGGCTCACTAACCAGCTGCGTCAGGAAGCTATCTTCCACGCTCTCCAGAAACCTCCTAGACTGCTTTCTCAGGGCTGTGTTGTGCTTCCAGGATATGTCAGGGAAGTTGAAGTCCCCCACGAGTACAAGAGCTGATGATTTTGCAACCTCTGTCAGCTGCCTGTAGAATTCCTCATCCGTCTCCTCATCCTGGTTCGGCGGTCTATAGCAGACCCCGACCAGGACACTAGCCTTGTTGTCCCTGCCGATCCTAACCCAAAGGGACTCGACCTTGTCATTCCCAACCTCGAGTTCTACAGCCTCGAAAGACTCTCTAATATAGAGAGCCACACCACCACCCCTTCTATGCTGCCTGTCCCTTCTATAGAGCTTATAGCCAGGCATTGCAGCACTCCAGTCATGAGACTGGTCCCACCACGTCTCCGTGATGGCAACCAAGTCGTAGCCTGCCTGCCGCACGATGGCTTCCAGCTCCTCCTGTTTGTTACCCATGCTGCATGCATTGGTGTAGATGCACTTCAGCTGGGCCATTGCCTTATCCTCCGGCCTTGCCATTGTTCCCCCTGGCACAGCCCCAACAATCCTAGCCTCAGCCCCATCCCCCTTCCTACCTAGTTTAAAGCCCTCTCAATGAGCCCTGCCAGTTCCTGGCCCAGGATCCTTTTTCCCCTAAAAGATAGGGACCCGTCTGCGGCCATCAGGCCAGGTGCTGAGTAAAGTGCCCCATGATCAAAAAACCCAAGATTTCTGCGTTGGCACCAGCCCCGGAGCCACGTGTTTAACAGGTGGGCTTTCCGTGTCCTCTCTGAACTCCTCCCTGCCACCATAGGGATGGACGAAAACACCACCTGCACTCCCGCTCCATCCACTAACCGACCCAGCCCCCTAAAGTCCCTTTTGATAGCCTTGAGGCTTCTCTCTTCGATGTTATCACTGCCCGCCTGGACTATCAAAAGGGGGTAATAGTCAGAGGGGCGTACCAGGTTAGGAAGCTTCCTGGCAACGTCCCTGACCCTGGCCCCAGGGAGACAGCAGACTTCCCTACGGGTAGGGTCCGGCCGACAAATAGGGCCCTCTGTTCCCCTAAGAATCGAGTCACCAACAACAATAACCCTCCTGTCTTTTTTGGTGGAGGCAGTCCTGAGGCGCGGAGTCGACCTCCTCGCTCCAGGCATCCTCCTGGGAACATTTGCTACCTCTTCCTCACACACCGGCCTCTCAATCTCTAGGGCCTCAAACCTGTTGTGTAAGGGCACCTGGGAAGGTGGGGCCGGAAGGGGAGAGCATCGCCTGCGATGTCGAGCAGGGACCTGTTTCCATTCCTCCTCAGCTCCCAGATCCCCTCCCTCTGCCCGACGGGGACAGGGCAGGGGGTCCGCCCCCATTTGGGGAGTCTCACCTCGGCACCTCCCCTTGAGGCCCTGCAGGGAGTTACTCCAGAAGTCTATCTCCCGCTCACACTCCCTGATGGCCCTCAACCTCTCCACCTCCTCCTTGAGCTCCGCCACCATGCGGACCAGGTCATCTACCTGCTCGCACCTCACGCACGCAGTTTCTCTGCCTCCCGCCGATGGCAGCAACAGGCTCAGACACTCCTTGCATCCGGTGACCTGAACTGCGGCATTTTTTAACGGGTAGTCGGTCTGCGTGTGCACCGACTTTCTGGAGAGCGCGCCGTGCCTGGTGGCCACCATTATCGCCTAGTTACGGCTGTTGTTAACGAGGTGTTGTTTGTGTGTAGGGGGAGCGCTCTGCCCTTCCTGCACGCCCTGCCTGCGCGAACTGCCGCGCTAACTGCCGCGCCACTCCCTCTGACGCGCCACGCCCTGTTTGCCCGCCCTGGTCGCCGCGCTCCTGGTCGCTCGCGCTCCCTAGGGGCTGCTTTTGAAGGGCTGGGGAGGGGGCGCTGCTGGCTCCGCCTTCGCCTCGTCAGCCTCCCTCACGAGGGCTGCCGGGTCCTGGCGGCTCCCTCTAGTAGGCTCGATGCCGGACAAAATTAGCCCTGCCTGGCCCGATCCCCCGCTCCGCTGCAGAACGCGTCTGCCCCGGAGCCGATCGCCTCGGCAAATGGCAGTGAAATGGCGGTGGGTCCCGATTTAAATAGCCCGCCGCTGACGCTGCTGGCTCCGCCTTCGCCTCGTCAGCCTCCCTCACGAGGGCTGCCGGGTCCTGGCGGCTCCCTCTAGTAGGCTCGATGCCGGACAAAATTAGCCCTGCCTGGCCCGATCCCCCGCTCCGCTGCAGAACGCGTCTGCCCCGGAGCCGATCGCCTCGGCAAATGGCAGTGAAATGGCGGTGGGTCCCGATTTAAATAGCCCGCCGCTGACGCTGCTGGCTCCGCCTTCGCCTCGTCAGCCTCCCTCACGAGGGCTGCCGGGTCCTGGCGGCTCCCTCTAGTAGGCTCGATGCCGGACAAAATTAGCCCTGCCTGGCCCGATCCCCCGCTCCGCTGCAGAACGCGTCTGCCCCGGAGCCGATCGCCTCGGCAAATGGCAGTGAAATGGCGGTGGGTCCCGATTTAAATAGCCCGCCGCTGACGCTGCTGGCTCCGCCTTCGCCTCGTCAGCCTCCCTCACGAGGGCTGCCGGGTCCTGGCGGCTCCCTCTAGTAGGCTCGATGCCGGACAAAATTAGCCCTGCCTGGCCCGATCCCCCGCTCCGCTGCAGAACGCGTCTGCCCCGGAGCCGATCGCCTCGGCAAAAAAACTCCTCCCACATTGTGTAGGGGTTTTGTTTCAGTAGGACCAGGATGATTTCCAGATCCTCTAGTATTAACTAGCCAAGTGGCTTCTGGTAAATTCTGGTGAAGTCCCAGTGTTTCCATGTCCCAGTGCCCAGTCTTTAACCTTTGTACCATAGTACCATTAGTTTAACATTTAACCATTGTACCTCTCAACTTTTCCAGAGACCTGTGGACGATAGGGGATGTGATGGAGATATGATAATACCCATTCAGTGCTGTGCTTCTTGGCCCAGGAGGTTACAAGATTATTTTGGAAGTGACTCCCATTGTCAGATTCAATTCTTTCTGGTGTACTGTGATGCCACAGCACTTACCTTTCCAGACCCAAGATTGTGTTTTGACAGTGGCATGGTTTACTGGGTATGTTTCTAGCCACCCAGTAGTTGGTTCTACCATGGTGATTATCTGGCACTTGCCTTGGTGGGTTTGTGGGAGTGGTCCAGTGTAGTCAATTTGCCAGGCCTCAGCATATCAAAATCCTGTGGTGGGGTCATTGGCGCTGGCTAGAACCGTCTGTGTCTGGCATGGGGCAGCCCTGGCCTCTCCATCGTGCTATGGACACACAATACACAGTTAAATTAAAACTAGTGTAAAATAATCCTGTTTGCATTTCATTTGAGAATATTGGGATACTGGGTACAGGATGAATGAACTTCTGCTCCAGTTTTAAAAACAAAAATGCATGAATGTTGCATAATGATGTTTGGCAGTCATCTTGAAACCATCATAGTACAACTATGGGTGAAAGTACATAGGGGTGCAGTGAGATTGGAGCTGTTCTTCAGAATGAATGCATCAAAAGGCATCAGTGTTTTCCACGCTTGAAATCAGTGCTTTAAAAGCATGATTAACTGGAACAAGAAAAAAATTAAACAAGGGGAAAATCAGATATGATGGACAACCCTGATTAAATAAAAAGCGTGAAAACTTATGTCTCTTACCCATTGTGTCTTTTCTTGTCAGATTGAGTCCTTTAGTTGTCTCTCCAGTCTAGTTATTATCAGTGGGTTTCTTAAAAAGAATCACAATCAGTGTCCTGTGGATTTTTAAGGAAATATTCTTTCCATTACTTCAGAGTCTTGGTTGTTGCACCCTGCTGCTGTCAGGCCCCTCCTCCTGTCAGTATTCAGTCAGTCTGCATGAATGTGTCAGGTTCTGCAAAAAATAGAGTGGGTAGCAATTCAAGTGAGTTTTGTATTATTGTGTCAATGGCTCAAAAGAAAAGCTGAAAGACTTAATGGAATATTAAGGTTTGGTAGAATAAAAATGACAGCTTGACATGTTCATGGAATCAGTTAAGATTGGAAGGGACCTCTGGAGATCATCTGGTCCAACTACCTTGCTCAAGCAGGGTCAGCTAGAGCAGGTAATCCAGGACCATATCCAGTTAGGTTCTGAGTATCAGTCCACATCGCTGTTTACTTGTCTATACCATACTTTGGAAGCTTGTCTATGACAATATTATAGGAGATAGCATCAATAGCTTTCCTAAAGTCAAGGTAAACAACACTCACTGCTCTCCTCCATCAAGCTAATCACCTCATTGTTAAAGACTATTAGGTTGGCTACACATGATTTCCTGTTTGCAAGTCCTTGCTTACTACTCCTAATCACCTACTTGTCCTTATCGTGGCTGAAATGGTTTCCAGGAGCAGCTCTACCCTAATCTTCCAAGAGACAGAGGTGAAGCTGACTGACCTGTGGTTCACAAGATCTTTCTTCTTTTCCTTCTTGAAGACAGGAGTGACATTTGCTCTCTTCCAGTCTTCAGGAACCATAGTTGTCCAAAGATAATCGAGAGTGGCCTTGCAATGGCAACAGCCATCTCCCTCAGCACTAGTGGGTGCAACCTGTCAGACCCCATGGACTCAACATTTCTGCAGTCTATTTGTCCAGGTGGGCCTTCTCCTTCCCCACAATCACATAGCATCTTTACAGTCTTCCTTGGTCAGCTGTCTCTTCTTCCCTGTCCTTTATGCACCCTTTTTACATCAGAATTTAGTCAGGAGCATCTTGTTCATCTATGCAAGTCTCCTGCTGCCTCTGCTTGATTTTCTCTTTGTTGGGATGGACCATTCTTGAGCTTGTAGAAAAGTGATCCTTGAATATCAACTGATATTAGATACATTTGAGGAATAATCTTCCTCAAACTGATGCAGAAAAAGGTTATCAGTTTTATATATTTAGAATGTTTTGTATTAACATGAGTTAAAATGGTTTAGTCTGGTATAGACAACCCTGATTAAATAAAAAGTGTCAAAGTGACATGGTTGACATCGTACCTTGGGAAGAAATCCTGAAGCACAAAGGAGTCCAGGAAGGCTGGACACTCCTTAAGAAGGTGATCTTAAAGGTGTAGGAGCAAGCTGTTCCCATGTGATGAAAGATGAGCTGGTGGGGAAGGAGTCTGGCCTGGCTAAACAGAGAGCTGTGACTAGAGATCAAGGTAAAAAAGGGCATTTATGACCTTTGGAAGAGGCAGGCCACTCAGTACTACAAAGATGTTGCAAGGCTATACAGGGAGCAAATCAGAAGTGCCAAAGTCCAACTGGAAGTTAATCTGGCTACTGCTATTAAAGACAGTAAAATGTACTTCCGTAAATGTATTAGCAACAAAAGGAGGAAGAGATGGTAAAATTTTGTAACAACAAAAATATATTATCATTTATTTTCAAGAGATTAATAGGGATAGATATTACATGTGAGAATATTAAAAGTACTATTTAAGGAGATGTCTTTAGCTAATTAAGTAAAATACTCATTTATTAATATTTGAACTTCAGAAAAAATGGATAGCTGTGACTGTGATTTTGGGAGTTAAAAGAATTTAAGCTGTGAACTGGCTTCTGGACATTAATCCTCAGAAAAATGATTGGGATTTAGAGCTTACTGAAGAATTTTAGTGCCTAAAATATAATTATAGACACATAGTAAGAACTGCTTTTGGATGGATTATGTATATTTATGTTGAAAATTGTGGTATCAAATATGATATCCAATGACATACTAGTTAAGAAGTTTGACCTATAAAACGAACAAGAAATGTATTAGATGAATTAAAGCTAGTCTACTGCAACTGTCTAAATTTACTTGTTATTTGTTCCAAGTTACAGAAGAGTCTCCTTGGACTACCATTTCAGTTTGTATTTATATAGCAATTTTCATGATGACGATAGTGAAGCAATTTAACAGAAAATATTATCAATGGCATGACTATTGATGGAAGAATAAGTAATGAGAACTGCATGTTCTCATACAGGAATATAAATTGTCAAGTTAAGTGTTCAAATGCCAACAAAAGACACTTCAATGCTGAAAAATATGTTATTTTAGGTAAAATGCAGATGGTCTAAAGGAGGTGAATATAAATCTTGGAAAACAGGGCGAGGGGGAATGGGCTTAAGTTGAGCCAGGGGAGTTTTAGGTTAGATGTTAGGAAGAACTTCTTCACTGAAAGGGTTGTGAGGCACTGGAACAGGCTGCCCAGGGAAGTGGTGGAGTCACCATCCCTGGAAGTCTTCAAAAGACGCTTAGATGTAGAGCTTAGGGATATGGTTTAGTGGAGGGCTGTTAGCGTTAGGTTGGAGGTTGGACTCGATGACCTTGAGGTCTCTTCCAACCTAGAAAATTCTGTGATTCTGTGATTCTGTGAAATAGCCAGCTCCTCATGTTCTCCACAGTATAATGTTGGGTTCAAGAAGAGCTAATGTGGTCCTTTTCTAAGGAGTAGGTAAGGAGTAGAAATAGAGTCATGAGTTTGCCTCTGGCTGCAGCACTGCTAAGGCTGAAATGACAATCTGCCTCTGTAATATAAGGGGGATGCATGGAGACCATTTGAAGGAGAATACTCAAAATGAACTATCAATTGGAAAACAATGTGGAACTTAAGGCACTCAGCCTATTGTACTTATTGGAAAGCAGGCAGAAAGATCACTTCACACAAATGACTTTGATGTTTGGAAACTTTCTAACTTTCCTAGAAAAATCAAAACAGGACTCAATGTCTGAAAGTAAAATTTAGACACAATTTTGGGTCTTCAGGTAAGATTAATTTTATCTGTGGTGTGGGTAATTAATCAATGGGGAGATGATGGAATCACTATTTTTCAGAGAAATATAACAAGTTTGGATAGTTAAAAATAATGATAAATAAAAGATTATATATATATATATATATATATATATATATATTCATTTTATGAGAGCATTCATATTTCCCAAAGAATTTCAATTCAGCATTAGGGCAAACTGGATAAGAAAATATTGTTTCTAATATTTTCTTTTGAAGGAAGGCTTTCCTCTAGGCACAAGCAAGCAGGTATTTTGTTTATATGTTTTATTTGATTTTGTTTTCCTCTCTCTCACCTCAGAAGTAACAAAGACAGTGTAAGGCAGTGCCCTGAGGTGGATTGGGTTGCCTGTCTGGGGAATAAACCAATCATTCGTATTCAGAAAAATACAGCCTGAGCAACTGTCATTGTTGGAATCGGGAAGAAATATTCTTGCCATTCAGATTCACAGAGCTGTAGAGTTCCTCCTTTTTTATTCTCCTTGGCAACATGAAGCAAAGAGCACCTGCAGGATTACCAAGATGTATGCCATTTATTTAGTTCTCTTCTATTTTGGGGTCCTGAAGTTCTGCTGCTGTACCCTAAGGTTCCCTGCCTCCCTACTTGTGCTATATAGCAGTTCCAGCTTCTGAGGATGAAAGGCTTCAACATAAAGCATCTTTTTTTTTTTTTTTTCTTTTCTTTTCTACTAATAAGAGTGTTGCTGGATGAAAATAAATGGCCTGTGATATCCAGGAAATCAAGCTAGATGATCTGAAGATCCCTGAAGCCTCAAATTCTATGAAGTGATGGAAGTAGTACATAAAAGTACAATAAGGCCCATTTCTTTAAAAGGCGTATGAACCACAGGATCCAAACTCTTCTCCTACCCTCCCACTTCTCTCCAAAGCCCTAACAATTAGAGGGCAGTGTAAGCAAAACTTCTATTTAAGTCATCATCATCTATTTGCATATGTATTCACAAGGCTAAAACATTAGTGGATAGCTTATTAAGCTTAACCATCAACCCATGTCTGATCAATGGCTTTTCAAATGGCATTGAAATAAAGGAGTTTGCAGAAGAAAATGCTATCAGTGATCTCAGTAACAATTTTTCCTGCATCAGTAGGATGCAATTGTTTAGAAAGTTCCCTGTTTGGGTGTTCATCTGTGAACAGGGAGATCACTATAAGGCATCAACATCTATAAGTTTAGAAACTGAGGTTTCTAATTAAATGTTAACTTTGTTTGCCTTGGGCTTGGAAAAGAGATAAGAAGCTGCTTCATGCCGATAAACAAATATGCATGCAACACAATGGGACCATGAGATCACTAACTTTGCTTTGCAATATGTGAAATTATTACTTTTTCACTTCATTTAAATAAGAATCATAATACCTAATAGAATGTCTGTTTACACAGGTCTAGGGTGTGCTTGAGGTTACAGTGACGAAAATGAAAAACAAACTTTGTAAGGTAGTCTGCTTGTTTCTTGGTAAGTAGTGACAGATAATCATTACCATACTATCAGTGGGTGACCTGTAAATTAACTGTAAATCCCTGTCTTTCATGAGCACTAGAGATGATGTACATGTATAGGTAATGTAAAGATCTTAGCTGAGAAGTCTCTCCTCCCAAAAGATTGCTCCCTCCTCACCAGTACTGCCCTTGCATCTGAATCTCTCTGTTTACTGCAGTTCTGTGCAGGTTTTCTAAGGATATGTCAGTCTTCAAGACTTATTTACAAAGGTGCTAACTCAGATTTGTATTTCCTTTACAGAAGAATTCAAATTGGAAACTTCTGTGTAAGTGGCTGCTCCGTTAGTTTGTGTTTTCTGTTGGGTTTGGAATGGATTTTTGAGAACTAAAGCTTGCAGTCCCCAGGTGAAATTATATAAGTGCAAACATTCAGTGTCTTTTTCATTGAGAAGAGTGGTTCAGCAATGGAAAAGAAAACAAGAACAAAAATCAAACACTGAATAAAGAAGCATCACTTTGTTCTTTTATTTATGTTGCTTTAGGCAGTCACGAATGCTTTTTCAACTTAGTTTGATCCAAGAAACTATTTCACTTGAATGGTTTTGCACATTACAAAAGCCGTAAAGAAAAAAAGAAAATGTAAGTAGAGGAAATTATTTTGTATCCTGTCCTTCTCTGAACATATATACAACCCCTTTTGGGAAAGGAGAGGAGTTTTAAAGCATAGGCACCTAGAAAGTGAATTTATCTGTAAGGCTGGTAATTGGACTTAAGAAAAAAGAATCACTTCTTTTCATTTGTTTCCTTTCTTTTTCCAGCCAAAGGTTATGGTGTCAAGCCATGATGAAAGCATGTATAAAAGAAAGTGTGGCACATACAGGACAAACATATGATCAGGCCCAGTTGGCATGGGTTTATGAAAGACAAGTCCTGACCTTGCCTCTCAAATACTAGATCTGCTTCTAAGACAAGATGATGTGCTTACTATGAAGGAAAGGCTGTTAATGCTGTCTACCTAGGCTTTAGTAAAACTTGTGACACTGTTTCCCACAGCATTTCTGCAGAAATGACTGCTTATGGCTTGGACAGGTGTACACTTCACTGCATAAAAATTGGCTAGGTGTCAGAGCCTAAAGAGCTGTGGTGAATGGAGATAAATCCAGTTGGTGGCCAGTCAGAAGTGGTAACCCCAGGGGCAGATGTAGATGTCTACAATAGACATCTAACCAAAGCTGAATTGTGGCCTACAAGTCCGACATCTTTTTCCCACATTGACTAGTTAATGAGATAAAGCCAAGGAAAATTTCTGCATGCTGAAAGCAGATTGTATGAGTTGTCAGAGCAGGCATGTGTTTGACTTGAATTAGCTCGATCATTCTCAAATCACTTCTCAAATTATTTATTGGCATGGTTCAGGGGTTAACATGGGCCATGGGCCATTCTCGGTAGAGAACTTGCAGTCAGCTATCTTATATCGGACAATAGGATGATTTTGTAGAATGGATGAAAGCTGTTATGCCTAGACAGGCCTCTATACTTACAGTACTTCTGTACTAGTAAAATCAGGGTTTAAGTGTGGTCTATGAATTGAGCTCTGTTGTCTACAAACACTACTCATATTCAGGAAAATTTCCAAGATCCAATATTCATCTTAGAATCATAGAATCACATAATGGTTGGGTTGGAAGGGACCTTAAAAATCATCTAATCTTCTAAGATTAATTCTGATTCAGAGAAAGAGACTGATAGGCAATTAGCAACTGTTTAGAAGGTCCAAATTACAATATCCAAATTACAGCAGACTCCTGTAAGCATATTAAATTGGATTGTTGATCTTTACACTACCTTCCTCTAGAATAGACTCAAGGCACTTCATTGCCTCTCTGTCGGCCTTTTTGTTGCTCAGTTCAGCTGATATGAGGTCAGGTTTCTGTTTTATCCTATAAATATATTCACAGGGGATTTTTAATGGATTCCTCCATATTTCAGTTCCTTGTTGTAGACATACATCTGGTGCTAAGACAACTGTAGAATATTTGTATCTAAAAATAATTCAACTTAGTTTACAGATAAATGTGGATTTCCTACAGAGATGATCAGAGATGATCCTTTATTGTCCCAGGACTTTTCTTGTCAAATATCAAGGGTTTATTGCAAGCCACAGGTATTAAATTTATTCTAATATGTTTAAATAATGGCAACAGAGTATTCATTTTGCTCACTGTACTAAAAAATTGCTGAACTGCTTTCACCCAAGTCATACAAAAATGCCTCAGGCAAAAAGCAGAGGTAGAAAATGCCATAATGAAGGTTAAAAATTCAGTAAATTTTAGTGCAAGTATAAACAAATAATTTTCAAACATAAAATCATACAGTCTTAGCTGTTGAGTTTGCAACATAAAGCTTTTTCAGTAATAGGTAAATTTACCACAGAGATTTTCTTTTGTTGCACTTGAAGCTAATCTTAACCCAGATGGGTCCTAAACAATAGGGGCTTATATCTGTTTCATGCCACTGAAAACACAGTAAGAGAAAGGTGAATTTATAAATAGCAGGATGACTAGAAGCAATCATTGTGATGTAGCTGAAAAAAATAAATGTGATCATGGGTGCTGTCAGTTGATGTGTTTTTCCAGGAAAGATAAAGTATTGTTAGCTAAGATAATGGTAAAATCTGTTTGTTCTGGTTATATGTATTTAGTAAGGATGGTCCAAGGATTCTGAGATGGTAAAAGGGATGCAAAAATATTTCATAAGGAGGTAAAAGAGCAAATGTGTGTGTGTTTAGACAATATTGATATAGGAACAAAGAGGTGTTAAAGGGCTATGAATAAATTTATGCTATAAATTGGAGAGTCTTGTCATCACAGGACTGAGATTCTGGGAAGCTCCATTACAAATAGTATGGGAAATCTGAGTTAGCTCAAAGGTGGATTTTGGTCAATTTATCAGTGGGGTTATCTCTGATAGTAGGAGACTAGATTTTATCTAGAAGATCTCTTCCAGTCCTGTGGATTTTTAACCCGGCGTAACTTCAGTACTCAGGGGAAATATTCCTTGCAGACTGCCAATATGTACAAACTAGGAAACAAAAACACGCTGTAGAAAGTGTTCTATTTTCTTTCAGGTATTTCCTGTAGCAACCCCTTTCATCACAGCCAACATGTTGACTGCAATAGCAATATTGAATGCAATAGCAAAAGCATCAATTAATTGAAAGTGTTCTTAAACAACTGGACTTTTTTCCTCCAGCCTCCTAAGAGGCTGCAGCAATCCAGCTCAGTCAGTATCATTAGGGTTTCAACATCTTTGAAAGAAGGTTGAAAGGACTTATGAGGAATTTACCAGACAACTCTTCTTACACGTGCTGGCTTCTAACTATAGGCTTTCTAACATGAGAAAGGTTATTGCAGCAAATGTTAAATTAGAAATCACAGCTCATAAATAGTATATATACATATTAAAGAAATTGATAGCTATGGGAACCATGCTATTATCAGTGGTGCCCAGTGCCAGGGCAAGAGAGAATGGGCACAATCTGGAACACAAGAAGTTCTGACTAATTCTCAAGAAGAACTTCATTACTGTGTAGGGGTGGAACACTGACACGGATTGCCCAGAGAGTCTGTGGAGTCTCCCTCCTTAGAGATCTTCAAAAGACAATTGGACATGTTCCTGGGCAACCTTCTCTGGGTGGCCCTGCTTGAGCAGAGGAGTTGGATCAGATGCCTCCAGAGGTCCCTTACCTTAAACATTCTGTGATTCATGGAAACTGGGAAATGCAAAATATTCAGAACTGAGGGATGTCCTTAGTGAATTTTTCCTTTCCCCTACATGTATACTCAGAGGAATGTGAGTGAGCAGTTTAAACCCTGTGAGGATGAAAATAGGAAGTTGTGGAACAGGGAGGAATGGATGTAGAAAAGTTCAGAAAGAGCAAAATTGCCAGAAGGGTAGAGATAATCAGCTGCATAAGAATTTATAAGGCTTGGTGCTTTTCTCCCTGTGTCTCCACTTCCTGCAGCCTCCAGGTGCATTGCCTGGTGTGTTAATTGTGAGTACTCAAGAGAAGAACCTGTTTTTCAGCATGTTTCATGGGGATGTCAGGTGTCTTTTCACTGAGAGCTAATTTAAACATCCACAAATGCTTCCCTACAAGCCAACAGTATAAAATATCGTATACGTATTGTATACATATACATATACAATACGGTATACATCTCCTAGAATACTTGGCTATTTCTATTAAATTAAATAGTGCCAGACTCTTGAACTAAATTTCTTTCACCACTAAATTGTTGGAACAATACTTGGCACAGTTTTGGCCTGGACCATCTGGTACTGTCCCAGTCAGCTGGGTATGCCATAGACTTAGCACAGGCCAGAGGCTATGCCCAGTAAATAATCTGGATATGGCCATTTTGTTTTAAGGAAATTTGCCAGCATACAAATTGCCTGACTGTGTGGCCTGGCAACACTTACTTTACAAACATAGTTGTAATCCCAGAGGTCCTGGCCAGGCTGGCAGTGTTGCCATGAGGGTGGCTGATACCTATCCCTGTGCAGAAATGGTAGAACAGCAAGCTCCTAATGCTTTCAGGAGCACCAGCCTTTGGCGTAGTCCCCAGTGGGTCCAGCAGGGTTGTCCTTGGTGGCTTACTTGGTTTTGCATGCTGCTCACTACAAAAGAGAGAGAGATGCACAGCACAGAGCCAGTGGTAAAGTCATGTTCCTCCTCTTCCACCTGCAGGTACTGCAGATGACTCCTGATGGCCTCTGTGCTTGGGAATCCCAAAGAGAGCCACCTAGCTGACTTCCATCCTCATTTGATGGAGAGCCAGGGAGTGGCTTGAAAACAGGTGGGAGAAGGTTGAGAAAGTACCATCCTATCCTCTCCAAAGCTGTGAGCATCCTCTCTCAAGATGAGGCAAAATGAGGCAAATGAGGCAAAATGTTAATGGAGAGTGCAGAGTACAGAAAAAGGCAGAGAGAAGCTGGCAAACCCTCTGTTGTACACAGGGAAAAGATACAATGGAGCAGGCATCAGACATGGTCAGGTGCAGTAGAAGCTGCAAGTCAAAAAGGACTCTAGCATGCATACGGTACTTGCAGCACAATTTGTTCTCTACTTGTGGCTTCCAGGAGTTTCATTGCTAGAGGGATTTGTTTTGTGCAGCAAACTCAGAGCAGACATTTAAACTTTTACATTAAATAAAATATTAAATATTATATTATATTATATTATATTATATTATATTATATTATATTGTATTATATTATATTATATTATATATTTTTTGAGCTGTGCAGTTTCCTTTCTGACAAGACAGAACAGATGTGAACAGATGGGCCAGGACTGAGCATCTTATACATGAAGGCAAGTAAACACTGGTGCACAGATCTGCAGACATACAAAGTGTTGTTTTTTTTTTTTTTTTTTTTTTTTTTTTTCCTACAATACCTCATTAATATTGGCCAGTTCCTGCTTAAGAAGGTATGCAGTATGCAAGTATATGCAAGTATAAGGCTAGGTGTTGCTGAGTTTGACTCTCCTGCAGAAGAAACACTACCATGCTAGAGCAGGCAAGTACCATGGCAGTCAGGGAATTAGAATCCTAGAGCACAGCAGAGGCTGTCCTTACTGGGGAGTCCAGCTGCAGCCTGCAAGATCGATGAACACTTTTGCAAAGCTGCAGAATATGCCAGCAGGAATCTACATCTCCTCCGCATTGCTTTGCAACTCTCCCTCAGCCAAGGTCATGTGCTGGAATATAAAGCATGTACACTTTATATAGACTGCTGCTTTCATTCCTCCAACAAAATGATGAACATCTAAAAGTGATTATAGGTAAAGCCAAGAATTTAATCTGAACCAAAATAAAAACTGTTTTACACTATTTTTAGGGTTTTGTAAAATGTAATTAGGTATAGGTGAATTTTGTTGTTAAAACCTTTTTTTCAAACAAAAATTGAAAACATATATTTTTCACCAAGAAAAACGGTTTCATTTGCTGCTTTTTCTATGCATTTTTAAAAAATTCATTTTCCTAAATATGGCATATGTTTATAACTATTAGAAACCAATTTCTGAATTTTGTCCGAAGCTTTAGTAAAGATCTACCAAAGTAATACAAATCCCTGCAGACATTGAGAATGTAAACAATCTGATTTCATAAGAAAATATATTGCTTCTGAAATCTTTCTCCTCACTTCATCAGTTCATTAAATCCATGAGTATATTCAGTTCCCATCCCAGACTGTAGGAACAGCTAATATTTGATATTTCAGTGTTTGCTATACTAACTAGCTGTTCAAGTTCTATGTGATGTTTACAGTTAGAAGCAGAAATAGTAGTACTAGCTCAGGTACAACTCTAGAGGAACTGCAGATACATATTTATTTTAATTATAATTACTGAAAGATTACTGTAATGGCAGGAAATTAACGTATGTGTTTATACCATACACAAATTAAAATTTATCACAAGGTACTGAATGTTGACATTTGTCACTCTCTGGAAATAGATTTTTTTTTTTTTTGAGCAAAAAGCATAAATTACAGAGTGAGCTGGTATGCTCAGTATGATGTAGTAGCATATGACCATTTCATCAATAATTTCTATATCACTTATTCAATAAGGAGAGAAGAGAAAGAAATGAATCATCTACAGATTTGATAGATTGGGACTTTACTAATTCAGCAGCATTTCAATTCAAAACTTGCTATCAAAGCTATCTGAGAGAGAAGTGGAAATTTCCTCCAAGTCAATGTACAGCCTGTAGCCCATACCCCCACTGCAGAATTCTGCTGGAGACTGTACTGAAACACACTGCAGTAGAATAGCAACTGACTAAAGCTCATTATATGAGATTTGTGAATCAGTTTGATTATTATTTTTTAATTTTGAAAAGGATCTGTCATCTAGCATAATTTCTGCCTACTCACTATAATTAAGTCCAAACCCAACAACCAAAAAAACCCATCAGAACAATACAACCAAATCTGTTAAAACATGTTAAGAGCAAAAATTCCTGGCTATGTAATTCAGTTAAAGCTGTGGCACTTTATTGTGCACTTGGGAGAGATTTTTATTAGCTCATGTAGTCAGAGACAATGGTGATTACTGATTATCACCTAATTAGAATATAAAAGTTGAATTTTGATTAGGTTACACTTAAAAAAAATCCTTAATGAACTATAAGACTAGTTTCAAATTTTAATATTCTTTTGCAACCAGATGATTCCTTTATTCTTTGTCCACCTCTATCAGTGTGATAGAAGAAAATAGATTAATATGAGAGAAAATATATTATTTTTACAATTGCATTCATTTTCCCCTTAAGGTGTTTCTATTGGTAAGTTATGAAGACTGTTTTTAAGTACCAAGCACTTTGCATATGAGTTATTTTAACTGTTATATTATTGTATAACATGTGCATACTACATTTTTTTCCCCAGAATCTAAGGATGCTTAGAAAGATAAAAAAGGCTTTTTATACTGTACTTATGGTTACTTCCTACTTACTGCTCTATTATTTTACCTTAAATTTTGCTTCTCCTTTTTTTTTTTTTCTTTTTTTCTTTTTCTCAGACATGATGCTTTGACAGAGATTTCACACATTAGAGATTTTCACACATAATAGATGTTCACCATCCTACTGCTACTGCTGAATTTGCTTATATCAACTATGTCTATTATAAGATCTTTTTTTTTTTTTCTCTCTCTCTTTTTTTTTTTTTTTTCTTAACAATAAGGTCTTTTATTGTGACATACTATGAGAGGGTAAAATGGAAGGCTTAAAAACTTTATCATGTGTTCCTTGTGGTCCTTCATGGATTGGATTCTCCTGGTTAGAACTCAGAAAGATAACAGTTGAGCAAACACTTCTAAAAGGGAAAAACTTACTTTTATTATAGTCTTGGTTTGGGCATACTTACTTGCAAATATTGAGCCAGTACATCAAAACCAACACTCCTACATGTGTGGGGATGGAGTTCTTTGTCCTGCCAGTCAGGCACCTTCACCCATTGTGAGGGTGTTTAACAGTCTGGCAGAGTATATGCAGCAGACAACCTTCATGTCACCAAGAGGTTGAGATCTGTGGATTACCAAAACAGAGAACAGGTTAGTGTGAAAGACCCCAATAATGGCCACAACTTTTGACAAATGTCTTTGATTAAGGTTAAAAGATTAGATAACATATGAAACCTAATGAAGCTACAGTGCAGAACTAAAACAATCAAACAAAAAAGCCTAAATAAATATTTATTTTATTCAAAGTAGACTGAGAAGAAATGCAAAATATTTTATTTCATAGAGCATATATTTAACAACAAATTCTTCTATAACAGCTGGCATGCTGGTACTCATTGATACCTACGATGATGGAAATAATGTTCTTAAATTTTTAAATTGAAGCCTTCAGATTTTTCTTTCAGCTATTCAACTGAAGTTTATAGTACAGTTTATAGTATAGCTTAACATGTTTATAGTAACTTTTGAATTACAGTATCTGTTTATAGTACTTGAGAGCTTTCATTCTAGATCAGATACTTTTTCATCAGAGTCAATTTTTCATCAAGATTGCTTCTCCTAAATTTCAATTCTGCTCTCATCATTTCATGAGGGAAACATTTCCCTTTGCATGACTTTAATATCTTTTCCTATATTGTGGCATCAAAGACTTATTTTATATTACCATAAAACACCCAGTTTGTTTTTTTGACAATCAGTTTATGATGTTTCCATTTGCAGAAGTACTTCTTTAGTCACTATAGGAAGCTTACGTTTAAACTATCATCTAATTTTAAAGGCTATTAAAATTTGACTTTCAATGTTTTGCTCCTTTGAGGTCTCACATAGGATATAAAACAATAGGAAAGTTTCTGGCTGGACTTATAACTGGCTGAATAAACAAACAGTAATAACTAAAATGTAAAGAAACCTTTACAAGTTAAACAAACAAACAAACAAACAAAAACCTTTACCTTAAAAAGTCTAGCACTGTAGAATTCACCCTAATACCATGTGGCACAATCAGATATAGCAAACAGGAAAAAAAAACAAAAAACACAACTTCAGAACATTGCAGTTTCCTTTCTTCAAGATTTTTTAAAACTTTGGCCCTGATTATTCAGTTACATAACTCTTGAGATATCAGTTGATATTAATACTGTTTTGACTGCTAATCAGGATTTTTTGGCGTTAAGTACAAAAGGTAAAGAACAGTCATAATAAGTGTATGTACTGACATAGTACATACATGATATAAAATTCTGTGCCGTTTTATCCAAGATTTTCTAATGCAATCTTTGAGCTTGCTACTACATTGAAATGATTCCCTTCCCTTCCCTGCCCTGCCCTGCCCTGCTCTCTCCTCTCCTCTCCTCTCCTCTCCTCTCCTCTCCTCTCCTCTCCTCTCCTCTCCTCTCCTCTCCTCTCCTCTCCTCTCCTCTCCTCTCCTCTCCTCTCCTCTCCTCTCCTCTCCTCTCCTCTCCTCTCCTCTCCTCTCCTCTCCTCTCCTCTCCTCTCCTCTCCTCTCCTCTCCTCTCCTCTCCTCTCCTCTCCTCTCCTCTCCTCTCCTCTCCTCTCTTCTTTCTCTCTTTTTTCTTCTTTCCTTTTTTTTTTTTTTTTTTTTTTTTTTTTTTTTTTTTTTCAGTTAATGGTAGAACTAGAAACATAATGAAGCAGTATAATGTACTGTTTGCGATGAATATACCTGGGTTGATTTTAATACTTTGCATCAACTGTACATATCTGACATTCCTATGCTTTTTAATCTTTTACATCACTCCTGCACAATCAGGTAGTCTTAGGTACCTGTTGATTTAAGAATTTTTTTTTTTAATGCCTTCATGATCAGTTGATGTCAACCATTTTGTAACTTTCTGTCAACCTTCTGTCTTGCACTAGGAGCATATTGTGGAAGGAGTATATGTATTTTTTCATCGTAAAAAAACTTGACTCTTTCCATCAGAGAAATGGTGATGCAACCAAAACATAATTTTCTTTCTTATCTGACCTTCTGTTGCATTAAGTTATGTGTTCTCCTTTTATTTTATTTAAGATCATTCCACGGGATAATATCTATTACCTCGTAGTTTCTGAAAGTGTTTATAAATGTCTCCTTAAAATACTGTCTCTTTCATCCACAAGTGTGTTGGTTTTACCCAGCTGGGCAGCTGAACTCCATATTTTCTCACTCCTGTCTCCCAGCTGCTGTAGCACATTTTTTCCCTTCAGTCTGCTCTCTCAGAGGCCCACCCAGCATCACTCCCTGGCTTGGCTCTGGCCAGTGGTGGGACCCTTTTGAAGCCAGCTGGAGCTGGCTCTGATCTGACACAGGGCAGCTGCTGGTCTCTGCTCACAGAGGCCACTCTTGCAGCCCTTTGCTACCAAAAGCTTGCTATATAAGTACAATACAACAAGTGATAAGGTGATCATATTTCTGGAACGATTAATGTGCTTTTTTGTAAGTCATGTACATGGGCATTGACAACTGTTTAATCATGTTCCATTGCGTTCACTGAAGATACTGTGTTAATGTCTAGGAACTAAAGAGAAATAAGCATAGTTAAAAATGCGGGAGGAAATCACAACCCACAGGATTATTTCAGACAGAGGATATAGTTTTATAGAGGCATGTTAAACTGCAGCTAAGAATTTACCTGGGATAATATTCCCCCCATGACCTACACATACATTAGCAAATATAAAAGAAAATAGCACAATTAATTGTCTCCCAGCTGGGATAAACACTTCAATAAATTTCACTATATCTTAAGATCCCCCCCAAATCTGGAGCATACGCCTGTGGTTGCCAAAACAATACATGTTCTTACTCTCTGAATATAGCCCTCATGCTGATCTGTTCAGCTATAACTTTTCTCAAATATTTTTAGCTAAAGAATACACAAGAGATATATCAGCAAAATCAAAATTTACGTACATATATATTACAGTTACAATGCCCCCTCTGTCTTAAATGCCTGAGCAACATTAAACTGGCTTTTCATTCTAAAAACAATTGATGTCCCATGATACGAACATATTTTTATTGTTATCTTGTAGTAAAGTTCCAGTTAGGTTCATAATATCACACCTTTATCTGTGTGCAGATAGCTGAAGATTTCCTCATTTCTTTTCTGTGTTCCTTGTACTTGGACATATTGACTTTAATAATCCTCTGTTAATGATCTTATGTCCATCTTTACTCGTCTTCCTAAATGTAATCTATTAAAATGTATCTCCCTAAATGTAATCTATTTAGTACATTTGTACCTTCAGTGCACAATTTAGTATTATCTTTGTTTCTATCAACCTCTCTTTACATCTTTCTTCCTCTGCTTTACATTCCTTTGTTTGCCTTTCTGTGCTCTGTTCTACTTTTAAAACATTTTTTAAACAGTCCACTAACAGTCATCCTCTGTTCAAATTGTTTCAGTATATGACCTGTTCAATTCAATATCATACCTTGTGGCTTATATTAAAGTTGTTATTCTCTTGTCTTTGTACCAAGATTTATAAACTAAATGTGTGCCAAATTATTTATTTCCCAATCTTTTCTTATTTTCCCCATATTTGACACTGGCATTTTCTCCTTCTCTACTTTTATGTGGAAGAACAGATCAGAATAGAACAGAACAGTACAGAACAGAACAGAACATAATAATTCATTTGAAAGGGAGATGCCTACAGGCTTCTCTGTTAGAATGAGCTGACCAAGGTTATCCTGTGGTGAAAGGATTTGAATAGAATGGAATAGTTTGGTTTGGGATCTGCAAAGGGACCTACAAAGATCATCAAGTCTGACTGCCTGACCACTTCTGGGCTAACCAAAAGCTAAAGGGCATTTATTGAGGGCATTATTCAAAAGCCCTTTGAACACTGACAGGCCTGGGGCGTCAGCCACCTCTCTAGGAATTCTGTTCCAGTGTTTGATCATCTAGGAAGGAGTAAAGCAAGAAGCAAGATCATAGCAGTGGACTTCAGGAGGGCAGACTTTGGCCTCCTCAGGCATCTGCTTGGTAGAGTCACATGGAAGAAAGCCCTGGGTGGGGTGGGGTGGGGGTGAGATGGGGTGGGGTGGGGAAAGAGGGCCCAGTAAACCTGATTGATATTCAAGGATCATGTCCTCCAAGTTCAAGAGTGGTCCATCCCAATGAGGGAAAATCAGGAAATCACACAAAAATGCTATGGGGATTGCTTGAATAAACAAGGAGCTCCTGCCAAAACTCAAACATAAAAAGTTTACAAATGTTGGAAGCAACAACTGGTAACCTGGAAGAAATATATACTCTGTCTGAACATGCAGAGACAGTTATGAAAGCCATAGCCCACATGGAGTTAAATTTAGCAAGGGATGTCAACAAACAGAAGGACTTCTGCAAGTACAGAAGTGGCAAAAAGAAGACTAGAGAAAATGTGGGCCCATTGCTGGATGGGACAGGGCTCTGACAGCACTGGACATGGAAAAGGCTGTATGACTTCTTTGACCCAGTGTTTACTAGCAAGACTGGCCTCCAGGTCCCAGAAACCAGAGGGAAAGTCTGGAGCAAGGAAGCTGTACTCTTGCTGGAAGAGGTTCAGGTCAGGCAATACTTTTGCAAGCTGGACAGTCTATGGGCCCTGATGGGATGCACCCACAAGTGCTGATGGAGCTGGCTTATGTAATTGTGAGGCCACTCTCTATTATTTTTGATCAATCATGTCATTTGGGAGATGTGCCTGAAGACCAAAGGAAAGCAAACTTGCTTCTATTTTCCAGAAAGACAAGAAGGGGTCAACCACAACTAGTCAACCACAACTCCATCTCTGGGAGTGTGATGGAGCAGCTAATCTTGGAAACCATTTCTAGGCATACGAAGGACATCAAGGTGATAGGGAGTAGTCAGCATAGTTTCAAAAAGGGGAAGCAATGTTTGACTAGTCTGGTAACCTTCTATGATGAAATGACTTGCCTAGTAGTTGAGGGGTGAGCCATGGGTATTGCCTCCTTGGACTTCACTATTTTGACACTGTCTGCCATAAGACCTGCTTAGAGAATGTGATTAATCATTGGCTAGATGAGCAGAAGGTGAAGTGGATTGAAAATTGCCTGAATGGCCAGGCTCAGAGAGTATCTATCAGTGGAACAAAGTCTAGTTGGAGGTTGGTAACTAGCAATGGACCTCAGGGGTCAATACTGGGTCCATTCCTTTCTAACATCTTCAGTAACTATCTGTTCAACAGAATGGAATGAACTATGAGCAAGTTTGTGACTGATACAAAACTGGGAGGTGTGGCTGATAGATTAGGTGGTTGTACTGCTTTTTACCTGGATGGGCTAGATAACTGGGCTGACAGGAAGCTCATAAAGTTCAACATGGAGAAATGCAAACTCCTGCACCTGAGAAGGAATAAAACCTGTGCCATCCAGCTGGAAAGCAGCTTTTCAGGGGAGGACCTGGAAAGTCCTGGCAAACACCAAATAGGACATGAGCCAGCAATGTGCCTTTGTGGCAAAGAAGACTAAGAGTATCCTGGGCTGCATTAGGAGAAGTGTTGCCAGCCGGTCAAGGGAGGTGATCTTTCCCCTCTACTCAGGACTGGCAAAGTCACACTTGGAGTACTGTGTCCAGGTCTGTCCTCCCCAGTACAAGAGAGACATATTGCTCATGGAGAGATTACGTTGCAGGCCTGCTAAAATGATTAAAGGAGTGGAGCACCTCTCGTATGAGGAAAGGCTGAGAGAGTTGGGACTGTTGAGCCTACAGAAGAAAATGCTCAGAGGGAATCTTATCAATGTACATAAATAGCTGAAGGGAGAATGTAAAGGTAATGGAGCTAGGCCCTTTTCAGTGTTGCCCACCGGCTGGACAAGAGGCAATTGGCAGAAACTGCAAAACAAAAGGTTCCCTCTGAACGTTATGCAACACTTTTTTTTTTTTTTTTTAATTTTTATTTTTTAACTGTGTGTGTGGACTAGAATAGATTTCCTGGAGAGATTCTGGAGTCTTCATTCTCTGAGTTATTCAACAATGTGGTGTGACACAGCCCTGAGCAACCTGCTCTGGCTGACACTGTTTTGAGAAGAGGCATTGGACTAGATGATCTGCAGAGGCCCCTTCCAACATTAACCACAATGTGATTTTGTGATAATCGCGGACCAGTGATCAAGCCCGTACCCTTGTCATATTAATTTACTAGCACAGAGGTAAGCACAGGTTCTCACTGAGTTGTCTAAAAGCATTTATTTAGGTTGCCTTACCTCAGGCGATGTCACCTTCCCCATTGTTGTTATTTTAAAAGGTGCATTATAATTTAATGAAAGTCAGGGAACAAAATAAGGCTAGATTGTACTTGGCATATTTTTAAAAATACAACCAGATTTTGAATATTTATCCATTAGATTTAGATGTCCTATGCTTTTTCTTTTGATTCTCCTTTTTGTTTTTTGATTACCTTTGAGTCTTTGTTTCTCTAATTGACTCCTTCCCTGATGACTGGAGATTATAACTAATTAACTCTTCAGGCTCAAAATCTAATTTCAGTTATTTGAGCTGTATTAAAATTCATGAAGATATGTTTCTCAGCCATATTGTCACTGTCAACCAAGTTCCATATGTTAGAAACAACAGCTGGCTGTTCATCTGATTAACATTTTAAAATAATTTAATAAAAATTATATTAGTAATAAACACAACAGAGCTTTATTAATACAAGCAATCTTGTTCCACATACTCCAAATTTTATTTCACCTGTCCACTTATTAAGAGTAATGGGAATATTTTTAAAATCAGAATCTACAGCATTAAATACAATCTTTATTTCATCAAGTGCAACAGCAGACTTCATTGTTCCTCAAGCTCGTTGTATTACTTATGAAGGGAAGCAGTAGTTAAAATAAGGACAAAAAAGCAAACAAAACTGGTCCTCTCAAAGGAAACATTTTCCATAACTTATCTTTGCTGGAAAAATAAACAGGCTTTTAAGTCTGTTAGCATATTAGCTAAACAGTCTGAAAAACTGAGTTAAAACCAATTTCTGTCATTGTCAAAAGAGTCCTGATGCTCAGTTCTCCCAAGCTTTGCAAAAAATCCCAAAATCACACTAGCAGTCTCTCTTCTAAATGGCAAGAACTTTAAAAGAGACTGATCCAACATTACTGGCCGTTAGCTAGGCAATCCCAACGCCTGGCCGTTAGCTAGGCGATAATGGTCTCCACCAGGTACAGTGCGCTCTCCAGAAAGTCGGTACACACCCAGACCGACTACCCGTTAAAAATGCAGCAGTTCAGGTCACCGGATGCAGGGAGTGTCTGAGCCTGTTGCTGCCATCGGCGGGAGGCAGAGAAACTGCGTGCGTGAGGTGCGAGCAGGTGGATGACCTGGTCCGCATGGTGGCGGAGCTCAAGGAGGAGGTGGAGAGGTTGAGGGCCATCAGGGAGTGTGAGCGAGAGATAGACTTCTGGAGTAACTCCCTGAAGGGCCTCAAGGAGAGGTACCGAGGTGAGACTCCTCAAATGGGGGTGGACCCCCTGCCCTGTAGCCGTCAGGCAGAGGGAGGGGATTTGGGAATTGAGGAGGAATGGAAACAGGTCCCTGATCGACATCGCAGGCGATGCCCTCCCCTTCCGGCCCCTCCTTCCCAGGTGCCCTTACACAACAGGTTTGAGGCCCTGGAGCTCGACAGACCAGTAGCTGAGGAAGAGGTAGCAAGTGCTCCCAGGAGGATGCCTAGGGTGAGGAGATCGACTCCACGCCTCAGGACTGCCTCCACCAAGAAAGACAGAAGGGTTATTGTTGTGGGAGACTCTCTTCTCAGAGGAACAGAGGGCCCTATTTGTCGGCCTGACCCTACCCGTAGGGAAGTCTGCTGCCTCCCTGGGACCAAGGTCAGGGATGTTGCCAGGATGCTTCCCAACCTAGTTCACCCCTCTGACTATTATCCTCTTTTGATAGTCCAGGCAGGCAGTGATTACATTGAAGAGAGAAGCCTCAAGGCTATCAAAAGAGACTTTAGGGGACTGGGTCGGTTAGTGGATGGAGTGGGAGTGCAGGTGGTGTTTTCGTCCATCCCTACGGTGGCAGAGAGGGGTACAGAGAGGACACGGAAAGCCCACCTGATAAACTGGCTCAGGGGCTGGTGCCAGCACAGAAATCTTGTTTTTTTTGACCATGGGGCACTTTGCTCGGCACCCGGCCTGATGGCCTCAGACAGGTCCCTATCTTTTAGGGGAAAACGGATCCTGGGCCAGGAGCTGGCAGGGCTCATTGAGAGGGCTTTAAACTAGGTAAGAAGGGGGATGGGGCTGAAACAAGGCTTGTTGGAGCTGTGCCAGGGGGAACAATGGCAAGGCCAGAGGATAAGGCAATGGCCCAGCTGAAGTGCATCTACACCAATGCAGGCAGCATGGGTAACGAACAGGAGGAGCTGGAAGCCATCGTGCGGCAGGCAGGCTACGACTTGGTTGCCATCACGGAGATGTGGTGGGACCACTCTCATGACTGGAATGCTGCAATGACTGGCTATAAGCTCTTCAGAAGGGACAGGCAGCACAGAAGGGGTGGTGGTGTGGCTCTCTATATTAGAGAATCTTTCGATGTTGTAGAACTTGAGGCTGGGAATGTCAAGGTTGAGTCCCTTTGGGTTAGGATCGGCGGGAAGGCCAACAAGGCTAGCGTCCTGGTGGGGTCTGTTATAGACCGCCGAACCAGGATGAGGAGACGGATGAGGAATTCTACAGGCAGCTGACAGAAGTTGCGAAATCGTCAGCGCTTGTTCTCGTGGGGGACTTCAGCTTCCCTGACATATCCTGGAAGCACAACACAGCCCTGAGAAAGCAGTCTAGGAGGTTTCTGGAGAGCGTGGAAGATAGCTTCCTGACGCATCTGGTTAGTGAACCTACCAGGGGTGGCGCCCTGCTAGACCTTCTCTTCACAAACAGAGAAGGACTGGTGGAGGATGTGATTGTCAGGAGCTGTCTTGGGCAGAGTGACCACGAAATGGTGGAGTTCTCTATTCTTGATGAGGCCAGGACCAGTAAAACCGCTGTATTGGACTTCCAGAGGGCTGACTTTGTGCTGCTGAGGACACTGGTTGGTAGAGTCCCTTAGGAGGTGGTTCTGAAGGGCAGAGGAGTCCAGGAAGGCTGGGCACTCTTCAAGAGGGAAATCTTAATGGCACAGGAACGGTCTGTCCCCACGTGCCCAAAGACGAGCTGGCGGGGAGGAAGACCAGCCTGGCTCAACAGAGAATTATGGCTTGAGCTTAGGAAAAAAAAGAGGGTTTATAATCTTTGGAAAGGAGGGCAGGCCACTAGGGAGGACTATAAGGATGTTACGAGGCTGTGCAGGGACAAAATTAGAAAGGCCAAAGCTCATCTGGAGCTCAATCTGGCTACTGCCGTTAAAGATAACAAAAAATGTTTTTACAAATATATCAATGCAAAATGGAGGACTAAGGAGAATCTCCAGCTTTTACTGGATGTGGGGGGGAACTTAGTTACAAAAGATGAGGAAAAGGCGGAGGTGCTCAATGCCTTCTTCACCTCAGTCTTTAGCAGCAATACCGGTTGTTCTCTGGATATCCAGTACCCTGAACTGGTGGAAGGGGATGGGGAGCAGGATGTGGCCCTCACTATCCATGAGGAAATGGTTGGTGACCTGCTACGACACTTGGATGTGTGCAAGTCGATGGGGCTGGATGGGATCCACTCGAGGGTACTGAGAGAACTGGCAGAAGAGCTGGCCAAGCTGCTTACCATCATTTATCAACAGTCCTGGCTATCGGGGGAGGTCACAGTTGACTGGTGGCTAGCAAACGTGATGCCTATCTACAAGAAGGGCCGGAGGGTGGACCTGGGGAACTATAGGCCTGTCAGTTTGACCTCAGTGCCAGGGAAGCTCATGGAGCAGATTATCTTGAGAGTCATCAAGCGGCACTTGCAGGGCAAGCAGATGATCAGGCCCAGTCAGCATGGGTTTATGAAAGGCAGGTCCTGCTTGATGAACCTGATCTCCTCCTATGACAAAGTGACGCGCTGGGTGGATGAGGGAAAGGCTGTGATGTGGTCTACCTTGACTTCAGCAAGTCTTTTGACACCCTCTCCCACAGCATTCTCCTCAAGAAACTGGCTGCTCTTGGCTTGGACTGGCACACGCTTCGTTGGGTTAGAAACTGGCTGGATAGCCGGGCCCAAAGAGTCGTGGTGAATGGAGTCAAGTCCAGTTGGAGGCCAGTCACTAGTGGCGTTCCCCAGGACTCAGTGCTGGGGCCGGTCCTCTTTAATATCTTCATCGATGATCTGGACGAGGGCATTGAGTGCACCCTCAGTAAGTTTGCAGATGACACCAAGTTAGGTGCGTGTGTCGATCTGCTCGAGGGTAGGAAGGCTCTGCAGGAGGATCTGGATAGGCTGCACCGATGGGCTGAGGTCAACTGCATGAAGTTCAACAAGGCCAAGTGCCGGGTCCTCCACCTGGGGTGCAATAACCCCAAGCAGAGCTACAGGCTGGGAGATGAGTGGTTGGAGAGCTGCCAGGCAGAGAAGGACCTGGGAGTGATGGTGGATAGTCGGCTGAATATGAGCCAGCAGTGTGCTCAGGTGGCCAAGAAGGCCAACAGCATCCTGGCTTGCATAAGAAACTGTGTGACCAGCAGGGCTAGGGAGGTGATCGTCCCCCTGTACTCGGCTCTGGTGAGGCCGCACCTCGAGTACTGTGTTCAGTTTTGGGCCCCTTGCTACAAGAAGGACATCGAGGTGCTTGAGCGGGTGCAGAGAAGGGCGACGAAGCTGGTGAGGGGTCTGGAGAACAAGTCCTACGAGGAGCGGCTGAGGGAGCTGGGCTTGTTCAGCCTGGAGAAGAGGAGGCTCAGGGGCGACCTTATCGCTCTCTATGGGTACCTCAAGGGAGGCTGTAGCGAGGTGGGGGTTGGCCTGTTCTCCCACGTGCCTGGTGACAGGACGAGGGGGAATGGGCTAAAGTTGCGCCAGGAGAGTTTTAGGTTGGATCTTAGGAAGAACTTCTTTACCGAAAGGGTTGTTAGACATTGGAACAGGCTGCCCAGGGAAGTGGTTGAGTCACCATCCCTGGAAGTCTTTAAAAGACGTTTAGATGTAGAGTTTACGGATATGGTTTAATGGGGACTGTTAGTGTTAGGTCAGAGGTTGGACTCGATGATCTTGAGGTCTCTTCCAACCTAGAAATTCTGTGATTCTGTGATTCTGTGATTACCTGAATATGACTTCATTGAAAGAAAATGTTCAAGTACTAGATTGGGCTTTTGCCTTTCCTCCAGGGAAAGGCAAAAAACAGGGAAGTTGCCTCCGCCATGATACAATCTACACGTTTATCTTTCAAACAAACACAAACAGCACAAGACTATATCAGAGTAGTGCCAATCAAATAATACTTCAAGTGTCCCTTTATTGGCATAGGAGAGAGTGTCATTATTATTATTTTTTTTTTTACTAGACTTTATACTTTTTCTTTTTTTTTGTTTCCCCACAGAATAATCCTGAAGCTATTTTCAAAGCCAAGTCTGCCAATGGCCTGTTTCATTTACTTTCAAAAGTCCACTTGAGGCTGATGCAGAGGTAATCCAGTTTGTATTCTTTCTTAGGGAAGAATAACAAGAAGAAAGTTTCACGTATACTTTCAGCACTAAAGCATACTGATTTTTATACTTTATTAATGCATTAGTATTAATTCATTGTATTTGTTACATTAATTTATTAGTTTTAATGAGTTGAAGGAGCAAACTGCATTGGGACTGCTGTCTTCCTTTTGCATGCCACCTGAGTTGATGTTGGGTTGGCTGATTTTGGGTAGAATAGATGGCCTTGTCACTGTCTGCTGCAAAGACAGGTGGAGCCTAAGCTGCTCACATATATGGTGAAGATGTGTGAAACTGGGCTCTGCTAACCTTCAGAAAGCACTGTGATCTCCCAGCAAAGTTGTAATGTAGATCCAGGGGATCTAGAGAATGGGATGTTTGTCCCACCTATTTCTCTCAGCAGGATATGATATCACCTTGGCTCCACTGCAAACTGAGTTCAGAGATCTGAGCATGAATCAGAGTGGCAAAAACCCAGCTCCTATGCATGGGTATTCAGATACTGTGCATTAATACTCCTCTGATTTCTATGAGAAAGCAACCAAACCTTTTTAAGGTAGTGTATATGCTTATACTTGTGGCCTATGATCTGGGGCTGGCTTTGAAGCTAACTTGGAGTGTAGCGTACTTAAAATGTGGCACATAAAACATGCTAAACTTTTTCAGTATACTTAATGGCTGATACAACAATCCAAACAGAAAGGTATAAAAATGGATTTCTTATCCATATCAAGAATTTTCATGATTATGAATTAAGTATTGTTAATAATAATCTTTCTTAAAATACTTTTAGCTCCTCCCCCAATGGCAAAACATGTGCATAATTTTGGTTGGTGATTATTTTAGCAAGACATTCGTAAATGCATCCTAAACTGTTTGCAATTGAAATATATATGTGATGTGATTAATAGTTTTGCATGGTAATTTGGTCACATTTTGCTGCTTGATGAAAATGATGATTTAATTATGATAACTTGATGAGGTATGCATTTAAAAACCTCTCAACTTTTTTTTTTTTTTCCCTCAATCTTGATTAGGAGCAAGGTCACTGCTGAAATGCAAGGTTATGTCTGAGAAATTCATAGTGTAGTTATTCTTGTTTGAATATTTAGATTTCCCCTAATTTTGATCTGTTTTCAGATGTTCAGATATTAGATTTACAGTGATTTTGCTTAATTTTACAGCCTGTGAATCTGTTATTTAGAATATATTACACTTTTTGAAAATTAGTCATATCAATACAATGGAAATTACTTTTCTCTGCCATTTTGAAAACATATGTTGTCCCTGTGGCACTAACCAATCCTTCTTCCATTAAAGAGGTAAAGATTCTGTTAAATCAATATGTGGTTAGGGTGAAACACAAGGTAAAAAGAAAAGTAAAAAGGCATTATTTATTGGTGTACCAACTTTGTGTTTCCCCATGGGTAAATGGCTGCACAGCAGGTGACAGTGGATATTCTGAGTGTCTCAGTTGAAATCAAAGATTAATGAAAAACTTGTCATTTGGTATTTTAAAAAATAAGTAGGGAGAAAACTATCAGTGCTTTTCCAAAGGGGGAAAAATATAAAATAAAATAAAAGCTAATTATAGTGCTATGACATGACCCTTTCTAGAAATAGCTAATAAATTGGATAAGGAATTTGAATAGGAAGGAAAGCTAAATATTGCAAAATAACTTGGAGGGATTCAAGTATCTGCACAGATAGAACAATGACATAGAAGAGTTTACAGCAACAAGGAACTGAGAGGCAGCATGTAGTCATCTTCATAGAATCACGGACTTATGCAATGGTTTGGGTTGTAACGGACCTTAAAGATCACCTGGTTCCAATCCCCCTGCCATGGGCAGGGACACCTCCCACTAGACTAGGTTATTCAAAGCCCCATCCAACCTGGTCTTCCAGGGATGGGGCATCCAGAGTTTCTCTGGGCAACCTGTTCCAGTGCCTCACCACCCTCTAAGTAAAAAATTCTTCCCAATATCTAACCTAAGTCTACCCTTTCTTAATTTAAGGCTATCACATCTTGTCCTATCATTATATTCCCTCATAAAGAGACTCTAGCTTTCCTGTAGACCTCTGCTAGGAAGTTGCTATAAGGACTCCCTAGAGCCTTCTCTTCTCTGCTACAGCTCCTTGACCATCTTTATGTCCCTCTCGTGGACTTGTTCTAATACATCCATGTCCTTCTTGTGCTGGGGGCCCCAGAGCTGAACGGAGTACTCTAGGTGAAATCTCATGAGAGCAGAGGGGAAGAATCAGCTGCCTTGACTGGCTGGCCACACTGCTTTTGATGCAGCCCAGGATACGGTTGGCTTTCTGGGCTGCAAACACACATTGCCAGCTCATGTTCAGGTTTTCATCTACCAACACCCCCAGGTCCTTCTCCTCAGGGCTGCTCTCAATCCATTCTCTGCCCAGCCTATATTTCTGCTTGGGATTGCCCAGGCCCAGATACAGGACCTTGCACTTGGCCTTATTGAACCTCATGACCCACCTCTCAAGTCTGTCCAGGTCCGTCTGGATGGCATGCCTTGCCTCCATTGTGCTGACTGCGCCACACAGCTTGGTGTCACTGGCAAAATTTCTCTTGGGTTGAGCTCTCATAAGCTTGAAGCATTACCTTAAAAAAAGGTAATGCTTCATTTTGAAGAAAATGAAAGGTATTGAAGGTATTTGAAGGTAAATCAAGGTATTTTGAAGAAAATTAAAGAGATATTCACACTTTCTTTTTTTCCTTTTTGTCTCTCCCCCTATTTTTTAGGAAAATATGCAGGTCCTCCAGAATTTTTGAGGACATTTAAAAAAATGTGTATTTTGTGTAGAAGTTTCTAGAAGTTTCCGCAGGAGGATCAATGTACCAGGAAGATAAAGGTTCCAGACATGATACATTAGCAACTATTCTGTTTTAAAAGTTCATGAATACCCACAGTTCAATCACACTGTCCTCCCTCTGGCTTGTGGGTGTCACTGAGAACTGGAAAAATGTCTCTTTTTTTTTTTTTTAATTATTTTTTTTTCTCTTTTATAGAATCTCCTTCTCTCAAAAACTTCACAGAATCACAGAATCACAGAATTTTCTAGGTTGGAAGAGACCTCAAGATCATCGAGTCCAACCTCTGACCTAACGCTAACAGTCCCCACTAAACCATTTCCCTAAGCTCTACATCTAAACGTCTTTTGAAGACTTCCAGGGATGGTGACTCCACCACTTCCCTGGGCAGCCTGTTCCAGTGCCTCACAACTCTTTCAGTGAAGAAGTTCTTCCTAACATCTAACCTAAAACTCCCCTGGCTCAACTTAAGCCCATTCCCCCTCGTCCTGTCACCAGGCACGTGGGAGAACAGACCAACCCCCACCTCGCTACAGCCTCCCTTGAGGTACCCATAGAGAGCGATAAGGTCGCCCCTGAGCCTCCTCTTCTCCAGGCTGAACAAGCCCAGCTCCCTCAGCCGCTCCTCGTAGGACTTGTTCTCCAGACCCCTCACCAGCTTCGTCGCCCTTCTCTGGACCCGCTCAAGCACCTCCATGTCCTTCTTGTAGCGAGGGGCCCAAAACTGAACACAGTACTCGAGGTGCAGCCTCACCAGAGCTGAGTACAGGGGGACGATCACCTCCCTAGCCCTGCTGGTCACACCGTTCCTGATACAAGCCAGGATGCTGTTGGCCTTCTTGGCCACCTGAGCACACTGCTGGCTCTTATTCAGCCGACTATCCACCATCACTCCCAGGTCCTTCTCTACCTGGCAGCTCTCCAACCATTCCTCTCCCAGCCTGTAGCTCTGCTTGGGGTTATTGCGCCCCAGGTGCAGGACCCGGCACTTGGCCTTGTTGAACTTCATGCAGTTCACTGAGTTTTGATCTTGCATTTGATTTAACATCTTCCTCTTCTCCTTTATTTTCTCTTCTGCTTTCACATTTGTTCCTGATCAGGATCTCCACGATTTCATTCAACCACTACCATGTATTTATTTCTTTGAATCTGCACATTTCACACTTTCCTCCACACAGTGGAATATTTTGTGAAATATTTGT
This sequence comes from Aythya ferina, assembly GCF_964211825.1. Lineage (NCBI taxonomy): Eukaryota > Metazoa > Chordata > Aves > Anseriformes > Anatidae > Aythya > Aythya ferina. Next base: position 97,792,100 of record NC_140298.1, on the reverse strand, counting down.
GAAGCTAGTCTCTCTTCAGTACAAACCTGCTCTTTCCATTCATTTCGGCCATCTGTCTAGCTAAATAACTATTTTCCCAACTAATTTAAATCTCCTTAGTACCATCTGCTTTTCCTCACCATTGCCTCAGACTTCAAACCCTCCTCTTGCCTTCGACTTCTTGCCTTACTCTTCTGAGATTATATTGTTGAAGTGAAACATGACTTTCTTCTCACTCTCTCTTTCCTCCATTTTCCTCCTGAAACTCAATTGCCCTTCTTTCTTGCTGCCGATCTGCATATTTTCTCCAAGTTCTCTCCCAGTTTTCCTCTTGTTCTTATGACTTTCAAATCCAAAACTCTTCTACACTACTCTTACTGTTGCCTGTATTCTCAATGTAATCTCTAACTACCTTCTGGATCTTTTACTTCACAGTGCTAACATGGCAGACTTTGCACCTTTATAAATATGTCACTTGTAATATAAATTTTCTCCTCATTTATTGCCCAATCTTGTCTCTTCCTTTTACTTCAAGATCATTAAACACAGAATTGCCCACTGCAGACTGGATTTTCCCACCTATTTATATTCTATTTCTCTCTTGCATTCCAAGGAAACTGCTTTTGCCAAAATCTTTAGTGACATTTTAGCAAAATCTGAAACTTCTCAAATACATCTTCATCTTCTTTGACCTCTGCACTGCTTTTTGTCTTGTTTGAATCCTTTTTTCTGTCTTTGCCCCTTTGACCACTCTCACCTGTGTCTCTCTTTCTGCCTGTCTAATCATTCATTTGACATATCTTTTGGAAGACTTTCCATATCTCTGTTTCCTGTGTGTGCCCATAAGGTCATGTCCTCCATTCCCTTCCTTTATTTAAACTTTATCTCTAAATAACCTTATTTGTGTATCTATCATCTTTGTTCATCTCTGATCTTTGTGCCGGCCTTTAGATTTAGGTTTCCATGTCAGCATAACTTTCCTTCTGTGAAAACTAAATAAAATTATGACCTCAGTCGAAAGGCTAAGAGTATTTCAGTGAACTTCTTGTTTACAGATGCACTCACTCTGGAACAAAAGATATCCCTTGACATACAAAGATGTTTTGGCAGAGTAAATTAAATACATAATCACTTGAGTAAAAACTGTAGGAAATAGAGCTTGTTTTATGTAGGTTTTCAAATACTGGTATTTGTAAGAAGCTTAATTTAGCCTTTGCAGTGCATTGTAAGTTGTCAAAATAATGAAAAGGAGGAAGTTTCCACAGTAGTTGCCAGTTGGCATGATGAGATACTTTTGATAGACTATTTTAAAAAAATGCTTAAATTCTCATATAAATACATGGAGAGGAGGGATTTCCTGGGCTCTTATTCAGAGGTATTCATGGATATGAGTGAATAGGATTAGTGTCAGTCATGTCACAGTTGTGAGACCACATTCAGATGGCTGTTCAGACTTTACAGATATTCTGGTTGCTTCTTTAAGTCTGTACTTATATAAAATAAGCAGGACATTTAACTGATAACCAATTTTACTTATTGAAGAAAACTTGCCATTTCTATTCTTTCTGCTTCTATGTAGAACAGTAGAAATTGATGAATCTAAAGGGCAATAGAGAGCTTGGAAGGAAAGAGGAGGAAGGAGGAAAATAAAGGCAAGAATGAAAAAAACACACTCAACAACAATAATAATAAATATAAATAAATAAATAAATAAATAAATAAACAGAATCCAGAATTGCCCCAAACAGAAGTAAAAGATACTCAGAGAAAACATTTCCAAAGTAAACTAAATGGTTATTAAAAAGAATCTGAAAAAACGAACAGCCTAGAAGAGAAAAAAGCATTATGCAGCATGATGGGATTAAAATTTTGCTCTGAAGTTAGAAGAGTAAACCTAGACTCTCTCCCAAAGAATCCAGCATCAAGGTAATAAAGTAAGTGAAATGCTACTATGTTTTTTTTTTTTTTTTTTTTTTTTTTTTTTTTTTTGAGTTAAGAACCATGAACCACGGAATTTGAATCAGGAACTCACAAGTCAGGAAACATAAACATCACAGCTGTGTCATATATTTTATTTAGTTATGAAAGGAGATTATGATGTAATTTTTAGGCTTCACATTTGGAATTATTATCAGAGATGGAAAAGTTTTAGTAGTCTCTTTTTCATGGGTTATAAACTATTAATTTCTTAGTAGTCCCAGCTGCAAAACTCATTGGAGCTCTTTTGCTCAATTTAAGTGTGATAACTGATATTTCAGTATCCAAAGATAAGCTGGATACTTCAGAGAAGGCTCTGAAACATATGGCTCCTCCACAAAAAATTGTCAGAGCACAGAGCAGATGGGAGGCAAATATATACAGCAACAGAGTGGCATGGCACGTTAGCTTAGGCACGTGAATATGTTTGCTGGTTCATGAATTTTCTTACTCTTTTTCTCTGCTGATAAAAAAGATGAAAGAATGATAGTAATGGAAAAATGATACTTGTTCTCATAGCAAGTGTTTGCCAAAGAGGTTAGAGATGTAATAAGATTTCTCTGAAGATTTCAAAACAATGTTTGTTTTCAGAAAATGACACACTAACTACATCTTTTAATATTTTCCCCCTTAAATCACAATACTCTGATGACATTTTCAGTGAGATAGTCTCAGGGCTGCTGAGAGAGATTACCAAATTTTTAGTAGGTACAGTATTGTGTATATTCAGTTAGCTATTACTGACTAAGGGAGGTTCTGACTAAAATGTTTAAATCAAACCCCACAAGGTTAGTCAGAATGCAGAGAAAAACACACAGCAATTTCTAGCTCAAGAATTAAAACTATGATATCTGTCCTGCCTACTTTTTGAAGCATGTGACCACGAAGTGCACTTAATTGTGGCATCTTCAAATTTAATACTTTTAAGGTCAGAGAAAAAACAAAAACAAACACAAACAAACAAACAAGCTTTAAAGTTTAAATACACCCTAGAATATAGTTTAAAGCATGCAGAATTTCAGAATGGCAAACGCAGTACTTAATAGAGGTTCCATAAAAAGATTGGTTCAGCAAACACCAGCTGTTCAGAATAAAATGCTAATATTAGTTTAGCTACTTTAACATCAGGTCCTTGCTAATTGTGTCCTCAGCTTGTCCTCAATTCACAAAGACCTGAGGACCTTCCAAAATGACTTCTAATACTGGGGCATTTCCTTCTTAATGCTTTTTGTCCAACAAGAAAGGAAAGAAATAGCATTAATTTAAACTCTTAATTGCAATTGCACATCATCTATATTTTTAAATTGCATTGCAGCGTTATTATAACATTATTTTTTTGGCCCCAAGCTTTTATTCTGTGTCCCCAAAATTTTATTACTCTATGGGTTTTAAATTGTCTTCTGAAAGAACGAACTGTAAGTTATGGTGGTCATCCAGTAGCACCATTAACCTCTTCCTACAAGGAGCATTTAAATATTTATGACGGACTTCAGTGGAAACCCATGCTCAAAAGGCAGTTATGTCTTAATGTAAATTGGTTCATACCTTTACTGAAACACTGTTTTTGAGAATTGTCCCCATTTGGCAATATTAGAACATGGGTGACAAGCTTATAATAGAATGATATGCTATGCTTGCCTATAACAGAAGCTGATCAAGTGAACTGCTGAGAAGCAGATTTGTTACTCATCTGTGTGAATACAATATGTGAAGGTGAACATATTTCTGAACATTTAGGTGCGTGCCTCAGACACACAAATACTGAAACACGAGTTCAAATGGTGTATTGTTCGTTTCCTTATAAAGCTTTTTTTTTATTTATTTATTTATTTATTTTCCTGATCTCTGATTGCAAACTGGGAAAGGTAACTGAAAGAGCAGTATTTTTTTTTTTTTTTTTTTTTCTGAGAAAAGACAGAAGAATGCTGTTTCAGCTTTTTTTGTGTGCATTCAGGATTTTTTTTTGTGTGTGTGTGTTGAGCACATTTGGAAAATCAATATGAATACTATCTATTTTTCTTTGTATCTGGTGTAACCTAAATGAACACTCAGTTCAATGTAATTAATCAAAGCATGTTCTTTCCCAGCTGTACAAAATCTTAAAATAATCACCATATTAAATGTCATACAATGTTGCTTGTATTACAATATAATAAAGAGAGAAAGTACAATCCTCTTAATTCTGTCTCTTTTATGTTCTAGTACTTATACTTGGGAACTTTACAAGAAATGAACCCCAAACCAGTGAACCAGTTACAGTTCCTGTTGTTATTCCTATTGTTTGCTTTTTACTGAGTTTGCTGTCCCATCTCAGAGAGAAGAAATCATAGACCAGGGAAGCACAACAGAGAGAAAGGCTATGCATCTGCTTTATTGTACAGCTGCAGTCTGCAACCTGGACAAACTGTCTGGAGAGAGAATACAAAACCCTAGGGCATTTCCAAACTTGGACAGACAAGTTAAAAAAAACAAAAACAACAAAACAAAACAAAACAAAACAAAACAAAACAAAACAAAAAAGAGAAAGGCCTGATACAGAAAACAATACATACTTCAATGAAGCAAAGATCAGGTAACAGATTCCCTTTCAACTTTAATGTTTTGATCTAAATTGCCTACTAATTCCGATCTTCCCTGCTCAAAGAGCTGTTCTTCCAGTAGTTGTTTAGAGTTAGAACTCTAAATGAAACATTGCCCTTATGGCTCAAAATCTGTACCTTCTCATTATTTACTCAACAAAATTTATGTGAAGAAGTTGGCTTTGGCCAATTTTTAGTCCTATTGTGTCACTTTTAACCAAGCCTGTTCAGATACACATTTATTCTTAAGCATGCCTGAAGACTTTGGCAGTCAGAGATGGAGTACCCTGTGGCATCGGCTATCTGAGCTCCACTCCATTCCTGCAAGATCTTAGTGACTGCTCACATTTAACAAGGCATAGAAATACCTACTTTGTGCCAGGATCCAATCATTCACCTTGCAAAGGATTGCTCAGTTATAATAGTTTATGTGTGATATGTAATTAAAGTAGTAAAAAGGAGTATTTACAATTGCAGTGAAGAGGCAAGTAAAATAGACAAAAGGATTTAGTAAGCAGATGTACTGGGCTTACATGGCAAGGTTTTGGAAGTGGGAGGACTGCAGGGGTGGCCTCTGTGATCAGAGCCCAGCAGCTGCCCCATGTCAGATCAGAGCCAGCTCCAGCTGGCTCCAAAAGGGACCTGCTGCTGGACAGAGCTGAGCCAGGGAGCGATGCTGATTGAAGGAAGGGAAAAACAAACAAGCAAGCAAACAAACAAACCAAAAACCTGCTGTGCGACTGCAGCGTGGAGAGAGGAGAGAGAAACGGGAGAGAAGCAGGCCTGCAGACCCCAAGGTCAGTGCAGCAGGAGAGTAGGAGGTGCTCCAGGCACGCAGCAGCAGTTCCCCTGCGGCCTGTGGAGAGGCCCCTGGTGGAGCAGGCTGTCCCCCTGCAGCCCATGGGTTCCACATGGAGCAGATCTCCACGCTGCTGCAGCTTATAGAGAGGAGCCACCAGTGGAGCAGGTGGATGTGGCCTGGAGGAGGCTGCGGCCCATGGAGAGCCCCCGCAGGAGCAGGCCCCAGGCCGGAGCTGCAGCCCGTGGAGAGGAGCCCACGCAGGAGCAGGGGGCTGAGGGGAGCTGCCACCCGTGGGGGACGTGTGCTGGAGCAGTTTGCTCCTGGGGGATGGACCCCGTGGTACGGAGCCATGTGGGAGCAGTTCTTGAAGAGCTGCTGCCTGTGGGCAGCCCCCACAGGCTCAGTTTGGGAAGGATGGCATCCCGTGGGAGGGACCCCACGTGGAGCAGGGGCAAAGAGGGACCGTCAAGAAACAGTGGAGATGAAGCATCAGGGACTTACTGCAGCCCCCTTTCCCTGTTCTCTTGTGTTGCTTTGGGGAAGGAGGTAGAAGACAGTGGATGGGGAGAAGATGTTTTTAGTTTGCTTCTAGTTCTCACTAGTTCTCACTGCTGTAGTCTGTTATCAATTGGCAATAAATTACATTAATGCCGATTTTGTTTTGCCCATGATGATAATTGTTGAATGATCTCCCTGTCCTAATCTTAACCTATGACCCTTTTTTCAACATATTTTCTTCTCCTGTTCTTTTGAGGAGGAGGAGTGAGAAAGTATTGTGGTGGAGTTTAGCCATTAATGTGAAACCACTACAGCAGGTAAACATTTGCACCCCTTAATGCAAGAGTCCTGAGCGAGATCCTTAAAAGTATCAACTGAAAAAATGGAATAGTAAGAAATAGGGACAGCATCCCAGTTACTGATGGGCTTCACTGATGCTCATTACAGACACAACTCACTGTGTCTATTGGGTCAAGGGGTGATGGCTTTAAACTAAATGAAGGTATATTTAGATTAGATATTGGGAAGGAATTATTTAATATTTGGTGAGGTTGGTGAGGCACTGGAACAGGCTGCCCAGTGAAGCTGTGGATACCCCATCCCTGGAAGTGTTTAAGCCCAGGCTGATGGGGGCTTTGAGCAACCTGGTCTAGTGGGAGGTGTCCCTGCCATGGTCAGGGGCTTAGAGCTGGGTGATCTTTAAGGTCCCTTCCAACCCAAACCATTCTGTGATTCAAGGTGAGTCAGAAACAAGAATAACTTTCCACTGGACTTTAAAAAAGAGCCAGATAGTTTTCCCACAGAAATACAAATCTTTCTTATGGTTTTGAATTTTTCAGCTGTTATGCATTTTATTTTTTTATGATTTTGCTTTGGATTAACATCTTTTTTGTATTTTTTTTTTTCATATTATGAGTGTCGTTCTTCTTACTGATATTTATGATTTTCTTTGCTGCGACAACAGAATCTCTTCATGCTCTGACAAGAAGTCATTGTGCAGATGGAATTGCAGACAGGCTAATTATAATTCCAGTAGCAAAGCCCTGTATCCAGACAATTTGCTGTGTGTGCTACATGGCTTTAGAGCCTAAATATGTGGCATTACAGAGATCTATTCATTAAAAATCAGCCATCTATCTTACCACGTATTTTATATTAAATACCATGACAACTATGGTGTCCTTTTTTTTGTTCTGTTGACAGATGTTATTAAAAGTGACTCACTGTCATTATTGAGTCCTTAATTCTTCTGTTGCACGAATTGTGGAGATTTAAAGTTTTTATTTTGCTTTGATCATTTATTGTATATTATGATCCATATTTGATCATAGTAATCTGAATGGAACTGAACTTGACAAATTTGATCTATGATTTAATACTTTTACTACATAGCTAGCTAACGTTTCATAATATAAAATACTCTGGGATTCTAGAAAGACTGATAGGGTAAGAAAGAAGTCAGAAATCAGAATTGCTGGATGTGTTCAGTCCTACCCAGACAGGTGTCCTGGCTGGCACTGCAGGAACTGCAGGCCCTGCCAGCTCAAGAGATCTTGTCCCATCTGGTTGGCTCCCTTTCTTCCTTACCTCTGTGGATAAGAACTGCTAAAAAGAACAGGGCTGAAAGCAGATACACATTTTTCCACAGTGTACAGTGCAAGTCGTAGGTAGATTTACACTTTGGTTTTGTACTGGAAGAAGCAAGAGCTGCTGTCTTGTGGTGCAGAGAAAGAAATGTGGGAAAGCTGGGAGAGGAGAGGGAGGACTTCAAGTGCCAAGGAAGTGCTGTCAACTAGTCTGAATTCATGTTGATCAGAGCTGATGCAAGAGATATGGAAATAAACATGTTTTGGAAATGGGGGAAAGGAACTTTAAGCAGATTTCAGGAGGGGCGTGTGGTGGCTTTACTTGGGTGGGCAGCTGAATTCCACCATGGCTGCTCTCTCACTCCCCCTCCTCAAAGAGGAAGGGGGAGAAAATATGATGCAAAGTGCTCAAGGTTTGAGGTAAGGATGATCTAATTAAGGGAAAAGGGCGAGGTTAAAAAAAAAAAAGAAAGAAACAACAACAACAAAAAAAAAGCAAAGGCTGCACGGAAGCACAGAGAGAGAAAAACAAAAAAACAACAACAATAAAAAAACACAGTTACTCTCTAATTCTGATCATTGAATGATGTTTGGCCATGTCCTGGGAAGCAGGGCCTCAATACACATAGTGGTTGTGCAGGAGGACAGACACTTCCACAATGAGAACCGCCCCCACTCCTTCCCCTTTCCCACTTTTTATTGCTCAGTGTGACACCATATGGCACGGAATATCCCTTTGGTTGGTTTAGGTCAGCTACCCTGGTGATGTCACCTCCCCATCACCTGCCCACCCCCAGCCTGCTGGCTCTTGGAGTCTTGGGGGGAGTCCTGATGCTGTGCCAGTACTATGCAGCAGTAGACACAACACTGGAGTGATACTGGTGCTGTTCTAGCTACAAGTGCTGAGCACAGCACTGTATGTGCTGCTGCAGGGAAAGTTAATTCCATCCCAGCCAGACCCAGCACAGGGTGGCAGGAAATTTACCTCTCAGTAATGTATGAGTCACTGTCACACATCTTGTAGATTAGCCAAGAAAGTTATAATGCTACAGATACATTAATTTTATATTATAATCTAGTAAAGATGTAAAGATGATTTGATTTCTGTAAGAGTTTGATGACTCTAATAATCTGATTGGAGATCTTAATTAAGTAGGTAATACTACTCACTAGCCACAGAGTCTTTGAGTGAGCTGGAAATATTTTTCTTCTTTGGATGAAGAAGTTATAATTTTTCATTGTCTGATGATATTGTATGAATGAAATATCACAAAGGAGTAGAAACCTTACATTACATTGCCCTGAACTTAAAAAGCACAGTTAAAATAAAATGTTGTCAGTAGTGTTAATCATGCAAATCAACCTTATGAAACTATTACCAGGACATGAGTGTGATTAGAAAAGGAAACTTTTTTTTTTTTTTTTTTTTTAATCTTTTATATTTGTGCAATAGCCTTTCGGAGAATGAGTGAAACTCACTGAACTATGACTATGGAATTTGTATGGTGAAAGACAAGAAGAATTCAGTTCAGTATATTAGATATTGGGTATTGGGCTCTTCTCTCAAGCACCAAATGGTATGATGAGGGGAAATGGCCTCAAGTTGCACTAGGGGAGGTTTAGGTTTGGATATTAGGAGAAACTTATTCACTGAAAGGGTTGTGTGGCATTGGAATGGGCTGTCCAGGGAAGTGATAGTCTCCATCCCTGGAGGTCTTCAAGAAACATGTAGATGTAGAGCTTAGAAGCTTGGTATAGTGGTGGACTTTAGTACTAGGTTAAAGGACTAGATGATCTTAGAGGTCTTTTCCAACCTGAATGATTCTATGATTCTATGATTCTGTGTCCTTCCAGGAGAAAGAAGACCTAGTCTTAAGGTGCAAGTTTTGTTAGCAATTTTTTCTGCCATCATGGTTCTCTTGTCTTTTTCAAGGGAACATGTAAAGCAAGTATCTTGGTAGGTTAGGGTTAAAACTAAACCTATAGCATACCTGCAAATGTACTACCACAGTAAGGCTGCAGAATTTATTTAACACATCTCAAAGATGTACAAACTGAATTCACAGTATTTCAAAAGCTTAGCTCAGAGAGATGAATAGACAGTGCTAAGAATCAAAGAAGGTATTTTCTTATACACTTCAAAGCCTGAAGCCTGAGACAGCTTCACTGTCAAATCACTCCCTGCTCTTGCTGTCATTTCAGAGTAGGCTGACTCAGAGTATGCTGTAAAAAATGTTCCTCTTCACTACCATTTTTATTTTACTGCAGTAAGCAATATTGTGATTTTATGTTTGTTAGTAGAAAATCCTCTTATATGGGAAGTTACTTCAAAAATCCCTTCAGTAGGAAAATAAACAATTGCCATGCCACGTACTCAGTGACCTAATATTTGGAGAAAAGGCTACACTATCACCCATCACAGACATCTGGAGAAGATACATGCAGATGCTTAATTTCAGCAGGTTACCATTTCCTGCAGTTATTTATCAATATTCACTTTGAGCTGAACTGAGCTTTGTAAAAGCCCCTTATCAAGGGAGCAGCAACTGATTGTACAGGAGGTACAACTTTGCTGATATGCTGATATGCAGACTGGTAGCTCATGTTAGTGAAGACTGGGAGGCTGGTTCATGCTGGTGGCTGGCTGGACAGGAGTTCCATTTCACTAGTTCCCCCAGGCTCATGCCAAACTTTGGCAGGATATAGGGACAATGTATTAGTGTACACCGTTTTGGGGCGTGTTATGCCTGCACTCAGTCCAAGACTGCTGAATTAGATGTCTTACTTCCTAGTCACTGCCAATTTTGCTTTCAGTGCCAAAGTCTCTAGCCCTGGGTTCTTGTTTTGACTTTTATGAAATATTTTCCCTCTTAGATGCTGTTATATGCACATAAAGTACTGAGGAATTAAGACTTTATGAGACCTCCTCAATGTATTTTCACTGAAAAGCTAAGCAAAACTTAGCCTTTTGTTCTGTTCTTTTAATCTGAGCCACTAAAATAAAATAAAAACTGTATGAAAAAATGTTTCTGAGGTCTACTTTATAACAGACTGAAGTCGAGCCTATATATTCATGGAAGTTCTGAAAGTCTGATATGTTTTAATTAGAGAAATAGGTTAAACTGCAATCAAAGAGAAGGCTGAAAATTGCTTAACCAATGTTATTTGGAGATGCGTTTTATTTCAGTGCAAATTGGTAATGGCAGTTAGTGGGATTCTCTAATGACAGCAAGAACCCAGTTTAGGAGAGATGGAATCACATGAGACACCAATACTACCCTGAGCACCACCATTAATTGTCCTTGAACAAATTCATTTAGGAACACTGAAATAGTTCTCTGCTTAGTTGTCTAACAGGCATGTAACCATCTAAAGAGATCCTGGAGGGCATAGTTTCTTATCTCATGAATCATCCACTAAGCACTGGATGATGCTGATTTGCAGGTGGGAGCCAATCTTACAATTGAAGTATCTCTTATCTAATCTACCTACTTCTTCGTATGGCTCCCAGCAGTGTAGTCAGCTGCAGGAAATCATGATTTTGTTTAGTGTTGGATATTTGAAGAAATCTCTATTTCAGTTCTCATCCACTTCTAAATTAATTTTGTAATAAAACAGATTTTTTTTGTATTAATATAATATTACTGTACATGTATGTCTAGCAACAGGAAAAATGGACCTTAATTTACATGTATGATGATGTAGTATGAATACATGTAATGTACAATGTAAGTAGTTTTTGTAAATAGTACATTTAAAATCCAACAAAAAATCCTGTATAAATGTAATTTTAATGTGACATTTTTACTTATTGTGTCCCTTTAGGAAAACCTACCATTTAGAATATTATAAGGTTTTGTTTACTAATATTTCAAAAAAGATTCTGAAATTGACTGATGAAAGAATATACTCAGGTAAGTTATTATATTACCTCGCTGTTTTAGCCAAATAACGCAATGCCACATCAAGAATCATACAGACTTTCTAATCTATAGAAATGAATAATTTGCTTTGTATAGTACCCTTTCACCACATTTATCTAGGTGTGTGTACTGGTATCCCTCTAGAGGTCTGTTATCCCTCTTACTCGTTAACAGTAGGACAAAGGTTATTTTATTGCAATGAGGTTTTAAAACTACCAACAAAAAAGGTGGGCATCACCTGCCAAGAAGGATTTGCATTGTATCTTTAATGTGAACAATGTGCATTAGAGACCCTGTATTCAACATTTGAACATAGGTGAAGGAAATTCTGTACTGAGCTTGAGTGGCATGACTGCATACAGCAAGCACTTAACATGGGTTGAAGTTAAGAAATTTGAATAATTTGTAAAAAGTTGCACAATCTGCAGTATTTTCACTTGGAGTTTGAAGCAAGAATTATATATCTCCTTGAGCATTTAAGAAATCAATTTTAAGAAAGCAGAGAAAAAGAAATGATAGTTTTAAAAATTCAGATATGCAGAATACTAGTAGACTAAAACTGTGCAGTGTCTGAGGTTTACCATCATTTCCTTTTTGCCTTAATTCCTATTTTTCTGAGAGGTACATTCGATCTTTGAAATGTTGGATTGTACACATACGAGACTGTTACGTAGATAAAGAAAGTACATTTAGTGCTAGAAAAGTAACAAAGGTACAGCTGAGAGGACAGGTTGCCTTTGCTTTTCCTGGAAAGTTTTTTTTTTTTTTTTTAAATTTTATTAATTTTATTAATTAATTAATTTATTTTTTATAATATGTAGCACAGAGGAACTGCCACCTCACTGCATCTTGTCTGATGAGGACTCAAAGGACTGAAAGAGACATTATAATCACTAAGCTTTAGGGAAAGGCACCACTAACATTTAAATTGCTTTAATAAAAGCAAACATCCATCAGCTACTTTCAGATTGCTTCCTTGTAGATCTTGGTTGGCATAAGAGACCCTCCTGAACCTTAACCTCAAGCTGTATGAGAAGGTTTTATTCCTTGACATTCAGGCACTGACATGGCTGGAAGCTGTCATCCTACTTTGTCTATGTGCTGTGTAACAGAAGAAAAGATGTTTCCAGCTGTTAGGCACAGAGGCAACCCATCCTCCAGCTATAGATATGTATGGGGGATGCAAGAGCCAGTCTGAGGACTGAGACATTTCATAAAGACCCTCAAAGTAGCATTCAGTTATTGCATTCCTGCAACCCTAGAGAACTTTATTAAAACAAAAGGTAGAAATAGTGGTGCTGAAACCTGTCTGAGGTGGGACATGCTCACATGCTTCCTCACTACCAGTGTAAAATAATCCCCTTTTGCCCTTGATGGCAGCTGCTGTGGAGTGGATGAGTCATAGAAACAGCATAGGTGCTGTGAAGTAGAAGAAAGGAAAATCTTCAGAGAAAGATACCAAAAGCAAAAGACAGTAGAAAAAGAGACAAATGAGAATTTTTCAGTCCCATCCCTCCCCTCCAGAAATATTGTTTGTAACCTCCAGAATCCTGACCTTAAGAAACAGAATTAATGTTTTTCTATATTGCTAGTGCTTAAGATCTTCTCCTTCTCTTAAGTGAAAAAATAAGGTGGAAATGAGGAATTAAGAAGAGCAAGTATATTAAAATGTAAAAAATGGCAAAATCCATTATTACAACTCTCCTGTGGAGAAGTCTCTTCAAATTTAAACAAGGTTGGCTATTATAAATGGAAGAGTAATTTCTATTTCAGTAAATGCAAGAAATATTTTATGTACAGTATTGTGTGGAAAATTGCTAGGATAATTAACAATCAAATTACCAGAATGAGTATATAGTGGATATTAGCCTTAAATAGCCATGGATTAGTACAGAAACTTTTCTTTCAAGTATTTCCTGTGGACCTACACCAAGCAATTTTCTCCTTCCCACTTCAAATAATCAAATAAAATTTCACATTTTGGAATTTGTGATGTAGTCAATGTGCGAAGAAATAATTACTTGGCCATAATACACATCTCTGCACTGAAGTCACGTCCATACGTAGCATGTACCTTAAATGAAAATGAGGCATGTCACTCTGAATAAATTGGGTGAAAATTCTGTTTAACTATGTATACAGATTTTCAGTGCACTGGCTCAATGATATATCAGGCTATTCCCTCAGTGAAGGTTCTTCTTTCAATCTCATCTTCATCAGCTGAGGCAGAAAATGAATATTTCAATTGATGTGGTTACATTCTTGTAACTTGGTTTAAGCAGGTGATTTCAGAGTAAGTTTTGCAGCCTGGGACGCAGTTGGCCTTCTGGGCTACAAGCACACAGTGCTGGCTCATGTTGAGCTTTTTGTCTGCTAGAATCCCCAAGTCCTTCTCTGCAGGGCTGCGCTCAATGAGAGCAGTGAGTTCTTTTCCTAGTCTGTACTACACAGTAGTCTGGATTTTTCACCTGTAATTGCTTCACTGTGAAGACATTCCCCAGGCTGATAATGCTTTCCAGGACTGCCTAATGTTGTTCTGCAATGCTCCAAAGGTGATGTCATAGCAGAGGACGTGACTAGATTAGCCTAAAACATGGCTCACATAGCAGTAGAGCAATCAGCTGAGAAGTGACATAGCTTCTAAAATTTTTTGTGCTGATGAGTATAGAGTGTATGATTTCAGCATTTGTACTCCCTTAGTCATTTCCAAGTTGTCAGCGTGCTTTGTTATTCATTAGTGTATTTTGAGAACTGCATGAATTCTGCTTAATTCGCCCATAGAAAAATTGCTAAATGATTTGACATTACACACCATTTATTATTATTTTTTTTAATAGAATTCAGAGATTCATTAAGAACATTCAGTTTTCAAGGACCAGTGATGTGATGTGAAGTTCAAGGATCCATTGTACCGAACATCATGAGTACACTTAAAAACAAGATAATCCCTAATCTAAAGAATTTGTAATTTGAGTTTAAATAAGTGAATAAAACAGTGTAGGAAGCATGGGGAAACAGATAACATCATGTTTGACTGTGCTTAAAACCAAAGAAGAATTCTTGGATGTAAGATTGTCAGGACAACGCTGACAAGATATGTTTCTGTCATGGAAAAGTATACACACGCAGTTTAAGTAAGAATACCTTGAATCCAAGATTTGGGCTCTATGCATTCTCAAGTTGATTTTTAAAACCAAATTGTTTTCTACTTTTCTTGTCTTTTGGCCTCAAATGACTAGTTTGAAAAGAGAAGGCACTAAACAGATTCCTTTATAACTCTGTAATCTGTACAGAAGTGGCAATTGAAGGTGATGAAAACATATTACACTCCCTTAGTACAAGCCACAATAGTAAGCATTTTGTAGAAAACCATCAATCAGGTAATCAGTAAGAAGGCAGTGAAGTTATTTTAGATTTTCTGAGCTTATTGTCAAACATCCTGACTCACATAACATGCCTTCATGAAAGCTATATAAATACATTAATAAACATTAAGAAAAGTTGCATTTGCATATGTCCACCCAGGACTCCATCATTGCCTCTGGAAACATGACAACACAGACCTTCGATGTTCATCAGGTACATGCTGGAAAAAGGCAATCGTATTAATGGTGCTTCAAATTCCTCTCAAAACAGACTGTTTTCTGGAATGTGATGCCATTATTGACATATTAATTGAAAAACCCACACAGCTCTATCACTGATGTTCATCTCTGCAGTCAATAGATACTTAAACATGACTGCAAATGTCTGTAGGAGGGATAGGCACTTCTAGAAAGAGGTTTATACTATTTTAAAATAAATCTCTAATCAATCTACAAAGTGAACCACCCTTGAAAATCTGTATCTCTTCATTAATGAACAAGAGAATGAGGAAAATAACTAGTGTAAGACCCTGTGAATTACCTGTAGTATTGAATAATTGAATAATACTACTGTGAATTACAGTAGTATTTGACACTAAATGTGAAAAAAGCAGATGTAATAGATTGCTTGCAGTTAGAAAGTAAGATTTTAAATAAATATTGATCTTCAGATATTGTCATTTAGTATCCTAGCCTTTTTTCTTTCAATATATATATATATTCATTTATGTTAATATGTTTTATTTAGCTTTAATAGGAAAAAAAGTATTCAACAGCAAAGTATAAATGAAGTGTGCTTATTTTACATTCAGAAGGCCCCAGTGCATCAGCACTGTGTGCATTAATGTACTTGAAGTGCTTACTTACACAACTGATGTCAGATATCAATGAGATTACTTCTATCACTAAATGCTGTTTCTTAGATTTGGCTTTAATTTCTTTGTAATGTGTTTCATTCATTTTTCACCACACAGTCTGTCCTCTAGAAAATTATCTAAGGAAAACCATAATGAAGGAGTACTTACTGTTGTTTCCTCAAGGGTAAATCCCTTGTCTTAGTGATATTCTGCTCAGGGTTTTTCTCACCTGTCCAATATCTTCCACTTTGCAAAGATTTCCCAAAAGCTTCAGGGACTTTGACAATAATTTTTGACAGGCCAAAGTGAAATAATGTTCAATTTGAAGTGCATGATGCAGCAAAAGAAACTTGCTGATTCATCTCCCTTGTTGTAAATTATATTATTGTCATATACATTAGGAAGGCCGTTTACATCTTGTACCACCAAGATTGTTTCCATTCCTACCAAATAGAGATACTGTTATTTTATTTATTTATTTATTTAAACTGAGAGTGAATCGTGTATTTGCCCTTTCAGCTTCACTGCATGTTAATAAAAAATCATTCAATTTTCCTTCCAACTTTTAAGTTTTAATTAAATCCTCCTCCACCTGGCTTATCTTGCTATTCAGTTCCATTTCAAGAAATATGTTCATTTTGTGTCTCCTGAAAATAGGGATCATCTTTCTTATTTTAATATCTCATCTTTCCAGTTTTTCTTTACTTATGCTATTTGAATAAACATTTCCAACTTGGAGAGGATGATAAATGTTGCTAAAATGGAAAAAGGGGGAGCAAATTGCATCCCCGCCCACCATAAAATAGTGCTAATAATCTCTACAGCCATCCACATGATTTAAAGGTCCAAAAAGCCAATAGAAACACTTATTTGCATCTAGAAGGTGCTAAATAAGGATTTACCCTTAGCATTTATCATAAAAGAAAGCACATGAGAGGAACTAATTGCAACACTTGACATAAAGTTTCGGCTTCTTGTTGAGTGTACAGCTAGTGAATGTGCTTGACAGTTGCATAGACCACTCTATAACATAACTACACTATGAAATAGTCACACTGGTGAGGCAAGGTACACAAAATTACTAGGGATAACTCCCAGAAACCTGAGCTGGCATAGATGAGCTTTGCCTGTGTTGCCTCAGTGCTACCTTCCTTGTGGGTAATGGACTGTTGTTTCATTGTGGTCTGACCATGTGCTCTTTGAAATTAGTCAGAAGAATATACATGCTGGATCATGGTATGCACATCCCAACTAAGGACAACACCTGATCAAGCTGTTCCTCTACCTCTTTTTCTAAAGTCTGAGATCATCTGTCCCCTCAGAAGAATCCAGTCTTTCAGAATATTTTGAAAACTTGTCCCCGTGTTTCATCATGGCTTTGTGAGTAAGCAAATGCCTTTCCTTAGGAAGCCAGGTGGGGAAAGAAGAGACACAGGACCCTCTAGAACAGTTTGATTTTATCTTTCTAAACAAGGCTGCCTCATAGCCCATCCAAATGAAATTTCTCTAAACTTTTGACTAAGCAACCAAAGTAAGGCAAACTTTCATAATGACAAAAACTGGAAATGAATCCTAATGATCTTCCTACCTCAGAAACTCTTTACATCTAAAATAGGTCCAATTTACCTTCTGATCAGAAAGAATTCTTTAACCTTTACATTTATTAACAGTGAATAGAAGATATTTTAAGGTGTTATCAATTCACCAACGCAGAATCCTACTCAAATGCATTTCCAAAATCAGCTAATCTTAATATCTTGTTGACCTATTGTTGAAACTAATCCCAGAATATCTATTTTGTCATTAGTGCATTGGTTATCAGGTCCTACAAATTACTACCAGTTCTTTTCAGCACTTTATTTTACTAGTCTTCTCTTCTGTCTAAAAAGCTCATAGGTTTAGATCTTTTTAATGTTAAATGCTATTGTTCTTTCTTAAATAAAATATTTAGTTTAAAAATCATCCTCAGACAGAAATACTGGCTGAAGCTAAGATATAAATGGAATATGACAAATTAAATATTTTAAATCAATCAGAAATAAAAATTACACTCTATACCATGAATATTTTTTAATTTTTAATATCAAGTTTCAAAAATAATGTGTATTTCTTGAAGAATTTTTCTCTGTATCAAGGATTCTTTAGTGCAGTGATATGATGTTACAAGGACACTAAAAAATGCAGGACAACTTTGTTGGAAAGAAATTGAGCTAAATTTGCATTCTAAAGCTATGTTGCTGGAATCCTTGTGTTTTCCAAAGTCTGACACGAACACAGTTTCATATTCAAGGAATAAGACTGGAAAAAAAACAACAACAAAGACAAAACAAAACAAAACAAAACAAAACAAAACAAAAAACAACAAGAGAGATGGAGAAAGAAAAAAAGGAGGAAAGAAAAAAAAAAGAAAATAAAAAAAAGAAAACAAAAAAGAAAATAAAAAAGAAAAAAAATGAGAAAAGAAAAAAGAAAACTAAAAAAAGAGAAAAGGAAGAAGAGAAAAAAAAAATAAAATTGATTTTGGTGGAGGAAGAAAATAAACTTGCCACATTGTGATGTGGTGTGGGTTGTCTATCATTAACATTCTATAAAATTTTTATTTTTTTTTAATTGTGTTCAGAACTATCCAGTCATGTCCTAGGGTTAGCTGTTGCTACAAATTAGTTGAAGCTCGGCTGTTTGTATACTCAGTAGTCTTGCCTTAAGTCCCACAGGTTGTGCTTTAAGCTTCAGTAGGTTTCAGCCCTGCTTCATCTTTGGCTTCTGCAAGGTATTTCGTAGGACCATGTCTTGTTTGTTACTCCTTTATGAGATGTGCAGAAGTGTGATTTGCACACTCCTTGTGTGCAAATCTTTTTGGAACAGATACCAGGTATGAGGAATGATGGGGATAACAAGTCTGAATGATTGGGTGTACTATGGCTGTAAATTGGATCTGTGTTTCCAAAAAGAGTTAAGACAGAAGTTATGACTTGCTTTGCTGTGCTGGCCAAGCACCAACCTGGTGTCTAGGTTGGTGAAATGGGATTTGTGCATGACAGTGAAAACACAGTCACAAATGCTGGATCCCAACAACAGATGTAACAAGCAGGCAATCTTTGACAATGTAGGTATAGATTGATGCATACTACAGTTCAGCTCAAAACCACTTGTACATCGATAACTTAGCCACCAAAACACTCACAGCAATAGCATTTTCCTGGACACTGGATGCCTTCATAACATCTCTGTCATTATCAGAAAGACATGAATTATTTATATATTTGTCTATTTACTTATTTTTTGGAATATCCCTGTGGAAAACTAGGCATGCAAAACAACAGAGTTCCTCTACCTTTCCATCCATGGCTCATTATTTGTCTTGAAAAAACCCTCAAGGCCATCATAACTCTTACAACACTAAGAAACCTACCCTCTCCACAAAGGACATTGGACCAAGCAAATAGGCCAACATTGTACATGCTTCCTGGGGACACACATACATGCAGGCAGTGATAATACATGATTTCTGAATCATGAGCTCTTTGCTCACACACCACTGGCGTGTGATGTAAAGGCATCCAGTACCACTTACGGGGAGGTATCTTGTTCACACAGCATGGCACAGTCAAGCCCAAAAGGACAAGATGGAAAGACAGCAGGCAGAGTGGAAAAGTAATGATGGCACTGGAAAACACACTGGGCATTTGGCACCACGAACATGCTCACACCTCAAGCCCCTTTCAACTCTTCATTGCACAGAACTGGGCAGAAGTGCTGGCAGATTTCTTCATTTCCATTCACAGAATCACAGAATCACAGAATTTCTAGGTTGGAAGAGACCTCAAGATCATCGAGTCCAACCTCTGACCTAACACTAACAGTCCCCACTAAACCATATCCCTAAGCTCTACATCTAAACGTCTTTTAAAGACTTCGAGAGATGGTGACTCAACCACTTCCCTGGGCAGCCTGTTCCAATGTCTAACAACCCTTTCGGTAAAGAAGTTCTTCCTAAGATCCAACCTAAAACTCCCCTGGCGCAACTTTAGCCCATTCCCCCTTGTCCTGTCACCAGGCACATGGGAGAACAGACCAACCCCCACCTCGCTACAGCCTCCTTTAAGGTACCTGTAGAGAGCGATAAGGTCACCCCTGAGCCTCCTCTTCTCCAGGCTGAACAAGCCCAGCTCCCTCAGCCTCTCCTCGTAGGACTTGTTCTCCAGACCCCTCACCAGCTTCGTCGCCCTTCTCTGCACCCGCTCAAGCACCTCGATGTCCTTCTTGTAGCAAGGGGCCCAAAACTGAACACAGTACTCGAGGTGCGGCCTCACCAGAGCCGAGTACAGGGGGACGATCACCTCCCTAGCCCTGCTGGTCACACAGTTTCTTATGCAAGCCAGGATGCTGTTGGCCTTCTTGGCCACCTGAGCACACTGCTGGCTCATATTCAGCCGACTATCCACCATCACTCACAGGTCCTCCTCTACCTGGCAGCTCTCCAACCACTCATCTCCCAGCCTGTAGCTCTGCTTGGGGTTATTGCGCCCCAGGTGCAGGACCCGGCACTTGGCCTTGTTGAACTTCATGCAGTTGACCTCAGCCCATCGGTGCAGCCTATCCAGATCCTCCTGCAGAGCTTTCCTACCCTCAAGCAGATCGACATATGCACCTAACTTGGTGTCATCTGCAAACTTACTGAGGGTGCACTCAATGCCGTCATCCAGATTACCGATGAAGATATTAAAGAGGACCGGCCCCAGCACTGAGCCCTGGGGAACGCCACTGGTGACCGGCCTCCAACTGGATTTGACTCCATTTACCATGACTCTTTGGGCCCAGCTATCCAGCCAGTTTCTAACCCAACAAAGCGTGTGCCAGTCCAAGCCAAGAGCAGCCAGTTTCTTGAGGAGAATGCTGTGGGAGAGGGTGTCAAAAGCTTTGCTGAAGTCAAGGTAGACCACATCACAGCGTTTCCCTCATCCACCCAGCGCGTCACTTTGTCATAGAAGGAGATCAGGTTCTTCAAGCAGGACCTGCCTTTCATAAACCCATGCTGACTGGGCCTGATCGCCTGCTTGCCCTGCAAGTGCCGCGTGATGACAAACACATAACTGGCACCCTTGGTGTAGGATAGCAGTGAGCCTATGCATGTCCTATTCTGTGTTCTTGTCTTACTGAATCCAGCCTTCATGCTAGGGGATATCTTATCTCGGAATGAATGCACTGGACTAATTTATTTTCTTCACAACCCTGGAAGGATAAAGTCATAGGAATGTGCCCCTGTGTTACAGACACACAGGAAAAGGATCAAGGCCAGGACAAATGGATATCAAGACTTAAAAGTTCCCTGGGCACGGTTTCCCTTCCTCAGCTTCCTGTTCCCAAGGCTTGTGAACATAAGTGGCATGCTCACCACAAAGCATCCCATTCTTTCTCATTTGCAACAGATGGCTCTACTGCAGCCTTGCAACATGGGCACAGGCAGGATAGCTCTGAGCTCTCCTCCCCAAACTTGACTGAGAACTGCTGTGAACTCAGGCAGTACTCAAATACCTGGTCCTCCTTTGGGGAAGGGTCCTCACCTGTCCCCAGACAGTCAGGAAGAGCTGGGGTAGATAGCTGGCTGCAACAGATTTTCTGTTCACTGGTGGGAAACTATTGCCATGTTGCGCACTGGAAAGAAAAAGCTGCTTTTGAATCATATATAGAATGTTTTCTCAGTATACCCTTATTATCGAAAGGCAATCTGAACAGAAATGGATACCCATCAAGTAATCTATGTCTTCACTATAAAAAATATTAAAACTCCCTTAACTTTGTGCTGTGCTTAAACAAAAATGCATGATTGCAATTGCTGAAGCAGAAAGGCAGTGCCTGGCAAAGTGAACAAAGAACTAAGATTCTTTCATATTGCTATAGCATTCAGTCCATAGCTGTACATTTCAAATTAATAAAAACATTTAAATATTCATCTTGATTTAAAGTGATTCTTAAAATAGATAACATGAAAATAAATATTTCCTTTTAAGAGAAAATTAGATCAATTTCAGTAGCTATTTAACTGCTCACAGGTAAAAATATCCTTCATGATATCATAAATGTGAAATGCATAAAGAAAAAATGAAGTTAGGCAATCTTCAGATAAGTGAGTCTAACTATCTTCAGTTGAGCTGAATAGCTGATTGCTACTCAGAAAAGAGAAAGAAAGAAATAACAACAACAACAAAAAAAGATTAAATATTTATGGAAGTCACTTGATTTCAACCTGAGCATTCAAATGGACTTATTTCATGGATCATGTTAAATAGATTTTCACTGAGTCTTCAAATCCTTCAGAGTGAGCAGAAGGAAATTTTACATATGTACAAAAGAATGCTTGTTCTTGCATATGAGAAAGTAAGCAACCCTAACTTTTTACTAGGAGTGGATAGGCCCAAACAGCCTGTTTTGTAAGTGTCTGTGAATGAAAATAGTGGCCTCTCTTAATAGATGACCTCTCTTAAAGAAAATAACACTCTAGTGTGATGAAACTTAGAATAAAGCATCTTGTTAGCAAGTGAACTGGTTGTGTTTATATCAACCAGTATGTTAACATTTAAGAGTCTGTTATTTTTGCTCTAGCAAATCTAGCAGGAAGTGATTGATGAACAATTTTATTTCAGGGACATTGTGAAGCAAATAGTGCATATTAGCACCTCTCCATTAAGAAGCTTGACCTGAATTGAAAATGGTATATATGTTTCATGTGCACCTTTTACTGTCAAATTTTATGGACCGAAATGTATATATGCAGTAATGAAATGTACCTGCCATACAGTGAGATGAAGGTAAAGGCTATTCACTTTTCTTTTCTTTTTTTTTTTTCTTTTTTTTTTTTTTCTTTTTTCCTATATACCCTGTTTGTTATTCGCTGATCAGTAGCTCATTTTGCTGATCTACATAGAGTAGTCCAAGAATTGCAATATATTTAACTGTGCCTAGATTAAGCTTTTGAATTTTTCAGTGCTTTTCTCCTTGAACACAATACATAAGGACAGAGTTTTCAATAATCCTATTACTTGCTACAGAAATAGGCTAGTGCTAGTGGAGTGTCTGATGTTTTCAACTTCCAATTAGTGACTGCAGTTCCTGCATATAAATTTGCAGAGTAATTTAACTGCTGTTACATTTATCAAACAAGAAGCAGAAACATTTCATACCTTCCAAGAAACCAGATTTTAAAGCTATTATAACTTATAAATGATATTATTTACTGAAATCTGCTTCTCCCATTACACATTGCAAATTTAGAATACCTCGTGCTTCCTGAAGATAAATTCTTTTCTAAAATGACTATGAAATCAACTAGAACACCTTAGATGATAGTTTAAACTGTTTTTCATTTCTCTATTTGAATTTACGTGTCTGCTTATCAGCACAAGTTAGATCGCGCTAGTATTTTTTCTTCCAATGGGATTTGAGTTCTTTCTGAAATTACATAGCTTAATTCATTCCTAGAACTTGGCACTTTAAAACTCTCCCATCCTTTCTCTCAGACACTCAAATACCTAATTTCTTAGCAAGAAGACATGAAGCAAGAGCCCTTGGTTATTCCTAAACATACACATGAGTCTGGGGTGAGAAAACTGAATCTGAAAAAACAGATCCACCCTATTTATAAAATTAAGTATCTGAGTGTGGAACACCTTGTGCTTTTGGAAGTGTTCCTGCTAACTTGGGAGGCAACAGCTGAACAGAACCTCATGGGATGATTTTTTGATCAGGCCATTAAGATAAACACAGAACAAGCAAGCAAACCAAACCAAACCATAAAAATAAATAAATAAATAAATAAGTAAAGCAAACACACAAAAGCCACCACAGTTCTTTTCCTCTAAGGGCAACATGAGAAAAAAAAAGGTTTCACACACAATGAACATCTTGCTAGATGCATTGTATTTTGTTAAAGCAATAGTCATAGGAGACTTCATAGCACTTGCAACCAACAGTTGATCAATTAAAAGATTGGGATAAGCAGGGAAGAAGGTTGGTACAAAGTCTGCAGTCCTGATAGAGGGGAATAACGGAAAAAAGTTTGGTAAATACAGGGAGATACTTTGTGCGATAGATTTGTAGCAAGGACATCGATATCAGAAAGTATTTGTGATTAAGGTTCAGAAAAGTTTGAGTAGCAGGAACAATCTCTTCTGTAACTGTTTTAATTAGTGTGACTTGTTTCCACCTTTGTACAAAAAGAGAGTCAGAACCAAATAACCTTTGTATTGGCATGCACACTATTGCTCTTCATCTATGCCTCATTGTGGGCATTTGCCTGATCTCACAGAATCACAGAATTTTCTAGGTTGGAAGAGACCTCAAGATCATCGAGTCCAACCTCTGACCTAACGCTAACAGTCCCCACTAAACCATTTCCCTAAGCTCTACATCTAAACGTCTTTTGAAGACTTCCAGGGATGGTGACTCCACCACTTCCCTGGGCAGCCTGTTCCAGTGCCTCACAACCCTTGTCAGAGAAAGTGTGTTATGAATATACCTGAAGAATAACATGTCTGAGACTTTGCTATTTGTGGTGGGCTAGCCTTGGCTATCAGCAAAACTCCCACCCATCTACTTGCTCAGACACACTCAGCAGGAAGGGGGGCAAAGAGTAGGAGGAACGGGAACAAGAAAGCTCACGTTAAGGAGAGATCATTTACCAGTTAGTGTCATGGGCACATGGGCACTTGTGAAAAATAATTTAAAATAAATAAAAATAATTATTCAATTAAATAACCAGATTTAGGTAGTGGGAAACAAAAAGACAAACATTAAAACATTAAAACAACATATTTCCATTCCATTTTCTGATTTCTCTCAGTTCTGGAAGCTGTGACACTATTAAGTCCCTTTTTTACTTATTTTCAAGGGAGTACTGGATTGTTTGTATTGCCTTTAATAGGATCACAACTACTGTTGTTCTATCCTGAAATGCTGTCTGTGACTCAATCTCACACATCTTGTACATGCACAGCCCAGTGATATTAATTCTCATCTTTTATATAGGTAAACAAAATGTGTGTTCTGTTTTTGTATTATTATTATTATTGTTGTTATTTTGTTTGGGGTTCAGTTTCTCTTTGTTCACCTCTATTGCCTTTCCCTCAGATGGCAATCACTGGTGACAGCTAAGGACTCGACAGAATACAGCAATGACTGTTGACAGATGCTTTGAAATGGAGTTATGTCCTGGATACCTGGTTTCACAAATGATTGGTTCTTGGAGCACTTCTCCTTTCCCACTCCTTTCCCAGTCTGTATCTGTGTCCAGCATTACTCCATCCCAGGTACAGAACCCAGAATTTTCCTTTCTGGAACTTCACAACATGGTTGTGCAGTATCTGTCCCATGTTTTCTACATTTATTGCTTAGTCTAGCTAAACTGCTTGGGAAGTGAGCATATTAAGCTCATGAATGAACTCTTAATTCCCTTGGTATTCCTGGCTAGATGTTCCTGTGGCCTTAGATTCTGTGCAAAAAGTTAACCTTTGACTAGCTACTCGCCACGTGTGTACTCCAAGTACTATAAGTACTATAGGCAAATTGCTGAAAAAATTGTCCACTACTGCATTTTTGAATCCTTGTGAATAATAGACAAGACACCTGTATTTTTTAAGCAATAGTGTGAAGTATGTGGATCTTTAACTCAGTCAAACCTATAGTGTCATAGTATATAGTCATACCTATAGTGTCATGGTATTTAATCATACCTATAGTGTCAAGTATAAAATATTTCTTTCACCCCCTTGCTTTGACTGTTCTGTAGCATTTTTCTAATGCTTTCAAGCGATGATTATATTTCAGCCAATTATAGTTGTTCTTCAGTGATTGCTGAATAATACTTCTCTATAGCTGTTCTGAAAGAGGACACAGACATTGGATGTCTTTCTAAAATTTAATGTAATTTTGTGGTCATTTATTTGAAATTACTACAGAATTCCTTTCTCCCTGTAAAGGTGCCATAACCCATTTGCACACCTGGTACATGTACTGAGAGGTATAGAGGTTCATGCATCATGCAGCCCAAAGATCAACATAGATTCTGCACTGAAAAAATAAGCCACCAAAGAATGTTCTCACCATGCCTAAAAAAGATCCTTGTTTAGTTTATCTGAAGTCTCAAAAAAGCATGCAAAGAATCTTTCCTACTTCAGCTTGGCTCACTGAGGTTTTATCTTTCTGCTGATCATTTTATTCTGCTGAGCAGCTCCATAGTTTTGACTTGCACTTATGACAGGTTGTGACACCTGGAATCCTGACAACATCCTGTCTGCTCATTGGGTATTGGAGAAAGTTACTGCATATTTACTGTAGAAGAAGAACATGCCCATGGACAGGCATCATGGTATAGATGGTAACTGTAATTGTGTTCCCAAACTTATGCAGTGATAATTATTTATCTGCTTATACTGCTTGTAAACTTACATTAGTCTTTGAATTAGTTAAGTTCTACAAAACTGAGGAAATACTGAGTTGGAACCTCTGTCTAGAAAGATAAGGGGGAGGGAGGAGGTGATAGCCCTGTTTTACTCCTTTCTTTGCTTATGACACAGGAAAATCTGGGGTGTCTTATCAAAACTGTTCAGTTTCAGTCATGAATATGTAAGAGTTTCATCCATCTGTCCAGAATCCTTGACAACAGCCTCAGTTCACACTGGTTCTCTGCCACTCACAAACTACCTTCAGACTCACTCTGAAATGTAATAAGCAGAAATTATTTTATGAAATAAGGTACTTGCATCCTTTAATTTCTATCTTTTCATCAGTCTGATGGGTATTTAAGTGAGATTCTATTGCCCTTTGAATTAATAGCTGAATGTAAATTTAGATTCAGGCAAGAATGCAAACAATCTTTTTCTATGGACACAGATATTTTGCATACAGAATAATGATAATTATCCAGTCAAAGGATACTGGCTACTCTAAATCTCCTCTCTTCTTCAAAACATGGTTCAGAAATCTTAAATCCCTGTACCAGCCAAGTAGACAGACCTGATAGCTTAAAAGAAGGTTGATTAACTTATCAACCTTGACCGGTCTTTGGGATAAAAAACAAAGTACCCGCTTGTTTTATTAAAACTGGGAACCCAGACATCTAGGAAACTTTTCATTAGTCAAAAAGTATCTAAGATACTGATTGTCAGTTGATTGTCAGCCTAGAAAAGTACCACCCTAACTAGCAGAATAAAACAAAATCTTTCTAATAGGATTGACCTTCGTATGCTATTGGCAAGTGACACTAGCTTCAGGATGCAGAAATCCTTGTGGAAGAAGTCTCAAGGGAAAAGCTATTTTGAAGCTAACCAGTAATGAGAATTTTCCTCAGTAAATCACTGGTAAATTAGCTGCTTTGAAAAGTCTGCATTTAACATCAACAGCACAGAAAGCTATTTGAGAATACTTTTTCAAGTACTGAATCAGTCACTAGGACTTTCAGAGACATATCAATGCTCATTTTGAATGTTGAAATGTTTTGGAAGACATGGAGTATATCTTTGAGTGTTTTAAATAAAAACAAACAAACAAACAACAACTTAGCTTGAGATATGTCTCTGTAGTAAGGATGTCAATGAATGGCATCATCCCTTAAAAATGTCATCCCAGTGAAGTTGCTGCAGCTGGAACTGCAATAATCAAAGGGATTGCTGGTTTAACATTGATATCTTTTACCATGTGTTCACATGTCACTAAGGATTTTATCCAGTTTCATTGACAGATCATTAAATGATCTATTTTGTAACTTTTTGAACTCTTGATTAACTAGGAATAGAACTTTAAATATCCCCAAACTTAAAAATCTAAAACTATCCCTCTCCATTTTAATATCCGTTATTTTTAATAACAAAGTTTATAATTATGTGTCATTTTATCCTATTGGTATTTGCAGCCAATTATTTAACACTCTATCATGCTGCCCACTGACATGGAAGGAAGTGGTAAAAGAGACAATACATGGAAAATGCTTTTAAGGAAAAGGAGCAGGAAGAGAATAAACTATTTTCATAGCATTCATGGTGGAGGAAAGTATGTAGTATAAAATACTTAAAACTTCTTCTTCTTCTCCTTCTTTTTCTTTTCTGAAAAGAAAGGAAAAAGAATCTAAGCACATCTGCTTTGATGGGATCCAACAGTTGAAATTGCATACTTACTGCTCTCACAAGGTTGTTCCCTACTCTGAGCAAAGTGGTTCTATAAGTGGCTGCTGTCTATAGTGCTAGTCTTTCAGGATTACCACTGCATATTTAGGCTTTAAAATTTCTCTGGGGGATTAGACATGTAGTTAATAGAAGCAATGGGCATGCATACAGTAAGTCTGTGCAGGGAGCAAGAATTCCAGAAAGAGGAAACATTGCCTGATAAAGTCCCAGGGGGATCTTCTAATCTAGTGCAACCTATGGGTCATTTATTTAAATTCTTATTCTCAAACAACAATAGAACACCCAAATAAATGCGGTCTGAAGCATAAACCACTAGACCAGACTGCCTTTATATTGAGTATTGGAATGAAGTTACTATACACTGATATGTCAATTTAGCTGGTTTCATTGCCATCACAGCATTATAGTAATTTTTAATCACAGTGTCCTTACAGTGGTCCCATCTGTAGAGGGTCTTTCAGTCACCATGGTTTGAGTGTGCTGACTCTTTAGTGTGGAAGGAAACCAAAGCATCCAGATATGTTGCAGCACTCCAGAACTATCTCTGGCCTCAATGAAGGAAGATTGTAAATAGATGAGGAGCAAATACATGTAGTAAATCATTGAAAATGCATAGCAGTTTAACTTTAGTCTGATGAAACTCTGAGCAAACAGGTAATTTAATTAATACTTTTTCAAGAGAAATACTTTTTCAGAGAAAGTGACTTCAGAAAATTGTTCTACCCTATGCCTTTCATATCTAGTTCATTGAAGTCTGATTTAGGTCACCAAGGTCCGTAAGTCATTAGCATTCAGGTACGTAAATTAAGCTTATAGTCTTCCATTCCTAGTGAGCACAGAAGCTTATACTAACTGTTGCTGATGAAATGGTTTAGTGTCTTGAGGGTTTGAGTCTCCACTTTGTTCCCAGAAAGGCATTTTTATCAACAATTAATATGAGTTAAAACTCATGGCAATAGTAAGGTTTTACTAGACATTTTCTGGTCAGGAGATACACAGAGCATGTCAAAAACTTATGTGAGGGGAATTTTAATAGATTTATCCTGTATATCCAGAGTTAAGTGAGATGAATAAAAATCTGTTTGTAAAACCATCAAAATGGAGTGAGAGTGCCTACGGATAATTAGGATTTAAACATGGTTCCCAGACATCTAAAACCTGGTAACAATAACCAGCAATCACTTGAAAAGAGTAAACTTAAAAAGACAAATGCAGTTCTCCCTTTACATTTGCTCTTCATTATGAGTGTGACTGCATATATTACAGAGTCCTAACTTACATAAACAGCTAAATATAGGATTGTGGAAAAAAAAAAGAAAAAAAAAAAAAAGATGAAAATTATCTAAAAATATATAGTCTTAGCAGCCACTGCCCCTTAGGAAAGTTTGACTGTTCAATATCATAAAAATGGTTACCAAAATCTTTACACAGGGGATACCACTGGAAAACCCTGATTGACCAAAAGCATCTATGGTGAATACAAATTCAAGAAGGGAATATGGTACTATAATACCATAGTCTATTGGCCTGAACAGAAAAAAAAAATAAAAAATAGCATGGGATCTCTGCATTGGGGAAACAAAGGTTAGTGATGCTGAATCTGCTTATGGGTAGTTGAATGATCAAAAGGTTTATAAAAGGGAGTGAGACAATGAACAGATAACCAGTAAAGAAACACAGTAATAAAAGATCAGAATCATATTAGATTCTGAGTAACTAGCACACATAGCATTATAATCACCCCCAAGGATTTGGTAGTAAAAAGGTAGAGGGTGAGCATTAGGGTGTACATCTGCAAAATCAGAGTGAAAGGTAGTTGGTCTGTAAAAGGGTTGGGTCATCCTTACAATGATTGGTAGATAATGTGTTATCTTAGCAACTGAAAGGAAGATAGTGTATATCAAATAAAACTGGAATATGACTAAATGATGAAAAAAAATAAAGTCAGGCTATAAGTATTGTCAAGCTAAATAGTATGAGCAAGTGGGACTGTAATGTCATGTAAATCATGGAACAAGATCCCTTAGGAGAGGTAACATGCCCCTAAGGAATAGGTATAAAGCTACTATTGACACTAGAACTTGCACAGTCCAGTAATTAGATCCTTTTTTTTTTGCAACAACATCACAGATTTTGTTTCACTTTTTAAGTCATCTGTGCCAGAGATTTTATCTATGTAATAGATGTGATCATACAGTTTACTAAGTAGGCATTCCTTGGCTAGATTTATAAATGAATGAACCAACATTTCTGGGGGAAGGTGGTGACTATAAAATTCAAATACTACCTTGTCAGGGTACTAACTCTACGTATTTATGGAGGCTCTAATCCTTTAACCTGCTGGAATTGCTAAAACAGATCTGTGAAGGATGGAGGCTGTTTAGGTACAGTACAACGATGCCTTTAGCTCCAGAATAAACAGAGCCCAGTGCAGCAGAGTGCAATCAATCACTGTGGCATGTCATAGAGAAACACAGGTGCTGCAAGGGGTCTGTTTGCTGAACAGCAAGATCTCTGTTATGTCACTATAAGATGCAGACAGTTACACAAAAGGACTACACTGCATTAGGAGACAATGTTGTGTTCTTCCCTGTGAATGCAGAGAGTCAGATAAAGCAAATGTGAAGGATGCTCCTGTGACGGAGGAAGCTGTTGCTTTTAAGCTCAAATTTAAGCTCATTTAGGTATGTATGACTTCTACCATTCAAAAATTTTACCTCCAACAAAGGGGAAATCTTTCAGTGGTCTTACTCTTCAAGAATGTTTGGATATTACTGGTCACCTCCAGATTCTTTTAGGACTCCTTCCTACTAAATATGAGTACTAAATGTGAGCTTTCTGCCTTTAGAGATATTCCTGCATATAGGGCTCTAATCAGACCTGTGCATACTTGTAAAGGCAAAATCTTTGAAAGGAAAACAGACTGAAAGATAGTTTGGCCACTGACACTAATGTAGGAGAAGGTAAAATATATTTTGAAGATTGTTATAAAAGTTTTGTTTGTTTGTTTGTTTGTTTGTTTAAACCAGTGTGTTAAAGATTGAAATAGAAAGAGATTTTCCATTAAAGGGTTGGAACAAGAAATACATTTCTATCAAGGAAAAGGTTACTGAGAACATATTTCCAAGCAACCCTAGGAAATTTTAGAGAGTTCTATCCCAGTGAAATCGGTAACCAATTTAGCCCTTGCTGAGAGTTCTGAACAGAGGACAGACAAAAACGTATTTTTTTCAGTCAGACTCTGCTTGGCCCGATGTGAGCAAGAAACCAAGATTTCCTGTGTGGTGCCTCAGTCAGAGCCCGTGATTGAGAGCCTCTGGTGACTGAGCTGCTTCCCAGACTTAACAATGACAGTAAGAACAGAAAGAACACACACTGTAAGAACACACTGTAGGTGAAGGCCATGACAGTACTTGTTTTGGGTGCTTTTAAGGCTCATCATTAAGTGTCATGCAACATCCATAAGACCTAGTCTTGGCCTGACATCTTCTGCAATCACTTCTTTTGAGACTATCTTTTGATCAGGAGATCTTATTGTTAGGGAAGTGTCTATTCTTGCAATAGAAATGGTGTGGACTAGCTCATTTATGGGCGAGAAATAGAAAAATCCCACCTAAACATTTTTGTTTCTGCATTTTATAGGGAAGTTTCATTGTCATACTGCATTGTGGGGGCAGTGTCATCTCTCAATTTTTCACAAGGAAGCTATTAGCCCATTGTGTTCTCAGTAATAGAAGCCACTCTCTAATACAAATAAGGGAGTTTGTGGCATGTAGTGCTTCTGATCTTCTACCTGAAAACCTTGAAGACTGCCCCAATGTGTTTCAGCACACATAACTTACCCTTTCCTCAAGGAAAGCCACTATTAACTTCCTGATTTACTAGAAATACTAGGAAGGGAGCAGAGGAACAAAGATTACTTCTCCTTTGATATCAGATTACTTCTCCTTTGATATATGCTTCCAGATGACCCATAAGAAAGGCCCATGAGTATAGTTTTCTTAGAAACAAAAAAAAAAAAAAAAAAAAAGAAAAAAAGTATGAAAATGTGACATTATGTATGAAGAACTAGAAGAACTAGGTTCTATGCAGAATCAAGATATAGCTGTGTGTACACCCAAATACTGGAGCGGGGAAAATTCTGAGGTTTTCTTTGTTAAAAATAACTATAATATCTTACTTTATTAACCTGTTCATTTCCTACTTAATATACCGTCTAAGCCTTCTGTCTGTTGTGAGTCTGCTTCCTTAGAAATGCTAACCCCACTACAACACTGTGGTTATCCTTTAAGAATCCTTTAACTTCAGTAAATGTCACCTCTCTAGGTAGGCTTATTTATTTATTTATTTATTTTCCTGGGGCTGTGCGTGGGAGGAATAATAAAGCATTGGAAAAATATAGTGTTCTTGCAAAAATGAAAAGGAATGATTGGAGCTGAAACACTGACACTAACTTTTAGAGAGAATACATAGACCTTTTCATTACCAGCAGGTAGCACCAGTAAATAAATCCTTAGGTAAGAACAGTGATTTGAACTTTTGTTCTGCATGTTTGTATTTAACTTCACTGTGCAGACAATAATCTTTGAAGCAAAATATATGCCAAAGTTAATGAGTGTTTTTGAGTGTATTTATACCATCAGCTGTTTATACATTCTGGGAAGGGCATTATCATCTATGAGTGCTACACTTCTGTAAACATATATTTGCTGAGAGGACAACATAATCTACCTGTGCTCCAAGGACATACAAGTTTTACATAATGTGTTGCTGGTAGGAAAATATCACATTGTCGCCTTGGGAACATACTGATAATGGCACCCTGATAATCTACCTAGAAAAGGCAGCCACACAGAGTGCTGTGAACACCCACCTTTCCTCTCAATAGAATCTGGAGCATGTGATGAAAGGGGAAGATACGAATTTTGCCTGGATCTCATCCTACAATGCTATCAAGGTACAGCCATAATAAAGTGTTTAACATGAAAAATCAGAAAACACTTCAATAACTAGACATATAGATGTTGCCATGTGTTTTTAGTCTCATTCCAGCTGGTTTATACTGTTAAGTGAGCTGCATCCTACAGCCACTCTGCCTCAGGACTGCTTCTGCCCCACTGCTTGTGTCCAGCCCAGTGTCTGGGGACCAGAAATCTTTCCCAGATTGGGGGATGCAGATGCTGCTTTCTCTTTTGCAGGTGCAACCAGTAGAAAAGCTGAAAAAGTATCCCAAAGACATACAAACATACATAGACAATAAGGAGTATCCTTGTTTTGTTCTTATACTCTTTTCTAGACACCCATTTTTGGCCACTGTGGGAGAAAGAACACTGTGCTAGATGGACTTCGTCTGGACCCAGTACATCTGTCCTTAAGTTCATTGTTATAAACTTAAGAGTTTTTATGGCTTACTGTTTTTAGTTATTATTTTTATCACCACAGTGCTTTTGATCAGAGTCGTCTTGCACTAAACAGCAAAGCTCAAAGTAAAGTATGACTTGTTCTGAAGGGATTTATTCTGTCTTAGCCAGTATCATGTTTTACATTTCATTTCGTGTTTTTTGCTTTATTTAATTCACTTTATTCAAATAATAGTTAGCCTGGCAGTGGTTTAATTATCAAAGACTTCTGTTTTTACTGTATTTATCAAAGACAAGACACCCGAAATACTGCATTTTAATCTTCTTTTTGAATTATGGCTCTAGAGAAATAAAATGTGTAAACAGGCCATTTTCTGTTAAAATAAAAGTGAGTGTATAAGCTCCTTTATCCCCTTTTAATATTTAAATGGATAAATACATTTAAAAAATGTTGCAGAATTAGTGTATTGTATTTTAAGTCCACTTTAAAAAATGGGCAACCTATTCCATTGCCACACCTTCTTCACAATAAAAAATTATTGCTAACATCTAATCTAAATCTACCCTCGTTTAGTTAAAGCCATTGCCCCTTGCCCTATCACTACACCCCTGGACAAAGAGTCACTCCCCAGCTTTCTTGTAGTCCCCCTTAAGGTACTGGAAGGCTGCTATAAGGTTTCCCCAAAGCCTTCACTTCTCCAGGCTGAATAAACCCAACCCTCTCAGCCTCTCTTCATATGAGAAGTGCTCCAGCCATATGAGAAGTGCTCACGGCCCTATGTATTCAACTTTTTTTTTCTTTTTTCTTCAGATTGAAGTTTCTTAGTGTAGTCATGATCTTGAAAAGAATGGTCAACTTTGATGTAGTTATCAGATATCAGTATCTCTATGCAATAGCTTCCTGATGGTACTATCAGAATAATAATTGTATGTAGTTGTATAATAGATGTATAGGTGTTGTATAATCTGTACTACCTGCTTTAGACAACAAATACATTTTGTATTTTGTATATTCAATACTGAAGTGTGAAAAACATTAACTTTTCTGGCAGCTTTTCATCACTCTCTTTATTTGTCAATTCTAAATAGCACTTTGATCTGCCAGCAGTTGCACTGAAAGAAGTACTGAGTAAGCTAAATAAAGGTGGTAGAATATGAATACAAGGAACGGTTCTACTTTCTTTCCAATCTGAGAGTTGACATTGAGTAAGAAGAAGGAAACTTAATTCCTTTAATACTATCCTACTAGTCTGTACTAGTCTGTACTACCTAGCCAAATAAATATTTTGCTATCTTTGCAAGAGGGCTTATTCAGAAATTAAAATTGTTTTCATAGAAGGACTGATTCAGCACCACTGATTCCAGCACCAACATATCCAACCTCTGTGCCTTCTCCATCAAGAAACTCATGGCAAGGCTACTCAAACTCGATGGATTTCCTGCAGTAATATTCAACCAACCTTTCAATTAATTTCAGACAAAATTTTTATTTGTATATTTATATCTCAGTCTGATACACTATTCTCAGTAATCTTAACTGTCTGTGCCTTTTTCTTCAGTTTATTTTATTCCTGTGCCTTTTTCTTCAGTTTATTTTATTCCTTTATATATTGTTAGATCAGTGCTGGTTCATTCAAATGTGCTTTTATTGGTCTATTTTCTATCAGTTTTAGAGTTTACTCTAAAAAGGTTATTGTAATATGCCTGCAACGAAACCAGCATTGCTATTACATTTTCACAATATACGGTTAATATCTTACTGAATTTTCAAGACTTGTTTGTTCTTATTCCTAGCTTCTGTTCCTATTCCTAGCTTCCTAGCTTCATACATACACCCAGATTCCCCCTTCAGAACGTTTAAATGAAATGCATAATTTAAGGACTTAGTCACCCTAGACTCCTTCAGCAGAAGAAGGAAGTCCCTCTTTCTTCTCTTTAGAAGGTTCTCTAGCCCTTCCAGTATTTTATTCCAGAAGTCACAAATAATGACTAATAATGAACAGGAGTTATCTTGCCTGTGTTTTTCTCTTCTTTGCAAGTACATGAACAGCCAATGCACTAAAATTTTCATAGAGTTGGAAATTCTAAAATTTTCATCCTGAGTTGGAAAAGATACAAAAGATTATCAAGTCCAACTCCTGACTCCACACAGGACCACTCAAAAATCAGACCCTATGTCTGAGAGCATTGTCCCAACTCTTCTTGAACTCCAGTGAGCTCAGTGCCATGACCACTGCCCCAGGGAGACTGTCCCAGT
Source organism: Aythya ferina (assembly GCF_964211825.1). Classification (NCBI taxonomy): domain Eukaryota; kingdom Metazoa; phylum Chordata; class Aves; order Anseriformes; family Anatidae; genus Aythya; species Aythya ferina. The sequence goes on along the minus strand of NC_140298.1, from coordinate 97,756,741 downwards.
GCACGATCACCCTCTTGGTGAAGAACCTTTTCCTAACACCCAGCCTGACCCTCCCCTGTCCCAGCTCCATGCCGTTCCCTCAGGTCCTGTCACTGTACCCAGTGAGAATAGGTACTCAGCACCTGCCCCTCCGCTCCCCTTGAAGAAGCTGCAGGGCCATGAGGCCTCCCCTCAGTTTCCCTTTTCTGGGCTGAACAATCCAAATGACTTAAGCTGCTCCTCATACATCTTCTCTAGTCCCTTCACCATCTTTGTTGCCCTCCTTTGAACACTCTCTAATAGTTTTATGTACCTTTTATACTGTGGTGCCCAGAACTGCACACAGTACTCAAGGTTAGGCTGCACCAGCACAGGGTGGAGTGGGCTTTACATGAAGTCTTTGAGATATTTTTGTAAAGACCGCTTCTGGAGTATACGATAAACTGCACTGATCTAGGATTTTTACATATTATTTTCCAGAACTTTTATAGTCATGGTGGATAGACTTCATCTACCTACAAAATATGCTCACCTATGTCTGAGACAGTCACTTCAGTCTCCTTTTATAGTTAATTGAGAGAAACAGTAATTTTTAGAATGTGATGATTCATGAAACTTTTTTTTTTTTCTTGGTGCATTATTAGCTAGATTGATGTTATTTATTTTAGTTTTGCTGCTTTGTTCTGAATCAGTAGAGACTAGCCATAGATGGAGATATGTGAGTCAAAATGGGCTGTTGCCCTGAGATGTTGGAAGAATTCTTTGTGTAAAAAATAAGCAACGTATGTTGCTCACTTATTTAGAATTACAGATTTATCCAGATTTAAGGTTGGGAAACAGTTCTCTTCAGGTCAGAATTGGTTGCTTCTCACATATTTTCTTCTTATGCAGAATGGAGAAAAGCTAGTCTATAGATATCATCTGATGTATCTTTCAGAGGAATCAGTTTATGAACCTTGGAAGCAGAGACTGGGGCATTGATCTCCAATCTCTATGTATGATATACAATTCCACTTTTATGCTGATTTAGACATATAAATAATTAAAATATTTATAAAATAATAATCTCGGTATAAGATCTCTCATGATATAACAATATATGGATATTCATTTTGATAAAACGACGAAAGACAATTCTTAAAGAGCTATTACAAGTGAAATTATAAATATTTTATAAACTTGTAATGAGATACAGAAAAAATCCTGGAATTTAATTTGTATTGATGTAAGCATACTGTAATTACAGTTACAAAATATGAAACATGTTTAGACACATAGCAACTTCTCTCTCCATCTCAAAATTTAGCACAGTCATTTACGTTTCATTAAGATGACCATCTCTTTCCAAGAACAGCTCATAGAAAGAAAACTTTTATGATGGGATTTCTCATTTTCTTTGGAAGGGAGAGTAACCTATGGTAAAATATACAACAGGTCCTTAGTACAAAAATGAAGACTGTTATCATTATCAGGCATTTTTTTATACTTATTTATTTACTTAAATCACATTAAAAAATTAAATCCTTCTAAGTTTATATTTTTTACACATTCTCATATTTTTCAGTGCAATAATATGCAAAATATGTATGAGCTATTTATAATAATATATTCAGCCCCTATTTATAATAAAATAGCAATTTATATATATATATAAAAAACCCTCAATCTTGCCACAAAAAAACAAACATTGCCTCTCTTTGAGTATACAGTCTCTTTGAGACAATAAAAGTAAAGCATGATAAAATTAGATCAGAGATTTGATTAGATGCAGTTGCTTACATATGAAACATTTGCAGCTCCGCTGAGTTGTTGTTTGTTCTTATACTGATGTCTTTAGAAAAGAGCTGCAACAACACTCAAAATTGGAATAAAATGCAGTCCTATCTGTCCATTGTTTCACATGGGATCTTGTTAGGAGTCCTACATTTTGAGGTAAAAGTACAGGAGCATTTTGTTTTTAAGATCATGTTTTAAGATCATTCCTTTATGACTAAGGAATGTGGTTATTGGTCAACGAGTAGAAGAATCACCTCCATAGCTCCCATTAGCGTTAATAGGAATAGCTAGTGGAAAATCCCTTTTCAATAGTGTCTCAAAAGACTTATTAATGCTCCCATCATCATTAGCTTAATTTTTGCCATTACCACTTTTCATTGCTACTGACTCAACTGAAGTCTCAGCACAGCCTGATTATTTAGTACCTTTTCTTTCACCTTACTTGGATCATATTAAGAGGATGATTTATCCACAAGGCCTTAGGAGAGCGCCTAAAGTGCATGTTGATAAAAAGATCTGTGAAAACAAAGCTACTGAAATTTCCATTTAAAATCAGCAATCTGCACATGCTCATTGCCTATGTTTTAAGACAGACCAGGGGTGTAATATGTTGGGTTTATTGCTTTCGTGACAGTGTAGCTCTCCTGACTTCAGTGGAATGAACCCCTTTGTATACCAGTGTAAATAAGAACAGAAGCACATTAATAGCTCTCTACATTTCTGTTTCTAACTTTTGCTTGGCCACATTGCAAGAGCCATAAAACAGCATTTTCCTGCTTCTCTCAAAGGTAACTACTAATTTAAAGTCACTATCTACCAGTGCAAGAAAACTGAAAATGAGAGTAGAAAAGAAGCATCATACATGATTATTTTTTAATTTGTAAACATCATGACTACTCTTCACTTTTCAATGGCAGGTTCAATAAATGATGATTGAATTATCTAGTATTAGCTGAAGTGGATATAAACAAAATAAGCAATGAGTATCACAGTAAGAATTAATGAAAATATTTTATTTCCCAGAGATCAAGTAAATTAGCAGAGAAGATCAAATGAAATTTAATTTTCATTAAATGAAAATCATTGTACTAGTGGCTGCTCCTCAAAACTGAAGTCAGTAGTCAATAAAGTACGCACTACCAAAAATTCTTTTCTGTTGTTTATTCCCATTAAATTCAAAGCACCTGCCCCTAGCACTGCATACCTCTGCAGACAATAAGATACACAACTACCAAATTATAGAATCACCAAATATGGATCTCCACTGAACTACTCATACAAATACACGCCTATAATTTTTATGAATAGAAAACTCTTGACCTGCTATTCCTTACTTCGTGCTCAGGAGTCTACTATTTTCCAAGTCCCATGAGGAAACAATGAACATCGTAAACTGCTCTGAAATGTAACATGTGCAATCTCTTCAGGAGTGCCCAAACCCAAAATGAAAGAATGAAACTATTTTGAAGATTGTAATTATACCACTGTAGCAAACTCATTTTATATTCCCACAGAACAAGCTCTAAACATCCATTTAGATCTTGGTAGTGGTATCCAGCCAAGTCTTGGCTCTCTGTGTAAAGTTAGAATTTTGATTCTAATTCAGAATCAGCTTGTGGTTAATGCTAACTTTAAAAGGTATTCAGTTATATGAAGGGAAGTGCCAGGCTGCAAAAGCTTGTGGTTTTTTTTTGAGATTCAAAAGGTTTAATTAAGGGAATATAAATTAAATCTTTACATCCCTTTCCATCTGATACTGTCTCCTCTTCCTTGCTTAGTATTATCTTCGTAAGTTTTGAGAATATTTTGATTTACTTATTTATTTGTTCTTGACATCTAACACCTGGTTAGTTTAGGATTATGCACAAAAGCTAGATAAGCTTCACTGTTCATTGCCCAGATAAGTTCCTACAAAGTAGAATACAGATACTGACAAGCATCCAGGTACAGATATTAACTTTGCAGATCAAACAGACTGTCATTCATTGTTTATGGAGGTTTTGCCTTCATGAGATATTCACTTATACAAACCTGTATGCATCTCTGCAGTGCTTAAGAAACATGAGATTTGGCTGTGGTTGTAGCAAGAGTGAGACCAATGCAAAACGAAGCAACTAGAAGTAGAATTTTTTTTTTTTTTTTTTTTTTGGCAAGAGACATGAGCAGAGAAAGGGTGAATCTGGAGAGAACGAGTATGGGAAATCAGAGAAAAAGGAGGAAAAAAAACACTAGACACATCTAAGCAAATAGCTGTTAAGTTCACTAGACATTTTTCTGTCTGAATGTGCTCTCTGCTTTGTGTGTTTTTGTGAATTTCTGTGTGAGAAGTTTGCAAACTTCAAGCCAGGCAATCTGGCAAGTATGTCTGGGAGACAGTGGGGAGACCACAGGTCTATGGGCCAGATCTATGAGCATTTGTGAAACAGTAGTAAACTTCAAAGTAGACTAGTCAGTAAGTACAACCTGAGATCTGTGGTCTGGCAAACAGGGAGCCTAGACTAGATACAAGAGGACTCCATGTGAATGTGTGTGTGTGTGCGGGGGTGGTGGTGGTGGTGGTGAGCAGGGTGAAATTTGCTAGCAATATTTGAATGTGATTAGCTGACACATAGGAACAGGATAGGGCCATTTGATTGGCTTCCATTTGATCCTGATCCTTGAATGGTCTAGCTTATACTTATGAGTGCTCTTTGTGTCTCAGCTCTAAAGGCATTATTACCATGTTGGGATTGATCTGTTTGTTGGTTGGCTGTTTTTGTATAGGTTGTGTGTAAAACGGGAAGACACACGGTCTCACTTACCGGCTGAACCTGGAGAATAGGAACTGCTGCAACAGAGTCCCTCTGTGTTCTGAAGTCCACTGAATTTATTTTAGGGCCCTGAGAGGAGAAATCCCATCGGTTTCAACATGTACTAGGTTTGGCTACTGTTTGTCATCCTACGCAATTTAATTATGAAGAAAATTCAGTTGGGAAAGGGTTAGCGTGGAGAGTGTCAATAAAAATGCTATTCATTCTCCTGCCACTGCTCAAAAATAAAATAAAATAAAATAAAATAAAATAAAATAAAATAAAATAAAATAAAATAAAATAAAATAAAAATAAAATAACTCCCCAGGTCATATGTAGCACACGTCATTTATGAGGAAGGTGATGAAAACTTTAGAACCAGCCTTAAAGCATCTTGGTGTGACAGGAAAATTAATTTCTTATTTTTTTGGTAGGGGACTGGAACAGAGAATTTGTAAGTTCATACAGCAAAGATGTGGAAAAAGAACTGACCTAGCCTTTTAAGAAATTCATACAGAAGAACTGATTGAAAACAACTGATTTCCTGAACTGCAGCCTCTTAGGTACAAGGCTATCTGTTTTCTCTTTGACTTTCTTTGTCACCATTGACAAAGAGAAGTAGAATGCCATTATGGTAAATACACTGTTGCAACATCTCTTTTCTCTTTAAATGTTCTGAGTCAAACATACCACTGTGTACACCATCAAAAACTGATTTACACAGCTGATTTTCTGGCACCTAAGGAGAAAAACAGTAGGAAGAATTCTCTAATTAGCATTCAAAAGTTGATCAAAATAGCAAATACGTTACTGGAACAGCTGATTTAAATAACTTGTAATTGAAGACATTAATTTCCAGAGCTTGCAGGGTAATAATAAAAGCAAATAATAATAATAATAATAATAAAAACAACAACAACAACAACAAAAACAGCAACAACCAAAAAACAACCTTACCCAGACAACTGTATTCAGTAATATTCTTTTTCTTCTTTCAAGTTGTCAGTTAACATTATCTTATTGCAAAGATAAAGTGACTTATTGCAAAGTCACTTTTCATAAGAGATTGTTTGCAGCAGTCATCTGCATTTGATGAAATAAGAGTTTACTTTTGGCTCCTACACTGGATCTACAAGGTTGCCTTCCTTCCTACCCTCTCTTCGCTTCCTTCTGTTCAATACTGCTACTGTTTGTTGAGTATTTAACAGTCCTTAATAACAGGTCCTGGGGCCATGCTTTTCCAAGAAAGACTCATTGTATGAAGAACCAGAAAGCCTTGGAATGTATAAAATGGTCCAATTGAGTCTCCTTTTCATTTTATTTTAATTCCTTCAACAGCCTCTGAGTCTGGTGAAATGGTCTCCTCACTTTCCTGAGCAAACAGGTCACATGAAGACTTACCTGGGCAAGTTAGGGATATTTCAAATTCTAGCTTTTTTAAATGTTAAAGTGGATTTTCTACACACATATTGTAACAGGAAAATTGATTTTTTCTTTATTCTATGTGTGGACAGAACAAGAACTGACCTGAACCATTATCCCAGAGTTGAAGATAGAGTAGGGTAAACACCACAAAAGCATTATCATGAATATTTGTTCAAATTTGTTTTACTGTGTACACATATTTTTAATTATGTCTTTCAAATGAACAGTCAGGGCACAATGCTTTTCTAGCAAGAATCCACAAAAAAAGGTAATCTGAGACTTATTCACAAAGAACTCAGGGACAATAATCTCACTTTCACATCAGTAAGCAGAAAATAGGAAATATGGGAGATTGCTTGTGACAACATAGGTCAGGGTCCAGTTTCCCTTCGTAATGCACTTGGTATAGAGGAAATTAAACGAGCCAGACAAGGATCTAACATGTACACACACAGGACCTGCTGTGTGTATACATGAGCCGCAAATAACCTGATGGAGTTCCTCTTGGAGTAATTTGCATGGTTTTACACTAAGGTCTTCAATTTCTACTCTGCAGCTGGCTGCTAAATACTATGGTGGTAAATTTATTTTAGAGATGATAATTTGAACAATATTTACAGGACCCCATAACACTATTTTAAATACATTTAAAATATTGCTTTTCTGCTAACACCCCCCAGAGACAAACTCCAGTTCTTTTCTCTAACTAACCTTTAAAGAAGTTATACTGAGAAAATATACACTGTGTATTTGTAATACAAACAACAACGCAATACAAAAGGAGACTTCATTAATCATATAATGTATTTTCTATGAATTATTAATTTAGATACCATTTAAATTAAGAATTTATAGGTAAGAAAAATTAGAGCAGTCTCTCTTCGCTTTCTTATTTATTTATTTATTTATTTATTTTATTATTATTTATTTCAACATGTATCTTTACTGCCTTAGAAAAATGCAGGAATTCTTTCAAAAAAACAGACCACAGGGAGTTGCCATAATTCAGAAATTTCAGAGAAAAGCTTCTGAGTTGTTTTTTTTTTTTTTTGAGTTTGTAGGCCAAGTAATTTCACAAATATGTGCTTCAAATCCCCATTCAGATGTTTCAATGATTCAATAATGGTAAGAGAAGTTTTTGTTTGTTTGTTTGTTTTTTCTTTTTTTTCTGATAACTATCTACAATGAAAACATCTCTCTTAAACATTGACCATATCATACATATTCTGCTGCATATATCTTACCATTTCCACTAAAGTCCATAAAAAGGAAAGCTGTGGAACTGGAAATGCATCCAGGCATTGTCTGGAAAAGTGACAATTGTTCAAGGAACTCTTCTGGCAGTCTGATCCAGTATATATCCCATGTTCCTGTGTTTTAGAACTAGCTCTCTAATACACTTGCAAACAACTAAGAAAGCTTGTGTGAAAAGGTTATCTTGTCTAGTGTTTTGATTGTGAAGTTGTAAAATTCACCCCAACAATTTCAGATATGTGAATATAACTTATCTCAGTATCACAGAGGTATGATACACTCAAATATACATTAGAAAGTGAAGAACATGGAGGATGGCACAACAGACAAGGCTCCTGTGAACTGAGATGTTAAGCAACAGGCATATTTTTTTTAATCCTAATCAGTTTGATCCCTGTGATGCCCTAAGCAGAAACAATGTTCTGTTCCTGCTAAACTCCATACATTTAAAGAAGTCAATACATGTTCTACCTGAAAGATCTTATAAATTAGCCAGGAAGAGTTGAATAAAAGGGAGGGGAAAGATATTACTTTATCCGTTTTCATAAAATCATAGAACAGGCAAGGTTGAAAGGGTCCTTGAAAGATCATCTGGTTGAACCTTTGCGAACCAGAAGCTGAAAACAAGTTCAAATTTAGGTTTGGTTCAAACAGAGATCAAAAGCTTCACCACAAAATCCTACATTCTACTCCAGGAACCTAATAAAAATATCACATTTTTCTTGAAAAAGAAGAGGATAATCCTTCTACATTCATTGAATAAATTCATTGATGTAAAATGAATTACAGCTATAACAGAGTAATAAAGCTACAAATCTTTTAGCTGGACATGTACAAGGCCCCTTTTCTGATGCAAATCATAGAAATCTTGATGTTTTGCCCATTATGTTAGAATTTATTGAAATCTGTCTTCCTGATCAAGAATACCAACAGTCTTCAAGAGCTTTTCACAAATATCAGTCAGATTAGGCTACAGTTTTTGTAATATAAAAACAGTGTTTCCCACTAACCTGCATGCATCCTCAGAGAAAAGACCAGCATATTAACACACCTAGCAACCTATCATGTTTTTCAGGTACAGTAAATTCTTTGTTATCCTTAGAATAGGAAAGCTCATAGCACTGCTCAAGACTGGATCCCAAGGATAAGTTCACAAAGGGCAGAGTATATTTTATCTGTCTTGATTTAAACCAGGTATTATCTTAGGTCTTGTTACTGTAATGTAGTATGGCATGTAAATAAATATAACCATTATTAGATGTAGGTTTTCAACACCACTTAGAACTATAGTGAAGGACTGTTTCTTATTTGCTTTCACTGTTCATTTTAAGGTCAGTGACTGTGACAATGTTTAAATTCCACTGCATTGTTTTCTCTAGATGTTTGTAATTAAACCTCTGAAAGAAGCAGTGCCTTTTTATCACTAGAGGTATGGAAATGGATTCAGAAGCAGAAAAATATGCAGTAGAATATCATTACATCTTCATACAAATTAACATAAAAAAGGTCTTGATTCATATCTATGCAGGCTTTTGTCAATCAACAATATTCATGTATTTGTGAGGAGAGCATAGGGCACAGTATTTCAGGGACCAATGAAAGCATTACTGCTTATTTAAGGAACATTGTTTCTGAAAAGCTCTCTCTTTTTTTTTTTTTTTTTTTTTTTTTTTTTTCATGAATAAATGTTTTTATAAGAGTTTACATTATTATTTTGAAGTAAATATTAAATAAGGGAAAATGACGGCAGTATTAATTTCTAAATGAAATTGAGTGTTAGAAAACCCTTCTCATGGAACAGCTTTAAAAAAGAACAGATGCTAATTTATTTTAATTATGCCTGGGATTTTTTCTTTTTCAATACTACCATCTACACACAGGTGTTAGTTCCATTTGCTGTTTCCCCACAATCCATCTCTCAGCCTGTTTTGGAGTTCTCTAATAACAATGGAATACCCTTATTTAATCAAAGTCCAAAACCAATTTATGCTATTTTTTATACCTGTTCTTCAAGGAATGCTTCAAAGAAATATGACAGCTAATAAAACCAAAAATTGGGGGGGGGAGGGGGGAGTCAGGAGATTATGAATGTTTTTATTTACTGAAAGAAATAGAATATAAGTCAAAAAAATGCATACACATGCTGTTGCACACCAGCATTCTGTAGATGAATGTCAGAAATGAGGAATTTAAGAACATCTCTCCTTTACCTTGTGTTTATACTGTCATCTTAGATTGCAGGCTGAGTCAGGGGCTACACAGGGACAAACAACACTTCAACACTTACTTTAGGAGTGTGGAAAGTAGTATCAATGATGAGACTGAGGAAATGTATATGGGTATGTAGATATATGACTATATATATTTGCAAATATATTTGCAAATGAAGAGAAACATACTGTATGGAAAGATTACAAGACCACTAGGTGTCATTCTTGTTCCATGTTTCCTATAGGCCATATTTCAAATAGCTAGTCAATACGGAGTTTCTGCAAAATTTAAGTTTTTATACCTTTAACATTTTATGTCCGGTAGTTTTATTATGTGCACTACTGTCCATGAGGGGATCATAATGCTAAACATATTTTCTCTCAGCCCACAGGTTATTGTTGTTTGGAGCTCTGTGGTCAAAAGCCAACACCTTACTTGGCATTGCTGCTTTTGTGTGTTCCTTAAAACAGAAAATGTGATAATAAACAGTAATCATGACTTGCCTGAGACATTAGTGCTTGATTTGTGCCTGAAATGTTAAGCACCTGTGGGTTTAAAACTTTATTACAAAAGAAAAAAAAAAGTAGTAATTAACAAGATTTATTTCAAAATAATGTTTGGGTTTGATTAAAAAACCTATCAGTATTTCAGTATTTCAAGATGATTAAAAGAATTATAAGCTATTTGCTAAGCAAACAGTTACATGATTTTTGGAGATTTTGACGTCATGCCATTATGTTTAAACCTTTATAAAGGTTTTTAAACCTTTTAAAGTTTTTTAAACCGGTATAAAGTGTTTTTTTTTTTTTTTTTTTTTTTTTTTTTTTTTTTTTTTTTTTTATGTGTATATACTTTATACTTTATAAAGCTTTATAAAGGTAAAAATACTTGCCACTTCATTTGGGGGTTCTATGCTTATCTAAAACAACTTTTTGATATTTGAAGGTTTTACCACTGCTTGCATTTCTGTTGCCTTTTCTTGACAGTTTGTTTGGTTTCTTTCTAAGGTTCAGTAATATCCCCTCTTTAAGCCAGGACTTTGCCAGGACAGCAAACTGGATTACCAATTACAAAAGTGTGATTAGAGAAACACAAAAATGACATTCCAAGAATGACAAACATGTCCTGGATTATACTGATAAAAGCTTCATACTGTTTAGGGTGGCTTCTCTTTCTGTATATGAAAGCATATCTGACAAAAAGATTTGAGAGGCATTTTAGGCTTTTAGAAATTTCACTGTTTCTTCTAAATGTATTTCTGACACATCAATGTTCTTTTTTGTTTGTTTGTTTGTTTGTTTGTTTGTTTTCCTAAGCAAAATCACATTGATATTTTGCCTGGCTGAAACAATCCACTTATGCATATTCTGTTTGCAGACTATCATGGCATCCTTTGAGGTCTAAAATGATCTACTTGACATTCTTAAATAATAGCATAAACGTAGATTTGATAACATCCATCAGAGTGAAGAACACACACTTTAGTTCAGTAGTTCATATGATTATTTTTCTGAGTTTGTATGTGTGAATGATACCAATGGCCACCAAGATGATCAAGGGACTGGAGCACCTCCCCTCTGAGGAGAAGCTGAGAGAGTTGTATCTGTTCAGCCTTGAGAAGGCTGAAAGATGAGATCCCAAGGGAGGGATCTCATCAGTGTCTACAAATATCTGAAGGGGTTATGTAAGGAAGATGGAGTCCAGCTCTTTTCAGTGGTGCGTAGTGACAGGACAAGAGGCAATGAGCACAAACTGGAGCACAGGAGGTTCCATCTGAACATGAAGAAGCACTTCTTTACTGTGTGGGTGATGAAGCACTGACACAGATTGCCCAGAGATGCTGTAGAGTCTCCTTCCCTGGAGATATTCAAAAGCCACATGAACACAGCCCTGAGTAATGCACTCTAGGAGATCCTGTTTGAGTGGGAAGATTGGACTAGATGATCACTGGAGGTCCCTTCCAACCTCAACCATTCTGTGAATTCTGCCATACATGTATGCAAACTTGGCTTATATCTCATCTCTGATGGTATCCTATTTGTACCTCACATTATATTGTCACATTATATTGTCATTGGCCTTCAGGACACCTATATCAAGCAAATGCTTTCTGCATTCTTCCTAGTATGTGTGGGTTACTACTGATGCAAATGTGTACAAATTTATAGCTGCAACTCTATGTCTGTCATATATTCTAAAACATGATACACCAACCTTTCTGTTCACCACCAAAAACTATAGCAGATTTAATTCACTCATTGACAACGCAGTGTGCTTTCAGGAAAGCAATGCATGACAATATGAGTAGCACATTTTTGTCTCTATTTCTCATACTGCTTAAGTGAAGTACTTCTTGTGAGACACCCCATGAAGTAATCTGCTTACTTTTTGTACCTATGAAGCATACCTCCATGTTCTTATAACGTGAGAAAGCAACCTTTCACCACCAACAATACAGATCTCTAAGTATGTGTTAAAACCTGTGGAAGCCCAAGTACAATTTACTTATTAATTTATAAAATTTGATTACAGGAAGGCTGTTTTTATAGAATTAGTCAAAGTAAAAGAAAGCAGGTATCATCTCATATATGATCTGGTAGAGAAAGTTGCCTCAACTACCAAACTGAGTCATTCTGTGATTCTTATAAAAATTCTACAGTAAGATTTTTGGTTTGTGAAGTTACGTTTAAAGGTATGCTGTCAGCTCATATTTGCTCTTTTAAAGACACAACCATTCAGAAATATTTTCCCATGGGTATGTATCTATATAAATCATGTTCATCTCTGTGACACTTGAACTTTTCTCAGTGTTAAATAATTAAAGCAAATTTTGTGCTACATTTGGTCTGACTAAGCAAGCATACATACTGTGTACAGATGTTTGGCTGAAATGTTTACTTCATTCTGTCCAAACCAGTTACCGAGATAGTGCAAGGTTATTAACTTTCTATTCACTGTAAAATGTTTAATTTTGACTTCAAATTAAGTTAGAATTAAATTTGAATACGATATAGACCTACTGTCCATCTTCAATAGGTGAGAGAGCTCACCTATTTGCTGAGGCGATCGGCTCCGGGGCAGACGTGTTCTGCAGCGGAGCAGGGGACCGAGGCGGGCAGGGCTTTTTGTCCAGTATCGAGGCCACTCGGGGGAGCCGCCGGGACCCGGCTGTCCTCGCGAGGGAGGCTGACGAGGCGCGGGCGGAGCCAGCAACGCCCCCTCCCAGGCTGTTTAAAAGTTGCCCCTAGGGAGTGCGAGTGACCAGGAGCGCGGCGAACAGGACGGGCAAACAGGGCGTGGCACATCGAAGGGCGTGGCGTGGCAGTTTGCGCGGCAGTTTGCGCGGGCAGGGTGAGCGGGGGGCCCATCGTCGCTCTGTTGCAGCTGCCTCTCCCTTCGGTGCTTGTAACCTGCTTGCGTAGAACCTGACCATGGTATCAACCAGGAAGAAAACCGTGGCCTCCGCATCTTGTGCGGCATCTCCAGCCACGGTCGCCAGTGTGGCTACTCAGACGGAGGGCTCGGGGAAACACGCAGCCGTCCAGGTCCTGGGCTGCAGAGTGTGCCCCAGCCTTCTGTCAGTCTCCGACAGCAGTGGTGGGTATGCCTGTGGGAGGTGTGCCCAGGTTGAAGAACTGCTCAGCCAGGTAGCGGAGCTCTGGGAGGAGGTGAACAGGCTCAGGAGCATCAGGGAATCAGAGAGGGAAATTGACTGGTGGAGGTGCGCTCTACCCTCTCTGAGGCAGGCTCATGAGCCTGCCACAGCACGGGCGTCTCCTGTTATGCAGAAGATGGAGGTTCCCTCCTCCTGCCAGGCAACGGGAGGAGACCTAGATCAAGGGGGGGAATGGAGGCAGGTGCCTATTCGGGGTGGTAGGCGAGCCCTCTCTCTGCCCACCTCACCTTCTCATCTACCCTTAAATAATCGATATGAAGGACTAGAACAAGACAATCTAAATGACAAAGTAGATAAAAACCCGTCCCAGTTGGAGGGGGCGCCTAAGACAATGCGACCTACACGTCGCATTGCCACATCATCCTTCAAAAAAGAAAGAAGGGCTATTGTTATGGGGGGCTCCCTCCTGAAAGGGACGGAGGGACCGATATGCCGACCGGACCCAACCCGCAGAGAGGTCTGTTGCCTCCCTGGAGCTCAGGTGAGAGACTTTGCCAAGAAAGTCAAGCGCCTGGTACGGCCCACTGACTACTACCCGCTACTGGTCTTTCAGGCTGGTAGCGATGAAGTAGCAATGAGAAGTCCGAAGGCGATCAAAAGAGACTTTAGGGATTTGGGGCAACTACTTAGAGGATCAGGGGCACAGGTTGTGTTTGCCTCTGTCCTTCCGATAGGGGGGATCGAAGCTGAAAGGCGTGCTGTTCACATAAACTCATGGCTTCGAGACTAGTGTGACCGGCAGAATTTTGGTTTCTTTGATCACGGGAAGGTCTATGCTACACCGGGCCTGATGGCACCGGATGGGATGCGCCTCTCTCGGGGAGGGGTAAGGATCTTTGGCCAGGAGTTGGCAGGGCTGATAGATAGGGCTTTAAACTAGAGTTGAAGGGGGAAGGGGCTAAAACCAGGCACGCCAGTGAAGACCTAAGGGATGGTACGCTAGAATCAGAGGGGCTGTGTGCCAGTGAGGTCCTTCGGTCAGATCCACAAGGTGCTGAGTGTAAGGAGACGCACCTGAAGTGCTTTTACACAAACGCACGCGGTATGAGGAATAAAATGGATGAGCTAGAAGTCCTGGCCCAGTCCCGCAACTACGACATCATCGGCATAAGCGAAACCTGGTGGGATGAGTCCTGTGACTGGGGTGTTGCGATAGATGGTTACAGGCTCTTCAGGAGGGACAGGCAGGGTAGGCGAGGTGGTGGGGTGGCGATGTATGTGAAGCAGGGGCTGGACTGTGTGGAACTTCAGGTCGGCGATGGCAAAGTTGAGAGCCTCTGGGTAAGGATCAAGGGACGAACGAATAAAGGGGATGTTGTTGTGGGAGTCTATTACAGACCGCCTGGCCAGGACAATAGCGCCGATAAATTATTCTTTACAGAACTAAGAGAGGCCTCGAGATTAACTCCCCTTGTCCTTATGGGGGACTTCAACTTGCCGGACGTTAACTGGGAGTGCCACACGGCTGACACGAGCAAGTCCAAGAGGTTCATGAAGCACCTAGATGATAACTTCTTGGTGCAGGTGCTAACGGAGCCAACTAGGAAAGGTGCCCTCCTAGACCTGTTGCTAGAAAACAGAGAGGGTCTGGTGGGAGATGTGGTGATTGGTGGCCGCCTCGGTCATAGCGACCATGAAGTGGTTGAGTTCAAAATTTATGGTGACAGAAGGAAAAGTGCCACCAAAACCTCATCCCTAGATATGGGGAAAGCGGACTTCAGGCTGCTCAGGGAACTAGTCAGCAAGGTCCCCTGGGAAACTGCTCTTGAAGGCCTCGATGTCCACCAGTGCTGGTCATTCTTTAAGCGATGCCTCCTAGAAGCACAAGATCAGGCAATTCCTAAATATCGCAAGTCAGGCAGGCGGGGCAGGAGGCCGGCGTGGCTGACCAGGAACGTTCTAATGGAGATTAGGCGGAAACAGAGAGTGTTTCGCTACTGGAAGGAGGGCCAGGTGTCAAGGAAAGAATACAGGGATGCTGTTCGTGTTTGTAGGGAGAAAGTTCGTGTGGCCAAAGCACACCTAGAGTTGAAGCTGGCTGTGTCTGTGAGAGAAAATAAAAAGTTTTTTTTTAGATATGTGAATGGAATAAGGAGAACTAAAGAATACATAGGGCCGCTCCTTGATAGGGAAGGTCTCCTCACAGACAATGACATAGGCAAAGCAGAGACGCTTAACGCCTTCTTTGCCTCTGTCTTCAATGCCGATGATGGGCTTCGGGACCCAGGGTGCCCTGAGCTGGAGGACCGGGACGGTGGGGATGACAAACTCCCAACCGACCCTGAACGTGTGCGGGATTTGCTACTCCACCTGGATCCCTACAAGTCCATGGGTCCGGATGGGATTCATCCCCGGGTGCTGAAAGAGCTGGCGGACGTCATCGCGGAACCTCTCTCAATTATTTTTCAACGATCCTGGGAATTTGGAGAGGTCCCGGTAGACTGGAAGCTGGCAAATGTTGTGCCGATTTTCAAGAAGGGTCAGAAAGAAGACCCTAGCAATTACAGGCCTGTCAGTCTCACGTCAGTGCCTGGTAAAATCATGGAGAAGTTGGTTCTCGAACTTATTGAGGCGCACCTGGGGGACAAAGCAGTCATTGGTCCCAGCCAGCATGGGTTTGTGAAGGGTAGGTCCTGCCTAACTAACCTGATTTCCTTTTATGATAAGATCACCCGTATGGTGGACCAAGGGAAACCAGCTGATGTGATTTTTTTGGACTTCAGCAAGGCTTTTGACACGGTTTCCCATAGGATCCTACTGGACAAAATGTCCACCATACAGCTAAATAAAAACATCATACGATGGGTGAGCAATTGGCTAACGGGCAGGGCCCAAAGGGTTATGGTAAATGGGGCTGTGTCAGGCTGGCGGGCGGTCACCAGTGGGGTCCCTCAAGGCTCCATTTTAGGGCCGGTACTTTTCAATATTTTTATAAACGATCTGGATGTAGGAATAGAGGGTATTTTGAGCAAGTTTGCTGATGACACCAAACTTGGAGGAGCTGTGAACTTGAATGAGGGTGTAAAGGCCTTGCAGAGGGATCCGGATAGGTTGGAGAGCTGGGCGATCACCAACCGCATGAAGTTCAATAAGAGCAAGTGCCGGGTCCTGCACCTGGGACGGGGAAACCCTGGCTGCATGTACAGACTGGGCGATGAGACGCTGGAGAGCAGCCTAGAAGAGAGGGATCTGGGGGTCGTGGTAGACAGCAAGTTGAATATGAGCCAGCAGTGTGCCCTGGCAGCCAGGAGGGCCAACCGTGTCCTGGGGTGCATCAAGCACGGCATTGCTAGTAGGTCAAGGGAGGTGATTGTCCCGCTCTACTCTGCGCTGGTGCGGCCTCACCTCGAGTACTGTGTGCAGTTCTGGGCACCACAGTATAAAAAGGACATGAAACTATTGGAGAGTGTCCAGAGGAGGGCTACGAAGATGGTGAAAGGCCTGGAGGGGAAGACGTACGAAGAATGGCTGAGGTCACTGGGGCTGTTCAGCCTGGAGAAGAGGAGGCTGAGGGGAGACCTCATCACAGTCTACAACTTCCTCGTAAGGGGGTGTCGAGAGGCAGGAGACCTTTTCTCCATTAACACCAGTGACAGGACCCGCAGGAACGGGGTTAAGCTGAGGCAGGGGAAATTTAGGCTTGACATCAGGAGGGGGTTCTTCACAGAGAGGGTGGTTGCACACTGGAACAGGCTCCCCAGGGAAGTGGTCACTGCACCGAGCCTGTCT
This sequence comes from Aythya ferina, assembly GCF_964211825.1. Taxonomy (NCBI): domain Eukaryota; kingdom Metazoa; phylum Chordata; class Aves; order Anseriformes; family Anatidae; genus Aythya; species Aythya ferina. The sequence continues at coordinate 97,739,902 of NC_140298.1, read as the reverse complement.
GAATTTAAGAAGAGATTGGACTGTGCACTTAGTCACATGGTCTGAACTTTTGGGTAGACCTGTGCGGTGTCAAGAGTTGGACTTGATGATCCAGGGTCCCTTCCAATTCAGGATATTCTATGATTCTATGATTCTATGATTCAATAGGTGAGAGAGACTTGAGTGTGTGCCTGCATGTATAAACTCTGTTACACTAGTAAAAATTAATTATTGCTGCTTTTTGTGAACCCTTTCTGGTGAACCAGAATGTCATGCATATTTTAGAAGAGATTTTTGGAGGCATATGTAGAAAAAGAAACAGAACATTTCAGAAGTGTTAATGTACCATAGGTAGAGAAAGAAGACAGTTGTCTGTCAGGAAGGGAGTAAAATTTATCTAATTTTGTCTTACAACATGAAAGTTAAAAGTATTGCTGGAAACCAGACCACTCTGAACTTATACTGACTACATTTCATGTTAGAAAATGAGGAAATACTCTATATACTCCAAACTCTATGTACTCTGAACACTACCCATTGTCATCTGTAAGAGAATTGTACTGGGCTTGGCTGGGATGGAGTCAACATGTCCCAAAGCTCTGCATTTATAGCTAGAACAGCACTGATATCACACAAATGTTTGTCTATTGCTGAGCAGTGCTGGCAATCAAGGCTGTATCTCCAACCCACCCACCCTCAAAGGCCAGAAGGCTGGGGACAGGCAAGAGGTGGAGAAGGGACATTGCCAAGGCAGCTGACCTATACTGACCAAAGGAATATCCCATACTGTATAACATCGTGCTCAGCAATAAAAGCTGGAGAAGCAGAAGGAGAATGGGGGGCTCTTGTTATGAAAGTGCCTGTCTTTCTGAGCAACTGCAACATGAATTGAGGCCCTGTTTTTCAAGACATGGATGAACATCATTTACATATGTGAAGTAGAGAATAATGTTTTTATCCTTTTACTTCTGCACAGCCTTTGCTTGTTCTTCTTTTCCTTTAATTAAGCTGCTCCTTATTTCAATCCACACCCTTTTCCTTTTCTCATCATACTTATTCTCCACTCCTTTTGAGGAGTGATGTGGTGGTACTGAGCTGCCCATTGTTTGTTAAACACCACAAAAATATATAACATTGAGAGCAAAAAAAAGGGGCCATCTGTTAAATTTCAGATTTTTTTTTCTCCCTTTAATAGCATTAAGTATTACTTTAACAACATTTTACAGTATCTCTAGAAAATAGACCGTCATATTTGAAGATGAAAAATTAAGAAAGCTTTGTTTCTGACATTTAAGATATGTAACAGATAAATGTATGTTATTCTAAATTTTCTCTCTCCATTTTTTTTTTTTTTTTTTTTTTCCTCTTGCATCTTTTGTTTGGATTCAAGCTCCATCTCTTCAAATTCCTCTGTTAACTCCCTGCCTTTGCTGTGTCTAGAATTTCATTGCAGTGGTCTGGCCTCCATTTCTCATTCAGAGTGAGAAAGAAGTCAACAAAGGCCCTCTACTAGCAATCCTTGACAGAGTTTTTCTACCTCTGCCCCTAGTTGCTCTTAGTGTGTGCCTTTGCATTAGGCTGTGGATAGTAGTTCAGCAACTTTCATATCAGTGCAATCATGTTCAATTCCCTGGATCTGCAGCAAAGTGGAAAGACTTGTGGGAAAATATAGACTGCTTATAGGATGTCTGTCTAAATGAAAATGTATTTTAAATTTCATATTACTTGCATGAAGCTGGAGAGGAAAAGAGGAAACATTATCCATTTGACTTCTGTTTTGAAAGCAAAAAAAAAGTAGTTGCTCATTAAGATTGGATGAAAAAAAATGTAGTACAAAATAAAGGCAAAATACTGAGTACTAATGCTGAAGAGATCTGCATTAGTCCTATGGTATTTAATTAGCAAACATTGTAGTGACACATGGAATAATCAATTAAAAACATTTAGTTGTTGAGCTACTTGCAGTGAATTTTCAAGTGGCAGCAGGATACAGTTTCAAAAAAGTCATTACCTTTGATCTCTGTTAAAATTAGAGTGACAAACTACCATATGTCATTAGTCTAGTGACAGCTTTAATCCAGTCTCAGGACTGGAGTAGCTTTCATATGTGGAAAGGCTGAGAGATCTGGGACTGTACAGCTAAAAAAGAGAAGGCTCAGGAGTAGGGATCTCATTAATATATATAAATACCTGAAGGGAGGATGCAAAGAGGACAGAGCTGGTCTCTTTTCAGTGGTGTCCAGCAACACGAGAAGAGGCACAAACTGAAACACAGGAAGTTCTGTCCGAATATAACAAAATACTTTTTTACTGTGAGGGTGACTGCCATAGTAACCCACAACTTCTCTGGGTTACCCAGTTGTGGGGTCTCCTTCCTTGGAGATATTTAAAAGATGCCTGGTTGTGGTCCTGGCCAAGCAGCTGTAGGTGACCATGCTTGAGTTGACCTTCCAGCCTCCACTATTCTGTGATTTTGTAATTTACCTGCTAAGTTAGATTTCATTAGAAATTTCCCTTAGTGGTGGAACACAAAAGGTGTATTTAAGGTGAAAGATAAAAACAAACAAACAAATAAATAAACACACACACAAAAACAAACAAACAAACAACCCTCACTGATGTTTTTTTTGTTTGTTTGTTTTGTTTTTTCTCTCCACATTTTCTTCCCATCTACCATTTCCATAAGGACGCAGAAGTTAAATTAGGGATACTCATATTAACATACAATAGTGATCAATTCTAGTTTGAACTTCGATGAGTGAGGAGTTTGGGTAAGCCTCTGGGTTTCTTCTTATTTGAAGGTTTTATTGCTTTCAAAAAAATATGTGCATTGGGTGATTACACAGTGATTGGCCCAGTCCTGTCTCTATTCTGCCCCCATACTTTCTAAATAACATTTTCTGTGGGTAGTGAAAATTTGCTCTCAGAACTAGCAGATGCACTAACAGTGTTGAGGTCATGGAAACAATTTTTTTTTCTCCTTCCATAAAGAGTTTATTTGTTTGTTTGTTTGTTTGTGTGTGTGTTTGTAATCTTTGGGGCAGGCATATGGTAAAGGCATGACCAGAATTCTGACCATGCTCTGTGTAGCTTATGGATCATGAAGGGCAGTCCTCTGTATTCTATGTACATTACATCATATACAAATAAGTACTTGCCAAACAAAAACGACCATAACCAGCCAATGGAATGGCCCAGCCATTCCATTAAACAAATGCATCTCCAGAAAGCACAGTTGCCTACAATTTAGAAGACATATTAAGTTTGTAGTTTATTATGCCTGTCATTAATGGATGGAGATTAAATGAGACAGAAATACTGTATTCTTTCACCCTACTGATGGAAGCTACTGGACTAGCTCATTCTTAGATATGTAAGTTACTTAAGATTACTTTTATCATAACTTGTACCAGTTAGTATGTGGTAATTAAAGATTCTGAGAAGGAATGAAATCCATCAAGAAAAGAGGTCCTCCAGTGTAACTGATGAGTTTGTTCTGTAGCAGCTCAATGCACTAGAACCTGAGTTTACTTCCCATCAATAATATTTGTTTGATTCAGGGAAAATTAAATGAAAAAATAGGTTCTTTGTGTATTTTTATATTTCATACAGGCTTTTCATTTCTTTGGAAATTTTCTTTACTATTTTATTAGAATTGAAGGCTAATAATGAAAAATGTATTGTTTTGTCAGTAAGTTGCTGCTGCAGAAATTCATTGGATTGTTGTCCTTCATGGTGGCAGCATCTTTGCATTGCTCATTTTAGATCAGTAAAAGATATTTTTGGAATCTTAGGAAGTAACAGCTTTACACAAATTTTTATAATTAACCTACTTGCTACTGTATTTTGATGAATGTTCATGAAAAAAAATACAATTTTTTTCTTTTCCTCTTTCAAGAAATGCTGACATAGATATGGTACCTCACTTGGAGCATCTGTATTATGTATTCTGCAGCAACATACAAGCTTCAAAGAAACAACAACAATAACAACAACAAAAAGAGAGGTATTTTTACAGGCTTTATGACAATATATATTTGAGATCCACTTTTCTTGTCAGAAAAGACAAAAAAAAATGTTTACTTTTACAAAATTTCACCCATATTTTGAGAAAGCTAAAAATAAAAGCTACTCAGGTGTGATATAACAATATTATAAACAATGTTAACATATTGTTTTATACAGCATTGTACATTGTAGGACACATTTAGGGTGTATGAAAGCCTGGCCAGAAAGTAAAGGATAACAATATATTTTAAATATAAAAAGGCTTTGTGGCAAAGCAGAAAACACAGTGACCTTGTCATTTTAAAGGACTACTCCATACAAAGCTTAAACAAGTGTAATTGTAGGCCTTGAATAGTTTCAGCGTTTAACATTACTCACTTAAAGGTTGCATAATTCACTCAAACTACAGAATCACGATGTTTGAGGTTGGAAGGGACCTCTAGAAATCACCTAGCCCAATACCCCAGGTGCAAACAGGGTCAGCCAGACCAGATTACTCGTGGCAGTGTCCCATCAGGTTTTGAATGTATCTAAGAATGGACACTCCAAAAGCTCTTTGGACAATAAAAAAAGTGTTTTCTTATTTTTTATTTCTTATTTTTAATTAGCTGAATTTCCCATGTTTCAGTTTGAGCCCCTTGCCTCTTGTCCTGTCGTTGGACACCACTGAGAAGAGTCTGACTAAGTCTTCTTTACCATAACACTTGCACCCCACCATCAGGTATTTACATGCATTTATAAGATTCCTCTGAGCCTTCTCTTCTCTAGGCTGAACAAATGGTCCCAGCTCTCTCAATCTCTCTTTGTTTGTCAAATGCTTCAAAAACTTTATTATCCTACTGGCCCTTCTCTGGACTTGCTCCAGTAAAGCCATGTCTTTCTTACACCGGAGAACCCAGAGACAGGCACAGTACTCCAGATATATAATACAAGTCATATAATTCATTACTATGTATTACTACTTTGTAACTGCACAACATCTTTTTAATAAGCTTTCCCATAAATAACCTTTTCTTGCTGCTTGTAAAAGCAGTAGAAAATAGTGTGCCAAATAACTCCTGAACTCTTGTCAGTCCAAAGCATCCTGAGGTTTTATTTTATTTTTTCCCCCTAAATATAAGAGTCAATAAGAACTATTTAGCTTGGGATTTCCCAGCACATATGCATCACAAATGAAGCAAGAAGAGTCTTACTGGAAACCAGTTTCTTAGCAAAGTGCCAGGCAGGCAAAATTTAGCATCCTGCAGGAAGCACTGATGTTATGTCAACAAACCAGCATTGCTGATAAACAGTAGACACACAGAGTAAAATATTTGGTGGTCCTACCGCTACATTTTCAGGAGTTTTCTATTTTGAACTAGTTCTACACTCTGGTTCTCACTAACGGAATGATGGTTTGCTTCAGAAAAACATTAAGTATGTTACTGAAGTGTATTTCATCTTTAGTTTCATCCTAAAAGAATCCAGTTCATGCATCCCAAAACAGCTGGTAATGTGAACCAAAAGAAAGTAAGTAGGAATGAGTGGGATATTGACTTTGTACGTATGCTGATCTAATTTAAACACTTAAGATAAACACGCTATAATGCCTAGACTTAATTCCATTGTAAAGACACAGGAAAATCTAGTTAACTTAATGACCTCTCCTATTTGAAAGTTATTTTCTAAAATAGTTTGAGATGAAATTAACTTCATAGAAAGAGAATGGTTTGGGTTAGAAGGAACTCCTAAGTATCATCTAATTCCAGCCCCCCTGCCATGAACAGGGACACCTTTCTCTAGACCAGATTGCTCAAAGCCCCATTCAACCTGTCCTTGAACACTTCCAGGGATGGGGCATCCACGACTTCTCTGGGCAACCTGTTTCAGTGCCTCATTACCCTCATAGTAAAGAATTTTCACATTTCACAGAATCACAGAATTTCTAGGTTGGAAGAGACCTCAAGATCATCGAGTCCAACAACTGACCTAACGCTAACAGTCCCCACTAAACCATATCCCTAAGCTCTACATCTAAATGTCTTTTAAAGACTTCCAGGGATGGTGACTCCACCACTTCCCTGGGCAGCCTGTTCCAATGTCTAAAAACCCTTTCGGTAAAGAAGTTCTTCCTAAGATCCAACCTAAAACTCCCCTGGCGCAACTTAAGCCCATTCCCCCTTGTCCTGTCACCAGGCACATGGGAGAACAGACCAACCCCCACCTCTCTACAGCCTCCTTTAAGGTATCTGTAGAGAGCGATAAGGTCGCCCCTGAGCCTCCTTTTCTCCAGGCTGAACAAACCCAGTGTACTGGGTCTGGCTGGAACTTTCCCGGCAGCAGCCCGTACAGTGCCGTACTCTGTACTTGTAGCTGGAACAGCAGTGTTATCACACCAGTGTTGTGTCTACTGCTGAGCAGCAGTGGCACAGCATTGGGCCTTTCTCTAACCCTCCTAGGGGGTGGGCAAAAAGTGAGGAGAGAAACATCACTAGGGCAGCTGACCTAAACCAATCAAAGGGATATTCCATACCATGTGGTGTCACACTCAGCAATAAAAGGTGGAAACAGGAAGAAGAGGGGAGGGGTGGGCTCTCGTTGAGAAGACGTCGGTCCTCCTCTCGAACACCGGCTGCGTGCGTTGAGGCCTTGCTTCAAGGACGTGGTCAATCATCGCTCATTTGTGGGAAGTCGAGAGTAATTTCTTTCCTCTGCACTTCCATATAGCTTTCATTTATTTTGTTTGTTTGTTTTCCTCCCTTCTTTTACTTTTTCCCTTTTTCCCCTCCCTTTTTCCCCTTTCCCTTTTATTTCCCCTTAGTTAAATTGTTTAGTTCATGGTAGTCTTTATTTAATTATTATAATTATTTCCCTTTAATTAAATTATCCTTATCTCAACCCGTGAGTTGTTCTTTGCTTTACTTCTCCCCCTCCTCATCTAAAGGAGGGGGAGTGAGAGAGCGGTTGTGGGGTTTAGCTGCCCAGCACGGTAAAACCACCACACCCAGCTCCCTCAGCTGCTCCTCATAGGACTTGTTCTCCAGGCCCCTCACCAGCTTCATCACCCTTCTCTGGACCCGCTCGAGCACCTCGATGTCCTTCTTGTAGCGAGGGGTCCAAAAGTGAACACAGTACTCAAGGTGCGGCCTCACCAGAGCCGAGTACAGGGGGAGTTTTGTTCTAATATTTAATTGAAAACTACCCTCTTTTAGTTTAATGCCATTATCCCTTATTCCATCACTACAATCCCTGACAGAGTCCCTCTCCAGCTTCCTCAAACCCAACTATCTCAGCTTCTCTTCATAGGAGACGTACTCCATCTTCATCATCCTCACGGCCCTCTTTTGGCCTCACTCTAACAGGTCCATGTGCTTCTAATGTTGGTGACCCCAGAACTGAGTGCAGTACTCCATGTGGATTCTCATGGCAGCAGAGCAGTGGGGAGCAGTCACCTTCCTTGAACTGCTGACTGTACTTCCTTTGATGCAGTCCAGAATATGATTGGCTTTCTGGACTGCAAGCACAGATTGCCAACTCATGTTGGGTTTCTCAACAACAATCATCCCCAAGTCCTTCTCTTCAGGCCTGCTCTCAGTCCATTCTCTGCCCAGCCTGTATTTCTGCTTGGGATTGCCCTGACCCAGGATCAGGGCCTTGCACTTGACCTTCATGCAGTTTTCACAGAACCACTTCTCACCATTGCCAAAGCTGAGCCAGTGAGCACCACTGGTTATGCCTCTGTAAGAGCACAGCAGATTAAAGAAAGGGAAAAAGAGGAGAGAAGTAAAGAAATGTGAGAGAATACTCCAGACCATGGGTCCCACATGGAGCAGATCTCCACACTGCAGCCCCCCTGTGGAGAAGCCCCTGGTGGAGCAGGTGGATGTGGCCTGGAGGAGGCTGCGGCCCATGGAGAGCCCCTGCAGAAGCAGGCCCCGGGCTGGGGCTGCAGCCTGTGGAGCCCACGCAGGAGCAGGGAATCTGGGGTGAGCTGCTGCCCATGGGGGACCCGTGCTGGGGCAGTTTGCTCCTGGGGGGTGGACCCTGTGGTATGGACCCATGTTGGAACAGTTCTTGAAGAGCTGCTGCCTGTGGGCAGCCCCCACAGGCTCAGTTCGGGAAGGACAGCATCCCGTGGGAGGGACCCCACGTGGAGCAGGGGCAGAGAGTGACCATGAAGGAGTGGTGGAGACATAATGTTAGGGACTAACTGCAACCCTCATTCCCCATTCCCCTGTGCCATTTGGGGGGAGGAGCTGGAAGAGTGTGGCTGAGTGGGGAGGGTGTTCTTAGTTTGCTTTTAGTTTCTCACTGTTCTAGTTTGCTAGTGATAGGCAATAAATTACATTAGTGTCCCTATGCTGAATCTGTTTTGCCCATGACAATAATTGGTCAGTAATCTCCCTGTACTTATCTCAACCTGTGACAATTTATTTTATTTTATGTTACGTTACGTTACGTTACGTTATTTATTTTTGAGGAGGAGGAATGGTGTGGTAGAGTTTAGCTAATCACTGCTATGAAACCACTTCTGTTCTCTAAGTGTTGTTAAAAAAGCCTGTGTCCTTGTTGGAAAGCCACTCACATAATGGGGCACTCCCTACTAACTTCAGTATACTGAATCAAACCTAACTTTCCAGAGTCTTTCTGCAAATGGGAGCAGAGATATAACAAATATCATCAAGAATTTACAGAGGTGAGAAATGAATGAGGTCACAGAATTCCATGCACGTCAGTTAAATAGAATTGAATTTTTTGTTGGTTTATTTTTAAACTCATGCAGAGATTGGTGCACTAGGACACACAGCCAAATACTGAGAGTAGTATTAAAGACTAGACTGAACAGTACAGTAAAGATCAGAACTGATATTTGTTTACCTCATTGTGCATGATAGCATGAAACTGGATTCTAAGAAAAGGCATTAACTTTATTAACTTTTTAGTTCAAAGATTTTCAACAAACTGTATTTCTATAGTCAATGTGCAATAGCTGTATCAAAATAAGAAAAAAACAGTGATAAACTGCCATATAAACTGCCATTTATATTTCCAGTTAATCAGGGAATTCTGTAGATTATGAGATAAATTAGTATATAAAAATTAAAATATATAATAATGTAAATGTTCCAGTATTTTGTATTTTTAAACCTAAGAAATAATCTTAACTATTTTCTGAAATTGAATATTATTTGGAATTTGATAACCTAGGAAGTTTAATAGTTATTTTATAGTATCTATATTTACCATTATGTTGGTATTCAAGTCTATTCAGCAGATTCCCCATAGAAGAAAATCTGGAAAGGATGAGCTCACTGCAAGAGGTGAATGTGAATCAATGTGGTAAAAGCAGTTCATTGTTTAGGTTGTTATGGCATTACTTGATGTCATACAACTATAGAGTAATGTGACATTTCATAAAAATGTACAATGTTGAGAACAAAATGGAGAAAAGTAGAAAGGTAACAAACACTGTGCATGTGATCAGACATCCCGAGCCTCTATGTGAATATGAGGTTTGGAAGGTCATCTGTCCTTCCCACAAAATTGTTCTTAGGGTCTGGCCAGGATGGGACAACTGTGAAGGTAAACAATGATGCAATTCAAATATTTTCTACCCATAAGAACTCCTGAAATACACTTCCCATCTTATAAGGAATTTAACATTTTTCTGGAAGATGATTTTATAGAAGTATGTACGTTAACACACCTAGTATCTGGAGTGATATTGCATTTACTTAAATATCAACATATGTACTGAAACCATCAAATCTGAAATTCCTTTTCTTATAACTTCATAAAGCCAATTGAGCTCCTGTGCTCATCTACCATCTGAAAGAGATTTCACAAAATTTCTTCTCCTCCAAAGTGGAGGAGATATCAGATATCATTTTCTTCCTTTCTTTCTTTTAAACCAGTTCTTATTATTTCTTCCAGAATACCATAGAGGTAGCCACTTGATGATAGCAATGATTGACCTCAGCTAAGTAGCATCCCTGTAGAATGGCTTCTAGTAGTTGGATGGTAGCTGAAGAATCTATAGCCCCTGACCTTCTTGGAAGCAACAAATCACATTTTTTTCTGCCTTCCTTCAAGCATTTAACTTTTCTATCCCACCCCTCTGATATTTCTTGTACAGAATTTTTGTAAGAATTAGTGAATTGACCCTACAACTCATTTCAGTATATTCATATGGTAAATGTTGCAGGTATTACTAAATTGTTATATGCTGTGAGAATTAAAGTATTATAAACAATAAAAATGAAACCTCATTACCTTCTACAGTCATTTACACTAGAATATTGGTTTAATTTGGGATATACCAGTTTAAAAAAAAAACAGAACTATAAAAAAAAAAAAGCCAGTTCTTTCACAGAACTAACATTTACTAGAATACCTAGAGTTCAAATATGCTTACCCATGAAGCCAGTTATTTTATATGTTTACTTTTATTACAACAGCTTAATTGGAAGTTTGCTCATCAGGCTATGGAGAGTTTAATTAAACCCAATGAAGAAAACACTGAAAGAAAAAAAAAAAAAAGCAAGCTCTTAAATGTGCTATTTTTGTTCTGATTTTACGGTGACATTTTTTCTCCCTGATTGTCCCAGTCTCTTATTAATAAACAAAACACACAAACAAACAGCAACAACAACAACAACAACAACAAAAACAACACCTCTGGAATCTGCTAATTTAAATATTGGCAGCTTTCTGGCTTTTTCTCAGCCTGGCTTCATTTTTTAGCACCTCCAAGAGAGCCTGGAGGGTCTTTTTTCATTGGCATTCGTATCTCAGGCACATGAAACATAAAATTTATTTGCCTCTGGTATTTTGTGATTGGGGAGGGAGATTGCTTTGCTGACTGCAACATCTGTATCTCCTTCACAAAAATTAATGGGAATATGCTTGTGCATGAACAGGAAGAGAGGGGGACCTGCCCACTTTGTTAAGAAGAAATTAAAAGAGGTATTCTGAGATGAATCACAGAATCACAGAATCACAGAATTTCTAGGTTGGAAGAGACCTCAAGATCATCGAGTCCAACCTCTGACCTAACACTAACAGTCCCCACTAAACCATATCCCTAAGCTCTACATCTAAACGTCTTTTAAAGACTTCCAGGGATGGTGACTCAACCACTTCCCTGGGCAGCCTGTTCCAATGCCTAACTTATTAATCAGAATGCTGTTTTACAAATGGAATCTGAACATGAAAGAAATAAGATAATTGTGCAAGATGTAAACTCCTGCCTGGTGGTAGTCTGCCCTGTGTAAGCCCTCTCCTCTTGATGAGTATTTCTCTACTTAATGAGTTAATCTTCCACTCAGAAGGGTACATTCAGAGCTTGAATATTGGAATTTTTCTTAATCACCAAGTTGAGACAATTGTTAAACCTTTTCTAATCTTAATAAAGTTCTTGTACCAGTGTTTTTCCATCATGAGTAACAACAGCTTATACACATAGTCCTCATCATTTAACTTGGGGTATCCTACACCATTTCAATGTTTTCTGTAGACACCTTCCTTGCAAAAGAACTTGGACCAGGGTTAGGCATATAATACATATTTTGTCTATTAATTGAATAAAAAGTTTTGTTGTTGTTGTTATTGTTTTATTTATTTATTTATTTATTTATTTATTTTTCTCCCTAGGGAATAGATTTTCCTATTGTTCTTTTGGAATACAGAAACTTTTCTTTGTCAGCTGCATGCTTAAATCCAGCCTAAAAAGCAAAGTGACTGTAGAATACCCATACTAAGAAGAAATACCGGAAAAGATTCTGATCTTAATATAGGCCAGTAACAGAGTTGGATTTACAATGTCATGAGAGTATAACTTGAGTCATCATTTACAAAAAAAGTATGCTCCTAAATTTTCTGTTTGCAGACTACGGGTAATTTACAGACAGCTACAGCTAGCAGACTATATGTTCCCTTCTCCCCTTGTCTTGCAGCGGCATGTAAAAACCTGAGGAGAAGTTAAGGATTAATTTAAAAGCCTGAGCTGCAGGGAGAATGGCACGCACCATGGGATAGATAAAAACAACAAATAACTATGTCACACTGATTCTTTAAGCCTGGCTGTCTAGAAGGTGAAGAATAAAACCTTCTGAGAAGTGGAGAAATGAAAAAGAGAACAAAGTGACAAACTGGAATAGAAATTGCTTCAGAACACAGGGATCCACTGGCATAGACAAAAATAAATAAATAAATAAATAAATAAATAAAATGGAGCTGATTGTCCAGAAAGCAGTATCCTTACACTAATTTCTGCAATCATTCTCTTAACATTCAACTATGATGAAGCAGTAGAAAACACAGCAAACAGTAGAGACTCTAGAGATGAAATCTTACTTTATTCATAATTCTGTAAATTGATTTCAGTGGAAAAAATTTTTTGTGATGATGTAATAAAGAAGCTGCCAGTCATATATTTCTAAATTGTACATCTCATCTAACATTTTCAAAATTTTTATGCAAGCAGAAAACAAGAAACACTGCTGTCACATCCTGTATGAGATATAGTGAAGAGTTCCAAGGTGTAAGAAATAGTGCATGAAAAAAATGAGAAAATAAAAATATGCCAGATTTTGCAGTAGCTGTCCAGTGAAAAACATGAAGGAGAAAAACAATGAATGCTTAAAAAAGACAAAAAGATTCTATATATTCACACAGAACTGGACCTGAGTATGCATTGGTTTTTGGAACTGCAAATAGGGAGTGAAAAAGGAAAAGCTTTCTGAAAAAAAGTCATATGTGAGAGGTACTGGCAGGCCAAAGGTACTCACTCTGGAATACCCATACTCTGTCTGTTTACAAAAAAATTCTGCAGATCTCTGTGCCACACTGGCACAGAGTTCTCCAGTTTGGAGACCATCTGGTCACCAAAAAGAACCAAAAAAGAGTTTGAAAGGAATTTGCTTCACTTCTTTTCAGTTTATCTTCCTGGATAATTGAAGGTAAGAAGAAATTAAAATGAAGTTTCTTAAATAAGCATAGATATTTCTTCCAAATAAAAATAAGATACATGTTAATAACATTTTTTTACCTCAATATTTCTTGAACTTCCATTATTTGATCATTTAAAATATCTAAGAAACACTTATGTAGGAGGAAAAATACCTTAGCACTTCCCAATTGCAAATATCCCTGGTTTGTAAGCAGGGGCCAGAAACATGAAGGCATTACAAGGTTTTCTACAGTGTCTGAATGGAGAAATGCTCAGGTTAGTACTGTCATGGATTCAGAAGAGACATAAATACACTCCTCTGTAAGCAACACTGAAAGCAATATTCCTTCAGTGACATTCAAATAATTTTAAAGTAGCTTTCTTACAACACTGTTGTAGCTCCACAACAGGATCATAAATTAATCTGAGCTTTGAAGTGAAACTTCCTAAACATCTTTCTTCTGGTATTCTCTCCATTGAAAACCACAAGTGGTTTTACACTCAAACAGGTATCTTTTATTAAAATGTAAGCTAGACTAATCCTCTTTTTCACTTTTCAAAGAAAAGAAGAAAGGAAATAGGAGAGGAGAGGAGAGGAGAGGAGAGGAGAGGAGAGGAGAGGAGAGGAGAGGAGAGGAGAGGAGAGGAGAGGAGAGGAGAGGAGAGGAGAGGAGAGGAGAGGAGAGGAGAGGAGAGGCGAGGCGAGGCGAGGCGAGAGGGGAGGGGAGGGGAGGGGAGGGGAGGGGAGGGGAGGGGAGGGGAGGGGAGGGGAGGGGAGGGGAGAGGAGAGGAGAGGAGAGGAGAGGAGAGGAGAGGAGAGGAGAGGAGAGGAGAGGAGAGGAGAGGAGAGGAGAGGAGAGGAGAGGAGAGGAGAGGAGAGGAGAGGAGAGGAGAGGAGAGGAGAGGAGAGGAGAGGAGAGGAGAGGAAAAGGAAGGGCAGGGCAGGGCAGGGCAGGGCAGGGCAGGGCAGGGCAGGGCAGGGAAGGGAAGGGAAGGGAAGGGAAGGGAAGGGAAGGGAAGGGAAGGGAAGGGAAGGGAAGGGAAGGGAAGGGAAGGGAAGGGAAGGGAAGGGAAGGGAAGGGAAGAAGAGAAAAAAGAAAAAAAAAAAGAGAAAAAAGAGAGAAGAGAAAAGAGAAGAGAAGAGAAGAGAAGAGAAGAGAAGAGAAGAGAAGAGAAGAGAAGAGAAGAGAAGAGAAGAGAAGAGAAGAGAAGAGAAGAGAAGAGAAGAGAAGAGAAGAGAAGAGAAAGAACAATAGTAAGATAGATTTAAAGAAAATCTGCTTTTGACCATTGTGTCCCTGCTGGGAAGGTCCTTGTTTTGGTGCATTCAGTGACTTTCAGCAAACTCTAGTCTCATCCCTAGGAAATATTTCTTACTGTCACCATGAAGGCCTGGCCCTGTCTGCCCCCTGCTCCTCTCACTGGACTTTCCCAAGCTCTCAGCTTTGTTGACCTTGTTCTTGCTTCTTTCTTCTGTGTTGCACTTTGCAGTGTTGAAGTGCCTCTGCCTTCGGGTAGAGCAATTACCTCACAGCAGCTATGTGACTGGGAAAGAAAAGGCTTCTGTGTTCTGTGTGGATATTGGTGAGCAACTCCTCATCTCTGCCAAGTCACTTTAATTTTAAAAGAAACATACCAAAAAAAAAAAAAAAGGGAGCAAAAAAATATTCAGCCTGTCATAGTGATATTCTAGATTCTTTCCTCTGGATGTGAAATGCAGAGTAGCCACTGTCTTGGAAGCTCATGCAAGCTGTAAATTATTGCCAACTGTTTTGTTGGAGACAGATGGACAGAAGAATAAAAGCCAACACTGTCACAAAACCAAATAGTAGAATATGTAGTTATTTCAGCACATGAAATGTCAAGTGCAGAAAAGTATCTCCTCAGGAAAGATTTTGTCTTTCTTATTTTTCTATTTTTCACACTTCCAATAGATATTTACTTTACAGAGTGTATCATGAAAATAAACTTGTGGCAATGTAATACATACACAGCTGAGGAAGCATATTATGAAGAAGCTGCAAAAATAGTCACATAACTGCCTTTTTTTTTTTTTAAGTCAACACATACATGGTACATTTATGTGTACAAAACAAACAAAGAAACAAACAAAAAACTGCTGATCAGCAAACAAGAATGCAAATTTCTGTAGCTAGAAAGAGAGGGTATCTCTTTAGCAATAATAATTCTGTTTCTGCTTTCAACTTGCTTTTGCAAGAGCATAGGTGTCAAGAAGGAATGTACCGGAGGAGACTCAGGACTCACACCGTTAGCGTGCAGCAGTCAAGAAACAAACTGAACAACCAAATAACCAAACAAGCAAAAATTAAACAGCAGAAGTAATTGCCCACTAGACAGCTGAGCTCTGATTTAACTAACACCTAGGGAGCATCAGTGCTCCCAGTGACTAGAAGTGCTAGAGTGCGCAAATAGGGACTTAACGTTTAACACAACAGTTGGCATGCAAGGCCAACTGAAGTGCAATGTCGTACAAGATCTAGACTTCAGCACTGTCTGGAGAAATTTATTCTGTCATGTCAGAGGCCTTGACCTAAAAAGTAGGCATTACAAAGCTATTTTTGTTTTAGGCTTTAGGGAGTGCTCAGTGTTCTCCTGAATGCCTCAGATACTTTGGGAAAGTATGCTGTAGCTGAGCTGATGAAGGGATAGGAGGAAGATGCAAATAGGCTATACAGCATCATGGATGACAGGTGAGAGATGGACAGGCTTTTATAGATTTGCTTTTATCCCCCTGGCTTTTTTATCTCCTTGAGAAACAAGAGATGCTGGCAAGGGGCAGGAGACAGACAACCCAGCAGAGCAGAAGAATATTTGTCAATAGACTTGCTAATCAAGCAACAAAGAACTTGATATATATATAGAGAGATTTTTGATATATGTATGTGAGATTTTTGACAGTATCTCCCATAGGATTCTCATAGTCAAGCTGGAGACACATGGGCCATGAGACAGACAACAGAGTGGGTTGAGAACAGTCACAAGGACTAGTAGACATGGTTAGCATCCAGTTACTAATGGCATTTCCTATGGGTCAATAGCATTTATACTGTTTAATGTCCTGTTTAATGGATCTGGGTGGTGAAACAGAATGACCTTCAGCAAGTTCATGGAAGACACCAGACTGGAGGCCTGAGCAGTGTGCTAGAGCTTAAGTGGGAAACTGGCAGGCTGGAGAAATGCACTGACAGGAACTTTCTGAATTTCAGTAAAGGCAAACAAAAAGTTCTGTGACTATATTGCAGCAATGTAAATTCCAGTTAGTTATAAGTAAGCTTTATTTTTTTTTTAATCCACAAAAGTGATCAAACACTGGAATAGGTTGCCTGGGAAAGTCACCAGACTTGGTGATATCTTTTATCTTTGGTGCTGTCTGAAATTTGAGAAGGTCCTGAACAACCTGATCTAAATTCAAAGTCTGTTCTGTTTTGAGCACAGATTTGACTCCCAGTATTCATTTCAAGATTTTATTTTGCATTAAATCATAACTAAACTAAAATCACAAAGGCTGAGGCTGTTGTAGGAAAGAAGAGAATTTCCTTCTACTTCAGCTCATAGCATCTAAGTTAACCTTTTTCCATTGCCTAATGCTTAAACTTGAAGTAAAATATTTCAAAGAATGAACAATTTAATTCAATCCTAACACAAATACTGTGGAGTGGAGAAGGGAACAGGAAAATAGTAGGAATTAAATTAGTATCCTTATGCTTTTATACTTGCATACTTGAACAAGATAAAACTCTCCTCTAAGCAGTTTTAATTCTATATTATTTTTGTGGTGGACTTTTGAAGTAATATATAAAATGAAATGCCCATCTGCATCTATTTCCTTCTGAGCTGCAGCAGTGAAAGAGTTGGTTTCATAGTTGCCATGATCATACCTCCTATTTAGTAGAGATGGCCGTGATTTTTTAAAAATATGTTCCTAATATTACATCACTTTGATTCTTCTTTTTATTTTTTCCATATTAGTTTTTACCAACCAGAATTCATTCTACATTCTTCTAACATAGATATTTTATATCTTTGATAGGCCATTTTCCTACTTCAATTATTTTTAGACTTTCTTGTATATCCCTACTGACCTTTTTTACTTTTTTCAGTATTTATTGCTAGATGACATGAATAACCTTTGGATATACATTAATTTAGCTTTAAACACTTTCTATTACCCTCTCTTCCTTTTCATTATATTATTATTCCTTCCAACTTGCCCTGAGAATTCCAGCACTTTCAGAGTGGAATTCATAGTTATATATACTCCAAGAAAATTCCTAGATGCAACGTACTTTAATCAAATCAATCAAATTCTGCTCCTTTCATTAATGCTTAGAAACCTATATATTCAAAAAATCAGCCTTTCTTTTTTTTTTTTTTTTTTTTCCCTTTGGAAACATTTTTCAAAATGTAAGCAAGGGTTGCTCTTTAAGTTTTTGTAGATATTAATCCACTAGAACCTGAAAACATCTTTTATTCTATAAGGTGCAAATTATGGTGTCCCTATTTCAGCTGCAATGCCAAGTTCTATCAAGATAATTAAAAATATCAACAATATTTGTTACAGTTTTTGATGTGTAGTCACACAGCACTACAGTACTGTATATAATACAGTACTACCACTGCTAGTGAAGATGCAATCTTTGTACTGAGTTTGCAAGGCTCAGGACTGAAACTGTTCTGTCTCAACTTTTCCTGACTTGCTTGCAGCTTTGTTTTACTTGGTTCAGCGGTGACAGCAATTTCTCTAAATGGCCAGATGTAGTGATCCTCACCAGAAGACCTTTGTACATCGAGGAGTTAATGGACAACAAAACGAGTTACACAGGCAATGCTATGCCATCATACTCATACTGCATGACTTTCAGGCCCACCTTGTGCTGCACATCTCTGCTGGCTGCAGGATGAACTTAGCATAGCAAGATGGTTGTAAGAGAAGAGCTGTGGACAGCTCCCAGTCTGCTATAAAACCACATCAACTGCTTGTTACTACTCTTATCTAAAAGTGCAGCAAGAAATTCTTATATGAACATCCTTTTTATCTGACAGCAAAAATAGTGATTAAAAATTCATTCTTTTTAAGAAATTACTGTAAGAGCTCAAATGACCAAAATAACATAACATTTCCATGGACAGGATCTGCAGATTGCTGCTCCCTGTTTTGTGTCCCATTTAACACCATAAAACTTGGAATTCACAGCATCTGAAGGGATGTAAAATTATCTATTCTATCCAGTTTTTCTTTATAGTCTTAGCTGTAGTAAAGAGCATTTTAAGAGATACTTTGCAAAATCTGAGTGCTTTTCTCACTCAGATCTTTCTTACTCATTATGAATCAACACTTCTTGGGGTACACTAGATGCCTATGACTAATTTACTTTGTGTTTGTTTATATTTGTGTAGTGCAACCATAGTTTTATATATATAGGTGTAACAAGCAGTTGTACTATGTAGAATAAGATATTTATGACATAATGATATCATGCAGAAAAATACAGGTCTATTGTGACTGCAGAGGCCTTGAGAAATGGAGAACGGTATTTGCAATAGGGAAGTTTAGATGTGGAGTGATGGGGGCAAAGGCTTGGCACTGGAAACCTCATGGCTAAAACAAATCACCCATTGTCAGTTAAATAAAGGTAGAGTTGGAGATGGAAAAAAATGTATTTAGGGGTAACAGAGAACAAAGTAGTAAAAAAGTAAGTTACAACACATGAAAAACTGAACCCATATGGATTTTAGACTAAGGAAGAAGATGCCATCTGTCCTGTTTTCATCTGGGATAGAGTTAATTTTCTTCATAGTGACAGGCATGTTTGGGATTTAGGAGAAAAATAATGCTGAAAACACATGGCTGTTTTAGCTGTTGCAGAGCAGTGCTTTAACAGAGCCAAGGACTTTTCAGCTTCCCGTGCTGCCCTGACAGCAAGGAGGCTGGGGGTGCACCAGGAGCTGTGAGGAGACACAGCCAGCACAGTTCACCCAGGCTGGCCAAAGGGATGTCCCACACCATGTGGTGTCATGTTATCAATAAAAGCTGGGTGTCCAGGGTGGGGGTAGGGGTAGGGCAGCTGCCACTGCTCATGGACTGCCAGGAATCAGCTGGTGGGTGATGAGCAATCGTGTTGTGCATCACTTGTTTTATGTACATATATATATATATATATATATATGAATTATTATCATTATTATAATGTTCCCTTGTCTTATTAAATTGTTTTTATCCCAAACCATGAGTTTTACCTACTTTTTTGTTTTGTTTTGTTTTGTTTTGTTTTGTTTTAATTCTCTTTCCCATCCTACTGGGTGGGTGGGGGAGTGAGCTGTGTGGTGCTTAGCTACATGCCAGGTTAAACTACAACACCATTGACTTGAACATCACACTCCTTTTGGCAATACACCACGTGGCTGATAACTCTTATAAATATCTACCCATGATGAAAACAGCTTCCTTGGTACCCTCAGGAGTAGGGGAATGTATAGAAACTAAGAGTCTGTAGAACAATTTTAACTACATTATTGTTATTTATTTTTCCTATAACAATTAGATCTGGACTAGTAATGATTAGACTCGTAACATTCCAGTTATACTAACAATAAATTATTGTCTTTTCTGACATGAGAAGTGTGCTTTGTCTTTATCTATAAACAGGGTTTTGAGTGTAACTGATTTATGTATCTTATCTGCTTTGGTTTTCAGTACCACTTGTTTTCCAAAATTGGCTATGGACCCAATATGTGCTCATATTTTCATTGTAGACACACATTTTAGGAAGTGGTTCCCATATTTAAGCTATGTTTAATATAAACTAACAGGCAATATATCTTTTTTTATGTTAAGTATGTTAATATTTAGTGTTTTTTTTTTGTTTTGTTTTTGTTTTTTTTTTTATGTTAAGTATGTACTTGATAGTTTTTGCTGTCTTTGAGCTACATCACCTCTCCTCTCTCTGGTGATGCATACGGTATCAAAATGTACTTCCAAAACTGTGAGAGTCTGTTGAGAGAGTACTGTTACACAGCACCGGTTTTGAGTTATACTTGTAAAAGTAATTTTTTTTACAAAAAAAAAAAAAAAATTGTAAAAAGGGAAAAAAATGTAAAAAAAAAATTGTAAAAAAGGAAAATCTACTCAGACATATTTACACTTCAGGTGTACACATACCCTTAAGAATGTCAAAGAAAAAATTCTCTAGTACTTCAAGTGAGATCCTGGACTGTTAGCAGAAAGCTATTTGCATTTCTAGCAGTCCAAATTTGCCTGCCAGCATAACTGGCCTCAAAGCAAGGCTCTTAGCTCAACACACAGAAGCAGAGGTACCTTGCTACCTCCCTTATGGCAAACAAATAAAGTATTTTGAGAATGTCCTTAGTGACTGTCCTTGCAGTCTTTAGCCACCAGCACACAGAGAAAACTCCACAGACAGGCAAATGACTGATGGGCTTAACTTCATATTTTGTTTTCCTTGGTCCCTGTGGCTGAGCAATATTTGGCATGCAGCTTTGGCTCACTCCTATTTGTTCTTCTTGTAAAACCTTTTTGATTTGTATTTTCTACTCAAAGGTTGGATTCTCTGTGTCAAATTTGTGCTATCAGGTAATTTCTGATTTGTTCTCTGAAAACAAATTCTCTTCCTTCCCTTCATTACCATTTTAGGTATATGTAAAATGCAAAGATGGCATATGTGCATTTAAGTGTATGTTTCTAGATATAAATATATATTTACATGTTGTAAAAACAGGAAAAAGAACAGATATTAAAAGGCTAAATATGTTTGCATATAAATGTATGTATATAATATATATGTGTATTTATATTTACAAATATATGGAAGCAACTACATAAGAGCAAAAGTTCATATATTAAAATCCAGTTATACAAAATAACATTCCTTAATTTTACATGCAATGCAAAAATTAGGAAAACATCTTATGTTTGTGATATGTCCTTATAAGCAATTTAGACTTAAAACATAAATTCTTAGCCAGTTATTCTATGCTTCCAAATCTCTTCCAGCCTCCCACAGTTTCCTGTGTTCCTTTTTATATGCTACCCATATATCTACTATCTCATTCAACTTCAATTAAATTAATTACAAATCCCTACAGCACCCTAATTAGTGAAATATACTTAACCAAATCTATCAATAATTATTTTGAACATCTCATAATGTCACAGCTAGAAAAACACTCAAGTGAGAACTAATTAATTGCTATCAACAAAACAGAGATCCTTACATCTCAAATACCATCATACACCCATAATTAGCTAATACATTTTAAATAAATGTGAATTATAAGGTGGAAAAAAAGAAAAAGAAAAAGAAAAAGAAAAAGAAAAAGAAAAAGAAAAAGAAAAAGAAAAAGAAAAAGAAAAAGAAAAAGAAAAAGAAAAAGAAAAAGAAAAAGAAAAAATTGTTTTACCTGTGAAGATGCTCCTATCTGGTAAAATGAAACAAAACAAAACAAAACAAACAAACAAACAAGTCCTCTCCAAAAACAAATCCAAACCCCCTTTTTGCTCTGAGGTTTCTGACCCCAAGTTTATTAACAAGATTTGTAATTACCACGAGTCTGACTCAGTCATAATATACTAAACTGAAACAAAATTTACCATTCAGAAAACTCTTTCTTTGACAGTTAAATAAAGAACCATTGTGGCAAATCAGGCAATAATATAGGAATGTAATAATCCATGCTGTAGCTACCATTGGTGCTATTGTGCAAGTATTGTGTACAATGTCTTTGCAAGAAAGGATTTTAGCATGTTGTCCAGAAGATCTCTATTCCTGGCAAAGTGAGAAAGGGTTTTACTGTTAGGAAGACATGTTGTAATTTTTGTCACAGATCTTGTGAACGCAACAGGTTTTATCTTCTGAGAACACTGAAGACAGTGAAATATGCCCTGGTCTTATGTGAAATATTGGTTATGACGTAAACAAAGGCTAGCAAATTAAGTTGCATATTTTTGTACAACTGTGATAATTGACATATAGAATTTGTCATTATTAGAAGCATTCACCATGAGAGTAGGAAGATTAACAATAATACAGGTTTCTTTGCAGAGCTTAAAGGGATTTCAATGGAGCTGATGAAGTCATTAATGCATGAACACTATTAAAACAGAATGTTCCTGAAATTATTAGTTTTATTTCCATTTTTATGTCCATGTCTCAAAGTTCTTTATGAGCCTTCCTGACTTCATTCCTATCACCTGTGAGAGGGCAAAAATCTTTGGCCTTAAGATCAAATATTAACCAGGGTGGGAAGAAGAGGGAAGAAGCAGAATGAAGCAATCTTAATTTAAAGAAATGTTTCAGTCTCAAAGCCCTGAAAATACCAGTTCCTTCCTGCTCCACTGTATCCTTCCTTGTCTACTGCCAAATCTGCTTGAAATAAATCCCCTTATTCCATGAACACGATTCCCACCTAGATACAACAGGTTTATAGCCATATTATGTTAATCCAGATTCTGTCCAGAACACTGGCAATTTCTGAAATACTGGTCAAAAGAAAACATAATCCAGTAATGGAATGACCTAGCTTAATTCAAACTTACTTCACTTCCTCCACCCTTATATCCAGTTTTTCTAATTTATTTTTAATATTTTATTTATTTATTTATTTATTTATTAATTTCTGCTGGAATGAATTCTGTCACTAACTTGTTCAAAAGAACCATACAATGTAACATTTGTATGCAAATTTAATGAAAAAATGGCCATAACTCAGTCAGGAGCCGAGTACTTGGACAGTGATAATTGCCTAATTAACAATACTGGCAGAGGAAGATAACATTAAATACGTACAGTATTTTATATGAAAACAGGCTATTTGGTCCTAGATTCACACATATTTCAGATTTCTTTTAATAGTTTCCTGTTTGTCAGTAGTATTTATCTGAGGTAGCATTAACATTACAGCTAAATGTATGAGTTCTTATTGAGCACAAATTTGAGTCTGAATAAGTTACTCATTAGAACTTTTCAACCTTAGTCTGAAGTACTGTGCTATAAATTAATTTTACATTTGTCAATCTGCAACAGTTGATACATCTGCTTGTTTTAAAATGAGAATAAACGGTAAAGCTGATTTTGCTTCCACTTACAGTAATTTGGGGATGGAGTGACACAGCAGATAAACATTGTATAGAATGGGATTTGTTCTTTACAGTTATGAACAGTCCTCATCCATCTTCAAATGAATGAAATAATACCATGTCATGGACTTGGTCTTATCAGACACAATGAAAAAGACATACATCTAATTAAAAAAACACCATTTACACTTTACAAAGTTTAAACAAATCCAATAAAAAGTTCTTTCTGAACTTTCTTCAAGCACTGATGGGCTGAGGCAAAACTTGAGGGGAACAGGAACTTGCAGATGACACCAAGTTAGGTGCGTGTGTTGATCTGCTCGAGGGTAGGAAGATTCTGCAGGAGGATCTGGATAGGCTTGACCAATGGGCTGAGGTTAACTGTTCAACAAAGTTTAACAAGGCCAAGTGCCGTGTCCTGCACCTGGGGCACAATAACCCCAAGCAGAGCTACAGGCTGGGAGTTGAGTAGTTGGAAAGCTGCCAGGCAGAGAAGGACCTGGGAGTGATGGTTGATAGTCGGCTGAATATGAGCCAGCAGTGTGCTCAGGTGGCCAAGAAGGCCAACAGCATCCTGGCTTGCATATGAAGCAGTGTGACCAGCAAGGCTAGGGAGGTGATCGTCCCCCTGTACTCGGCTCTGGTGAGGCTGCACCTCGAGTACTGTGTTCAGTTTTGGGCCCCTTGCTACAAGAAGGACATCGAGGTGCTTGAGGACATCGAGGTTCCAGAGAAGGGCGACGAAGCTGGTGAGGGGTCTGGAGAACAAGTCCTACAAGGAGCAGCTGAGGGAGCTGGGCTTGTTCAGCCTGGAGAAAAGGAGGCTCAGGGGCGACCTTATCACTCTTTATAAGTACATTAAAGGAGGCTGTAGCGAGGTGGGGGTTGGTCTGTTCTCCCATGTGCCTGGTGACAGGACGAGGGGGAACAGGATAAAGTTGCACCAGGGGTGTTTTAGGTTGCATGTTAGGAAGAACTTCTTTACTGAGAGGGTTGTGAGGCATTTGAATAGGCTGTCCAGAGAAGTGGTGGAGTTACCATCCCTGGAGGTCTTTAAAAGACTAGATGTTGAACTTAGTGATATAGTTTAGTGGAGGACTTGTTAGTGTTAGGTCAGAGGTTGGACTCGATGATCTTGAGGTCTCTTCCAACCTTGACAATTCTGTGATTTCTGTGAAATGTGAAACAGAGAAAACAGTTCACACAGAGAAGTCTGATGAAACAACAAATACTTTTAATGAAATAAATATTGGTTGATTTTTTTTTTTTTTTTTTTTTTTTTTTTGTCCCATAGGAAAACCATTACACAGTCCTACTGTCCTGATCCTACTTAATCATATAATTAAATTTTGATTTTATTGCAGTGGGACTGTACTCTGGAGGAAAAAGTAAAATAAAATAAAATAAACCAAACTTTTCCTTCAATGTCTGAGCAATGCTGAGATGCTCCTTCCTTCCTTCCTTCCTTCCTTCCTTCCTTCCTTCCTTCCTTCCTTCCTTCCTTCCTTCCTTCCTTCCTTCCTTCCTTCCTTCCTTCCTTCCTTCCTTCCTTCCTTCCTTCCTTCCTTCCTTCCTTCCTTTCTTCCTTTCTTTCTCTCTTTCTCTCTTTCTCTCTTTCTCTCTTTCTCTCTTTCTCTCTTTCTCTCTTTCTCTCTTTCTCTCTTTCTCTCTTTCTCTCTTTCTCTCTTTCTTTCTTTCTTTCTTTCTTTCTTTCTTTCTTTCCCATGGCAATATTTTTTCGTATCTGCCAATTTGAAGACGCATTCTTGTGCATCATTACAGATTGTAGTTTCTGTGCATCGAACCCTTTATATTTCATATGGCCTGCCACAGTCTTATCAAAACTGATGAAGGGCATCAGAGAATCTAAAACCTCCTGCCATTCTCAACTGTTACTCTAAAACTGTTACTTGCAAGTCTGAAGAAAACAATGGTGCCAGTATCCCAAAAGAGGAAACTTTCCTGATAAACAGGTTCTAAATAAACTAAATATTTTCTAGTGATATCCTACATATTATAAATGATTCTGTGAGGCAGTTATTTCTTAAACAGACACACATTAAAAAAAAAAAAAAGGAAAAAATGCAGTTTATTACACAGATTTATGAAGTTATCATTTTAGTGTTTTTATACTATCTGTTATAGCACATAGCACACTATGCAGTTGTCTTGATGTACACCAGAGTGGACTCCACTTAAGAGTATGGACAAAGTCTTCTCATTCCAATTTCTTTCTCTCCTAAATAAATAAATAAATTGGCATTTCAGATAGTTGCTGAATAAAATTTCTCATTAGAGTCATTAGAATACATGTATACACACAATGTATCTGTCTGTATGTAACAGAACATCTGCTAGTCTAGTGTGCATATGATTTGACACTGACTTACTCTTGGTAAAGATGAGCTGTTCTCATTGATTTGACCATCAATAAGAGTCAGGAATTTATAGCACAGTTGTTTCAGGTTGGCAATGGATAATGGAGGAAACAGTGGAAATAATGAGTTTGCTCTTCAAAGAGAAATCGCTTGATTAAAAAAAAAGAAAAAGCTGCTAAGGAAACTAAGTAGGCATAGGAAATAGCTGCAAAGTCACTGAGAGAAAAAAAAAAAAAAAAAAAAAAAAAAAGTTGGCAGTGGATTTGTCCAGTTTAACATGATAAAAAAAACATGTTTATGAATATATTCAGTAAGGGTTGATATAAAATCTGCAGTAAAGTAGTAAAATTTCCAAATGTTACACTTTTTAAGATAAGCAAGAACCAAAAGGAGTGAAAAGGAATTGGGGAAATGCCCCCTCCCCATCTCCCCATCTTTCCCCCCTCCCAAAAAATGTCAAAACCAAAAATAACCCCCCCCAGAACTACTCATGCAGATTGTGTAAGAACAATTTTAAAATAAAGAGAGGGCAAAATGTTTCTCAAGTAATTCAAATAACTTGTTTTTCCTAATAGTGTGAACTCCAGTTGTTTCTAAAAGATCCAAATCATAAAATAAAGACCTTTGCACTATGAACTTCCAAGAATGGAGAGAAATTAAAAATAAATAAATAAATAAATACAGCAAGTAAACTTCAACAAAACACATTTTCAAGGGTAACATTACAGAAAAAAAATAGAGCAACTAAATACTTTTTTGGTCAAATCAAAATCATATTTAAACTTCATGGGTGAGTAAAAGGTAATATTATTTTAAATAAGTAATAGATCAGATAATATACGGCAAACAAGTAATCAGAACACAAAATCAGAAGTTTGAAAAAATTGGTATTTCACCCAGACCTTTTCTTCTTTTCAAGGCCTTGTGTCACTCCTGACAAATGTTTTGCTAACATTCTCTTAAAGACATCCAGTACTGGAAAGCCCAGGGAATCCATTCCAATGCCTGACTATACTTCATATTATAATATTTTCCATTCTTACCTAACCTAAATCTTACTGCAATATGCATCCATTCGTTTTTGTCCTATTCATCATGTTCATGCAAAATGGATTATTCTTTCCTCTCTGCAGTAATCTTTTTTGTTTGTTTTTACAGGCTTGAAATCTATTATTTTATTTCCTGTCATCTTCCTTTATGCTAAGCAGCAGAAATTCATTCAATTTTCTCTCATAGATCACATTTTCAAGACCTCTTGATTATTCTCATTGCTCATCACTGCAAGCAATGTACATTCTTTTCTGGAATACTGTTTTTCCTTTGCCAAATAATGACTATTGCCTTGCACCATGTGTTTTGTTGACCAAGCTTTTGTAATGGTATTGAAGAAATTGTCCAATTTTTGTGCATTTTATTTTATTCTATTTTATTTTATTTTATTTTATTTTATTTTATTTTATTTTATTTTATTTTATTTTATTTTATTTTATTTTATTTTATTTTATTTTATTTTATTTTATTTCATTTTATTTTATTTCATTTTATTTTATTTCATTTTATTTTATATTTTATTTATTTATTTATTTATTTTTATATATACAGTTGCATAACCTGTCTAGTTCACAGCTACCTGGTCAATCGCTAGGCCTTCTGCAGAAGTCCTGTCTATTGTTCTTTGTTTAACTACTATTTCTGATGTGGGTCATTGCATGTATCTGTATTGAATAGGTATTACAAAGATCATTTTTCTAATTCATTAGAACAATATTGAATTCTGTGGAATTTTTCTGTAACATCTGTAGTACACCATCTCTGCGCTGGTGTGGCCTCACCTCGAGTACTGTGTGCAGTTCTGGGCACCACAGTACAAGAAGGACATTAAACTGTTGGAGAGTGTCCAGAGGAGGGCGACAAAGATGGTGAAGAGCCTACAGGGGAAGGCATAATGAGGAGCAGCTGAGGTCACTGGGCCTGGAGAAGAGGAGTCTGAAGGGGGACCTCATCGCAGTCTACAACTTCCTCGCAAGGGGTAGTGGAGAGGCAGGTGACCTATTCTCTGTAAACACCAGTGACAGGACCTGCAGGAATGGTGTTAAGCTGAGGCAGGGGAAGTTTAGGCTGGACATCAGGAGGGGGTTCTTCACTGAGAGGGTGGTCGCACAGTGGAACAGCCTCCCCAGTGAAGTAGTCACTGCACCAAGCCTGTCTGAATTTAAGAAGTGATTGGACTGTGCACTTAGTCACATGGTGTAAAATTTTGGGTAGACCTGTGCGGTGCCAGGAGTTGGACTTGATGAGCCATATGGGTCCCTTCCAACTCGGGATATTCTATGAGTCTATGATTCTATGATTACTGGTATCATCAGTAAATTAAATAAGGTGTTCCTCCATTACATTTAATATATGGCTAACCCCCAAACAAGAATAGATCTCTGCAGAATCTCTTACAGTAGATCTTCTATGGAACAGTTCTCCAAAGAATTTGTAGCCACCTTCTTATACTTTTACCTACTTATTCATGAGAATGTCATCTGAAAGTGTCAAAAAGCTTTATTATATTCAAGACATAGCTTGTCCCCTTTTCTCTTTATCCATAAAGCCTGCAACCCTGTCACAGGAGGACGTCTGACTGGGTTGACATATTTGGTTTGTAACAAATGCCTATTGGCCATTACTCACCTCCTCACTTTATCCTAAGTATTTCCAAATAGTTTGATTGCTTTGCTCTCCAGCTGATATATAAAGAATCAGTTTAAGAGCACTAGGAAACTGAAAGAAGCAGCTGTACTACTTTAGCACTTCTGTTGCCTAAAAGTGTCTCTTTCAAGACAGCTAACCTTATCTGTGCAGCATATAACTCTCCATTTTGGTTTTAAACCTCAACCAAAACCCGTGGTTTGTTTTGTATTATTCAGCAGTAAGGAAATGATTTGATTTGCATCATAGTTAAAAGAGAATTATTATTATTGTTATCTATACTTTATTTAATCTCTCAAAAATATGCAACATTATTTCATAATACAGTAACATTTCATAATACAGTAACATCTTAGTTAAAATATTATATGGTAGCAATACTATTTTATTCTTTTCCAGAATAAAATCTAGAATGGTACGAGAGCTGTGTTAATTAGCTATCATGATTACTTAACCAACTGCAAACATGTTGTCTAACAACAGGCACATGCATTCAGTCTGGACATATTCTCAAAACTGCTCAGAAGAAATGAAAAAGTGGAGGACCGAATATGATATAGGGAAGAAAAGTTTAAAATTCAGGTTAAAGTCAGTTTATTTCATAGCCTCATTTGCTCTTTCTCATGGATTTCTTAGCTGTGGCTGGGCTTTTGTGATTGCAGGGCTCTTCATAACTCCATGCCCAGGCCAGATCTTCAGTACTAGATCTGTGTTTCTATTGCCTTGAAAGAACTGAAAATAATTTACCTCATACTTATCCATAGATGCCCATTCTTTTTGTATAACTTCTAAAATCCTATGTAACTATGGATCACACATTTTATATTGCTCTGATATTAGGCTAGAAATATTTGTAAGCAAATATAGTACTAAATAGATAGCTGAGATATTTGTAAGGATTTGTTTTATTTCTAATTTACTGAAATCCTGTGTAAAAGGTCATAATCCCTTTAAGAAGTCAGTATTGGCATGTATTTATTTTATTTTATTTTATTTTATTTTATTTTATTTTATTTTATTTTATTTTATTTTATTTTATTTTATTTTATTTATTTTTTTTAATACAACCTTGTATTAATACAAAAACAATTTGTATTTTTAATACAAATCATCAGTCACAGGAACATATACTCCTGAAATTTTTCCGTGCAGATAGAAAGGTGCTGCTTAAAAAATTAAAAAAAAATAATAAATCAATTGTCTGTGGTGTTAGTCATTCCAGGTAAGGGGTAGTCTGGAACACGTAGGTAAATGGAATCTTGCCAGGTTCTCTGCAATAAAATATAGCTTTCTAACTATAAGCCTTTAGTTAGAAAACCCCCAAATTAATACAAGTTAGAATAAGAGTTTTGTTGCAACAATTTACAAATTGCTAATGCCATTAGATGTGTTATATTAAAGGATTTCCTGATCTTCCCTTCTAAATCCTTACTCTAAGCTTTGCAGTATACATAATTCCATAATCCATCTACAGAAGAAAATCTAGACAAAGGAAACACTTACATCTGTTAAATCTGTCCCTACCTCTCCTTATGACTTCGTTTTCCTATCCATTTTTCCTGTTTATTTCCTATCCATTTTGAGAGGAAATTTCAAGTAAATAAGCAACTAGCTTGGATCCCAAAATAGTTCTGCTAAAACTTATGAAATAGTATAAAATTCCAAAATTTTTAAAATATTTAATTCCCTCTTTAGAGTTTAATCTGGTAAAATGTGGTCTGGGATTAAATATGTTAGAGATTATGAAGCACTTCACAACTATGGTAGTGGAGATCATAGAAACTGATACATCATATGAATATGAATTGACAAACAAGGCATAGGAGAGAACTTAATATATATTTATAACTTTTAACTATTTAAAAGAGTAGCAGAAAAATAATAAATACAACTCATAATGTTGAGAGTGAATATCTCCATCTTGCAAGCAGTATAGCTTGGTTCTTTAAAGGAGGAGAAGAAGCAATCATAGAATAGATCCATAAAGAATTATAATGAAATATACACACAGCAGCAGTGAGTTGTGGTCTAGGGCCATGCTTTTAGGACCATGTGACTGTAGGGCCAATTTACAGCTCTATCCAGGTGGCTTGCTTGGTTGAAGTCATTCATGTCCTGCTCTAGCTGTACTTTAGCGCAGCAACATGCCACCTACAATTTAAAGTGGCATTTTCATGGGCCTAGTTTAATTCAGATAGAAATGAACAATAAAAAAATAGTCACCTCAAATGTTTCCCCAGATATTAGCTATTGCTGCCCTTCTTCTTTTGTCCCTCATGACATTCTTTTGCTACTGGGTGGGTAAATCAGCACTTTGCCTATCTATCTGCACCAGTGGATTCTGTTTTAACATTTTCTATCCAGACCATGAAAAACATGATGTCAAGCAAATTTTTCTGAATTACTGTGCAAACCTACATACATGTAATATATATGTATAAATAATGTTATTTTAAGGTCATGTGTTTAATGGAGGGTAGGTCCATATTTTTCAAAAGTAGAGAACTGAAATTAGAAGACCCCCCTAACAGTCCCATCTGTACTGTAAATTGGAAGCAACTGTAGACATTTCAGAGTCCTACTATGACAGTTTTTCTTTCCATGTAATTTTTTAATGTAAATAATTTCATAAGATTCTAGAGGACTTTGTAAATTCCAATAATTACAGAAGAACAATGTATTCATTATTTAAATTTATGATGAGTTATAATTTTAAGAGCAAGTGAAGGATCTCTACCCAAAGTAGACTACACCTACTGGTAATCATACCTGCAATATGCACCTCTTTTGAGGTATCGTTCTTTAAAACTAGGCAAGTCAGCTGCCATTGTGCAGTATGTAAGTGTTGGCTGCCGCCTGTCTCCTCCTGCCCTCACACAGCTTCTTCTGCATGTTTCCTGGCTTTAGTGGTCATCCCAACACAGATGTTTTTTTCTCTAGGGAATTAAAATATCAGGATTTGGAAAAACAAAAGCAGTAAATAGCCATTGGATTGGCAGTATAGGACCTTAGACTCAAGTAAATTCCTAATCCCCCATTAGCAAGGTTTTTCTGTTCCAGACTCCACAGCAAATAGCTACTACAAAGGACAGCAAATGGATTCTCGACTTTTTTATGAAAAAAAAAAAAAAATTATACTTTTTTATCAGAAAGGAGCAATAGTGGCCTAGTTGGAGTTAGGGAAATAGTTTGTTTTCTCAGAACTTTATTGAAAGAAACGATGCTGTTTCACACTGAAAGTTAGAAAGGAGGGATGGTGAGAGGAAATGTTCTTATAAACTGAAATGTGCTAAGCTATCCTCTGTTTCACTGACAATTCAATGAGTTCGCTCTGACATACCATTTCCTTCATTAAATGTTCAAGCCACCTTTCTGCCATTCACAATTTGTTAAATTATGATTCACGCTCAAAACCAACTATAACTGTAATTCTCTAATTATTCAAATTGTAAAATACATAATTTTCTATTATACAGTGTACCTTTATCTCTTATTATATAAAGCAGCCAGAAAAAATATAAATCTATTTTACTATAGCTAAGAAAAGTACAAAATGCTCAAAAACACTCAACAAGATGCTAATCAGAATCAGTTACTAATTTGTAATTGATCACTGGAGCCTGAAGCTTCACTAATCAAGCATTACAAGTTAAATAACTTTTCTCCTTTGCTTTTAATTGATACTGGTCACTTTCTTTAGAGTTAATTAGATTATACATGTGAAAATGATTTGCTGTTAATAACATTACAGTACTTAATATGTACTAGTGAAGAGAATCTGACATTGCTTTACAGCAAAGGCAATATTGTTTATGGCATACAGTCTACATACATAGTGAGGGTGTTAAAATTGTAATAGGAATTAAAGTTTTGCTAGGTATCTTTCTGTTTTGCTCTCTTCCACTGAGGTAAATTGTTATTGAGACTATTACAATTTAAGAATCTGTTGTTAAGCCAGAGAATGACAGCCATGCAAATGGTAGAGGCAAAGTTGCCTGTATAGTTTTGACTTGCTACAAGGCTTTAAATAGCAATCAGTCTGGGGTGCATATGAGGAGAGATGTAGGTTTAAGTAACCTTACAGGAAAGTGATCTTACTATTGTCTAGAACATCTCTTTAATGAGGGAGAAGGAAGGGGCAGGCAGATGTATATAGCAATGACAGAGACAAAATCTTCTTGTGGTGTGCAGTGAGAGGATCAAACAAAACTTAGCGACTAGGAAGCACTTCTTCATTGTGAGTTGGATGCTGTCACAGGTTGCCTAGAAAGGATCTGGAATCTCCATCCTAGCAGATATTAAAAATGGGGCTGGTCATAGCCCTGAGCAATCTGATCTCACTTGGTCATGCTTTGAGCAAGTGGTTGGGCTACAGATCTCCAGAAGTTTTTGCAACCTTACTGTTTCTACTCTTCAAGTAGATGACCAAGACTGTGAAGCACAAGGTAGCATGATTTTGCCCCTTTTGGCAGTTGAGTCTATCTTTGTACAAGCAAAAGGTAAGTTAATGTTCAGGCCTGAGAACTAATTGGGCCTTTCAGCGAAGGGAACAGGTACCAGCAGCCTGTAGGAAAGTCTTGGAGTCCTGAAGCAATGCATGACTTTCAGAAGAGCAACTATCGAATTGCTTTAGAACAGCCTTTCTGCACTTCCACTAAGCTGATGCTTTTCTGTGTACACTGTACTGCAGAGACACCTGCTCAATTAATCTTATAGAGAGGAGATGAGTTTTCTAATTCCTTTAATCTATAGCAGTAACTATCACCCCAGGCAAATATGCTGTTTATCCTGCTCTCTTTTCCATTCTAATTTAGACTTTAAATAATGGCATAATTGTGCAGATTTTTTTTTAAGCCTTGACAAACAATGAACTAAGACTAGTATTGAGGAAAAAATGCACCTATGCAACTGAAATAATTCAGTTTCTCTTCCTAGTAGTAGAAAATAAGAATTTCTGTCTATAGGAAGGACTATAACAATTCACTGCCAAAGGTACAGTCTGATGACAAAAGTGAATTTGAAGAATGAAATCAGGAAGGAATAGGACTGAAATCATAGGAATGCACATTAAATATTTTATTTTTATGTATGCATACATATTTACATATATGTGTATCTACTATTTACAGAGACGATCTAGAAAATACTCTGAAAAATTACATATAGAAGACGATGTACATGCACAATGCTGAGAGGCAAAACAGAAAACAGAGAGGTCAAATAAGGGAAAACATGAAAACTAAAAAGATTGTCACAGACAACAACAAACCTTAATTCCTAATTCAATATAGCTTCCTTTATCTTCTTTCTTAAAAAAAAAAAGGCGTTAAAATTTTAGTTAGGTTAAGTTACTGGTTAAAATTAATTAAACGATAATCAGATTTTAAATTTGAAACTGTCCTCTCAAGAGGAGAAAAATCCTGTTTGCAATGAATTTAGGTGTTAAGCGGGGAAAAATATCTTACTAGTGTAAGCCTTGTCCTCAGAGGGCTCAGTAGCAGTCTCAGTTTTTGTTTACTTTAATGGCAGTAGGAGATGTTAAGTACATTGCTGGATTGTATTCTTTTGATATCACATGTACAAAACAAAGTAGCTTTGATATAAACAAATTAATTCTCAATTATCTAAATAATGAGAAAGTCCTAATATGCTTAAAGAAACCTCAAAAGATTATAACGCAATGATACCCAGCATTGCCCATAGCAACGACCTATAATAATTTATTTAGCCTAGCCTTTGGATATATGTTTTTTTAATTTACCCCCCCACCCCCGCCCCACCCGCCAAGGGAAATAGTTTGAAAAACTCTTTGAGTATTTGACTTCACTTAGTTTTAGTTAATTATGTACCCTGAGGGTTAAGTTTATCAAGATGTGGTAAATAACTACCACTGGTAGTTATTTCTAATTTAGTAATGTCTCCTGTAATGTTAAGAATTTTAATCAATCAGAACTAATTGCTTTAGGATGTCATTGATATATAAAGCTCCACAATTAGAGGATTTTCTTTCCTTTTTTTTTTTTAATAAAAATGTCTTTTTTTTTTTTTTTTTTTTAAATCTGGCCTCATAATTTTTGTGTATTTTTATTTTGTATATTTTATTAAGAGATTCCTTAAATTTAATCTGGGAAATGTCTCCTATAAGATTTGAGGAGCAAAAGAGATTACCAGAAATCCTTATCAGTAGAGTTCTATCCATCTTTATGTCTCCATGTACAGCAATAGTGCCATTGAAAGGGAACAATTGAGTTAATTAATGTAATCATCCAGACTGCCCCAGTTTAGATAAGAATATCTCCTGTTTCTTCTAATGCTCATACAGCAACACTGTTTCCTTGTGCCTGCCTTCAGACCCTGAATTTTGTTATTTTTTTCCTCTAAGCATTTTTCTGTTAACCAGGAGCAGAAACATATGTTAACCAACCAACAAACAAACAAAAAGTCAGGCTGTTCTATATGATTTAGCCCCTTTCATAAGGGAAACAAAATTAGGAATTTACTCTCCTCTTTGCAAAGCTCTATCCAGACTGGAGTCTGCACCAGCTTTCATAGCACTGCTGTTATTTGGGCAATGGTGAATGTAACAGTGGCATCCACATAAGCAGTAACTATAGAGATAATATTCAGTAAGATTCAAAGCTTGGTGTTGAAATGCCACAGCAATACTGGTCAAAGGTTTTGCAGTAGATATGTTATTTTATTTTCTTAAACATGACAGAAACACAGGAACTATTATAAATATTCACTACAATGTGGTACCTAGGATGGTATCTCTAAGAAAGCCTGCAATAAGATACGGTAGAATGAGAAAAACGGAATGTGTTTTAATTCCAGTGAGAAGATGATCAATGCATCATTGTATTGTCTTAAAATATGTGCTGGAGTGACACTTCAGAAGAAAATTAGAAGTAAGAATCCTTGAAAGACGTGTTAAGGAACACTATGCACGTACAAACAGGAACATTAGAGCTATAGAGACTTTAAGAGCTGTGAATGTTGTCATAAATACATAGGAATGCTTTAGCTCCATTACTGCTGTTCTCTCCACTGATACTCCATTACAAGGTTGAATCTTTTTTCAGATCATGAAAAAATAACAAACTAAAATAAAATAAAAAAATGAGGGGAGAGAGGCTTTCATGAGTAGGAAAAAGGTTGATTGTGCACTTCATACAGGAGCCATTCAAGAATGATTAAATACAAGTACTTTGTCATCAGCATTTACGTATGAAACCTTGAAATATTTTGTATAAGTCCATGTTTGAAGAAAGACTGATTAGTATTAAAGAATTAAGAGTATTCTTTTATTTAGAATTTGATAACAAAGAATCCTAGAGCAGAATAAAATTCATCATTGAATGTTGAAGTTTATCCTGAAGAAAACTGGCAGTCCCTATCAGTGCCACAGTAGTAACTTTTATGAGCTAAAACAATCAGTGTGTGAGTGTATTTCAGTGTTGCTAAAAAAAGAGCAATTCATAAAAATCAGGCAAGTTTTGACTCTCCAAAAGTCTGAATAAGCCTCTAGAATGCTTCTCAAAGGATCTTGGTTGTATCCATATTCGATCCCAAAAAACGTTCATAAAAAGGGTAAACTAAATTGCTTTAAGATTGAAAGTGATAATTAATTTTCTCTGTTTATCTGTGCTGCAGGGTCATATATAGATGAAAAACACATTGGTATAAATTTATCCCCATGGAATTTATAAGTCTCATGATTACCACATTTCTATTCAGGCTCTCTGTGTTTCTCTGTTTTTCACTGTGTGATACGTGCATTGCATTATTTTGCTACAAACTCTGTGCTTCTGTACGTTTATTGAACGTATGTATTGTGAATATGTGTATATGTTATATTGAACACATACAGAATTAAAATATATACATATTAAATATATCACACAACAAAAAGTAGAGAAGCATGGGGTTTGTAGTGAAAGAGTAAAGTTTGAAGAAACCAGTAGCTGTGGGAGTCAAGCACCACTTTCTCCAAAAAATAAATTTCCTCATTAGTATATAATAATAGGATTGAAAGAGCTTCCAAATCCTGTGATGGAAAAGTGTAGAAATCTTCATATGTGTATCTGAGCAAACAGATTGTTTTTCTTTGTTTATTTATTTATTTATTTTTGGTGACTTTAAAATCTCAGTTGTAAACAAAGGAACCAAAGATAGACTGAGAAGCAATGGTGTTAGAATTTTTCAGGTTGATAAAAAGATTTCAATGAGAAGAGAGGGAAAATGCATCTGGAAGTAATGCAGTACAGCACTGGGGACATAGCAGGGCTAATTTCAAGACAGTATCAAGTTTAGCACTCCAGGAGACTTCTGAGACTTCAAAAAATGGTGATTCTATAATTTCTGTGGGCAAACTGTTCCTGTGAGTGTGTGTTGAACCATTCTGTCTTTGATGTGTTTCTTCCTTATGCCCAATTAGGTTTCCCCTTTTTGCAGACTGTGACTGTTCCTCCCGTCCTTTTGCTGTGCAGCTCTGAGAATAATCAGGCTCATCTCCTCTGTAGCCCCTGTTTAGGTGCTGTTAGGTTCACCTCCTCTCTTTTCCTTCTCCAGGCTGAAAAAGCCCAGGTTCTTTACTTTCCCCTTGAATGTAATCTTTATTATTATTAATATTTTATTTTTAATTTTATTTTTTATTTCTTTATTCATATTCTAGTAATGACGAACTTCAAATACACAAGACCCTTACTTTTACCAAGGATAATACAGTGAAATGTAATAAAAGTTGATTGCTACATTTGAAGATGTACAATGAAAGTGTAGATAATGAAAGCATTATATAGAGTTCAATTCTTTTATTTTGAGTTCTGAGGATGTTATACACTTGTATTTTCCTATGTTTAATAGAATCGTGAGTTTTAGAAATCAGATGACATCCACCCATTCGTTCTGTTAAATGCATGCAGGAGTAATTCCTTTTATTTTATTTTTTTTAATGCTTTTCTTCCTTCCATTAGTTTTCTTCAGTTCCATGAATTCATAAGGTCAGGTAGTCACTGCAATATTTTGTTTCCTTTTTATTTCAGTCAACAATAAGCCATATCAGTATCAAAATATGCATGGATTTTGTGAATTTTGCTTCTGCTGTTTTTGGTACTTTGGCAGTGTTGGCAGAAGAGCCTACCCTGCTAAATACTGCACCTGTGCAAGCCATGCTAATACAGTTACACTACAGAAGCTCTGTATTATATCAATTTCTGTTGCAGGTATTATGCTAGGCAATCTACATTTTTTTGGTCAACATTCTCTCATTCCACTAATACACTTCAGATCTGATCATCAGGGATCAAAGATTTGTTGATTTATGTTTATCATTTCCAACTTTCAGTTAAACATAATTTAAAAAAAAAAAAAATAATAACCTTTCTTTGTATTCATTTATTTCATAGCCCTGATAGTCCTGAAAATTCTGTTGCTCTGTCCCAGTTTTTCCTCTGGTTTGCAAAGCATGCAATATTTGCATTTTCAGCAATGGTTTTATCTGTTTGTGACTACCAGCTAGGAGCTGAGGTCATGCTTTGTCTCAGTGAGACATATCTTCCTGAGTCCTAGTCTGAACACTGCAGAAGATGGTCTCTAGGCTTGCTAAACAGCTTCTGGGCTTCACTTGCTTCACAAATTGTTCATTACTAGCACCTGTGTCACAGAAGATACGGACTCTTATTGACCTTATCCTGAGTGTTTTTCTGGTCCTAAAGTCTTATATATCAAAAGCAGTGCATGTTCAAAATAATAGCTTCATCATATTGTGACTGTGTTTCATAGATTTTTTTTTCTCCCAGGTGAAGCTCATTTTATGAGTTCCATAGAAGTATAATACTTCTTTTTCCTATATGACTTTGATAATGGTTTTTGCACACGACACATAATCTAGACACTGTTTATCTTTTGGTTTCTCTTTATTCTCTTAAAAGACCAGTTAAAAAACAGAATCATGCAAAACAAACAATTTCTGAAGTGTGCCCCTGCTTTATCATCATGAAAGATGTCTGCGCTGGGGAACACTATCAATACTCACATATCTTGCAGGGCAAGCAGGCGATCAGGCCCAGTCAGCATGGGTCTGATATGTCAGCATGGGTCAGCATATGAAAGGCAGATCCTGCTTGACGAACCTGATCTCCTTCTATGACAAAGTGACGCACTGGGTGGACGAGGGAAAGGCTGTGGATGTGCTCTACCTTGACTTCAGCAAGGCTTTTGACACCGTCTCCCACAGCATTCTCCTCAAGAAACTGGCTGCTCTTGACTTGGGCTGGCGCACGCTTCGTTGGGTTAGAAACTGGCTGGATAGCCGGGCCCAAAGAGTCATGGTAAATGGAGTCAAGTCCAGTTGGAGGCCGGTCACTAGTGGCGTTTCCCAGGGCTCGGTGCTGGGGCCGGT
This sequence comes from Aythya ferina, assembly GCF_964211825.1. Taxonomy (NCBI): domain Eukaryota; kingdom Metazoa; phylum Chordata; class Aves; order Anseriformes; family Anatidae; genus Aythya; species Aythya ferina. Next base: position 97,701,395 of record NC_140298.1, on the reverse strand, counting down.
CCTCTTTAATATCTTCATCGATGATCTGGATGAGGGCATTGAGTGCACCCTCAGTAAGTTTGCAGATGACACCAAGTTAGGTGCATATGTCGATCTGCTCGAGGGTAGGAAAGCTCTGTAGGAGGATCTGGATAGGCTGGACCGATGGGCTGAGGTCAACTGCATGAAGTTTAACAAGGCCAAGTGCTGGGTCCTCCACCTGGGGTGTAATAACCCCAAGCAGAGCTACAGGCTGGGAGATGAGTGGTTGCTGAATATGAGCCAGCAGTGTGCTCAGGTGGCCAAGAAGGCCAACGTCATCCTGGCTTGTATCAGAAACAGTGTGACCAGCAGGGCTAGGGAGGTGATTGCCCCCCTGTACTCGGCTCTGGTGAGGCTGCACCTCAAGTACTGTGTTCAGTTTTGGGCCCCTCGCTACAAGAAGGACATCGAGGTACTTGAGCGGGTGCAGAGAAGGGCGACGAAGCTGGTGAGGGGCCTGGAGAACAAGTCCTACGAGAAGCAGCTGAGGGAGCTGGGCTTGTTCAGCCTGGAGAAAAGGAGGCTCAGGGGCGACCTTATTGCTGTCTACACGTACCTTAAAGGAGGCTGTAGCAAGGTGGGGGTTGGTCTGTTCTCTCACGTGCCTGGTGACAGGACAAGGGGGAATGGGCTTAAGTTGAGCCAGGGGAGTTTTAGGTTAGATGTTAGGAAGAACTTCTTTACTGAAAGGGTTGTTAGGCATTGGAACAGGCTGCCCAGGGAAGTGGTGGAGTCACCATCCCTGAAAGTCTTCAAAAGATGTTTAGATGTAGAGCTTAGGGATATGGTTTAGTGGGGACTGGTAGCGTTAGGTCAGAGGTTGGACTCGATGATCTTGAGGTCTCTTCCAACCTAGAAATACTGTGATTCTGTGATCTTGAAACAAAGTAAGTTTTGAATATACAACTGTATTATCAGTAAGCTAATCTTTAAGTTATTACAACAATTAACATCAAAAGGTGTAAGGCAAACATTCCATCAGAGGGATTCTGATTTCTGCAGTAGACAGAGTGCTGTGCAGATTTATTCACATGAAACTCATTACAGCCAAAGTAACTAAATTTCAACTAATCTGTTAAATATGAATTCAGTATACAATTGCTTAGAACTGTAAACATACTCTTGCATGAGACACAGTACTCACACTATCTTCCCAGACTGTGTCTAATTTCTCTAAGCTGGAAACCACTTGTTACCTGTAGTAGGAATATCAATGAAGTGTCAAAAAAGCAAAAAACCAAACCCACCCCTCAAAAGAAACAAACAAAAAAACACCACCAACAACAAAAAAACACAAAACAAATGCCAACAATAAACAAAAACAAAATTACCCTAAACTTTTAAGAAAAGATTGCATTCTCCTTGAGAGATGCTGTTCACTTAAGCCATCTTTTGCAGGAGTGGACTTTTGGTACTTATGTCCCTCTTGGATCGTGATTTATGTCTATAACTGACAGATTAATTCTCACAGGTGAGAATGTTCCTTCAAGACTTTGAGTTTCTTGATGACTCTGTTCCTGTTTAGCAGTACTGAAAATGGAAATCTTTACTGCTTTCAGTCCCTCTACCATGCAGCAGCCACTGATGGGTGTTGAAAATTGTACTTGCTGCCTTTTATAGGCCATTGTTCCTCAAAATAAGGCTGACTTGGGAAATCAATGATTTAAAGAGTACAAGTTTTGGAGTTGTTTAAAAAAATAATAAAAAAAAAAACAACACCAAATACCTGCTTTTATATTTGACAAATAATCTTTTTACTGCTTTTTATTTTTATGGACATACTATTTATGAGCCCCAGTGATGGAGCATCACGCAACTGCGTGATGCTATGTGAACATGTCAACACAGAATAAAAGGTGGTACCTCCCTAAAATACTAGGAAAAAAAAAGTTACATTTGACTGGCATTTCAGCCGGTGTAAGTACTTTATTAGAAAATAAGTACTTTATATTACTTTATTAGAAAATCAGTACTTTATAGAAAATAAGCATTTTCTGTTAATGGAGGACTCAGGCAGATATGTCTCACTGAGACAATGGTAAGCATAGCCTCAGTTCCCAGCTGATAGTCATAAACAGATAAAACCATTGCTGAACATTGAAATATTCACTTGTTCAGTTCTCTGTTTTTAAGATAGGTAAAGTGACTGTTTTAAGCCTGTTCTTGCTATTCTTATTCCACTGAAATACACTGCATAGTTGTAATGATATATATGACAGATGGTGAAAAGAATGATGAGCTGAGCCTTATTGCTGCTTCTTTGGGTATAATATGCATGTTCTTATTCCTGCTTCCTCACATGCCCTGTAGCAATATTGAATGGAACAGTCTAAATACTACTTTAGAAACCAAAAGGAAAATTTAGAATTTAGGTGTCTAAATCCAGACAAGCAAGCCAGAAAATTTGTTCTATTACTTGCAAAATGAGATGCCTAAATTTTGGATGTAGAACAATAAATTGTTTAAAGTGCTTTTATCGAGGACAAAAGATAACAAATTCTGTTCTCAGATCTAAGGCAGAAATGAACCTCACCTACACTTCAGTCCTAGAGGCACTTCAGCTTAAGTACTCAAAATTTCTGGGGACAGTACTAAATCAAGCAGGAATAACTGTCTCATTTGAAATTGTGAATAGTAGTGAATCTCTCTCATGTAACAGTTATAAATTAATATTTTAAATTTCCTACAGTTGTTCCTAGTCACCATGGGATTGCATGGAGGGAAGTTTTACAGCCAAGAAAATAAGAGTTAATTGTCGAAAGAGAGAAACCAAGTAAGAACTATTCAGTGATAATGTTCTCCAGGAAGGGAGGCAGGAATAGAGGTTGTACCCCTTAGTTTATTTCTACTGTTTTTATCCAGGTTATAGATTCTTCAAAGAGGACACACACAAAAAAGGAACATAAACTTGAGTGAAGTATGTTAAATCGTATCACTAACTATCAATGAAAATCTGTGAAAGCCTTGCTGGTGATACTTGTCTGTAACAGGAATTTACCCTGACATTAGCCTGGGTGTTGCTGGGACTCCAATGAGATGTAATGCCATGTTTGAGTGATGTTATAATGAATGAAGTCTAGTTATTTTATGGCAAATAATCACTGCTGAAAATCTTTCTAACTTTTAAGAAGAAAAAGGCAGTAAAAGTTGGAAATGTGAAATAACATTTTTAATATTTGAAATTCCTTTTTTTTTTTTTTTTTTTTTTTTCCATTTGGTTAGAATAGAGTGAATCCTAGTGTTTCACAAAGTTTTTGTGTCATAGTAAAGATGTTCTAAGAAAAGGAAAAAGACGAAAATTCAGTTAAAAAACACACAAACAGATAACCAGCAGGAGACAGAAGACACTTTTTTTTTTTTTTAAAAAAAAAGCTAAGAAAAAGAGGCAAACCACACAGTATTAGTGACCACTCAACATATATCAAAATGGTTTCAATGTTGATTTGTTTCAAATAGCTGCTTTTCTTTCAGTCACAAATTCACTGTAACATTGTAGAAGAGACACTTCAGCCCAGTTAGGGATGACTTTATAAACAGAGGGGAGAAGAGCAAGCTAATGAAAAACAACCACAACTGCCAAAAGAAAGAGACAATGGACAAGGAACATTATGAGGTGCCAGGTATATACATCAGGAACTCCCTAATTATGTATTGTGAAAAATACAGGATATAAATCTTCCCAGGACACTTGTACATCCTTTTTCTCCTCAGTCTTTTCTTTCTTGAGGACAATTCTTGGTGTAAGAATCTGAGTTCTTAACTGTGGTAGAAAGTCCCAGAGAACTCCTGCAAATATTTGCTCTATTGCACCCATCCATTCCACTGAAGCTTTTACTAGAGGAAAAATTCTTCCTCACCCTAAGATGGCTCACTGTTCTATTTTGTTCATCAGTTAAACCTGCCTTCTGATGCAATCATTTTGGTAACTTCATTTGTGAAGTTGCCTGTATTACAGGTACCAGGCTTGATTTCTTTATGCTTCTTTGATGGTATTAACAAATCTTTTCCTTTTGATTAATTCTATTTCTGTCTGTGGTGTTTTCTGAGTTTGAAGTAGGCAGTCTGTGTTGTGGCACGTGAAATCTTTTAACTACCTGGCACAAACCAGGGTTCAGACAGAGCCCCATGCCATTGCTCTTTGTTGGAAAGGCAATGAAAAGAAACACTCTGAATTATGGGGATGATCACTTAGAATAGACTGGAGAGCAGTGAAGAAAGTTTGAAGACTTCTGCAATTATGTAAGTGCTACAGGAAAGCAGATTTAGCTGAGGTGATTATGCAAAAACTGTGATGCAATCTGTAACTGAATCATATGTTGGGACCCAGATAGAGAACACTGAAGGAGAAGGTAGGAAACAGATAAAGAAAAGGAAAAAAATATAGGTAATCAAAATGTTATCCTTTGTCCTTGGAGGTTTCATTTAAGAAAAAAAGAAGAAAAAAAAATCATCCACAGAGTTGGATATGTATAGTTCTATATATATAGTATATATAGATAGTATATATAGATAGATACATATATAGTATATATCTTCTTATATATAGTTCTGCTTAGGAGTCTGTCTTTCTCTGTAATACTATGTCTATTTGCTTTTTATATTTATTTTTATTAACCTATTCTCCTTTTTCAGTACAATACGGAGAAGTTTGCATAGGTAGAAAAAAATAAGGGGACCTCTTGCTTCTGGGTAAGTAGCAAAGAACTGTTGAGAATAGAAAGAATGAATCATGAGCAGGTGAGTGGTTGTTCTTTTGCATCTTTGCAATAGTCTTTCCTCTGTTTTGTAGGTTAGGGGAAAAATAAATGTAATAACAAGGCTATGCTCTGCTTGCATACACTCACTGAAACAGGCTCCCTTAGGAAGTGTTCACAACATTAAGACTGCCAGAGTTCAAGAAGCATTTGGACAACACTCTCAGACATATGGTCTGATTTTTGGGTAGTCCTGTGTGGAGCTAGGAGTTGGACTTGATTCTTGTGCATCCCTTCCAACTCAGGATATTCTATGACTCTACTTCAGCAGTGTGACAGTTTGTTTTGAACTAAGTACTGTTCTTCGTAGTCTATTACTTTCTTCGATTGCCATAGCACTGTTGAAGTTGGTGTTTTTATTATTATTATTATTATTTAATTAATTATTATTTATTCCTGGCTTGATCACACATCCCCTTTGCTTTGGTCATGTTTCATAAGTTAAATAAATGCTTAGCATCATCTAGGAGCCCGTATCATCTGAGCCTTGCCTTTTTCCCCCTTATTTAAATATATATTTAGAATTCTATTGTTGCATTCTTTTGTTTTTCTTTCATCCCATTATTAACGCTATTTAAAGTCGAAAGGCTTCACTACATTTCAGATTTTCTTTGTTATGGGATATAAACTGTATTCTCTGCTTCATTTTCTCCGGGAGTTTTTAGACCTCTGGAGTTCAGAATAAGATTATCTACTGCTTTGGGATGCAGAAGCTTTATTCCATCCATACTTCTTGTATCTGTGTAGTCTGCTGCTCCATGGCCACTGCATCAGGTGATGCTGTCTCTGAATGCTAATAGCCCTATTTAATTATTTGTTGCTGGGTTCTTTGTGCTGGGTACAACAAAGAGGATGAACTTTGTGATGGTAATTAATATATGTGCGCTATCCAAAAGACTCATAGTTAGGTCAAAGCATCATAAGAGTTGCCCCAGTTTGTACTAACTGATAAATACTTTCTGAGTGACCATAACTGAATCCACTTAAGACTGTTAATCTTCTTACGTACTCTTTCCTACCTCCATAGCAGAGAGTGTGTGCTGGAAACCAGCTGCGCCAGCGTTACAGCTACTTCAGGACTGCCTTCTGGAGGTATGTTGGCAACACAAAATAAAAAGTGTAAAGTGTATTGACACTCCCTATTTTCTTTTCATTTCCAACTGTTCCAAAGGACAGTATTTGGCATGAACACAGATGATAAGGGAAAAATGTGTTGATTTGTAATACACTTTAATAGTTGTTTTTACATGTATATTATTTGTCTAAGTTGCTGCTTTCACACACATGAAATAAAAATATAAATAATCCAGTTTAGATTTGTAATTCTGTTCAGGTAACATGTCTGTCCAAACAAACAAGGACTAAACTGGAGATTTGATTTTTGTTTCTGCCAACATTTTTCTGTGGGACTGGGAAAAAAATTATTTGATCTCTCCCTATTTTGTCTTTTTGGAAGTAGTACTGCAGAACAATATTAGAGAAGCAAACGTAGAACAGAAATTATTCTATTCATTACTTATTTATTAGTTGTGTACATGGAAACCCTGCTGTGTTGCATACATGGAAACCCTGCTGTGAATATCAGTCCAATAGTGACAGTCTTTTAATCTGCTTGTTTGTATATTGAACACTAAAAGCCTTTGGCTCGGCTTTTAGAGGCGATTTTGTCACTTGAACAAGCAAACAGCCACAAAAATGCACCAGGTAGGCAACAGTAACATATTCAGAGCTGGCACTAATCTCCCTAGATGCCTGAGCTCCCTAAGGCGTCTGTGTTTCTACAGCTGGCATTTTCAAAGAAACCTAACTGTTGCTGCCAACAAATGAGCTGATGAGAGCCCTACCACAAGTGGAAACCCTGGGGGCCATGGAAATAAGATTTGTAATGTAGGCAGGAGAATTTCTATCTTGCCATTAATGTCTGATTTTCTAAGTGTCCTCTGAGGGTGCTGAAGACATGTTACTTGTCATGAGTGGAACAGAAAAATAAGGTAGACTGGCCAGAAACCTCCTGCTGTCTTGACATGTAAAACATGTGCCTGAGGTCTCACATCTCCTCACTGCATGTCCACGAGGAGGAACAGATTACATGTGCCAGGGTTATGCTGCTACTGTGGAAAATGTTAGTGATGCAACATCTTCTTTCTGTGTCCTGCCAACTCCTCTCTTCTGCTTGCACTCCTGGTGCACATATGAGCCTGCCATAGCATGGCTGTGAAATTCGGGCACTATGTAACATCTGGATACTATGATAAGAGAGTGATAGCCTGAAGCCAAAAATGAGGATTGTGCTTACTGTATGAGCTTTGCTGGGCTTCTGGAGGCCTATGAAGTGTATGATGTTTCTAATAAGTATTAGAATTCCATTGTTGCCTTTTCTCCTCCACAAATAATTTATCTGAATGGTGGGAAGCAGTCCTATGCCTGAAGTAGGGAGGTATGTCATCATACTGCTTTCTTGGTTGATTTCTATTTTAGAAGCATCTAGCTTCTGACCTATGCAAACCATTGTTTTGAGACAGTGTGAAAGCATCTGTTCTGCAGCACCATGGGAACTGGAAGCAGCATCCGTGCAGTGGTTCCTGTCTAGTACTTAGTAATTACTGACTTGCATATAGAAATATGCCCCTTTGCTGTTCTTATGCTGTTCTTATGTTGTGTTTTAACCCAGCAAGCACCACGCAGCTGCTCATGTATTCACCCTAAGAGTGGGATGAGAGACAAAATCAGGAAAAAAAAAAGGCAAAACTCGTGGTTTGAGATGAAGACAGTTTAAGAGGACCAAGAAAGGAAGGGGAAATATAATAATGATAAAAGAATATATAAATTAAGTGATACACAATGTAATTGCTCAGCACCTGCTGACTGATGTCTAGCCAGTATCTGAGCAGAATGTTGTAGATACTCTTATTTTCTCTATTTGAAGATTATTTTTTCAAATATTTTTGGATTTTTTTCAGAGACATTTTAGTCTTCAAAGCTTTCACTGGAAACCATTTTTGCTGGTGACTATGCAGCAGAAGGGGACATTGTTATTGCTCGGGCTTCCATCAGAGGTATAAAATATACATTAAATTAGTTTGCAAAGATAACCCTTAATGTTATTTAAATGGTGTTTTCAGTCCATAAATAATACATTATGTCTCATCATGTAAAAATAAATATTTTAATACTTTTTTAAAAGTAGATATTGACCCAAGGGCAACAATTCCTACAAAGATGTACATTTTTAATTTGTAGATTATTGACTTAAAGTTTCATTTTAAAACGTACTATAGAATTATTATTATTTTTTAAAAAAGTTTACCATTGTAGTTCTGATATAAAAACAAGCAATGTTTTCCCATGTCTGTGTTTAAAACAATAAAACAAAGAAACTCCAATTAAAATCTAGTAGCTGGAATGTCAAGTTGGAGCCTGGGGCACATTTTTATAATTGATTTATGAACTTCTGAATTTCACCTGCAAAGGAGTTTGTGGTCTGAGATATTCTTCCCCTTTCCTCCTTTTTTTTCCTCCCACTTCCTCTGAATTATTTTGTATCCAATTTAGAATCTTTCTCAGCAGGGGATTTCACATACAAATTTTGCACTGCTTTAAAACGTTTCCTCCGATGCATATTTCATGATTTTCTTATTCTCAAAACCCCAAGCCTTCTTCACACAAAGTCCTGAGCACAAGCTACAAACCCCTCTGGTATACCTATCAAGCATAAGATAGTGACTTTCCAAAAAACTGCCCATGTTTTTAAGTGATTTGGTAAGCAAAAAGAAAATTTAAAACATTTTTTTTCAGCATAAAAAAAAAAAAAGCATATATAATAATTATCAGAAAGTTACAAGATATGGTCTTATGATAGCTACAGTTGGGGATATTTAAAACTTTTACAGTTTCTTGACAAGGTCAGTTCTCTTCCTAAACTGTCATCTGGAGTCTGTCTAATGAATTCAGCAATCCCTTAGTCATACAAAGAAGGTGAGTATTGATCATTTCTAATGACAGAAGCTCTAATGTTAGTGTGCTGAACTTGGGTTTGCAAAAAGCCAAGTTCAGTGCTGTTACTACACCAATCTTCCAATTGAATGTGGACAAGTCACTACTATACATATACATATATATATATATATATACACACACACAGACACGAACATGTCTTTACAGGGATTTTAGTGTCTTATTTCTACTAAGGTCTAGAATGTCTGCTTCAAAAGTTAACCAGCAACCGGTAATTACTGCATATTTATTCCTCAAAAAGTGTGAAGAGGATTGATGAATTAAAATTTGAAAATTGACCAACTAAATCTTATAACTCATTCTTTTTTAAAATTATTATTATAATAATAAATATATATATATATATATATACTTGATCAAAGAATCAGCATCTTTCTGGAAATTTAATAATACTAGGCCAGTGATGAATGCATATCTGATTCAAGTATAAATGATGATGAGTTCACAGGTCTAAGCCTTAGGTCTTGGTAGCTAGCGATTGTCAACTTCTTTCAGAATACTGCTTTAGAGTTTGAAAGCCTTTGCTCAGAAATATCACAGAATTAAAAAGGCTAGTTGACTTGTCCGCTTGATTTAGGTCAAAGCCAAATGAAAGGAATACTATCCCTCTTCCTCACATGCTGTCCTATCTCTTAGTTCCATATGGCATAATGCATAATTACGGAAGGGAGTAAAAGGGCTGTTGTGAGCCAAAATTTAAGGCATTCCTACTTTGAACAATGACACTGTTCCATATTCATTGTGTTACAACAACTTCCATATCAAATTTACACATCTGACATAAAAGATAAAATTCAGTCTGGTCTTTCTCTTTGGTTATTGATGAGAAAATATAATATAGGAAAATATGGCTAACAAATGTTGCCTTCCTGATCAGAATTTATTGTACTGAGTGGTATTGCACAAGTATCAGTAAGGGAATAATTTTAACACAGTAGAATTGAATTTTGGTATGTGTTTAGCTCTCCTGTAAGATCAGAGTCCTGGGCAGATCAGTCTTCTGCTCTTCAGTCCAAATTGTGTTAGATTTAAGGAAAAGCTGTATGCAAAATACATAGGAATAAATAGCTAAACAACAATTTCTATTTCCTGGCAGCCAGTTATGTCACTCAAGGCTTAAGCCATGAGTTTCTATTCCTACTACAGAAGGACAGCATTATACAGAAAATAAGGATGCAGCAGACACTGTCAGAAGATAAATTAATCTATTGAGCTTCACCCTGGATAGGAAGAACCCTCTGAGTCAGGTATAGCCATTACCACCACGAGCTGCTATTTGTCACTTTGTCACTGATGAGAATTTCTGAGTGCTTATCCTATCTTACAGTAGAAAATCAAACAGGCTTGCTTAAACCAGCATGGGTTAGTTTCACCAGTCTGACTGCACCACTGCTGACTGAAAGCATTCACAGAATAAGCACTTTGTGCCTGGACTAAGTAAACCCAGTAAATGCTAAGTCCTTAAAGTGTTTCACGTTTGTATAGACTGGGTGACTCCAAAGGCATAAGCAAACAGGTTAAACAGCTACTAGAGGTTTTGTAAACTCACTTGCTTGGTTTTGCACTGAAATGAACTAGGAGGGATCACGTGTTCACTCAAATGGTTTTGATTTGCACTTTCTTTTCTCAGTCCAAGCTATGTGCACCTTCTTCCTGAGTATCTGAACTTCTCAAGGAGCAATATAAGGTTGAAGTGCACCCTTTTGGAACACCCTAATGTTGTGGAGAATAACTAATTTAGTCACATTTTCTCCTTCTCCAGAAGGCTGGATTCTAAACACAGAAGTGATGAGATGGTATAAGCATCAGAGCACAGTGTATAAGTAGAAATGAAATCTTAGTTAACTTGTGAAAACAGAAAATCCTGTCTGCCTAACAAGCTCTGTACTTTCCAGACAGAACTTTCTCCTGTCTTTGTAGCTCTACATCTACCTCCTGATTCAGGAACATGCACAAAAGCCTTTATGCCTTTTTGTATTTCATTATATCCCCCACTAAGCGGACCATCAGCAGTAACAAAACCCAGTCTTCTGCCTAACTTCTGGAGTTCTTTACAGAAAATAAACAACCCCCACATATAATTTTAGTGAAACTACACATCACATATATTCCTAGCACCACAGACACAACTATGTATCTCATATATTTTTTTTTTGTCAATGCCACCTGAATGAATAGTTTCTCTTTTTACATTGGCATATAGAGGGAAGAGAAATGGTTGATTAAAATCTGTAATAGTATAAGTTGAACTTTATGACAAGTTTGTGAAACTGCTAAAATAAGTCATATTTAAAGAATAAAAAAAAAAACCCTCATTTGTCACAGATTTTGTTTGAATTAGGAATACTTTTATGAAGTAAAATGAAAGACTAGCACTCCCCTAAAGCCCATATCCATTTGTTAGTGACTGTTCTATTAGTGACTATTAAGAGTGTACTTATCCTTTTGTTTTTTTCTAAACGTTGTCAGGAAAAGACTTCTCTTTACAGGACATCTGAACATTCTGAACTTCTTTACAGGACATTCTGAACATATTTATAGGATGTTCAGAAGCTGTTTTCATATAGGAAAATAACTTTCTTCTCTTTCCTTATATTGTGGATGAAGGCATAGTAATTTCCTACTGTTTTGTATTGAGGTTGCAATTCTTTTGGGTTGTCAGTAAGAAGGACACAGACACTCCAAGATGTTTAACTAATTTACTGAGTAAATTATGAAAATTACAGAAACGGTGACAGCGATCTGATGTCCTTTCTGGTGTTTGGAATGCTGATGTTGCAGTTGTGAGAAACAATATGTGGCCAATAACACAGGCTCAGGTGAGGATCTCGGTGAAGTAACCTTTTTATTTGTGATTGCAATGGCGGGCATTCTGCAACCACAAGTGTACAGCAGAAGTGTTTCATAACCTTATATCCCCTATTTCCCAATGCTTGATTCCTCCACTGTTTCCTCATTGACTGAGTACCACAGGTTCACAACCTACTCAATGCTTGTTACTATACCATATATGTACAATTTTCTTTGACCAGCCTTTAATTTCTCCTTTTCCACCCTTCTTCCCTCCTCTTCTCCTGCCCCTTCCCCTCCCCCCCTTTTTCCCTTCTCTCATGATGGAAGGGGCCCATGTTCTTTTGTTTTTGCTGGTTCTGCAACAGCTTGCCTTGGTTTTCTTAGCTGTCCTCCTTATTTTGGGACAGTAGGACCTTCCACTGTCCCCTTATCTGCTCAACATATCCCCTACTGTTATGCCTGCACAATCATTTTTGAGTATGCAAGGTTGGTGGAATTTTCCACTGCAAAAACACACCTGTAATTCTCACACAGCACTGGATGAGCTCCTCCTCATGGATTATGACATGTGGAACAGAGTTCCCATCCATGGTGAGGTTCATCAGCTCTAAGTTCACTGGTGCTTTTTTTGCCCTAAATATAGGTTCTTCAGTCACTGACAGCAGCCATATATGGAGTGTGTATGTAACCTTGAACAATTTGTTTCAATACACTTGCCTCAATAAAGATATAGTTCCCAAACAGGTACAAATAATATTTCAGGTATAAGACAAAATGCACTGTCCTTATGATTGAATATATGTTGAATACACGTACATTGATTATGTATTCATGGATAATTAATTGATTAATTATTCTATTGCATACAGTATTTACATGGGGTCTATACTATGGAGGCATACAGCTTTGAAGTCATGGATACTCTTCCATAGCTGGCTAGTATGTGGTCACAGGCTATTCAAAGTGCACCCGTATACATGAGAAGGAAGTAAACATGTAGATCATTGTCTCCTCATACAATAGTTTTCTGGCTGCAACTCTGCACCCACAAAATTATTACCAATGACAACATATAAAGTCAAATGAGAAATAGAGTTTTCAGAAAGAACAACTAAAATTGTGGAGGTGGAATGGAGATGCTGGCACAAGAATACCAACAGTGGAAGTTGATCTTGATATATATTTGATGCTCTATTAATATATATATCAACACTGTTTAACATCTTTATCAGTGACTGGTGCTATTTAATATCTTAACATCTTTGTTGGTGACATGGAAAATGGAATTGAGTGCGCCCTCAGCAAGTTTGCCAGTGACACCAAGCTGTATGGTGCAATCAATACACTGGAGGGAACAGATGCCACCTAGAGTGACTTGGCCAGGCTTGAGAGGTGGACCTGTACAAACCTCATGAAATTCAACAAGACCAAGTGCAAGGTCCTGACTGGATCAGAGCAATCCCAAGCTCAAACAGGGGATGGGTAGAGAATGAATTGAGAGCAGGCTTGAAAAGAAGGACTTAGGGATATTTGCTGAGGAGAAGCTCAACATGAGTTGGCAATGTGTGTTTGCAGTCCAGAAAGCCAACCATATCCTGTCTGCATCAGAAGAAGTGTGGCCAGCAGGTTGAGGAAGGTAATGTCTCTCATGAAACATTACTTGGAGTACTGTGTTCAGCTCTAGGGCCCTCAACACAAGGACATGGATCTGTTGGAGTAGGTCCAAAGGAGGGCCACAACGACAATGGAAGGGCTTGAGAACCTCTCTTATGAAGACAGTCTGAGAGAGCTTTTTTTTTTCAGCTTGGAGAAGAGAAAGTTCTGGGGAGGCTGTATGCTGACCTTCCACTACATAAAGGGGACATACAAGAATTATAGAATCACAGAATAATTCAGGTTGGAAAAGACCTCTAAGATCATGAAGTCCAAACATTAACATAGCACTGCCAAGTCTACCGCTAAGTGATCTTTAAGGTCCCTTCTAAACCAAACCATTCTATAATTCTCTGTTATTTAACTATCAGAAAATATCAGAACTGTAAGAAAAATCACTATGATCTTTGGGGATAGTGACTGAGCAATACACTGTACAGATTTGTAGAGGCATTCACATTCAATATGTCTATCTAACCAGGAAGGAGAAAAAGAAAAATGGATAATGTTTGTTGGGTGATAAATCCATCTTTGATAACTTTGACTTACAAAATCATATATACAAAATATGATGAATAATACAAAATCATGTGGTCAAGAAGGAAGAAAGACAGATATTGCCAAGATAATTGATGAAACCTTATGGTGTAAGGACAAGTAGAGGTTAGATGCAAACATTAAGCACAGATGCAGACTGACAGAAAGCCTCTTTCTAAGTATTAAAGATAAAAAAGGAAAAGTGATAGTTCAGTTCAGACACATTGTTGGTTAATAACTGAAATTATTCTGAAGATGACTGGGAAGTAAAATAACATTTCTCAACAATATCTACTGTTAATGCATTCAAATGCCCTGTTTTAGAAGATATACAGTGTGGAAACTGACTGGTACTAGAATATATGACCGTTGAGTCCCTTCACTGGTGAAGGTAAAAGGCAGAAACTCACACATTCAAAGAATGCAGAATTAGGTCATTCTACCTTCCTCTGTGTAGTTTGCTAACTACTACTGGAAAGCTTCCTCTGAGGTATTAATATAGAGAATGGGCTTCATTCCCACCATTGACAAACACCCACATTTGAGATGAATCTTTGTCTAAAATGAAAAAGTGTTACTATGCAACCAGGATTTTTTTGGATATTTTTTATATCCATGGATAAGATATCCATGGATATTTTTTTCTCTGCTGACTATTTGGACGACTAGTGCTACAAAACTTATTTATCTCTGAGGGTATCTGGTCATTTCTTTAATGGATATTGTAAGAATGACAAGTTTTGTCCTCATATTATCAGAATAATCTTACTTACACCTAGCCAGTGCTTCAGCCAGTTGCTTTTCATCCAGATGTTACTTGCAGCTAGTTGTTGAGATAAGGTGTTGTTTTATGCTCCTTATAAAATAAACTTTGTTATCATTTTCTTTTGGGCATTTCAGTTTTTGCTGCCTCAAAATGCATTTAAGCACCTTTATACAGGTGTTAAACAAGATAAGAATAAAGCTTGCAGGACTCTATAGTTGAGGAGCTGCATGGAAGAACCATTCTGACAATGATACTCTGAGCTAACTTAGAGAAGAAGTTGTGATATAATTCTTGTCTTGCTTTCCTGCAGCTTTAGAAGTGGGGCCAAAATATATGGGAACAATAATAATGGAACACAAGGGAAGGTCCAACAGAATGAGAACCAAAAAGTTTCCCCACAGGTTCCTGCAATGGAAAGTCCTATTGCACCCTAATAAATCTTTAGGGATATATACCTGTGCAATCACCCTCCCACACTGTATGAAATCCACAGTAGAGTTCTCAAATATTGGTATAAATTCTAAGAGGATCATTAAACATTAACAAAGCTATGGAGCTTTCAAAACATTTAGAGTAATTAGCCCGCAGATTTGGAAAATATGTTTACATGCAAGAACATAGATAGAATCATAGAATGGTTTGGTTTGGAATGCACCTTAAAAATCACCTACTTTAAAGGCACCTGCCGTGAGCAGGGACACCTTCCACTAGACCAGATTACTCAAAGCCGTCATACAACCTGGCCTTGAACACTTTCAGGGATGTGACATCCACAGATTATCTGGGCAACCTATTCCAGAGCCTCACCACTCTCCCAGAACTTCTAGTAAAATAACTTCTAGTAAAGAACTTCTTAATATCTAACATAAATCTACCCTTTTTTAGCTTAAAACCATTACTCCCTGCCCTATCACCAAACTCCCTAACAAATAGTCCCTCCTCAGCTTTCTTGTAGCTTCCCATTTAGGTACTGGAAGACTGCTATAAGGTCTCCCCAGAGCCTTCTCTTCTCCAGGCTGAAAAAAAACCCAAACAACTCCCTCAGCCTATCTTCATAGGAGAGATGCTCCAGCTCCTTGATCATCTTTGCAGCCCTCCTCTGAACTTGCTCTAATACTTCTATGTCTTTCTTTTACTGGGGGCCCAGAGCTAAATGCAGCACTCCAGATGGAGTCTCGTGAGAGGAGAGCAGAGGGGGAGAGTCACTTCCCTCCATGTGCTAGCCACATCTCTTTTGATGCAGCCCTGCATGCATGCATATTTTCATTGAAAATAAGATACATATTTGCATTTTAATAATGAAACCAGGACAAGTGTGAAATGTTTTTCTCTGCATTTATAAAAGCTTAACAATTATTTCTTGATCAGATGTAGTACATGCATGTATTTTTGAAAAGATTCTGTACCACATGGAACCCTTTATACTAAATATTTGTCTATGAAAGAAATCATGAGTAACTTAAAATTATGGAAAATGATAAAATATATTAGAATAATAATAACTGTTTTCTATGTGTCTTAATGGAGGATCAAATCATTAATCCATAATAGAAACACATGTAAATTACAATTACTTTCGGTACATCTCATGATTTTACCGGTAGATGGCACTGCGGGAATGGTGATGGCGGGATGAAAACTGGCGTTAAGTACCTCATATTCCACCAAACAGACTACAAAACAATTTTTGTCTCCCACTGGTTTCACCAGTTTAATCCTGTCATACTATGAGTCAGAGTTTCCAGGCATACTTACTACTGCCAATGAAGGATATACTGAAACTGCTGACACCAAGTACTTCATGTAGGTTATGTTATAGAAATAGTAATCTTTTATATTAAATTGCTTGCAGAAGATGCCTTTTTTTTTCTTTTCTTTTTTTTTTTTTTTCCAGAAAGTTTTCTGTCATAATATTTACCTAAATACCATCAGCTCACATGTTTACTTATTTGATGAGCTGTCTAACTGTGATAGCAATCACTAGAGTAGTGAACAGTATTCACAGTGAAATTCAAGTCAGCCCTTCTATCAGACTGTCTACCAGACTATCACTGAAACTAGCTGTATTTTAAAAGAGAGGGTCTTCTGCCCAGGTAACACATTTATTTCCACAGTGCAGCAGCTTTTCTGAAGAGTGAAATGATCTTTTTCTGAGTGCCAGTCTTTGCAACTCATTTTGGGCTCCAGGAGCCAGGTAGGGTTCTTTCCACATCACATATGATCACCAGTAACAAAGTTTCTGAGGTCCAAATTATGCCCTTAGTGGTACCTGTGCAATTGTTTTGCCTGCAAGGCTTTTGAACAGGTGTAGCTATTGGGATGTAGTGAGCAATTCTGCCAATGATGCTCAAGATGGAATAGTATCCAGCTGTCTCAAATAGTTATGTTACTTCCGCAGGGCTAAGAGAAATAAAAAAGCAGTAAGTATTTATTTTTTGTCACTAAAGTCAGCAGATATAAGTCTAAAAACACATGAAATTTAATCTACTCAGAGGTTTAGTGCAGTGAGTACATATACTTGAAATAAATATTTTCCTTTAACACATTACTAACATTGGCTACAAAGTATTGTCCAAGCATGTAGTGAAAGAAGGGGGCTTGTGAGTTTGAGTCTGTCAACTTGAAAAGTAAACCAGCCAATGGTACTGGGTTAACAGTCTAAATGGCAAAGTGAAGCCTAATTGGGCCCTGCAGCACTTCCACTGATGGATGGCAGGACCAACATGCCTTCATAGGTGGAGGTCAAAGATCTGTCTGAGCCCAAACGGTTCACTGGTTTAATTGGTTCAGGCATACCAGCTTTTCTAGCCAGCAAAAAGCAAGTGATAAGGCCAGCAGCATAAATGACTGCCTTTGGCTCCACAGAATAAGCAATCAAACACCCGTTTATGGCCGGGTCAAATGATGACAGACTTCAGGAAGAATTTGGAACGATTTTCAATCAAATAGACTGTATCTGCAGAAGGGTGCTGTAATGACCATCATGCAGCTGCTATATCCCTTGTGATATTGCAGTCATAGCTGCAGTCCTGTAGCCACAGTTTTCCCACTTCCTTTGGCCAGCTCTTTGATTTGGGGACTCAACTTACACAAGTCTCCATCTGGTAATAGATACCAGAAGAGCAATGATACTGAAGAAGACTATAAAGCAACCAGCACCAGTCTTTGTCTCAGTGCTGTGGCATTTTCCATTTCCAACAGAGATTCTGGATTTTGTTCTATGCTACCACTAAACACCCTTCCCCTCTGAAGCATGGGTTGTGAATTAGTGCATATTTTTTCTTTTCTTTTCTTTTCTTTTCTTTTCTTTTCTTTTCTTTTCTTTTCTTTTCTTTTCTTTTCTTTTCTTTTCTTTTCTTTTCTTTTCTTTTCTTTTCTTTTCTCTTCTCTTCTCTTCTCTTCTCTTCTCTTCTCTTCTCTTCTCTTCTCTTCTCTTCTCTTCTCTTCTCTTCTCTTCTCTTCTCTTCTCTTCTCTTCTCTTCTCTTCTCTTCTCTTCTCTTCTCTTCTCTTCTCTTCTCTTCTCTTCTCTTTTTTTTCCTTCATGGATCAGGCCATGCATCACATATTTTGGATTCAATGTCATTTCATAAATTATGTTTTGTTTGCTTGATAAAAAATAGAAATGAATCTCTCATTGACAGATAGGGAAATCTAGACAATCCAAAATTTTATTAACTACTACAAAAATTAATTAATTTTGCTATTGTTCATTAAATACACTAAGAGCATATTGAAATTTACAAATAAGATATGCTTAAACTTAATAAATTATAAAATAAGAGTTGCATTGTTTCAAAAGCAGCAGTTACTATTACTGAAAGCAGCAGTTACTATTACTGATCTTTTTACTGCTTATGTCTATGTTAAATGTCATTATAAAATGCTACTTTCGATGGGTGTTTTTTGTTGTTGTTGTTGTTTGTTTGTTTGTTTGTTTGTTTTTCCTCCAGTCATTAAAGGCAGACTCTTTTCAAAGGTGCCCAGTAACAGGACAAGTCCAAACTGAAACACAGGAGGTTCCATCAGAACATGAGGAAACTTTTTTTTTCACTGTGTGGGTGATGCGGCACTCGCACAGGTTGTCCAGAGAGGTTGTGAAGTGTCCATTCTTGAATATATTCAAAAGCGATCTAGACATGGTCCTGGGCAAGCAGCTCTAAGTGACTCTTCTTGAGCAGGTGACTTGGACCAGGTGACCTCCAGATGTGCCTTCCAGCACCATCGCTCTGTAATCACTGAACAATAGTGTACTGGCAAACTTCAATGTGAGCCAGAGAGGCCCTTGAATTCTATCTGCTTTGCAGACTTTCCCTCTCTTTATGGATTTTGCGTCTTTCTAGCTAATATTTGCCTGATATGTTTTGGATCACTAGTATGCAGTGTTTAGATCACTATATGCAGTGTTTTCCATCAAATGACTAGTATAATAACATTATTTTTTCCATTGCACCTTCAATACATTTTTTTTTTTTGACTGTTAATAATGTAAAATGTTTCAACTCCTTCCATTTCAATCACCTGAAACACTGAAGCGCACATTTTCTCAAAAGGTATCAACAATTTTGCATTGGTTATTTCCACTTCTGGAATTAATTTAGTTTCCTTTATTTTTAGAGATCACAGATCACAGGATCACAGAATGGTTGTGGTCAGAGGGGATCTCTGGGTGCCACGTGATCCAACTCTCCTGCTCAACAGGGCTACCAGAGTAAGAAAGATATTCACAACTGAACTAAATAATTATGAAAGTTAAATTAAGTCTTAATCATACTAAAAAAGAAATCCACAATATTTCATTACTAGATAATTTTTAGACTAACTTATTGAGGATCCTTGTCTATTTTAAACATGACTTCACGGTATTGAATCAGATACAGGGTTTATCTAGCTTAGTATCCATAGCGATCACCCTTTCCTCATTCATTCTTAACATTTTTGTTTTTCTAAGTGTATTTATACATCAGGCCTCTTCTCACATTAAATTTTTACAATAGTGGTTAGATAATTTGCTTAATTGTGTTGATGATACAATAATGAATTTTGAATCTTGCTAAATATTCATGCAGGTCTTTTTCTTCCTTCAAAGATAGTTTCCATGAATCAATATTCAATACAAAAAGCATTTTTTTTCTTCTGTGTGTGTGTTTCTGTAGTTTGTTTGTTTTTGTCACTTTGCCCATCCATCTAGCTTCTCTAGGTCCCTCTGATGAGGCTGACAGTACAGCATGGACTTGACCATCTTATGCATCTTTCTGCCATCTGCAAATGTTGCTTCTCACTACTCATCCTCTTTCCAGATCATTAAGCATCATGACACCTACTCTTGAGCCTTGAGGCCTCTACTATTAACCTTTTGATAAGACTGAAAATTGGCTATTTAATCCCACTTTCTACTTTCTGTCCCCAAGCTAAGTTTTGATCCATGTTACAAATTTGGGCTATGACACATCCTAGTGAAGTGAATGGAGGTGCTATAAAGCTGGAAGCTAGGTATGTGCTCAAGCTTCCTGTTGAACTCCAGCAGACAGAAGAAGTCCTAACTTATAAACAATAAAAATGTTTTTAAAATTATGTGAAGAAATATTTCCAAAGCAGAGTTTCCAAAGCAGCCTGAAAATCTTTTTGTCTACATGTAACTGGAGTAGCTTCTATCTGCTAATATTCTGTTAGTGAGAAAATAATAAAAAATGATTAATGAAAATGAAAACAAAAACAAAAACAAAACAAAACAGTGAGAAAATAATAAAAAATCTTTAATATACCTTTATATAAAACTGAAGCTCACTATTTTTTACTTATTGGAAAAAAAATAAATAAGAAAATGTGCTCATTTTTGATAGTTTCCCAAAGCTTAAGTTAGCTGGGTTTACATACAGAGTCTTCTTTTCACTTCATGGCTGCACCATGGAGGAATATTTCCATGGCAAATAAAGCTGTGTTCCTCACAATCAGGAACCAACAATTCTGAAAATAAATAGGTCAGTGATGCAGAATTACAATCTGTATTATATGAGACCAGAAACAAGCTTTGGTGGGATTTTAATTTTTATTGTATTAGTTTTTATTGGAGAGCTTTTTGTTCCTGATAAAGAAAATTAAATGCAGTAAAAAGTAAATACATCTATGACAGCCTAACATTTCTGAACTGTCAGTCTTATGTCAGGGTTGGTTCTTTATTCCAGTACATTAACAGGACTTAAGTCACATGGTCTTAGCGTGCTGGCTCCAAACCTCTTTGTCAGAGTCCACTTACAATGAATAAGTTTATGCAAGATCCTTTTCTGTGTTTGACTTTTCAGTGCTAGTACACAAAGAGAAGCATTGTCTCTTTCTTGTGCAGTTTCTTTATGTATTTTTTCTCTCATTTCCTCATAATATTTGTGTTGTTTAACAGCATTTGTTTTTTTGTTTGTTTGTTTTCCCTTTACTTCTCAATATCTCAGCACCTTAACTTTCTATAGGAAGACATCTTGTACAAGTCAGTACAGTTGCAACTTTCTGTATAAGAAGACCTAGTTATACCTGAAATTATATATCTCATGTGTCGTTTGACAGAATTGAATACTCTATGAACGCAGAAGAATGTGTATTCTTAACTCATGCTGGTTATCCCTTGAAAACTACCAAAGTAGAAAAGCTTCAGGAAAGACAATGAAATTTTAAAAAGCCTGATGAAAAATTTCAAATCTCCCATGATTGCCAGCTCCATTAGTTTGATAAGTTGACAAATACATTCTCTTGGAAATTATATTTTCACTATTTTTATAAATAAGGCCATATGTTTTAAGATCATATTTAAGATAAAATCAGTAAAGGACTTTGTATAGGGCCAGTAAGCTACAATAATTTTAACCTTCTTATTAACAGTGGACACCAAGCCCTCAGAAGTGCAAAGACAGCTCATAAGAAGGATCTTATACATATAGGTGTAGCTTTTCAAGTCACCAACCAAGTATCAGATGATGTTCTCATAAATTTCTGCTGGATGGATTTCCTGTCAGTCCAAGGGGAAAAAAATAAAAATCAAGCCCCTTAGACTTCGTATTTGGGGCTTCAAACATATAAACTATTGATCTTTATGGCAACTATGGTCAGAAAGTCTTAGCAAATACAGAGATTCATAGAGCCAGACGTGCAAACTAAGAAAGGCAGGGGCCACTAGGACAGGCAGTCATGGACCTCATTTGACTTGGTTACATTTCCATAACTCAGGAGAAAAGCTTATCTAACGATGCTTGAAGGAAAACATAAGGTGAGACTGGATATGCCTGTGGGCTGATTGTTTTAAAAGCCCTTTGCCTGCTGTTTTGTTCCAATTGCTGAGCAAACAAGCTAACAAACCCTCAAACAACTTTGTTTAATAGCTGCTGATCAGCAATGTGATGCTGGGATTTCAGAAAGTGGCTATGAGAGACAATCACTGGGGTAAGAATTTACATAAACAGAAAAAGAAAAAGGCAAAAAAAGTCCTCTATCTGTTTTGAGGAATGGGCACGGTATTTGGGATGCAGTCTCTCATTCAGAGAGACTGTTAAAGCCAGGACTGTAAAAGCTAGAAGATTGCTAAAACCAGGAAGGGACTATGTCACTTGCTACATGCCCAATTTCGTATAGTTTTTCCCTATCCTGGGCACAGGATACTAGAATACATATGTTGCTATGACTAGATGTGTCAGTATTTTATATTCAGTTTGAGTGAAGAATGTTTAAATTCTACCCAAAGACAAAGACCAAAAATTTCAGGAATTTATTCAGAGATACTGAAAAGACAAAGGTGCAGCTAGCTCAGTAACAGTGGCGAAAGGGCAAAATACTGTTTTGACATTTTCTTTTGATGCATGCTGGTACATATGTTTCCACTTCACAACATGCTGCCTCTGCTATTTTAGTTAGAAAGCTGAAACTGCCTCATCTGTCATAGCCATTCCCTTAATAGCCTTATAATTCCATATTTAACAGTTTTTTTTTTTTTCTTCCCTGTGTACTCTGCATTATGCTTAAGTAATGCTTAAGTTTCATCTTTCTGGCCCATTGTTCCTCAAAATAGAAATGGAAGAAGTATATCCATAGTATATACATATATATATACACAATATATATATACTATATATATATATAGTATATTAATACTATGTAGTATAATTTAGTATTAATGACCAGTTCAAGAAAAACAGTCATATCATAGGAGTGAAAATGAAATACTGCCCATTTTCCTCCCCACCAGAGAGAGAACCAGTTCTTCAAACATATACCCAGAGTAGAATACCTAGCAGTATTATGAAGCTAACCATGGGGAGATGAAAAAATGTAGCTTTATCACATCTCCAGCCATCTGCACTTAGAACCTGCATCCAACTCATAATTTATAAACTATTTTTGACTTTTATCCTTTTCATCTAGAACTGTTGTGTATTAAAGCTGATGGTGGAGAAAAAAAAGTGTATTACTGAAATTCCTAAATGTGGAAACATAAGAAAATACAGACTCAACTGAAGATTTTCTTAAAGTCAATGCCTCCTTTTATATTACTCAAATAAATGTGAAGAAAGCAGCTTTCTATGTTCACAGGAAAGGACTGGGGCATCCACATTTTAGCTTGGCTGGACTCAGTTACAATATAAAACCACTACCTCTATGTTCAAAGCTTTTTATCCATAGAAAATCTGCAGCAATTTGAGAAGATGATGGTACAGGCTTCTTCCAAAGGAGAGGAACTGACCAAAATGACAACTAAAGAGCAAAGACAAAACAACTCCTTAGAACATGAAAGGGGAGAAGACAGTAGCAGAGCAAAAAAAAAAAAAAAAAGGCAGTATTACTAAGGCAAGGACCTATTTTTGCAAGTTTGAACATGGTCTTTTCACTGTAATGAAACAATTTTGGAGGAAGTTTGAATCTTAAAAAAATGCTATTGTGATGTTATTGTTTTGTATTGTTCGTTGTTACACTGCAGTACTCAATGCTATTGCTTATCCATTCCTGCTTTCTAGCTGTAATTAATGATATTACACAAACTTCACTGTGTAAAACAAGTAAGCAATTTTTGGTAAACAAACAAAAAAGTGCATGTGCAAATTAGAGGCAAAAACAAGATGAGATCCAAAAGACAATTATATTCTTGAATCCAAGAATGCAACAAACCTATGTTTGAGTGTCCACTCAATAAAAAAAAATCAGAGGTTAAAGTTCTGCTATAGGGATCATCATAGTTAAGTGACATGATGATAGTTCAGGATCATCAGTTCAGCTTCCACCTTTATTCCTTCAGCTGCTTGGGATTCACAAAATATGTGGGTGCTCAAATCTTGTGAAGGTGTCCAATGACTGTGATGTTATGCTGTTGAAGTTCTATATTTCACTACTCTCGCTTATGGTGAATCTTAGTTTATGCTGCAGAGTCACCATTTCAGTAGGAGGGGATGATACTTTCCCTGTCACATGTGGAGAAGTGTCTGCAGTCTAATATTTAGTACACTCACATAGGAGACAGAAGATGTGAGGTTAAATCTGATCATGCTGAGCAGAAAAATGACCTTGGGTCTTTAGTTTTCTGAGCAAGTGCTCTGATCAAGGGACTGAAATACCAGAGGTCAGCAGGAGAACCACAGTTTCTTCATTTTGAGGAAGGTGGAAGCTGCACCTTCAGTTTTTGTACAGCCTGTGTGTGCTACAAAAGCACTTTGTATGTATAGCAGAATTAGGGGCTTTATAGGATATTGGTAGTCTACCTCCCATATCCTGACTTGATTAGCTGAGCCCAGTGGTCTGGGGGTGTTGTACATGTGCACTGATGCAGAAGTCATGGTGCTTTCAGGATCTTTGAAGTCAGAAAGGGACATGTCTGTGGCACTGACATGCTTCCAGGACACTATTCAGCAGCTGAGCACTTTCTTGTTTTGATTTTTTAGTTATTTTTCTGTACGATCCGAAAAGCCATTTTAATGACCTGTTGAGCTCTTGCACCTTACTGTTTACAGATCTTTTCTCCAAGCTTCTGTAATTAAGGATGGATAGAAACTGGGCAAGTCCTTGCCACACATAAAGAAACTAGACTAGATAGTTCGTCTCTCTCTCTTGCCCCTCCCCCCTCCCCCTTTCCCCCAGCTTCCCATTTTCTACTTTTGGCTGTTTAGGTAGGACTGATATGAATAGACATTTAAGGTCATTTGCAACGGTAACCTGGAGACTAGACAAAGATAGCAATGATTGTTGCTTTTTTATTCAGTTAGCAGGATTGTTTTTTCCTCTTGGTTTTGTGGAGTGCAAGTTTTCAGTGAAGCATCTCTTAGTATGATTATGATCTTTTCATCTGCAGAATAACCTCTGCAATCAAAAATCAATACTCATGCAATGGGCAAATCAGACAGTTCCTGCCCACAAGTATCTGCAGCATTATGTTTTAAGCAGTCGTTGATTTGCTTTGATTTGGAAAAATGGCTCGTCTGCAGAACTTTGTATGTATTTATGCACATGGTAGTTTAAGCTGTAGTGAAAAATGTCAGAGCTTTAAAACTATAATCTAAAACCAGGGATAGGACAGATTTCTAGTTTCCAAATGACAAATGACATTTCCACTTTTAGTCTCAGAAAAGAGTACTTCTATCTTGTCTCACAGTGAAGACATTTTAATAGAGGCTGTTTTAAAGGCTTTTATGGAACTGTCTTTGTCTTAGCTAGTTGAATTCCTGGTAAATATTGCACCTGGCTTTACAGACAAACAGCTATTAAGTACAGTGCTGCTATCACTGCTATCACCACTGATAAAAAATATAAAATAATAAAATAAAATAAAATAAAATAAAATAAAATAAAATAAAATAAAATAAAATAAAATAAAATAATAATACCAATTCCTATTTCTGTAACACTACAGAATGGATAAGCACACAGATATTGATTGTCATCTGGGATAGCCAGGATAGATTTTCCATTGATACATGGAATGACAATCTCTAATTCATGTAGAATTCAGCATAAAATCATCACCTGGATTCACCCTTGCTTCACATTTTAAAACAGAAACAAATTCACTAATGTGGTTAAATGGATGCATTCATGACTCACACATGAAAAGCAAGCCTGACGCAGACTTGGATCAACACCATACTGGAATTAAGTGTACATAAACAGCTGCACATATGGAAGCAGTCTGCAGAACAGAAAGAGAAAAACAAAAGTTTATTAATCTTTAACAATGCAGGAGCTATTTAGGCATGTCATCTTTTGTAACAGTTATTAGGTAATATATGCACATGTGTATATACAATGGACAGAGTAAGGCAGTGGGCAATGCATCTTCAGACATGCATCTTGAGTCTTTTCAGTCTTGCAAAGGCTTTATACAGTGATCTTTGAACTTCCAAACATTATTTTTACATATAATTTTCACTGGGTATGCATGCTAAAAACTGCACATAAGAAACATAGTAATTATTAAAAATAAAAAAGTTTTACACACAGAAATGCCTTGAAACAGACCTAATATAACCATTGTAAGCATCCAGTAAGCCTCTTATTCCGATTTTACTCAGAGTTACTGAGTTCATATGTTGGATTTCTATATCCCAGTACTGCTACTCCTGTCTTTAAGTGTCACTGTCAGCCTCACTGGCATGTTGGAAGCAGTGAGAGACATTTGGTTTAACAAGCACTTTTTTTTTTCTTTTTTTTTTTTTTTTTTTTTTTTTTTTTTTTTTCCCCATGGTTGTTGGATTCCTGTGTAAATACTGAGAATTTGTGGGAGACAATCATTCAGGCAAAATGGTGTCCAGTAGCTAGCACAGCTGGCATCAATGGGACCAAGGGAAGGCAAAGACAGATGGCAGTTTAAAGGACAAGCCAGACTCACTGCCAATTGCTAGCAGAGTATCACCACTTGTATCAAAACTATATCTAGCATCTAAGGGAATGAAATGAAAAATGACAGATATACCTAAGAGTAAGAAAGAGACCGAAATCTCAGTCTGGAAGGAAGTAGGCAGAGCAATATACTTCTATAGAAATCTGTTTCAGATCTCCTGCTATAAATCACAGGAATAACAATATACCTGGAGGCTGAATTCAGACTGAGGTGCTGTTGGGTACAGGACAAGATGTTCAAAAAGAAAAATCTGCATTGCTCACAGGAGTAGTTAGCATTGCGTAATGTTGGTGCATTTTTAATCAATCAAACAGGTGCTTTGGAAGAGACAAAGCTGGACATTCTCTGAAGACTGTTTTCCATCCACCTTTTGTACACAGTTCAAGATAGACTTGATCTTACAGATGCGGAGCATTCCTGTGGGGGATTGTGTGTGATCAAGTCCCTCTGTTTCTGTGGCAGTTAAGAGCACACAACACTTAGTGGGAGGGCTCTACACCTTGCAAGATCAGGCCCCTGGGGCCTCATTTCTGTGAAGCAAGCTTCAGCTGGAAGCGGCACGAATAAGCTCTATCTACAACAGTTCAAAATGCTGTTAATATCATCACACAGCCTCAGTTCTGCTGTCACTGTATACTGGTCTTTAATTAAAAGTGTATTCACATTTTTCACATCTCTGCGAGAATGGGCCTTTTACTACAGCCCTCTTAATGGGGATTATTTGTCTGAAATGATGCATCTTACAGCCTGGAGGCAATTTGCTGCTGCTGCTTCTGTTTTCTTTAGCAGTGGAAGCTGGCAGCGATACACCCCACTGTGCAAGGGAGGAGGTCTGCCAAGCTCTGTGGCCAGGAATTGTGTGGTAGGAGCACAAGTTCAGCCTTTCTCCAGGGGTATCTACTTCATAGCTTGTCAGGCAGTGATGGGGCTTTTGATCCTGCAGCCTGCTTGATACCAGGGTCGATGTTTTGCTTTCGATATACAAGAAGCAAGCATATATTACCAGTCTAAATGGCTTTAATTTTAGATTAAAGGTAGCAGCCAAACAAGGAAGAATAAAAGAGCCATCTCCTGGAGACACAATTCTTTTATGTCTGTAAATGACCTAGCACACTTCTGGGTGTTGTGTATGAACAGTACAAAATGAAATATGCTTTTACCATGTACTGCAGATGTGGTACAGTAAAGCAAGTCAATAGGAAACAATGTTATTAATTTCTACATGCAAATATTTCAAGTTTTGCTTTGCTGCTGCTTTATATAACACTATTTGTAACTGTTGTGCTAAACTAAACTTGTCAATTTAGTCTATTTAATAAACTATTGCATTAATAGCACATACGATATATGCAGTAATCAGAATTCAGGGAACAATGAATTTCCATTTACTTGAAACTAGTTATATGAAAGAAAACTCTCTCTGTAGATATTATCATAAAACCATAATCTTTGGTACACATTTTAAATCATTTAATATAATTTTATAAAATGTAATCCCAAATGTAGATCTGAGGAATTTATTGACACGTGCAGAAAATATCTTCCTATGACACCTATACAATTACGTTGCAGCAAGAATTTGAGAGGGTGATATCTATGTATTGCATAGGTCCTATTTCTGTATACAGACTTGAATTTTTCCTTGAGGAAGATTTATTAACTGTGCAGACCTAACACTCCAGTGTTGCATATGATTCATAAGGACTATTACAAATAGATACCATTTGACAGAACTTATTAGAAGAATTTGGAATGGTTTATCTAACTACAGATGCAGTTGTATTTTGAACAATATTTACTATTAAGTCTTCCATTACATTTCCTCTATAAACCACCTGTGCCTTAACATATTATTATTTACACGTCTTTGACTGTATATTAGATCTGTACAAACAAGAATTATACAGTCAGTTTTATTTTCACTAGAGTATCCTTGTCTATGCCCTCACATATGTTTCTATAAACTTTAAGTCTATTTATAAAGAAATAACTGGACTGCTGTTGTGGTTTAACCTGGCTCAGCACCACACAGATGTTCATTCACTTTTCCTCACATCAGTGGAACTGGGGAGAGAATCAGGAAAAAAATGATAGTTTGTGGGTTGAGATACAGACAGTTCATTAGGACAGGAAAGAAATTAAATAAATAATAATAATTGACTTGCTGAAGTGATCGGCTCCGGGACAGATGTGTTCTGCAGTGGAGCGGGGGATCGGACAGGCAGGGCTAATTTTTCTGGCGCTGAGCCCACTCGAGGGAACCACCAGGATCCGGCAGCCCTTGCAAGGGAGGTGAACGAGGTGAGAAAGAGGTGTAGGCAGAGCCAGCAGCGCCCCCTCCCCGGCCGTTCAAAAGCTGCCCCTAGGGAGCGCGAGCAACCAGGACAGGCAAACAGGGCGTGGCGCCTCAGTTAGCATGTCAGTTAGCGCATCAGTTAGCACGGCAGTTCTCACGGCAGTTTGTGCAGGCAGGGTGAGCAGGAAGGGCAGAGCGTTCCCTCCCCCCACCCATATGAACACCTCCTCTAACGGCAGTCTACCGCTAGCTCAGCTGCAATGGTGTACAGCAGGGACAGTGCACTCTCCAGGAAGTCTGTACATACCCAGACCGACTGCCTGCTCAAAACTGCGGTAGTTCAGGTCTCCGGGTGCAGGGAGTGCCTGAGCCTGTTGCTACCACCTGTGGGGGACAAAGAGACTGTGCATGAGGTGCGAGCAGGTGGACGATCTGGTCCGCTTCGTGGCAGAACTCAAGGAGGAGGTCGAGAGGTTGAGGGATATCAGGGAGTGTGAATGGGAGATAGACTTGTGGAGCGACTCCCGGCGTGGCCTGAAGGACAGGTGCCAGAGTGAGACACCCCAAATGGGGGTGGACCCTCTGCCCTGCTGCTGTTGGGTAGAGGGAGGGGACCTAGGAGTTGAGGAGGAATAGAAACAGGTCCCTGCTCGACATCGCAGGTGATGCCCCCCCACCAGCCCCACCTTCCCAGGTGCCCTTACGCAACAGGTTTGAGGCCCTGGATCTTGAGAGACTGGTAGCTGAGGAAGAGGTAGAAAGTCTACCCAGGAGGATGCCTAGGGCGAAGAAGTTGACTCCACACCTCAGGACTGCCTCCACCAGGACAGAAAGAAGGGTTATTGTTGTGGGCAACTCCCTTCTCAGGGGAACAGAGGGACCTATTTGTCCGCCTGAGCCTACCTGTAGGGAAGTCTGCTGCCTCCCTGGGGCCAGGGTCAGGGACATTTCCAGGAAGCTTCCCAACCTGGTTCGCCCCTCTGACTATTATCCTCTTTTAATAGTCCAGGCTGGCAGTGATGACATTGAAGAGAGAAGCCTGAAGACCATCAAATGGGACTTTAGGGGACTGGGATGGTTAGTGGATGGAGCGGGAGTACAGGTAATGTTTTCGTCCATTGCTATGGTGGCAGGGAGGGGTACAGAGAGGACATGGAAAGCCCACCTGATAAACACATGGCTCAGAGGCTGGTGTCAACTGTAGTGGGTTTACATGGCAAGGTTTTGGTAGCAGGGGGCCATAGGGGTGGTTTCTGTGAGAAGGATCTAGAAGCTGCCCCATGTTTAGTAAGAGCCCCACTGCTGACCAGAGCTGAGCCAATAAGCGATGTTGTTTTGCGTCTCTGTGAGAGCATATTTAAGACGGAAAAAAAAAATGCTGTGCCACACAGCAGCTGGGAGAGTGAGAGGAGTGAGGAACAGCCTTGCAGGCACCAAGGTCAGTGAAGGAGGGGGAGAGGTGCTCCAGGTGCCGGAGCAGAAGTCTGTGGTGAGGACCATGGTGAAGCAGGATGTCCCCCTGCAGCCCATGGAGTACCACGGTGGAGCAGGGTTCCACGCTGCAGCCTGTGGAGGAGACCACGATGGAGCAGATGGCCCTGCACCGACGGAGGCTGCCGCCTGTGGAAGACCTCTGCCGGAGCAGAATCTGGGCCGGACCTGTAGCCCATGGAGAGGAGACCAAGCAGGAGCAGATGACCTGGCAGGAGCTGCTGCCCATGGGGGACCCAGGTTGGAGCAATTTTATCCTGAAGGATGGACCCCGTGGTACGGACCCATATCTGGAGCAGTTCTGGAAGAGCTACTGCCTGTGGGAAGCCCACGCCGGATCAGTTCATCAAGGACTGCATCCCGTGGGTGGGACCCCACAGCACAGGGGACGAGAGTGACCGAGAAGGAGCGGCAGACAAAAAGCGCTGTAGACTGACCATAACCCCCATTCCCCCGTTCCTCTGCGCTGCCTGGGGGGAGGAGGTGGAAGAGGGTGGATTGGGGGGAAGGTGCTTTTGGTTTCTTTCCTTTGTTTCTCACTTCTCTAGCTTGTTAGTAATAAGCAATAAATCTTACTATCTTCGTATGCTGAGTCTGTTTTGCTGGTTACAATAATTACTGCGTGATCTCCTTGTCCTTATCTCAAGCTTTGAGCCCTTTTCATCGTATTTTCTCCCCATTCCTCTTTGAGGAGGGGGAGCGAGAGAGTGGCTGTGGTGGCGCTCGGCTGCCCACTTGAGCGGAACCATGACACCAACACAGAAATTCTATTTTTTTTTGATTATGGGGCGCTTTACTCGGCACCCGGCCTGATGACCGCAGATGGGTCCCTATCTCTAAGGGGAAAACGGATCCTACACCAGGAGCTGGCGGGGCTCATTGAGAGGGCTTTAAACTAGATAAGAAGGGGGACAGGGCTGAAACAGGGCTTGTTAGAGTTGTGCCAGCGGGAACAATGGCAAGGCTGGGAGAGAATGCAATGGTCCAACTGAAGTGCATCTCTGGAGATATTCAAGGCCCATCTGGATGCCTACCTGGGCAGCCTGCTCTAAGGAACCTGCTTTGTCAGGCAGGTTGGACACGATGATCTTTCGAGGTCCCTTCCAACCCCTACAATTCTGTGATTCTGTGTGATTCTGTAATGCACACAGCATGGCTAACAAACAGGAGGAGCTGGAAGCCATTGTGTGGCAGGAAGGCTACGACTTGGTTGCCATCACGGAGACATGGTGGCACCACTCTCACGACTGGAGTTCTGCAATGACTGGCTTTAAGATCTTCAGAAGGGACAGGCAGCACAGAAGGGGTGGTGGTGTGGCTCTCTATATCAGAGAGAGTTTTGATGTTGTGGAGCTTGAGGCTGGGAATGATAAGGTTGAGTCCTTATGGGTTAGGATCAGTGGGAAGGCCAACAAGGGAAGCATCCTGGTGGGGTCTGTTATAGACCGCCGAACCAGGATGAGGAGACGGATGAGGAGTTCTACAGGCAGCTGACAAAAGTTGTGAAATCGTCAGCGCTTGTTCTTGTGGGGGACTTCAACATCCCTGACATATTCTGGAAGCACAACACAGCCCTGAGAAAGCAGTCTAGGAGGTTTCTGGAGAGCGTGGAAGATAGCTTCCTGACGCAGCTGGTTAGTGAGCCTACCAGGGGTGGCGCCCTGCTGGACCTTCTCTTCACAAACAGAGGAGGACTGGTGGGAGATGTGGTGGTCGGAAGCTGTCTTGGGCAGAGTGACCACAAAATGGTGGAGTTCTCTATTCTTGATGAGGCCAGGAAGGGGACCAGTAAAACTGCTGTATTGGACTTCCGGAGGGCCGACTTTGAGCTGCTCAGGACACTGGTTGGTAGAATCCCTTAGGAGGTGGTTCTGAAGGGCAGAGGAGTCCAGGAAGGCTGGGCACTCTTCAAGAAGGAATTCGTAATGGTGCAGGAGTGGTCTGTCCCCACGTGCCCAAGGATGAGCCGGCAGGGAGAAGACTGGCCTGGCTGAACAAAGAATTGTGGCTTGAGCTTAGGAGGAAAAAGATGGTTTACGATCTTTGGAAAAGAGGGTGGGCCACTCGGGAGGACTATAAGGATGTTGAGAGGCAGTGCAGGGACAAAATTAAAAAGGCCAAAGCTCATCTGGAGCTCAATCTGGCTACTGCTGTCAAAGACAACAAAAAATGTTTTTACAAATATATCAATGCAAAATGGAGGACTAAGGAGAATCTCCAGCTTTTACTGGATGTGGGGGGGAACTTAGTTACAAAAGATGAGGAAAAGGCGGAGGTGCTTAATGCCTTCTTCGCCTCAGTCTTTAGCGGCAAAACCAGTTGCTTTCTGGATACCCAGTACCCTGAGCTGGTGGAAGGGGATGGGGAGCAGAATGTGGCCCTCACTATCCATGAGGAAATGGTTGGTGACCTGCTACGACACTTGGATGTATGCAAGTCGATGGGGCCAGATGGGATCCACCTGAGGATACTGAGAGAACTGGCAGAGGAGCTGGCCAAGCCACTGTCCATCATTTATCAACAGTCCTGGCTATCGGGGGAGGTCCCAGTTGACTGGCGGCTAGCAAATGTGACACCCATCTACAAGAAGGGCCGGAGGGCAGACCCAGGAGACAATAGGCCTGTCAGTTTGACCTCAGTGCCAGGGAAACTCATGGAGCAGATTATATTGAGTGTCATCACATGGCACTTGCAGGGCAAGCAGGTGATCGGGCCCAGTCAACATGGGTTTATGAAAGGCAGGTCTTGCTTGATGAACCTGATCTCCTTCTATGACAAAGTGATGCGCTTGTTGGATGAGGGAAAGGCTGTGGATGTGGTCTACCTTGACTCCAGCAAGGCTTTTGACACCGTTTCCCACAGCATTCTCCTCAAGAAACTGGCTGCTCTTGACTTGGACTGGTGTACGCTTCGTTGGGTTAAAAACTGGCTGGGTAGCCTGGCCCAAAGAGTCATGGTGAATGGAGTTAAATCCAGTTGGAGGTCGGTCACTAGTGGCGTTCCCCAGGGCTTGGTACTGGGGCCAGTCCTCTTTAATATCTTTATTGATGATCTGGATGAGGGGATGAGTGCACCCTCAGTAAGTTTGCAGATGATACCAAGTTAGGTGCATGTGTTGATCTGCTCGAGGGTAGGAAGGCTCTGCAGGAGGATCTGGATAGGCTTGACCAATGGGCTGAGGTCAACTGTTCAACAAAGTTCAACAAGGCCAAGTGCCAGGTCCTGCACCTGGGGCACAATAACACCAAGCAGAGCTACAGGCTGGGAGTTGAGTGGTTGGAAAGCTGCCAGGCGGAGAAGGACCTGGGAGTATTGGTGGATAGTTGGCTGAATATGAGCCAGCAGTGTGCTCAGGTGGCCAAGAAGGCCAACAGCATCCTGGCTTGGATAAGAAGCAGTGTGGCCAGCAGGGCTAGGGAAGTGATTGTCCTCCTGTATTCGGCTCTTGTGAGGCCGCACCTCGAGTACTGTGTTCAGTTTTGGGCCCCTCGCTACAAGAAGGACATTGAGGTGCTCGAGCAGTTCCAGAGAAGGGTGACGAAGCTGGTGAGGGGTCTGGAGAAGAAGTCCTACAAGGAGTGGCTGAGGGAGCTGGGCTTGTTCAGCCTGGAGAAAAGGAGGTTCAGGGGTGACCTTATTGCTCTCTACAGGTGCCTTACAGGAAGCTGTAGCAAGGTGGGGGTTGGTCTGTTCTCCCATGTGTCTGGTGACAGGATGAGGGTGAATGGGCTAAAGTTGTGCCAGGGGTGTTTGATATTAGGAAGAACTTCTTTACTGAGAGGGTTGTGAGGCATTGGAATGGGCTGTCCAGGGAAGTGGTGG
Source organism: Aythya ferina (assembly GCF_964211825.1). Taxonomy (NCBI): domain Eukaryota; kingdom Metazoa; phylum Chordata; class Aves; order Anseriformes; family Anatidae; genus Aythya; species Aythya ferina. Next base: position 97,667,387 of record NC_140298.1, on the reverse strand, counting down.
AGTCACCAACCCTGGAGGTCTTTAAAAGATGTTTAGATGTTGAACTTAGCAATATGGTTTAGTGGAGGACTTGTTAGTGTTAGGTCAGAGGTTGGACTTGATGATCTTGAGGTCTCTTCCAACTTAGAAATTCTGTGATAATAGTAATGATAATACTAACAATAATAATGTGTACAAAACAAGTGATGCACAATGCAATTACTCACCACCCACTGACTGATGCGCCACCAACCCCCGAGCAACCGCTGCCCCCCCCCCTCCCACCTAGCCACCCCTATATATTGTTTAGCATGACATCAGGTGTCATGGAATACCCCTTTGGTCAGTTTGGGTCAGCTGTCCTGGGTGGAGAAGAGCTCCAGGAGCTGTCCCCTCCCAGCTCCTGCTGCACCCCCAGCCTGCCCGCTGGCAGGATAGAGTGAGAAGCTGAAAAGTCCTTGGCTTGGTGTAAGCACTGCTCTGTGGCAATTAAAACATCAGCATGGTATCAACATTATTCTCATCCTAAATCAAAACCACAGCACCATAACATATACTAGGAGGAAAACTAACTCTATCCTAGCCAAAACCAGGACAACTGCACATTCCTCTGGTGGCAGTATGAGATATATAATCACTTTCTGCTGATTAAAACACAGTTGATGTCCTTATATGTATTCTTCACCCAGAGGGTGGTGAGAAACTGCAAGAGGCTACCCAGAGAAGCTGTGGATGTCCTGCCCCTGCGCAAGGCCACGTTGGAAGGGGTTCTGGCAACCTGGTCCAGTGGGTTGCATCCCTGCCTGTGGCTTGGAACTAGGAACTGATATTTATGGTCCTTTCCAGTCCAAGACATTCCATGATTCTATGATATATATGGAGCTGCTCTTTATTCTGTATTTAATCACATACCAATTTATATATGTAGTTCTGCCCAATTCCTGTGATAATTTTCCAGTAAGATTTCACATTTTAAAATCAATCTCTGATTCTTCCCATTAATATACTGAAAACAGTATGCTTATTTTCATTCTTAATTTTTAACATCACTATGGACTCAGGAAAGTAACATGGTAACAGCCTTTCTGACTTGTTGTCATGTTAAGGGGTGTTAACCGTTATGGGCCCAGTTGGATTCAGGGTACTGAACCAGTCGGATACACCAATAATGCGTTAACCATCTGGGGTCCGGTCAGATATTCACCAATAACGGATTAACCATCTGGGGTCCGGTCACAATCACAGATTTCACCAATAACGCATTAACCGTCTGGGGTCCGGTCGGATTCACCAATAACGCATTAACCGTCTGGGGTCCGGTCGGATATTCACCAATAACGGATTAACCATCTGGGGTCTGGTTGGATTCAGAACACTGAACTATCACGGTCACGGATAACCACCCTTACCCTAGTTGCACTTAATGAGAGCTACAACAATGTAATCAAGTGTGATTTATTACAGCAACAGATAACCAGGTTCTTTGGATTGCCGGTGATAGTGACTGTCTGCAAAAGCAAGTTAGCATGCATGAAATACACAGGTGTTACAGGTATTACAGGTGTTACAGATGTTACAGGTGCACAGCCTAGAAATAAAGGCATTAAAAGGATCAAAGACTCTAGAGAGATTTATAAGCAAGTGTTCAAATCTCACCCAAAGGTGTCTCAATGGGGGGGGGGGGGGGGGGAGAAGAGAGGCTCAGCCCGTCAACTGATCCCAGGAGTCAGGAGGTCCTAAGGATGTTGTATTTCCTTGGGATGGTATCTCCCCTGACAGTGGTATCTTCCCTAACATCCCCTCTCTCTTTGGCCAATTTATATTATTTTCTATCTTTTAGGTGGAGCTTGAGTGACTCTAGTCAATCATATCTTAGTTAGGATTGGTGAAAAGTTCTCCCATCTCCATTTAAAGTAATAGGCTCCAAGAAATTCAGAGCACATGCTTGGTGAGGGGTGGTCGCACCTTGGAGGCAAGTAGCTTTTGGGATGGAGGTGTGTTTTGGTATTATAATGATACTATAATGAGCAAAAAGTACACTAGGGTACAGCATTTGTCAAAACATGACAGGTCCTTGGCTCAGGGTGGAAAAAAGTGCAGCTTATCAGTCCCGGTGTGCACAAGAACAATAGAGTCTCCACCTGGTTACAGAGCCTAGCCGTGGTGTCTCCACTCCACTCTATGCTCCATACTGTTCCTTAGGGCTAGCACATCAAGTTTCCCCAGCACGATAGCATCTAAGGTTGGAAGCCTAGGGAACACTCAGGTAATGCAGCTATGCCCTACCCTGAAAGCCTCTTCAATGCTGTACGTTTTCTTTAAGTTTTATTTTCCTAGTTACTTCAGGCAATTACACACACACACAGAATCACACAGAATTTCTAGGTTGGAAGAGACCTCAAGATCATCAAGTCCAACCTCTGACCTAACGCTAACAGTCCCCACTAAACCATATCCCTAAGCTCTACATCTAAACGTCTTTTGAAGACTTCCAGGGATGGTGACTCCACCACTTCCCTGGGCAGCCTGTTCCAATGCCTCACAACCCTTTCAGTAAAGAAGTTCTTCCTAACATCTAACCTAAAACACCCCTGGCTCAACTTAAGCCCATTCCCCCTCGTCCTGTCACACCACACTTGTGTATTTCTTTTTGTTCAGTTAGTACAAGCTGCAAACTTGATATTATAATTTGATATAATAATATATCTCACTAGTTCAGAAGTATTCACATGTCTGCTTTTTACTTGCTCCTTACTTGCTCCAAGTCCTACGAGGAGCGGCTGAGGGAGCTGGGCTTGTTCAGCCTGGAGAAGAGGAGGCTCAGGGGCGACCTTATCGCTCTCTATAGGTACCTCAAGGGAGGCTGTAGTGAGGTGGGGGTTGGTCTGTTCTCCCACGTGCCTGGTGACAGGACGAGGGGGAATGGGCTTAAGTTTAAAATTGTGTGTGGCCACTCTATTTTGTTATGCTGCTATGCTGACACCTAACACTAGTATGCATGCCATAGTCTGCTGGATTGTTCTATATTACACAAAGAGTAATCAATGTAATCTTCAGCAAGATTATTTCTATTGATGAGTGATGATTTCTTTCTGACTGTATCTGAATTATTTCTAGGCTATTTTTTCCAAGTGAGCAGTATTTGAACAAACCTCATTTACTATTTTATTTTTTTGACACATTAAAAGTCTTTGTTGAATAACACTGAAAATTTGATTAGGCCAATGAATTAATTTCAAAAAGGGGGTTAATTTGATTGCCTATCATCATCATTATAGGCCTGTGAATAATACTATAGTGAAGTTGCTAATAAAATCTAACGAAGTACACAGGTCTACATGTATGTGTACTTATTTGTCTATGTGTTTTAAGTTTAGAGTATTCATAAGCTCTTCAGTGTGTTAGCAGCTAAGTCATTAAAATAATGCTTTCCCGAAATTTAAGTAGGCTATAAACTTTCTGCAAGTTATTTATGCTGGATGATTTTCCCTGAATAAGCACAAACAGTCATCAGTTCATAAACAACTGTCCCTATGCCTCAAATTATTAAGTCACAACCAACAGGAGATTGTTTCAAATTAAGCCCTTATTATTAGCTTGAGAAATATAGTACAAAAATCTAATGATCAAAAGGGTATGTTTTTATTATGACTCTCATAATATAAAAAATACATAATCATAAAATCTTGTGATGAAACACATAACAGAAGAACAGTTTTATTGGAAGATAGGCTAGCTATCATCTATGGTGTTAACCCAGTAAACAATAGCCTAGGGATTTTATTCATCTGTGATATACAATTTTCTGACCTTAAATACTTCTTTACCGAAAGGGTTGTTAGACATTGGAACAGGCTGCCCAGGGAAGTGGTGGAGTCACCATCCCTGGAAGTCTTTAAAAGACGTTTAGATGTAGAGCTTAGGGATATGGTTTAGTGGAGGACTTGTTAGTGTTAGGTCAGAGGTTGGACTTGATGATCTTGAGGTCTCTTCCAACCTAGAAATTCTGTGATTCTATGATTCTGTAAATTAAATGTAACTAATAACTGTAAGGATTTTTGAGTAATTTGGGAAGGTGTTGTTGTTATTAGGTTATTCTGGCTTCACTAGCACTTTAATCTGTTCATCTGAGCTGAAGAGGGTTTTAAATGGAAGCACAATGCAAAAGTGAGAAGCCCAAAAGTGAGTTTCCCGTGATGTGGTAAGAACAATGTGATTCTGTTAATAGGTAACACCCAAGGATGGCTCATAAAGCAATGACAGCACATCTGCCTATCAAGAGTCAGACTCTAACACTTGCCATTGATTATATAAGAAAACAGTAGAAACTAATTACCAGGAAGCTCCATCCACCCTCTTCTGAACATAGCTTTCAATGCTGTTCTGTTAGAAAATAAGGGATGAGGTAAGAATGCTCTCAGTATTTGAGCATTTGCTTATTGTCTGTAAAAGTTCCCCACTGGTGAGAGAGTAGGAGCCAAGTCCTCCTCAGCCTTAGCTGGTTGAATCCACAGCATGCAGGCTAAAGATACCTTTTATTTTTCCTTTTGAAGCAGCACCCTTCTGCAGCTAGCGGCGCTACGGTTATGTGCCCAAAGAGAAGGCAAGACTGAAAAAAATACTGCTGTTGCATTTCACACTAGTTACTGAAGGGAGGAGTTGATCCTAAGCCTTTGATCAAGTGCTCTGATTTTGACGAGAGGATAAAGTTTATTTATGTACATGCTCTCCTGCTACTATGATTCCTGTGTTCTCTTTCAGCTGGGCAGCTTAAAAGTGCTTTCACTCAGAATACTTCCAAGTATGGTAGTTTATGCTTGTGGGATGTGTCAGGATGGAATAAGTATGCTTGGAGGTTCACCATTCCCCGTCTTTTTTTTTGGTGTCTTTAGAGCAAGACATGCTCTGGACAAGAGCATGTCTATATTTCTCACCGTTTTGAACATTTTTTGTTAGTGATGGGTGCCCATGCAATAAACAGATAGTTGGTTTTAAGGATTTACAATATTAGACAGAAAGAAATTTCTTCAGCCTCTTCTAGGCAGGCATAACGACTCTGAAGTTTGCGACACACAGCTGAATGTCCACCCCACTTGCTAGAAATTCGTCATCTTTTTTTTTTTCTTTCTTTTTTTTTTTTTTTTTTTTTACCTTTACTCTTTACAGAAAGACAAAAGCACTGAAATTCTTAATCTGTTTGGTATTTTTACATGTTCACCAAATATCTCTTGCAAAGTCTTGTGATCATAAAGTCTTGATACTTTTTATGTTTCCATCTCATTTGCTTCAAGAGAAAATTTCATTTGGAGTTTAAAAGGCACTTTGTCTCAAGTAGAATTCTTAACATTCATATCAATATCCAACTGTGAGAATTCATTCCTTAGGAACATGAGTAATTTCCTTAGCTGATCTAAAAGAATGCTGCCCTTTAGAACAATACTATAAACCCTATTACATATGTATTTGTAATCTAGACTAGAAAGAATGATTTAGTCGAACAAATCCTATCCACCATGCGTGGACATGCAGTCCTAAACAGTTTCTTATAATACTTCATACTATATCTTTTAATGCCCATGATTTTATTGCAATCTTTTTTCTTGTGTCTAGGTATGACCTCTAAAATCACAAAAGTTTTCAATTAGGTTCTTCCAGTCAATAATTAAAGTGCCACAATTATTTGGGAAGAAATCATTCAATGGTCACTTAACATTATGTGACAGTGAGCATCTATCTACAACTTGTTAGGCTAACACCTCAAAACGATCTTTGCTTTTTTTTGCAGTCCCACAGTCATCACAGCTTTCTTTTACTCATTTTACCCTTCCTCCTCAATTATATTTCTCTATTCCTGTGCCTTACACTGGGATTCATCTCACCTAGTTTTAGATGTCTACATCCAGAGCAGCCAGTCTAGACTCTTTCTAGTTAATTAAAAGCTCTTTAAAAACAAATTGTTATAATCTGTAATGAACAACATAAATACAGCTGATCTGATCTTGAATCAGGGAACAAAGTAACCTCTGTAATTTTTCTCTGCTCATATTCTGTGATTCACTAACAGTGTAGAGTGCTCAGGCATCTTGGTTCCTGATTTTGTATAACAGCAGGGTTTGGGGTATTTATAAAGAAAAAAAATAAACACAAGTTCTCAGGTGAGACAAGTATTTGATAGATTATTTTATTGTATTTAAGCACTTAACTGTTCAATAGCATAGACATCTAGACCCCAGAAGGAAGGTTGTTCAATAACTTTATTTATATAATGGAGTGTTATGGGAATGCATAGTAACAGTAGTTTTAAGTGTGGTAAGAAAAGGTTGAACAGACCTCTAACTTGTAGTGTAGATTCAGGTCTCAGGAAAGTTCTGTAAAAAGATTTATTGTAAACACAATGATAAACGAATGATGTAACCAATCGTTTTTCACTAGTCTGTGGCTAGTTTTCTCTAAGCTAGAAATTATTTATTTATTTATTTATTTGTCCACGATAACATACTGTATGATTAAAGTTGGTTTATGTACTCAAACAAAAACTGGTTTTCTACAAATGAATAATTTGTAATTGATTTCTGCTGCTCAAAGACAAATAAAAAAAAAATAAAATAAAATGAAATAAAAGACACCAGAGCAGGAAAAAAGCCCTTCATATTTAAAAGAAAAAATACTGTGCAATTCTACCTTTTTTTTTTTTTCTTCCTTTTATGATTTCAGTTTGATATAAGCTTGCCTTTCTATGCCTATCTATGTTGTACTTTAAGATGTAATCTATTGAGCAGTGGAAAACTTAATCATTCTTCAAGTGGACAACACTGGTCTTCTCCAAGTAATATTACTTCTCATAATAGATGTCGTGGCAGTCAACAGGAAGAGTAATTGTATACTCTAGGAAATATTTCCTTGGGTTAGTAAATAAATGTCAGCTGTTTGGTGACCCATTTTTTTCATATATTTTATTAAAGTTTTTTTTTTTTTTTTTTTTTTTTTTTTTTTTTTTCATTTAATATTGTTTATCACACAGATAAAGGGCTTTGTTGTATCTGGAAGATTTTGACTGGTATAACATCATTATATATTTTTTTCTCTCCTGACATTATTTTTCATTTTGAAGGTGGCAGAAGTGTTCTCTTAGATCATAACTTCAAGCACATTCTTATTCAAACTGTGAGTCAAATAACAACCCAAAGGTCTAGTTCAGAGCATTGTTCATTATCATCTTGTTATGTACTGTAAATTACAAGAATTCAGTCTGTCAAAATAACCTATGCTTATGTCAAAATGTTAACCCTACATGGCATTTGCAGCAGTTGTATACAACAGAAAAGAAAGGAGAAATGTGGAATGATGATAATTATTGTTAATAGAATTGATAGCAATGTGAGGCAAGTAAGAAAAAGAAGATTTTACAGGTAGAGACAATTACAACATAACCTGGAAAAAATATGGGTTGTGGAAGCCAAAAGTGGGTTATCAATTTTTTTTATCATGCTATGGATCTCATACTGAAGGCATACCATTATAAGAACAGACATCTTTCAGAAAACAACATTAATCAAACTGACTAATGCCATGAAGAAAATGACAGTGTTTTGACCTCAGTCATAAGACCTCACTGTTTAGCAAATTTTATTAGAGCAAAAAAAGATGTTTATATGCATCAAGCAAATGGATGTAAAACCATACAAGAAAAATATACATAATACTTTGAAAATAGTATTGATATTGTTAGGAGTAGGTATAGATAATCTATCAGCTGAACAGCTAAATGTAGTTTATCTAGGTAGTTTAGCTATGTAAATACTGTACTGAAGACCTGCCAATTAAAGTATAAATGAAAATAGATTTTCTTCAAGCTCTTTCTAAATTCTGTTACTCTTTTTTATTTGTTTGTTTTGTTTTGTTTCTTTCCAAAACCTGTGTAATTCCATCCCCTAACCTCTCAAGATCCTGTTAAATAACAGGGAAATTACATAGAATAGAAAAAAACAGAAGAGGAAAAAAGGAATACATGACACCTGTTAGTGGGGTTGCTTAATGCTTTACTGAAAGATTTTTGAAAACTTTAGTGTAAAATTTAGGTAAGAAATTATAATTGCATAACACAGGAAAAGATAACATAAAACACCAAGGGAAGCCAAAGAAAAACAGTATTTATAGCAAAACTGGGCATTGCTATCACATATGTACAGTCCATGAAACCTCTAAAATATAAATGGTAAGATTGTTCAGTAAATGGCAATAGATGCTTTCTTAGTAAGTGAGGGAACTGTGACTGAAGTCATGGTCATCTGGAGAGGTCCCAGATGACTGGAGACTTGCTAATGTCACCCATCTGTAAGAAGTGTTGTAAGGAGGACCCAGGGAACTACAGGCCTGTCAGCATGATGTTGGTGCCAGGAAAGGTGATGGAACAGGTCATCTTGAATGCAATCACACAATATTTTTTTGCTGAGGCGATCGGCTCCGGGGCAGACGTGTTCTGCAGCGGAGCAGGGGACCGAGGCGGGCAGGGCTTTTTGTCCGGCATCGAGGCCACTCGGGGGAGCCGCCGGAACCCGGCTGTCCTCGCGAGGGAGGCTGACGAGGCGAGGGCGGAGCCAGCAACGTCAGTGGCGGGCTATTTAAACCAGGCGTTGCCACCGTTTTAGAGCCATTTGCTGAGGCGATCGGCTCCGGGGCAGACGTGTTCTGCAGCGGAGCAGGGGACCGAGGCGGGCAGGGCTTTTTGTCCGGCATCGAGGCCACTCGGGGGAGCCGCCGGAACCCGGCTGTCCTCGCGAGGGAGGCTGACGAGGCGAGGGCGGAGCCAGCAGCGCCCCCTCCCAGGCTGTTAAAAGCTGCCCCTAGGGAGCGCGAGCGACCAGGAGCGCGGCGAACAGGACGGGCAAACAGGGCGTGGCACGTCGAAGGGCGTGGCAGTTTGCGCGGCAGTTCGCGCGGGCAGGGCGAGCGGGGGGCTCATCGTCACTCTTTTGCAGCTGCCTCTCCCTTCGGTGCTTGTAACCTGCTTGCGTAGAACCTGACCATGGTATCGACCAGGCAGAAAACCGTGGCCTCCGCATCTCGTGAGGCATCTCCAGCCACGGTCACCAGTGTGGCTACTCAGACGGAGGGCTTGGGGAAACACGCAGCCGTCCAGGTCCTGGGCTGCAGAGTGTGCCCCAGCCTTCTGTCGGTCTCCGACAGCAGTGGTGGGTATGCCTGTGGGAGGTGTGCCCAGGTTGAAGAACTGCTCGGCCAGGTAGCGGAGCTCCGGGAGGAGGTGAACAGGCTCAGGAGCATCAGGGAATCAGAGAGGGAAATTGACTGGTGGAGGTGCGCTCTACCCTCTCTGAGGCAGGTTCACGAGACTGCCACGGCACAGGCGTCTCCTGTTACGCAGAAGACGGAGGTTCACTCCTCCAGCCAGGCAGCGGGAGGAGACCTAGATCAAGGGGGGGAATGGAGGCAGGTGCCTATTCGGGGTGGTAGGCGAGCCCTCTCTCTGCCCACCTCACCTTCTCATCTACCCTTAAATAATCGATATGAAGGACTAGAGCAAGACAATCTAAATGACAAAGTAGACAAACACCCGTCCCAGTTGGAGGGGGCGCCTAAGACAATGCGACCTACACGTCGCATTGCCACATCATCCTTCAAAAAAGAAAGAAGGGCTATTGTTATGGGGGGCTCCCTCCTAAAAGGGACAGAGGGACCGATATGCCGACCGGACCCAACCCGCAGAGAAGTCTGTTGCCTCCCTGGGGCTCGGGTGAGAGACTTTGCCAAGAAAGTCAAGCGCCTGGTACGGCCCACTGACTACTACCCGCTACTGGTCTTTCAGGCTGGTAGCGATGAAGTAGCAACGAGAAGTCCGAAGGCGATCAAAAGAGACTTTAGGGATTTGGGGCGACTACTTAGAGGATCAGGGGCGCAGGTGGTGTTTGCCTCTGTCCTTCCGATAGTGGGGATCGAAGCTGAAAGACGTACTGTTCGCATAAACTCGTGGCTTCGAGACTGGTGTGACCGGCAGAATTTCGGTTTCTTTGATCATGGGAAGGTCTATGCTACACCGGGCCTGATGGCACCGGATGGGATGCGCCTCTCTCGGAGAGGGGTAAGGATCTTAGGTCAGGAGTTGGCAGGGCTGATAGATAGGGCTTTAAACTAGAGTCGAAGGGGGAAGGGGCTAAAACCAGGCGAGCCAGTGAAGACCTAAGGGATGGTATGCTAGAATCAGAGGGGCTGTGTGCCAGTGGGGTCCTTTGGTCAGATCCACAAGGTGCTGAGTGTAAGGAGACGCACCTGAAGTGCTTTTACACAAACGCACGCAGTATGAGGAATAAAATAGATGAGCTAGAAGTCCTGGCCCAGTCCCGCAACTATGACATCATCGGCATAAGCGAAACCTGGTGGGATGAGTCCTGTGACTGGGGTGTTGCGATAGATGGTTACAGGCTCTTCAGGAGAGACAGGCAGGGTAGGCGAGGTGGTGGGGTGGCGATGTATGTGAAGCAGGGGCTGGACTGTGTGGAACTTCAGGTCGGCGATGGCAAAGTTGAGAGCCTCTGGGTAAGGATCAAGGGACGAACGAATAAAGGGGATGTCGTTGTGGGAGTCTATTACAGACCGCCTGGCCAGGACGATAGCGCCGATAAATTATTCTTTACAGAACTAAGAGAGGCCTCGAGATTAACTCCCCTTGTCCTTATGGGGGACTTCAACTTGCCGGACGTTAACTGGGAGTGCCACACGGCTGACACGAGCAAGTCCAGGAGGTTCATGAAGCACCTAGATGATAACTTCTTGGTACAGGTGCTAACGGAGCCAACTAGGAAAGGTGCCCTCCTAGACCTGTTGCTAGAAAACAGAGAGGGTCTGGTGGGAGATGTGGTGATTGGTGGCCGCCTCGGTCATAGCGACCATGAAGTGGTTGAGTTCAAAATTTATGGTGACAGAAGGAAAAGTGCCACCAAAACCTCATCCCTAGATATGGGGAAAGCGGACTTCAGGCTGCTCAGGGAACTAGTCAGTAAGGTCCCCTGGGAAACTGCTCTTGAAGGCCTCGATGTCCACCAGTGCTGGTCACTCTTTAAGCGATGCCTCCTAGAAGCACAAGATAAGGCAATTCCAAAATATCGCAAGTCAGGCAGGCGGGGCAGGAGGCCGGCGTGGCTGACCAGGAACATTCTAATGGAGATTAGGCGGAAACAGAGAGTGTTTCGCTACTGGAAGGAGGGCCAGGCGTCATGGAAAGAATACAGGGATGCTGTTCGTGTTTGTAGGGAGAAAGTTCGAGTGGCCAAAGCACAGCTAGAGTTGAAGCTGGCTGTGTCTGTGAGAGAAAATAAAAAGGGTTTTTTTAGATATGTAAATGGAAAAAGGAGAACTAAAGAAAACATAGGGCCGCTCCTTGATAGGGAAGGTCTCCTCACAGACGATGACGTAGGCAAAGCAGAGACGCTTAACGCCTTCTTTGCCTCTGTCTTCAATGCCGATGATGGGCGTCGGGACCCAGGGTGCCCTGAGCTGGAGGACCGGGATGGTGGGGATGACAAACTCCCAACTGACCCTGAACGTGTGCGGGATTTGCTACTCCACCTGGATCCCTACAAGTCCATGGGTCCGGATGGGATTCATCCCCGGGTGCTGAAAGAGCTGGCGGATGTCATTGCGGAACCTCTATCAATTATTTTTCAACGATCCTGGGAATTTGGAGAGGTCCCGGTAGACTGGAAGCTGGCAAATGTTGTGCCAATTTTCAAGAAGGGTCAGAAAGAAGACCCTAGCAATTACAGGCCTGTCAGTCTCACGTCAGTGCCTGGTAAAATCATGGAGAAGTTGGTTCTTGGACTCATTGAGGCGCACCTGGGGGACAAAGCAGTTATTGGTCCCAGCCAGCATGGGTTTGTGAAGGGTAGGTCCTGCCTAACTAACCTGATTTCCTTTTATGATAAGATCACCCGTATGGTGGACCAAGGGAAACCAGCTGATGTGATTTTTTTGGACTTCAGCAAGGCTTTTGACACGGTTTCCCATAGGATCCTACTGGACAAAATGTCCACCATAGAGCTAAATAAAAACATCATACGATGGGTGAGCAATTGGCTAACGGGCAGGGCCCAAAGGGTTATGGTAAATGGAGCTGCGTCAGGCTGGCGGGCGGTCACCAGTGGGGTCCCTCAAGGCTCCATTTTAGGGCCGGTACTTTTCAATATTTTTATAAATGATCTGGATGTAGGAATAGAGGGTATTTTGAGCAAGTTTGCTGATGACACCAAACTTGGAGGAGTTGTGGACTCAAGTGAGGGCGTAAAGGCCTTGCAGAGGGATCTGGACAGGTTGGAGAGCTGGGCGATCACCAACCGCATGAAGTTCAATAAGAGCAAGTGCCGGGTCCTGCACCTGGGACGGGGAAACCCTGGCTGCACGTACAGACTGGGCGATGAGACGCTGGAGAGCAGCCTAGAAGAGAGGGATCTGGGGGTCGTGATAGACAGCAAGTTGAATATGAGCCAGCAGTGTGCCCTGGCAGCCAGGAGGGCCAATCGTGTCCTGGGGTGCATCAAGCACGGCATCGCTAGTAGGTCAAGGGAGGTGATTGTCCCGCTCTACTCTGCGCTGGTGCGGCCTCACCTCGAGTACTGTGTGCAGTTCTGGGCACCACAGTATAAAAAGGACATGAAACTGTTGGAAAGTGTCCAGAGGAGGGCTACGAAGATGGTGAAAGGCCTTGAGGGGAAGACGTACGAGGAACGGCTGAGGTCACTGGGCCTGTTCAGCCTGGAGAAGAGGAGGCTGAGGGGAGACCTCATCGCAGTCTACAACTTCCTCGTAAGGGGGTGTCAAGAGGCAGGAGACCTTTTCTCCATTAACACTAGTGACAGGACCCGCGGGAACGGGGTTAAGCTGAGGCAGGGGAAATTTAGGCTGGACGTCAGGAGGGGGTTCTTCACAGAGAGGGTGGTTGCACACTGGAACAGGCTCCCCAGGGAAGTGGTCACTGCACCGAGCCTGTCTGAATTTAAGAAGAGATTGGACTGTGAACTTAGGCACATGGTCTGAACTTTTGGGTAGACCTGTGCGGTGTCGAGAGTTGGACTTGATGATCCTTAAGGGTCCCTTCCAACTCAGGATATTCTATGATTCTATAATATATGCAGGACAACTGGGGAATCAGGCCCAGTCAGCATGGGTTCATGAAAGGCAAGTCCTGCCTGACCAACCACATCTTCTTCTATGACTGAATGACCCGGCTAGTGGATGAGGGAAAGGCTGTTGATGTAGTCTACTTAGATTTCAGGAAGGCCTTTGACACGGTCTCCTACAGTATTCTCCTGGAGAAGCTGGGAACCCATGGCTTGAACAGGTACACTCTTTTCTGGATTAAAAACTGGCTGGCTGGCCGGACCCAGAGAGTGGTGGCGAACAGAGTGAAATCCAGCTGGTGACCGGTCACCAGTGGTTGTTCCCCAGGGGTTGGTGTTGGGGCCCATCCTCTTTAATATCTTTATTAATGATTTGGAGGGAATTAAGTGCACCCTCAGTAAGTTTGCAGACAACAGCAAGTTGTGGGGTAGTATCGATTTGCCGGAGGGTAGGAAGGCCCTGCAGTGGAACGGGATGGGTCAATGATTCTGGTCATGGCACTGAGCCTGTCAGAGTTCAAGAAGCATTTGGACACCTCTCTCAGACATACGGTCTGTTTTTTGGGGTGGTTTTATGTGGATCCAGGAGTTGGGCTCAATAATCCTTGTGGGTCCTTTCCAATGTGGGATGTTCTGTGATTCTGTGAATGGGCAGAGTCCAATGGGATGAGGTTCAACATGGCTAAGTGCAGGGTCCTGCACTTTGGTCACTACAACCCCATGCAGTGCTACAGGACTGGGGGAGAGTGGCTTGAAAGCTGTGCAGTGGAAAAGGATCTGGGGGTGATGATTGATGCTCAGCTGAACACGAACAGGAAGTTTGCCCAGGTCACCAAGAAGGCCAATGGCATCCTGGCTTGTATCAGGAACAGTGTAACCAGCAGGAGCAGGGAGGTAATTGTCCCTTTGTACTCTACTCTGGTGAGGCCGAACCTCAAGTACTGTGTTCAGCTTTGGGCACCTCACTACAAGGACACTGAGGCCCTGGAACATGTCCAGAGAAGGGCTACAATGCTGGTGAAGGGCCTGGAACACAAGTCCTATGACGAGTGAGGTGATAGACTCACCATTCCTGGGGGTGTTCAAAGAAAGGTTGGACCTAGTACTTGAGGACATAGTTCAGTGGGTGACATTGGTAGTAGGTTGATGGTTGGAGAAGATGATCTTGAAGGTCTCCTCCAACCTTAATGATTCTATGATTCTCCAACAGAGGGTCATACTTAAGCTTAAGTGCATGGTCTGGCTTCCTAGGTTAGAGTCCCAACACAAACTTCTAGTATAATGAGGCAAAATGGAACACCTGTCCATGGACACTGCTAAACTCAATCTATGAAGTGGAACAAGAGAGGGATAGGCTGTGTCAGGAAAAACTTTGTGTGCATACAGTCAAGTGAGTGCAGTGTTGGAGTTAGCCAAGACCCACCACCCTAGCACTAGTCTGGTGGGTTAGTACAGCTCAGCCTGAGGAAATGGGGTGATTGTCCAAGTTGGACTCGGTGTTGATCTCTGGCAGTGTCTTAGCCCTGATGTGTTCTCTGCTCATATGCAGTGTCTAATGTCCTTGTAGCAACATTTCCCACAGCCTCTATCCATGGGGAGTAGGGGATTGTGGCCAGATGTTGGCACAGGACATCAGTCAAGTCAGTCCATGGTGATATCACAACACACTTTTCATGTGATGTTTTCGAAGCACTTGGTCCAGGGAATCTACCAAATCTCATGCATTGTCCTGTGTGCTGCGGCTGATGATGTTCAATCCTCAGATCTTTGTCAAAGCAAGGTTGTGATGCTACCATGGCATATGTCATTTGCCTGATAGAGAATCAAGCACCGTTCTTTTATCTGCCTGCTCCCTTCTACTTTGGGGCATGAAGATAAAAAAATATTGACTACCCAGGCAAAAATCCTGGATCTAGAAAACTCTTGATGACAGATGATTGAAGCCCAAAGGCTGATGTTCAGATTGCAATTACTGAGAAGGATAGCTGATCCCAACAGGTTCAGAGTTAAATTCAAATCCTTAAGTATTATTATTAAATCAGTACTGAAATGAACGCATTTGTATGAGTATCAGATAACAATTAGTACAAAATGAGCTATTTAGATTCAAATTCCTAGGCAACTGCAGACACAGTCATTCTCTCTCATGCACCCAGATAGTAGTTTTCATCAGAAATGTGTCAACTAAAGATGAAGTCACAAGAAAAGTACCACCATTTGCAAACTGTTTTTTCCCCTCTGCTGCAGACAGAAGAAGGCTCTGGGTTTGCCTGGGAGAACTTCTATATTTTCTTTATAACCAAGTTTCTTGCCTTCTTAGTCCACTGTAATCTGCCACAAAAGTCTTTTTTGATTAGGCAAAATATGATTCCTTAAGTAAAAACTAAAATTCCCCTGTGATGCCTTACTAGAATTACAAGGGTCATTTTGCATTCCCTAATAGGTAATAATAAAAAAATGTGTTTCAGGTTTCATTCCTGCAATATGTAAGGCAAAGATCAATAGTCTCAGTGTATCTAAACCCATGCAAACATTGTCATTTTAAAGTAAGAAATCGTTGTCACAGTATCTGTTGCACAGAATATCTGTACACTGCATGCAAAGGATTAGTCTCAACAATTATGCATTTAAAAATATTCGTGATATATTATGAAAATCAGAAGTCTCTCTATTGTGGATTTATAGATAAGTTATTTTAATTTGATATTGTTTATGGATCATAGGAATTGAGTGCACAGACTGTAATTGTAGAGGGGTGTTATTGATTTTCTCTGTTTTAGTAGTTCTGGTACATTTGAATTAATTACTGTTGTATCCTGAGAGACAAACTTTTTTCTGAAATACTGTTTTTATTTTCTTTTGGAAATTTGTGTTCTAAAAAAATGCCAACTTTAAAAACTGCTGAGACAATCACATTTCAATGAATGAGTTTTCCTCACACTGATTTGAAATTCTGCTCTCATTGGGGAAATAAAAGGTGGCCTATCTTGTTAAATATGGAACATGACATTATCCAGAGGGCTGTTTGTTTAGTGTTTCCAAATGCCTTATGAGAGTTTCAGCTCTAGATGTTTTTAGGGTAGTGAAATTAGCACTGTTGTATGGGATGAAATTCCATTTCCATTATGTCAAAGCAGGCTAAACAGCTTAGTGAGACTTCCTGATAAACAGCAAAATAGTTTGGATTCTCTAGAATAGGATTCTTACCCACTGTCTTTGCTGCCAGCTGCTATTAATATCCACTTAAAACTGCATGGGCAAAACATCAGCTGGACTGCTGTGACTAATCTGAGCTACTGCAAAAGCATCCACAGAAGATCAATGGGAAGAACTGGAATACTGCAAAACCTGACAGGTAAGCAAAAATTAAAATAGCTGTAGTTTATTAGTTGAGAGAAGGGAATGATGCTTGAAAAGTGATAGCAATTTTTAAGTACAGAAAAGGTTGCTGGAAGAAAAAAAAAGGGGGGGGGGGGAAACAATCTATTACCCAACTGAAAAAAGAAGCAGAAGTTTTAATTCCAATAATGAAAATTCATGGATTTTCATATTATTTTATATTGTTTATTTCATATTATTTATGGATTTTCATAAAATTTCATATTAGGAAAGAAACCACATTCAAATAAGAGTGATAATGAAGTCCTGAAACAGGTTGCCAGAAATTGTGAGGCCTGTAAGCATAGTCCGTCAAGAACAAATTAAGCAAACTTCACTGAAGAATGAGAAAGAACCAATGACAACCTCCTTTGTGGCAGCAATATAAATTTAATTAGCTTGTGAACATATTTGAAGCTTTATTTTATCTCTTTTATTATAAATCATTTGTCTTCAAAAACATCTGATTAAAAAAAAAAAAAGGATGGAATAAATAATAGATTCCCAGATAGGGGAGAATTACCTACTAAACATTACCTTTTTCTTTACATAATTATGGTTTATTTCAATATTACAGCATTTAAAACACTGGTTAAAGCTCAGGCTCTGGGCTTTTGGCAGTTGTTAGGTCTGAGATGTTTGAGCATTTTACAAATGTGGAGTAAGGTACTTTATTGATGAAAATTAAGTTTCTAAGTCTTGTCTTCAAGGGTTGACAGCAACACTGAAGAACATCAAAAGAATCAAATTTTCATCATTGATTCCTGAAGTAATTGTCAGGGGTCTAAACCCTACAGGTATTTTGGGACCTTATTCTTTTTCTTTTCTTTTTTTTTTTTTTTTTTTCAATAGATAATAATCCTTTTCACCTTTAAAACGGGTATTGAGTTTTGAATTGTTTAAAAGTTGAGATGAAGGAGTCTGTGGGTTGTTGATTTTTGCATACCTAATTAGTCAAGCCCTGTCTTGGTTTCAATGGGATTTTGCCTAAATATGGAAAACAAGATTAGGACCTCGGAGGCCCATGGAAATTCTCAGGGTAGTCCGACATGACACACAACACATCATGTCAGAGCCAGAGCACATCTCACATTGCTTCCTGCCGTGACATACTCCATAACTGCCAGCTGTCAGCTCCCTAGGTAGCACGTTTTACAGGACAGAAGCTCATTTGTTAGATATCAACTGTGAGAAAAAAAAATCATTAGAAAAGTTTAGGGTATATATTCTGCAGTAGTTACATCGCTCTGTTTGTGTATGTGCCTCTCTTGGGTGGCAGCTGTCAGGGGTTACTTTTGACTCTGAGAAGAGGAGACTTGACATATAGTTACAAAAGAAGGTGTACAGTGGGGAAAATATTTTATCTGGAAAAGAAAACTCTGTTTGAGAAACTTTTTGGTTTTAACTGTTATCTTACCATCTTCCATTTGAAAGTGTGGCTATGTTCTTTGTATCTCCACTGAAGCAGGAAGGTGGAAAGAACTTTAAAGAGAAGGAAAATGTCCTTTAAAAGTAAAGTTTAAACATTGTTTGTCAACTAAATATTCTCTCACTAACAGGCAGAAATTCTGATGACACAGTGATGGGTACAGGTAGGCCAGATAAGATAAACAAACAGCCTCTTGAGGCCCTTCAATGTATAAAGGTAACTTTAACACTTTTTAGGTTAGCTTTGTTCCTCACTTTAAAGCTATATTTACATTAAAAAGAGACGGTCTTTCTGAAGTGTTACTGAGCTGAGGCAGCCTGCAGACAAGAGACACTTCATGTAATCAATGTTTCTGTATAGAGTTCAGCAATTTTGTTAGCAATGTTTCCTACTCAAAAGCATGTGTACTGCATTGTAGAAATAGTGTGTTTTGTAAAAAACAAAACAAAAAACACTGTAAATCATTGTGATAAGATTCTTGGAGTGATGGGAACTTGTGCTGTTGATTCTGATCACATTTAAAAAAGAATGTTTTACAAGAGTTAAGATAACGCACACGTCTAACCACACTTTCCATTCTCACTTGGTGACTATCAAGACCTTTTCTTGACTGTTTGAAGAAAAATGCTGATGTTTAAAAATGGCATATTTCTGCTCAGAAATCACCTCTTAATATGAGTCTCAGCCAGAAAAAGACAGACTAGAATCAATCTAAACTACAACTTCAAATTTGAATGCAATTATTCTAACATAAAAAGCAACTTAAATCACGCAACCATTTGTTTCACAGTCCTTCATAAGAATTAGAATAGTAAACACATGAATAGCATAGAAATAGTTTTTAAATATAAATGATTGATTAAATTAACTTGTTATGGTGATACCCATACAGTTTCAGAAATCTTTTGGTAAACATTTGTATTTGAGATCCTATACTAGAGATGTATGTCATGCATTCAAACTCCTATTTTTCTTATTGTTAATTTCAAATTTCTTAGTTTCATAAGGTAACGGTTTTGCTTCTAAATCACATCTTTCATTTGCACTTTGGAAAAACAGGCAGATAGTGTATAAAAGGGAAATAAGCAAGAGGGATCTACCTCATTAGATGGCAGAATCAGGAGGTGCCAGTTCTTTTCATATCCCAACAAAAAAGGCACAAACTCTTTCAAGACAGGTAGCCATTTTTTGATATAGAAAAGGTGACAGCAATTTATAAAATCTCACATTCCCTCTGATACCAGGAATCCTGAGGTATTACAGCATCTGATGAACCTCTGGTATAGGCATGGCATGCTGTGCAATTCCTGTCCACGATGAGTTTCAGCAGCTCTAACGGCACCTGTATTCTCTCAGTGGCTTACTTGCACTACCAGTCTGTCACACCCTGATAGCAATCAAGCCCGGAAGGTGGATAAACCAATCCATTACATGAACATTGATTAATTATACATTGATTATGTATACAGCAGTTAATTTTATTATTGATTAGATACACCTTGTGGTCACATGGTACTAATGATATAAAGTCATACACTAGTTTGATCATTATGTCTATCACCAGCTCCTTGTACTTCTAAGCTAATCACTACAAGCAGGAACGATTAACTCTTTTTGTTGATAAGCCTGATATTTTTAGTCTTCTTAGCTTGTGATCCTGTGAGGACATTTTCTTGTGTTAATGCAGGTCTTTGTATGTGCAAAGGAGAAGAAATAACAAATTGAGCTTGGTATAAAGAAAAGGACATCCTTGTAGACAATTGAATCTAGTGAATATACTCCATAATTTTCACCTGCTTATCTACACATCTATTGGTTTATCTGAAAAATAAAAATAAAAAATTACGTTATAATAATGAGAGTACTAGCCATGAAAATAAAACACGTCCACTTAATTGATTGCTCTATTGTAAACACACTTCATGATCTTAACTAAATTGTCTGGATAAATATACACAGAAATATTTAGAGGTTGTTCATAAATTTTCATCATCTACGACCCTCTGTTTTGTTGTGAGGACTAACTCTCACTGGCCTGGTCACACTCTCTTAGATGCTTTTTTTTTTTTTTTTTCTTTGTCCTGGCTAGTCCTATTTTCAGTAGGACCAGTTATCTCAAGGAATGGTCAGATTGAGCTTTACCATCTTCAGAGTTTTAGGATTACTGCTTTGTTAGATATGAAAAGTTAATGTGGCATCAGAATTTTCTGTTACATGAACCTACATATACTCAATTCCCTTCTGTATATCAATTGATATATGTATATATGTTAGATGTCTAATACAGAAGTGGAAGGAAAATAAAATGTGACTGAAACTGCTGCATCTATTAAAATATTCTTCATCATCAAAGCTATATCTAAAATAATTTACATAACACAATGACTAATGCATCCTGCTTCCATCACTGTGTAATGGCAGGATGTGAGGCAGAACATGTGCTACTTACTTAATGAGAATTATGAAGAGATTCATTTAAAAACATATCAGTTTGCTACCACAAACTTTTGTATCACGTCAAATTAAATCAGTCAGCCAGCAAGCTCTACTGCTGGATGTGCCCTTCAATGCAGACATTGGTTCCTCTCTATCCTGCTTGATGCATCTCTCTTACTGTAATTTAGAAAATGATACCTGGGAATGTTTTATGTCCAAGGACTCAGTTCAGACAGGCTTTTGTCTAACAACAGTGTGGCCATACAAAGCATGATATTAGAAATGTCATCTTACATTAGTAAAGGGTCAGCTCAGAATAAAGCTATTGTCATCACTGCTAATCAAACTCAAAGGTGGAACTGGAGTAACACTGAAAATATTAAGTCGGATTTTTTTCATAAAATGATTTGCTTTGACTCTGCTTATGTCCCTATTATATTCTCTCTCCACAGCTGCTGACAAGAATACAAATAGAGATCGTGTATCTCCAGAGAAAACAGACTTAGAAACCTTTACTAAAACAGAATTGTGTAAACACATCCTTATTTGATCATGGCAGCATTATAATGAGACACAAAGTCAGGAAAAGTAATTTTACTGTTTCACAAAGACATCAAAATATAATAAGATATGGTAATGCAGATTTAAGATTACCAAACTATGTAAACTCTACTTGTAATGACCTCATATAATAGCCATACCTTTGAATTGGCAGGAACTGCCTGAATTCCCAGACTTCAACTTGCTGCCTTTCCAATGCATGCTCTCACACACACTAATACAGGAGGATTTTTCAAAAGGTGCCTCAGTCTCAATGAGGAAATTGGTTAAACTCACTCCCTGATCATATGGGGAAGAAGAACGGAGGTCACTAGCTATTTCTGTAGGATAGTAAAAAATTACAAAAGAATCCTGCTGTCTTATGTGAAGTGGAAAGGCATGGAGGACATGAGTGGAATGGGGGAAGAGGGTAGGAAATTATTGCAATGAGGTTTTAAACGATTCATGGAGATGAGGAAAATATCATGGAAGATGCTAAAGTGGGATTTCTCCATTTACTTTGCTTATGGTGTAGTTTTAATTGTTTGCTTCCTTTCTTCCTCCCTCCCTTCCTGCCTGCCTTCTTTTCCCCCTTCTCCATGATGATACTCTTTATATATATTTTTTT
Organism: Aythya ferina; assembly: GCF_964211825.1. Lineage (NCBI taxonomy): Eukaryota > Metazoa > Chordata > Aves > Anseriformes > Anatidae > Aythya > Aythya ferina. Next base: position 97,645,870 of record NC_140298.1, on the reverse strand, counting down.
TTTTAATTTATTTTTAACTGGATTGACAATCTTGCCAGGAAAGCACCTACTTTCAGCTCCTTCAGGAAATGCCTAATATTTTTGCTTTCCTTTCCATGCTATGGAGAACCTGCCATTACAACTGCTTAACAGCTACACTGGGATATCACCACCGATATCAAGGCATGCTTCTTTTGCTTACGGTGATACTTCCATCCAGTGCTTTCCTAGCCTGAGCAAGCTATTCTAACAAACTCACTGTATGCTCATGCTTTGCAAATGGCTTCACTGTTCCAGTGTTGAAGGAAGTGTTAACCTAGTTTATTAAGAAAACAAAAGCACACTCTGAGAAATCCTGTCAAATGGATTTTACTGTGGAGTGCATATTCATAGAATCATAGAATGGCTCCAGTTGGAAGGGACCTCAAAGATTACCTAGTTTCAACCCCCCTGCCATAGGTAGTGATGCCACTCACCAGATCAGGTTGCTCAGAGCCTCATCCATCCTGGTCTTGAACACCTCCAGGGATGGGGCATCCACAACATCTCTGGGCAACCTGTTCCAGTGCCTCACCACCCTCTGAGTGAAGAATTTCCTCCTAACCTCTAATCTAAATTTCCACTCTTTTAGTTTAAAACCATTCCTTCTTGTTTTGCCATTACTTGATTGAGCAGAGTCGCTCTCCATCTTTTTATAAGTCCCCTTTAAGTACTGAAAGGCAGTGATGAGGTCACCCCAGAAGCTGCTGGCTAACACAGCCTTCAGAACATTAACTGAAAAAGAAAGGTACTTTTTAATTGATGAATAATGTGTAGGGATGTCAAGCAGGGGATTATTAAACTGCTTACACCAGTTCACAGCTTGCTTGCTGCTCATTGTTGTAGATTTAAGACAGGTATTAATAGTTAGCATCACTAAAATAGCATGGATGAGACACTTGTGTGTAAATAAGGGCCAATATTCAGACCTTGGTCTCCACTGCATAATATGCAACTGTGCTTACTTTGCTCTAAAGCTCTTCTCTTTAATTTATTTGAATTCTTTTTCTCTCTAATTTCTGTTTTAGCCATGGAAAGTAGAGATATCAGGGGTATTAGAACTATGTGATATTTCCATTGCTTAATCTCAGACTGCTGGGTTTTATTCACAGTGTAGTATCAGAATATATAATGCAATGCAGAAAGTCACTGATCTGAGATGACCACAATAATGTACAAGTTAGACATCTGAATATTATCTCTACTTGATTATGTAGCTTTTGGCTGATGTCTCCAGCCTAAAAGACAAAATCAATGCTTCATATTCTAGCTGTCATGTCATATTGTGTTGCTTAATACATGTTGCATAATAGTGTCCTACAATAAAGCACAAGAAAATATGCTTTATAGGCTATTACAGTTACTTCTTATTAATTCCTAATATTTCTGACAGGAAATTTTAATGAAACATTACTGCTCTTGCATTTGTCTGAATTTTGTACAGCTGATACATTGTTCTTTTATCTGTGTCCTTCAGCAGCAATGATAACAGCCAACAGATTTTTGTAGGTTATGGAACACATGAATTACATACACTGATGTGGAAGGAATATTGTTCCAGTAGCTAACCTAACTATTACTAAATACTAACTCATTAGTTAGTATTACTAAATACGAACTAATACTAAATTTAATATTTTATTTATTAGTTCTCTACATCCATGTTATTTAAATGCAGAAAATTTAGTTTGTATCATCTCAGTGCTGCCATAAGTGCACTACAGAAAGTCTGTGAAAACTTCGTTTTAGAAATAGTGTCTCAACTGCAGAAACATTATACCACATCTGCTGAAAATGACAGTGAAAAGTACATTCAAATGAAGTCTCCAGTTAGTGGTTATCTTGCTGTGTGCTTATTTGAATCAAGCAAAACTGCAACACCTGCCATGAAAATCTGTCTGGACAAAAGTTTGCATCTGTCAAAACAATGGATGAGTGTCTCCCTATTACAATATACAGTGTTAAAGTAAGCCCAAAGGCAAATACAGTAAGAAATTTTTAGTTAAATTACTTGTTGTACCATCTGGATTCAGCTGCCACAGTTCTTCATATTTTGCAGAAACGTGAAAGGCATTCTGTTCGTTGGCATGTGGACACCTAAAGTGGAATAAAGATTCTGTGTTTAAATACTTAAAAATATTCATCCCAAAGTATTTTTGATTGATGAAGTTGAAACTTGGTAACTTTCAAAGATGAGTAGGTATTACAGGATAGCATGAAGATATTCGTTAGAGGGTACATTTATAAATCAGTTTCCCATCTTCAACTGCCAGACAGTTAAAAATTTTATTTAAAATAGTTACTTAAGAAGATCATTCTAAAGATCATGGAACTATTGAAAGACTTAAGGGTTCGCTTCCTGACTTGCAAAAAAAGCCAAATAATCTTTTGTGCCTAGACTTTTAAGTTGAATCATAAAACAACACCACACACCTTACCTTTATTGCTGCGGTTCACTTGTGGTTCTTAGCTGAAGTTCCTGAATTTGTATGCCTCTTCAGTCCTGCTTGCTCCACTCAGATCAGCAAAAATCAAGGTGGATAAATATTGGCATATCCACATGTACATGTGCAAACACTTTCTGTCAGTCTGCATCATATGTAAACTACAAAATATTAGCATTATGTGGGTATCTGAGTGTGCCACCCATTTTGTAGATATGCTTTATGATACAGTCAAGTTTCATTAATACATAAAGGGATTTGTGAATAATAAACAATTCACAAAATGAATAATACAAATCTGCAGAGATTTAGGGCACATTTTTAAATAAACAAACCTCTATATTTTTATGCTATTTTTCTGGATTTACTCAATCCATATTTTCCAGTAGTTGTAGTCCAGTAGTACTGAGTAAAAACTCATTTAACCTTCCTAAGTTGAAGCACATTTCTGAATATTGACCAGGAATGGCAAGAACTTGAAGTTCTTACAAACTTACAGAAAACCTGAAATACACAGATTTGTAAAGTCATGGTGAACAGTATAGGAAGTTTTATGTGATACTCATCTTACCTGGAGACAAATATCTAAGAAAGGCAGGTTCAATATCTTTCAGGATGATCCTCCCTCTCTTTAGCAATCACAGAGAGAGTCTTTAAGAGTTTAATTTAAATCTGCGTGACTCATTTTTAGAAAGCTGATATGATGTGAGATTAATACTTGCTTTAGTAGTAATTTGTACATCAAGCAAGAAGTCAAACATATCTTTATTTTGACCCATTAAAGTGGTAGAAAACATTTAGGCTCTTAAATATTTCTGATGTAAATCAGATTTAAAGGATTTAAAAAAAAATCTGTTAAATACAACTAATGAAGTTGTCATTTATCTGATTTGTAATGATTGTCATTATTTTTATATTGCATATTGATTTTACAGCAATATTTGGTTATGTTTTAGTAGAAAGATGTCTGTTATTGACTTTCCTGCTTTCTGATGAAGTTGACATTTTGGTGTGTGATACTTTTTATTTGTTTCAATGATTTATGACATCATTCATGACTAGTTTTTGGAAGTCATTATCCCCACTAACAACGCTTTAGTTTATGAAATTCCTCCCTGTTAGCATTGCAAGTTCTTCAGGACAGATATATTGCTCTCAAAGGTGTATCAACAATAGGAAAAGATACTTTTGTAGCATGTAATGTAACTTAGGTACGTAAATACCACTCACTGAAAATCCTTCCTTTTTTTTTTGCTTGTTTTCTCTCTCCTTCCAGAAAAGTCAGACTTGAGTTTGACTTAAGATCTTTCTTCCCAATATTATTTTTAAAAGAACATATTATTGGCTTGTAATCAAAAACACTTTATGCACTATGAAGGATCTAATAAATAAATAAATAAACAAATACATATCTACTAATTGTTTTAGAATTTATTGTACTTTTTCTATCCTTTTTCTTTATTTACATTGGCAGAGTCAGACTTTGACAGAATTTAGATCAACCATATTGAATCAAATTATTTTCATCTGTGATGCCAGGATATACACTCTCATTCTCGTTCACTGTTTTCAGCTGTGTTGAGCAGTAACCTATATGGATAGCAACAAGCAAAAAAAGTAAATCTAAATTCTTAGACCACTGTATTTGCAAAATGGCTTTGTGTTCAAGTCCAGTTGTTTTCATGAACAATTTCAGCAATTAAAATTACTAAGTGACAACTTGAATAATTACTGAAATACAAATCTCTTTCAGCCTATATAGTACTTGGGAACAATTTTCAGTAACCATTTTGCATATTTTGCTTTCCAAATTTGCTGCTAATGTTGAGACACAAGACTGCTTTTATTGTATGGCTGGATGTTTTTCAAGCTAATAGAACATTTAAAAAGAGATAAAATCTATTTTAAACGTTTGCACTAATACAATCTGCACTGCCATGAATATTTATACTACCTTCTCTTTCTATGACATTTTTAGAACAAATATTGCCTGATAAAAATGTTTTGTAAAGAGAATCAGGGAGGTTAAAATGCCATCAAACAAAGTTTGCAGAATTTGTTATCTATATAAGTTAACAATACTTTTCAACAATATTTGACTATAATTATAGGATTTCAGGATTTTGACTGAAGTATTTGATATTATTTTTCTAAGTTTGTCCTCAACAGCTATTTCATTTGTGGCTTGGCTTTGGTCTATCTACCTACACTTCTATTTGTATTTTTTGCATATTTTTATGTCTTCTACTACAGATTAAAATTAGATAATATATAAAAGAAAATAGATATTACTTTACAAATTAGTTTGGACTGTTTTAGACTATCTTGATTAATTTATGCTTTTTACTCACTTAACTTTCTATATTTATATCAAATAATGTTCTTTTAATACATGACATTCATAATATGGTGCATTCGATTTTTTTTTAATATAAACTCAATACTTTAATTTATAATTTGAATAATCACATATATACATGAAGGGTTCAAAAAAGGAGGATGTGTTTCATGAAAAAGCAGAAATGTAGCTAGCTATGAATACTTAATAACTAATTTGTTTATAAATACATGCAGAAATCTCCAGTTCTATAAAACCCAATTATTCATGATTTTTAAAAACTCTCACATCATATAGTCTAAAATATTTTATTTTTAAATGAGCATGGTAGCTATCCAAGCAAGAGAAAAAAAGGTCTTAAGAGTTTCTTGGCAATAATCAAATCAAATAATCAAATGAATTATATATATTATACATATTTATATATATATTATTTTTTAATATATATATATATATTTTTTTTTCACCAGGACTTCAGGCTGCTTACTAGGTTATCAATCTATTTCTAACCAGCAATGAATTATCCCTAGGGGTCTTAAGTTTGAGCTGAGTGACAAAACTTCCACCAATATAACTGCAGAATCATGTCAGAGGTCCTTCTTACTTCTAGGCAGGAAGATATATATACTTGTACGTTTATGTGAGCCTATGCTTATAGGCTCACATAAACATACAAGTTTATGTTTATGTAGTGATTAAGATAATTCAGTCTTTACAGACAGCTTTAGCCAACTTTTGCTAACTTCAGCTTCAATTTTTGTAATTAGAAAATCTCTCCAAAATAATTTTTCTCAGTATGCCTTTCCTTTCCTTGTTGGGGTCACTGAGAAAGGATAGCTCCCTTCTTTAAAGCATCTTGTTCTGCACCGGGAAACTATTATGTTAAGTCACATATATCTCTGGAAATATACGAAATATACTGCCCAAAGCAGTGGACCACATCAGCTGAGGTGTTAGGAGTTTTTAGCAGAGAATCAGGCTTTTTTTTTTTTTTTTTTTTTTTTTTTTTTTTTTTTTTTGTAGTCCCATTTATTCATGCAAATACTATGATTTTTGCTTTCACAATAGCATGACTTTGTCATTCCATGTCCAGCTTGTGGCCTTGAGTAATATTTATTTGGAGTCATAACCGTGACTTGTATTTTTGTAGCAATGTATTCTTGCCTAAATAATATTAGTATCCTTTATTTGTTATTAGACAGCACAGTTAAGAAACATATGAAAACACTGAATAATACTAGACCTAGGGCAGAAGCCTGGAAATCCCTACTTGATAGGGAAAAATCCCTACTTCATTTTGACAGAGAAACATTAATATTGTCTCTATTTCATATTATTTTCATCTAGATTATGTCTCACAAGGCTGCTTTTAAGAAGGTCTGTCAAAGCCTAACTAAGGTTAGGTTATATATAATTTGTTTTTTCTTCTCTTCTGACAAGGTTTTCTACTTTCTTCTAGAGAGAAATTATGTTTTGATTGACATAGTTATTTGCGATAAATCCTTTTTTGTTGTCAATAGGTCTTTATTTATTTATATTTGCTATTAATAGTTGTTAAAGTTCTTAATTGCAGTAGAACTATGTTTTGAAAATCGTGCAGAACAGTGGTAAATATATTAATTAGTCTTCTTGTCATTTCCTAAGGTAGCTTTAACACTGCTAAATAGCAGACTGGCCTTTTTTTTTTTTTTTTTTTTTTTTCTTTCCCTCTCACAAATGCACTTGAAATTCTCCTTGTCCTTTGCTAATTATGACACTCATTTTCTGCCTCTGTGGTTCTCATTCTGTCCCTATATGCTCATGCAATACTTTCATGTTCATCCTTATTAGTCTGGCCTAGTTTCCACTTCCTTTTTGCTCATTTCTTTTTAAAATCCATGAAGTGTTGTTCATTTAAACAAGTAGGTCCCTTACGATATTTTGTGTCTTTCCTCTGCAGGGAAATAGTTAGTGCTTGAGCCTTTTAAGTATTTCTTTAAAGAACTGCCAGATTTTTAAAATATCTTTTCTACTCAGACTAACCTCTCAGGATATTCAGTCCACCAATTCTTTGATGTTATTCAAATTTTGTTTCTTGAAATCCATTGTTTTTGTTTTGCACTTCTATCCCACTTCTATCCTACAAAATATTGATGATATTCCTTCCATCTCAACATTCTTTAGTATGAAAGGGAAAGGAAGTCTGGAAGATCTTCCCCTTTGATTATTATCTCCACCAACAAACAGCTTGTTGGGCATCATCTTGCTTTTTTGTTTTATTTTATTTTATTTTATTTTATTTTATTTTATTTTATTTTATTTTATTTTATTTTATTTTATTTTATTTTATTTTATTTTATTTTATTTTATTTTATTTTAAATTATTATTATTATTATTACCAACAGGATGTCAGGTTATATGGGATTATGGGATACTAGGAAAAGGAATCTCTGCCTATTTATTACAAAAAGCCTCACTCTGATTTTCAGTGTTTAATATAAATTTAACCTATAGCAGACTTCCTTGCTAGATAGAAGCTAAACTATTATATTTGTAACCACCACCAAAGAATATTTCTGAGTTGTACCCATTTTTGTATTCTGATCCTCAGAGTAATCTATAATATACAAGAAAACATTGCTTTATATTTTTAATATATTGTAAAATATATATATTATATATATTATACTATATATATTATACATATATGTAATTATATATATAATATATATATATTACAATATTCCATTTGTTTGTCCATTTTTAGCATGTTGTATGTTTTTCTCGTAATGTCCCAGTAATGTTTCAGCGCTTTCCATAACCAGATTTTTAAGTAGTAGATCCTTACTCTGAGTACAGAGAAAGATGTCAGGGTCCTCTGTTTTAAAAAACTTCTCCTAGTATGAAGTCATTAAAGATGCTTGGCAAGCCAAACCTGTATGTTTCTTGAGAAAACATTGAGGGGTGAGAGAATGGCTGTGTAGTGCTTAGCTGCCTGCCACATTAAACCACGGTAGTATATAGAATTCTTATATTATCACTAGGGACCACTTTCTGTCCCCAGACATGATCAGATCTCTACCGGGGCCATGGTTTCCATTTGATAGCAGCAGCAAACATCAGGAACTGAAAGTTGTTCACTTGGTGATTTCACTTAGAAGCAGTCTGACTATCAATATATGGCATTGAACCTTAAAGGCATTTTCTATTTATTCACTGTTTGGTAAGTGTTTATGAATCACATATTCCATCATCTATTTCTTTTTATGAGGCAAAAAACAAACAAACAAACAAAAACACAACATCATGTGTTTCTATGCAGTGGTTGTGCTCTTTATTTACACCCAATGTTATGAATTTCTATTATTTGTCTTGTAATAGAAAACAAGGACAACATTATAAATTCAGCAAAACAGTGCTGGAATATAGGAACATGTGTTTTAACTTCTGGCAGAAACTAAAATGTGAAATACAAATTGATCTTTTTGCTATGACCAAAGAATGCAAAGTGTACAAACAATGGTGGGAGAGTTGTATGTGTAGATCTTTCTTCTATGGCCTCACTTAATTTACGTAGTCAACCCTCAAGCAGGAGACATTGGGTGACATTTTATGAAGGGTGTATCTCCACTGTTAAGGATAAAGTTTAGCTTCTTATTATGAACTTGATCGTTGAATCTTTCCATAAATTCCTCTAAAAGGGGCCGTCATTTTGTTTGTTAAAATTATTCTCAAAAACCCTCAGCAAACAAGCTCACCAAAACAAAGCAACCAAAAAGAAAGAAAAAAAAAAAAACAACAAACAAACACAAACCACAACCAAATAAAAAACAGCATCGACTGTGCTTGGGTCAAAATTTAACTAGTGTATTTTCAAATATATCCCTGAAATTTTAATTTATAGGTTTTCTTTACCTCACATTTCTCCCTGAAAAATTTCGGTCATTGCCTTAGTTAAACTCTTTGCTAGACTACTTCCTTGCAATTGTTTGGTGTAACATAATGGTGAAGATCTGCTGTGACTTCAGCTCTCAAGAAAAATATTTCTGCTCAAGTCATTCTCTGAAAAAAAAGTCAAAGCTTCTTGATTCACTGTATTAAATCTTGTAGTTCCTTTAGCATCTCTTCCTATTACAAATTCCTAATATGGACAACCACCAATTGTAAGTTTAAAGTGTGTCTCTGTGTTGTGAGACAGAAATAGAATGAAACTTCCCATATTTAGTAGACCTCGACCCACAGACAAATCAATCAAGGTACGCAACTTTTCCTGATATATATCATAAAATCATATAATGCATATAATAAAATCATGTAATGTACATTATGATGTAAAGTCTAATGAATTTTTCCAAGAAAATTCTTTATGAATCTGACTATTCTTTAGATGTAAAAAACAACAAGTTGATTCATCCTGAAGGATTAAAATGACTATGGCTTTAACTAAGCAAAGTTCCTATTTGAAAATGATAGTAGTTTTGTATTTTTACAGACTGCAACATCTAAGGCAAGAACAAATGTATGAGATTAATAATTTCATAATGTAACAGTGTTACATTATGAAATTATTAATCTCATATATTTGTTTAATTTCTAAATACAAAAACTTTCAGAGCGCTTTTTATTAATAATAATATTTTTACAGTATTTAACAGCACTGTGTTGTTAAATACTAAAGATCCAGGATTTTACCATAATGGACGTATTTCATAATACTGAGAAGATATCTATTGATATCTATATATGATTATTATTGATGTCTATATGATTATTATATCATTAAATATATATTAAAATATAATATATGTAATAATAATATGTAAAGCTGCATCTTATTCTCACCAAAAAAAAAATTTCATTTGACCCAAGTTTAAGCAAACTGGAAGTATGTACGAGACTTTTTTTTTCCTTCACTTTAATTACAGAAACATATTTTGATTCATTATTTAAATTAGTTCCTTTAAGTGGGGTTTTATTGGCTCTCCAAAGAAAAGTTAATCAAGATATCAGATTAATAAAACCTACCAATTTCACAGTTGATGATTTAAATAGTCAAACCAAGCTTTGTACTAAAAACAAAACAAAACAAAACAAAACACATATTTTGTTTTTGTAAAGTTCTTCGCCAAAAAAAGTCATGCAAATGACAATCCATTCATTCTAGCCAATATATTGGATATGGCAAATTTAGAAGACATTAAATAAAGCTATAAAATTATTATAGATATGGTATGTTGATGTTGGATTTACAATAAAATCAAGGAAATTATTGGAGCAATAAAAATGATTGAATAAAGCAATTAGTCATTATGAAGCCAGAAATTAAGAACCAGATTGCTCTATAAATGTTAAATTAGTAGTTTACTATTTTTCACAGTCTATGGAAAATATCTGTATGTCAATTTCCATATTTTATCTGTTTATCTGAATTTTTCAGTCCTGCAATGAAAAGAATGCATCTAGCATTCTGGGTACAATCATGTTAAAAGCAAGTTAAAATTCAGCCTCATTCACATTAAAGATCTTAAAATCAAATTAAAAATAATAAAAATGATTCTTCCCACATTATCTGTAGAGTATCCCTGTCAAACCTTAATAAAATGATGTGTTTTTGTGAGCACAGAAAGATATGATTCATTTTATAGCATGCTCTGAAAAACAATCAAACAATAAAACAACAAAAATCCACCAGATTCCAGATGTTATGAACCAAGACAGGAAACAGTGGCAGAGATAGTGAAATGGTAATAAAAAGAGGCCAGCCACTTTCTGTTGTATATACTAAAGTTCAGGTTGGCTTTGTTTCACCTTAGAATTATAGAGGTGCAGCAGAGGGTGAAGGAAGGGTAAGTCTCTTACATGTGTGGATCTCCAGCCATTGTATATCTAAACCCAAACTATAATATCAGCTTGACAGCTCTGACAACAGCTAATACAAATTATAGTCTACAAATGTGATATGTTCATAAAGGGAAAACAAACAAACAAACAAAAAACACACTAGCAAATTATGCACTACAGTGCATCATATCTAGTGCCAAAAGATGTAGCACTCTTTCACTGCAGTAATATCACTTTAGTCTTGATAGTTTCTTTTAGTCTTTTAGTCTTCTAAAAGAAACTATCCCAGAATTCAAGAAGACCATAAATTATTATTATTTTTTTTTTCATCCTGTCTGTACCATTTATATGATCACCTGGAAAGAGTTGAAGTCATCTGGACTATCTGTAGTTCAAACTCCTTAAAATAAACTACGGACAATCAGTTCTGTTTCTGTTCCAGGTATCCCTTGCCTTTGAAAGTGTTTTCCCTAGGAAGCCCATTGTACATCAGGGTAGGTAAAGTCTCAGCTTGCTGGTCTTCATCCAAGTCTTAACCTTTCCCAAACCATGTCATATACAACATATGTATTGTAAGAAGGTACCTGTAGGTGATACCTACAACGGTGGAATATCTGTAGAAATAGAATAGAATTCTGGCAATAGATACATAGAAAAATAGAAAGGGGAAACATCCTGAAAGTCTAGTTGTAGATCAGGAGTCAGAATTTATTTTAAAATAATCTTTAGGTTGAAGTCCAACATGTTATTTCTGAACATCCAGTTTTAGTAAGAGCAGATGCAAGATTCAGATCATGAGCTGCCTGTGTATTCAAATTAATGAAGTAAGAGAAAATACAAATGAGATTATTGTAAATTATGAAGTTAGCCATTCATTTATATATTTATTCATTTATTTTTGTATTTATTCATACAAAATGAATTATTTTTATCTGGAATCCCAATGTGGAGCAGGAAGGTTGCATTTTGTAATTTAAAGCTATTGTACATAGGTGTTCCAGTCTACAATAGCTAATTATTTCATGTAGTATTAGGTGGTTTGTTGGATATAATCAATATGGGGCATCTATAATTGTTTTTAAACATTAAAGCTTTTGACACTGTCTGCTATACGATCCTCATAATGAAGCTGATGAAGGACTGGATAAGCAGACATCACTGCTGACAGGCTGAAAAATGGATAAACAGGTCCAAAGGGTGGTGATAAGTGGGATGAAGCCTAGCTGAAGATCAGCAGTGTATGCTCAGAATCAGTATTGGCTGCAATCCAGTTCAACGCCTTTATGATATGATGGGATAGGGTGCACCCTGAGCAAGATTGCTAATGATACAAAACTGGGAAAAGTGTTTGATACACCAGAGGTTTGTGTTGCCATATAGATGGACCTGAACAGGCTGGAGAAATGGGCCAGTAGGAAATTTATGAAGTTGAGCAAGGAGAAATGCAAAGTCCTGCACCTGGGCAGGAATAACCACAGGCATGATAACAGGCTGGGGACCATGTGGCTAGGAAACATCATTGCAGGAAAAATACTGGGGGTCCTGATGGACACCATATTGAACATGAGCTAGCAGTGGGCCTTTATGGCAAAGAAAGCTGATGGATATCATGCACCACATTAAGCAAAGTATTGCCAGAAGGCTGAGTGTACTGGGTCTGGCTGGAATGTTAACTTTCCCGGCAGCAGCCCATACAGTGCTGTACTCTGCACTTGTAGCTGGAACAGCAGTGTTATCACACCAGTGTTGTGTCTACTGCTGAGCAGCGCTGGCACAGCATCGGGCCTCTCTCTAACCCTCCTAGGGGCTGGGCAAAAAGTGAGAAGAGAAACATCACTAGGGCAGCTGACCTAAACCAACCAAAGGGATATTCCATACCATGTGATGTCACACTCAGCAATAAAAGGTGGAAACAGGAAGAAGAGGGGAGGGGTGTGCTCTTGTTGTGGAAATGTCAGTCCTCCTCCTGAACACTGGATATGTGCGTTGAGGCCCTGCTTCAAGGACATGGTCAATCATCGCTCATTTGTGGGAAGTAGAGAGTAATTTCTTTCCTCTGCACTTCCACATAGCCTTCATTAGTTTTATTTGTTTGTTTTCCTCCTTTTTTTTTTTTTTTTTTCCCTTTCCCCCTCCCTTTTCCCCTTTTCCTTTTTATTTCCCGTTAGTTAAATTGTTTAGTTCATAATAATCTTTATTTAATTCTTATTATTATTTCCCATTAATTAAATTATCCTTATCTCAACCCGTGAGTTGTTCTTTGCTTTACTTCTCCCCCTCCTCATCTAAAGAGGGGGAGTGAGAGAGCCGTTGTGGTGTTTAGCTGCCCAGCACGGTAAAACCACCACACTGAGAGAGGTGTCTCTTCCCCTCTTATCAGCACTGGTGAAGACACACCTAGGGTACTGTGTCCAGTTCTGGGCTCCCCAGAATAAAAGATACAGTGATGTTTCATTATATTGGACAGTGTCCAATAAAGGGCCAAGAAGATGATTAGGGGGGTGGAGTATTTCATGTATGAAGATAGGCTGAGAAATCTGGGACTGTTCAGACTAAAGAAGTTAACACTCAGGGGAAATGTTACCAATTCATATAAGTACTTAACGGGAAGATGAAAAGAATGTGGAGTCAGGCTATTTTCAGTGGTGTCAGTGAAAGAACAAGAAGCAATGGGCACAAATGGAATAGTAGGTTCCATCTGAACATCAGGAAACACGTTTTTTTAATGTAAGGGTTACTGAGAAATGGAACAGATTAATGAGAAGTTGTGGGATCTCTGTTCTTGGAGATCTCTGGAAAATATCAGGATGTGGTCCTGGGCAGCCTGCTCTAGCTTTTTCTGCTTGAACAGTGGGATTGGACCAGGTGACCTCCAGAGGTTCCTTTCAACCTCAACCAATCCATAATTCTGTGATTGATATAAGGACTTTATTTATTTATTTATTTGCTTTATTTTCTAAGATATGAAGCATATTCTGTCAGTGCTTTCTCTAAATTATACATTCAGCTGGCTCCCTTGCATTTATTAGATCCTTTTCTAAGGTACCATGTAAATTTTCAGGGGTTACTCCCACAAAACAAGGACCTGATTTAAAGTTCATTGAAGACAATAGGGCCCTAAGTGACCATGTAATCTCTTTTCCACACTTTTGTTTTACTCACAGAATATAATAGCACAAGTACAGTAAAAGAACAGAATGAAGACAAGGACAAAAAGATTATGTGGGCACTTGGGAGGTTAATACATGTAGTTCTGCTTTTTTTCAGAAGCTAATACATAATTATTTTCTTCAATTAGATGAAATCAGTGAAAAAGCTTAACTAATCAATTACTGAAGAAAACCTGAACTGGGAAAAAAAAAAAAAAAAAAAAAAAAAAAAGCCCTAAGAACCTTAATTTCACATAATTTAACAAGATAAAAAAAGACAAATGAATGCTAGTCATGTACCGTGTGCTGTTAGGAAAACTTTCACCTTTCAAAATCTTTCTGACTACTCTTTTTCTACCATCATCACTTATAATTCCTTAATGAACCTTTAGAAGATTATTTTTTTTTTCTGGTACTCACGTTCTTCATGTTATATATACAAAATAATCCTTTGGAAATTAAAGAAAAATAATTTGTATGTTTGAACAAGGTTGTCATTTCTGTACGCTGTTAATAGTATCATCTTCATTCAGTAATGGGCTTACACCATTTCCAAGGTTCGTTTAGTCATTAATTTATTTAAATAAATTACTTATTAAATAACTAGTTTTCTTTCATATTCTGCTTTTTCTGCTGACTACAGTTTTTCCCATGCTGACTTTATTGCTCTTACTAATTTTTTGTAGTCTGTACAGTATCTGTGTAGATCTGTATTCTGTATTCTGATCTGTACAGATCTGTATACGGTATTCTGTACTCTGTACAGTATCTCTGTACAAATCTGTAAATATGATCTAACTTACACTGATATTTTCCTACTTCTCTTTTCTCCCATTTGTTATAGATTTTTCTTGGTCATAACTGTTTGCTTCAAATGACTAAAATAATGGCTAATATAACAATGTCAAAAACTTTGTTAGGTAAAAATCTCTGTACAGATGCAAACTGTTGATCTATCGCTCTTTGCTTTACCACATCTCTTTCATAATACTTGTTGATCAGCAGGCTTTAGTGCTTTAATACTGGATTTCAAATTTTCTTGCTTGACTAGCTTGTGTCAAACTTAAGTTTAACCATACATACGTTTTTTAATTTCATTTTTTAGTAATAAAAGTAATAAGTAATCCAGTTTCTATTTCTCTTTAAAATTTATACACTTTTACAAGAGAAAAAAATATTTATAAAGTAAATATGAGGAATTACTGCATATGATTGCAGAACAGATTAATTAAAATGTTACTGGGGGCTGGCAAGGAACCCTTGAGAAAACAAATTAAAAAAATTGCCACATTACATAAATACATCTTTTATCATAGTTTATTTATTTTTTCATTAAAATAAATTACCATTTTGGATGTATCTTTAAATCCTTGCATGGCTTTTTCTGTCTTTAATAGCTCTTATGTATTTATGTGTTTCTATAATCTACAGCACTATACTTTTTGTATACCTTCTTTCATATCTCTGCTGCACATATTTCAGAAAATAAAGGAATAAGGATACAATTATAAATTAATATATTACTGCTTTTTGAAACAGCATGTTACTTTCTAGCTAGATTAATTTTATACTATTTAATACATCAGGAAGCTTCTGGGAATGCCTATATAATCTACCTGGAGGGATTTTAGTGATGTGAGATACAGTATTCTCCACCTCAGAAGTTTGGCTAAACTAGCTGAGATCAAAGGGATTCATTGTATTCTCCTATGGGAAATTATCTATGAGCCCCAGTGAGGTAGAGATTAAAACCGTCCACTTCTGTCAAAGTGTTTGACATGCCTGGTAATATGATTTAAATATCCTTAAATCAAAAGTATCCAAACCAATTTAAATAAAAGAAAATTAAATTAAAATGTCTCTCATCTGACTTAGATGCATATTGGCATGTGTGAATTAATGGAGGTATGGTAGCTGTGAACTGGAAGAGTTGCCACCAGTTTTTAACAGCAGTATAAATCCCTGCAGATGGAAGCTCTGACAGAACTTTGGCTACCAGAGACGTCTGTCATAAATCACTTGTGATGTTTAAAGAGTAATAGGAAGAATAAATTTAGTGGTCATCTGGTCATTTTTTCAGGATCGACTCTGCTTAAGAGTGATGTCTAATATTGTGAGCTGGAGGAAATGCTCAAGGTAGCTCAACAAGTAGAAACCTGAAACCAGTTTAGTTGCCAGTAAAGGGTCTCTGACTTCATTTTAACTCTAATGTGCATTAAAAATGCACATTAAATTTTATATTTTATATAAAAATAGCATTATTTTGCTAGTGTTAGTCCATCTTTACAATAGTGGGAACAAGAAAACAATCTGCCCCATGTTCAGATCTTTCGAAATAAAATATAAAAGTAGGATAAAAAAAAAAACAAACATTACATGGAAAACAAACAAACAAACAAGACAAATAAAATAAAACTCTCCCAAAGCTTTGTACCCTTCTGAAAATTGACTTTCTGGAGAAAAGCTTCTGAAACAACAGGATCAGCAGGTTGCTGGCATCTCTCTGAACTAGGATTATAACAATGCTCAGTGACCTAAATTGATGCTGAAGAATTCAAGTACCCAATATAAACACAATAAATTTCTTTTTGAACAATTTATATAGTCTTTTATATACATATATATACATATATACATACATATATTTATATACATATATAAAAGACTATATAAATAGTCTTTTATATGTAATTCTGAGGAAAGATGTATGCCTGCATTGCATATACACCCAGCATTTCAAGAACACAGTTTATTTTATCCTCATGTTGACACTCAAAAAATAGGTCAAGTAAGCCACACCCTAAAAGTACTAGTTTCTTTCTATTTACAAAAGAAGACTAACAATTAGTTTAGATGTAGGTGTTTATAATGTTTATAATGGGTGGCGTCCCTGTCTATTGTCTATGGAAGGGGGATTGGAACTAGATTATCTTTGAGGTCCTTTCCAACCCAATCCATTCTATGATTCTATGAATGCAGGCACTTAATATAATGTAGGTGTATAGGAGATGAATCTAACTGTAAAAATAAAAGCAGGCAAAAATAAAAAAAGTTGTGAGGCAGGCATTTCTGATGAAAGCTGCCTGGTTTATGATTTTTCTTAAGGTCAGGATATATGATCATCAGATATTTTTTGGATTTAAATCTTAGGAATCTTTGATGGATATTATTTCAAGAAGAAGAAAGAATTTGTCCTCATTTACTCAGTAAGTACTAAAAAATTATGAATCAGAGAAAGAAGACAAGCAACTGACCAAAATATTTCTGTCTTCCTACTTTATAATACTTTGCATTTCATAAATACATAGACTTTGCAAAGTTTATCAAACTAATTCTGTAGAAGAGACTCAGTGCTATGTTTTCCAGTTCTTTTGGATAAAGGACCACTTCTAATTTTAAACTTTTAAACTTCTAATTTTAAACATTAAATTCTACAAATCTGTCAACTCACTGTCATCATATGATGACAGTGAGTTGACAGATTTGTAGAATTTAATGCTTACTGCATAGACTATATTCAGTGTTCCACAAGCAATGATAAGAGGACTTAGAGGCTGAGATTTATTATCTCCTCCTCTCTCCAGTTAACAGTAGACAATGCAGTAGGTGTTCCCATATCATGTAGCATAGTCATGATTGTTCTATACTGGAAAACTTTGTCAAATCATGTATTTGCTCATCTCATCATGAGTAATCGGTGGGAACCTGCTATGGTGAAAGGACAGCTGGAGAAGTTTGCACGGGAGTTGCTGGTCCTAGCATGTAACCAGTCTGTAGTACATTGCTATTGTAAGTATAAGAAGGGGTGATTATAAAACTATTTAAAAATACCTGACTGACAACATGGCAGAAGCTCAGAATTTTCATGACCTGAATTATACCTATGTGCAACTAGACCTTGAGTTAAGTCCCAAAGCCATTCTGTCCTTAGTTTTGTCTGAAGTCAAAGACTTTGAAGTCAATGGGGCTTGCATCAGTTAAATGAGAGAAGAATTTCTTCTTTAGTCATTATATCCAGAAATGATGTTCTTTTACGGTTCTGTTGACTACTAAAGAGAATAACAAAAACAACAATAACAAAAGACCTTCATCTTTTTCCTTGCCTTATCTTTCCTTCTTTTCCCTTCACTTGTTAAAATATTTTCTCATGCACCATCCAAAAACCACAACAATACTCTTAGCCCCAAATCAAACATACTTTCAAAATAAGAAGTCTAAGGCTTTTCCTTTTCCACTTCAACTTTAGAGCTCAAGATAAAATAGAATTGATATACATTTTTGTGCAGCAAACTCCTTAGTTTTAAATCATCAGAAAGAATTTTTAAAGAAATTTATCATTCAGAAGCTAAGTTGTAACCTACTCGTGGTTTTATGTGTAAGCAGTACTTCCAGTTTGGCTATTTGCAATAGTTAAATTGTAATGCTGTAAATATACATACAGATTTACTTGGGGAGAAAAATGTAAACCAACATCTTACCGCAATAGTTTTTGGTAGAATTAAAATTCCAGGACATGCTTGTCTTAACATTGCTTAACATTGCAAAGACTTGTTCATAAGGATTATATGTGAGGTATATGTCTGACAAATTCAGAATTTTAAATTATTTATATGAATAGAAATCAGTCTTACATAAAGCTAATATTTAATATATGAATAATTTTGTTATGCTTTTTACCCAATGGAATCTATTTAGAAAGCAACAGTAAAGCAGTCTTTGCACCTTTCCCTCTTTTAAAAGAAGAGATTATAAAATACCTACTTCTTCCCCACAACCTTGACTGACAAGACAGATAAAATGAAGAAAGAGACTAAGCACAGAAATATTGGATCTGAAGTGTTTAGAGGAGTATAAAGCCGTCAAACATTCAATTAAAAGTATCTTGGGAAAAAACAACAAAAACAACAAAAATCAGTCATCCTTTTCAGTCATCACAAAGGATTGTTAGAAAGATGAGGTAAAAGAAGTATAGCTTTTAAAATGCACATCATTTTTGTATTTAATGAAATACAGCTGGGATAGAGATACATAGGGATATGTATGTCAACTTTCACACTTTCAATGGTCACTTTTTATTACACATTGTTTTTATTGAAGTGTATAGTGAAGCAATATCATAAATATTTTTTTTTTTCTAAGATGTGGTGCCATTTTGTGCCCTTTCTTTTTTTTTTTTTTTTTAAAGTTAGTTCCTTCTAGAAACTATGTTTCTAGGAACATGTTTCCTGACATAATATTAAGAATATGTACTGACCAGCTAAAATCCAAACCTCATTAATTTTTAAAAAATCTCATTAACTTTAAGCCAATCATCGGGAAGCCAGATTCTTGGCTTATGCAAGTTTTGGGTTTGTAATATGGAGATAATTAACCAAATGAGGAAACTGTTGCAATTTTGTTATTCTAATTTATCTATAATAATTTTTTTATAGTACTATAATCAATATATATATCCCTATAATATAGAGATTTGGCTCCACTACTTTGTGAGTTCACTCTTGAGAATTCATGCAAAAAACTAAGCCCTTAAGGTGTCTTCAGGAAAACCCAAGACTCCAGAAAGAAACGTGAACTTGCTGCCCTGAGAGAGCAGTGTCATAACAGTCTCCACGGAGCCAGCTGTCCCTGTGAAAAATGCCATACTGATTTATCTCTGACAGCTTTCTGGAGCCTGCTAAAATCAGTTCCTCTGAGTTCTGAGATCATATTTTTCTCCAGATAGACACTGATGCCACTGATTTATGGGTACAAAGGTAGGAACAGTTACTGGTTCTGCAGAACTGCTCTGGGGATCCAGACAGATCTTGGACTTATTGGACTTCCCGGCATTTTTCTCCCCATATAAGTGCACTATATGTATATTACTGTAGTATAGCTGTTTGGCATTGTGCAGACATGCTGTTTTCATGCTGGCAATGATCTTAGGTTGACCTGTCTTGGTCCATGTCATGTGTTTGGTTCTGGACCTCAATAAGACAGTCTTTGTAATAATGCTGGAGCTTTAAAAGAACAGAGAAAGGCAGAGCTGTGGGGTTATTGTATTACCAGTTTCTGTAGGTGTTTTTAGGACTGAAGGACTGAATGCTTGCTCCTTTATATATTTATTTTATGGTTATGAAGGTTCTTTCTTCCATTCAAGGATGTCTGAGAATTGCCAACCTGTAAATTAATTTATTCCATTATTTAATTTTTATAGATAAATCAGAACCATACAGCAGGACCATCAATCATCCTTTCTTCTTTTCAGAAGAGATTATTTGGGCTTTGAGATTTCTCTGGAGCATGGCTTTGCCCACTACACAGAAATCAAGTTATTAATTTACAAAAGAGATATGAAATTGACAAATAAAAATAAACAGATTAAGCAGCAGCAGCAAACCCTACTAAATGCTGAAACAAGTAAGCTACTAAACAGTATGACAAAGATTCTACTTCAGATGCTTGAAAACACACAGTTGTGTTACTAGTGTTGATGCTTAAAAAACTGAATGTCATATGTTGATTTATGTGTCAGAACCCACCTCAAAACAGCCATAAGTCAACTTTTCTTAAGGAAGACTTTCTCCGTGGTATCTTCTTGAAGTGACATTTTGTGTCATTTAGAAATTGCAGTAACTTTGTTGTTGATTGAACTACCAATAGTGACAAAATATAGCTAGATCATCATCTCAGCTTCTATGATTTTGCTGAGAAATATATACAACATGAATTTCAAATTCAGAGTTGACTAAACAGTTAGTTTGATTAAAAATAAGATACCTGCCCAGCCTGCATTCGGTACACTAACTCCAGCTGCAGAAAATTATTTCTATAGCTTTTTTTTTTTTTTTTTTAATTGGAAAAAAAAAAAGTTTGCAGGGGGAGAACTGCTACACACTGTCAGACTAACAGTTTGTGTCTCTTCCACCTGCTGCCTGGCTACCTGAATTCCCATCTGTGGCCAAGGTAGGCAAGTTTAAAACTACACAGTAAGCTTCTAGGTACTGTGATAATTAGTGCTATATAGAGAACTTCAGGAGATAGATTATTTTAGATGATCATGAAAATTAGTTGCAGTTGTGGCTGCTCTGTTTGTGGTTGTCGGTTTAGCACCTGCTATGAGTCTGTCTAGTAAACTCATTTTTATAAAATACCAGAAGAAATTTCAGCATGAAAGCCATATGCAAGTTATGCTTCCTTCCACAATCTCAGGCACTGGGAATCCCTAAATGTCTTGTATGTGTTTGCTTTGATGATGGGAAATAAACACTGTAGGGTGAGTAAAGGGAATACATCCAAGGGCTATGAGCTATGAATGAAAGCAGATGTTGGAAAAAAAATCTTTTTTTTTTACAACTCCTTTTCATTACAAACACCTCAGTGCCTTTTACTATCCAGACCCCTACCATTCATGTTACTGACTCTCCACCAAGAACCAATATGCATTTTTTTGTTTGTTTTCCAAAACAAATTTCAAATATATTTGTTTTCAAACCATAACATTTTGTATATAAAAAAAACACATTTTCCTGATGCTAGCATTGAAATCCTTGAACAGTGATTGTGACTTCCTTTATTTATGTACAATTAACATATAAATGGCAATCAAAATCAAAGTATATTTCAAAGTTAATTTTCACTCGGGACCTATTCCTTGTTCATTCTGTTTTTTACCTTTAACAAAATGTTTCTCTTTCTTAGATTATTATATTTAAAATTCCTGTTTCTCTCTGTTTTTTTTTTTTTTTTTTTTGACAAAACATTTAATGCTTATCTTTAATGACAGGAGGAGACTAAGGTTATGTTTGAAGAATACGCATAAACATTGTACTAAAAAAGTCACTGTGTCCTATTCCACTAGTACATATACTACAAAAATGGAACAATGGCAGAACCCCAAATTTTGACACATTTTAGAGTCAAAAATATAGTAATCACATATCTATATTGCACATTAAAACCAGATTAGAACCTATGTTTATGTCCTGTGTTGATTTTATCACACTGGTAAAACCTTAAAGTGCTTCTCAACTTCCACCCTATAGTTTCAAGCTGAAACCAGAGCTCAACTTGGAATGCCCTTCTTCCTTTCTCTTAGGAGACACCAAACATTTTAAGCATAGAGTGAGCTTAGTTGTCTCCTTACACATTTATGTGTTTTAGTTCTCACTTCTTTTGAAAGACAGAACTACACTCACACTGTGGAGGTGGTGGGTTTGAGCCTTAAAGAAAAATTGTAGTTTTTGCCATCCATTATAGATCATTCTGGCAGTCTTTCCTTGATCCACCCTACCAGTACTGGCATACAATAGTTTTTCTTAAGTCAAAGGTAGGGCAGAATGCAGTGGAGGAAGAAAGCACATGGAGGAACTTCAGCCTGGTGTAAGGGATGACAGAAACTAGAAAACACCATTTCCCAAAGAGAAATGTTTCTTAGTTATATGAATTTCACTTCTCTGCTCCACTGAACCAGGAGATTAAATGAGGCATAGTGATGACAGGAGGTGCTTGTTGAGGCTTGGTGGTGTTGGTTTGCCGTGGACACAACTATGGTAAGTCTATTGCATCTCTGGGTCAAATTCTGAGGTCAAGCTAGACAGCTAGATATATAGTCAGATTTATACCTTCTTCATTGAAGAATATGTAGCAAGCTGAAAAATTCAGTGACTGCTGAAAGTAGGATATGTTATGCATTTATTATTTAAAACTTCGGAGTGTGGGTGTTACAATGACAAGGTGGATGCTAGGTACAAAACAAACAAATAGTCAAGAAATCTGCAGCAGTTAGGTAAAGTAAAATTGAGAAGTTCTACAAAATTAAAATGCAATGGCTGCTGTGTTTATGTTTCTTTTTGAACTATGTTGCAAAATTATTTCCTACAATTTCTATAGATTATTAAAAAACATTATTCTATAACATGTACATATATATACATAGATGATTTTTTCTTCTCATTTCATTAGATACTGAATTGTGATCTGCACTATCTGAGGGACCCTGAGATACATGCATTTGGAAGAAGTACAGATAAAGGAAGTGGTTTCCCTAGCAACAGGAACTTTGTGCAAAACCTCTTCAAACAGATTCTTGTCTTCCTCTTTCCTGTTTATGCCTTGCTTAGTGTTTTGGTTAGTGCACACTATACAATTGATCCTTTAGAGCAGTATTCATCAAGCATTTGCAGTGCCAATATGCAAAATACCCCCTTCCTCCAAAAAAGCCCTGTACCCCTTAGAAGTCCTTCCAATAATCTTACAAGTTCACCAAAAGGTGTACATTGTACATTTCAACAGCTTTCCTAGAGACAGTATTCTGTGAATTATTTAAGATCTAGGTTATAAAAATAGCCTTATTCACAAAGCTCATTTTGAAGTTCAATTTCATTTCTTTACTGATCTACTTAGATCAGACTTAATGGATATCTCTAGACTAAAAGTTTTCATTGCTCTTTCATACACATAGTCTTTATTTATGAGCATAAGCTAATGGTCTTGTAGATTGGTCAGTGTTCAGCTGTACCATGGATCTATGTTACTCTATGTATGATTCAGAAAATATTGTAGTATTTTCTCATTGACTCAATCTTCATTAAAAACAAAAAACAAAAACAAACAAACAAAACAACAACAACAAAAAACAACAACAACAACAAAACCAAACCAAACCAAAAAACAAACAAACAAACAAAAACAAACCAAAACAAAAAAAAAAAAACAGAGGATAACTCAATCAGGCCTTTATTACTAATGTTTTGCTGGCTGCAGTCTACATGCTTTTGCTAGCATTAAAATACATATTCACAGATAATTATTGACTTAATGTTTTTTCCTAGAACAAAAGCATAATTACCCTTTTTACTTTTTATCCTGTTTTATTACTACTTGCATTACTGGTGAATCAAAAGCAAACAAAATAGGTCAAACTGATTTATATGTTCCCAGTTACCTACCTTTTTTTTTCCCCAGGGTGTTTTCATCTTTCACTCTTTTGATGATTTGTAAATATATCAAGTTCTCAGACATAAAAACAGTCTTTCGTGCTGAAATCTAAGAATTGACTCCAACTCTGTCTCCCTCTCCAGGAGTTGTGGGACTGCATACAGTCTTTAGTTAGACTGTCTTTGGAATGGAATTCCTGAAATTTTTGTAGAGAATATGCAGTAATATGCAGTAGGCTTAGAATAGGCCTCACAAGAACTTTATAGTGAAGCAGGAAAACTCTGTCAGGTTGCTGGGAAATGAAAACGGTGCAGTAGGAGCAAAATGTACTCACAGTCTCATGTTAGGACTAAGAGATAGGACTGAATGTGTGTGGGGGATGGGGCAGGCAGCAGAATTTATGGAGCATACCTGTTCTCTTCAAAAACTGTATGCTTACCCAGGGCATGACATTCATGGAAGGAATATCCTCAACAGAATGGTCATAATGGGTAAGAAGAGTGCTGTGCAGCATGGGCAGCCTGTATAATTTTTTCAGAGCTTTAAATGGATACTGTTTCAGAGTCTAACTGTTGTCAGTTATGGCTAAATCTCAGTTCCAGAACTAAGTCCTAAGTTAACAGGGACAAATTTTAGCCTCCTCTCTACCCCCCAGCCCCTCCCAGTAGGCTATTAATAGTTAGCTCATATTCATGTCAAGTCTGAAAAGAGCAAACAATCCAAGAGGAAGAATCATATCTGTAGTGTGGTTAGATTATTCTGTAGAATATGAGCTATGCTGAAATATATAGCTTCTCCTAAATTCATATTAATTTTTGCCTAAAAAGTCTGCTGAAGTCATCACTACTCAACGTAATATATGTTAAAAAAAAAAAAAAGATTTGATTAATGCATATAAAATATAAGCAAATATGGATAACTTTTAAAAAGAGAGATATTGATTTGTTAGTTAAGTCTGCAGTTTCTGATGAGAGAAATGTATATCAGCAACATGCTTATAAGAACCAATGAACCAATATCTACATCTAGATATATTTAGCCAAACAAAGGCTCAGTAGTGAAAATAGTTGCTACAAATATAGTAGGTATATCATATTTTGAGAATTGCAGTCAGGATCCTTGTCACACCCATGTAATTTCAATTACAAAAATCCAGCTGAATAGAAAACTCAAGGCACCACAAGTGAGTTTTCAACTAGTTCTCAGATCTATAAAACTCTAAATGACAAGGGAGAAATGAATAGGGAAGAGTGAATACAAGATGCAGTGGAAACAATAAAATTATCAAGCCAAAAGGAAATACTTTATATATATATATAAAACTTATACATGTACATACATATAAGTTAAGGGGCTGCCAGAAATTAGAAATAATTGAATTCTTCAGAACTGGTTCAATGAATTGGAACAAGACTATCACTAGAAATTAAAAGATGCAAACTACAGATACCTTTCCTGTTATTTATATTGTTTCCCTAGACATGCCTTTCTGACTGATTATCAAGGATAAACAGAACACCAGTTTTTATGACTTTATCCACCAAACTGCCTTACCATTAGGCGTTTACCTTTGTGAGACTGGTGCTGAGCACAGTGCTGAGTGTTAATTCTCATAACTGAATCATAGAATCTCCTTGCTAATCCTTTATAGAATGACCTCTGTAAAAGGGAAGTCCTGACTCACAAACCTTCCAAGACGGTCTGTAATCATTCAGCAGCAAGTACAAGCACAAGACGATATCAAATCTATGAAAAGAGGAAAAAGTGAAGAGCAGAGAGGAAAATTAGTCCAGCAGTGTTTTTTCTTGTTAAGGATGCCATGCCTGTAAATTTCCTTGTATTGTGTCTGGCTAGGGTGGAGTTAACTTTCCCTGCAGCAGCCCATACAGTGCTGTGCTCTGCACATGTAACTAGAATAACATTGATATCAAATGTTTTTTTTTATTGCTGTGCAGTGCTGGCACAGAACCAAGACTTTCTCCAGCCCTCTACCCCACCACTAGGCTGGGGGTGGGCAAGAAGTGGGGAGTGGACATCACCAGGGCAGCTGATGTAAACTGACCAAAGGGATATTCCACACCATATGTCATACTCAGCTGGGGAAGAGGTATGTCTGTGTCTGTGTGTCTGTGTGGTTCGTTATGAAGGCCTCTGTCCTCCTGAGCTACTGCCATGCTTATTGAGGCCCTGCTTCCCAGGATGTGGCTCTCATCACTCATTGATGGGAAGTAGAGAATATTTTTTTCCCTCTCTCTTTGCTTCCATTTGGCCTTTGCTTTTTCTATTTTATTTATTTTTTTCTTCCCTCTTTCTTTTCCCTTTAATTAAATAATCCTTATCTCAACCCATAAGCCTTTTCCTTTCCATCATACTTTCTTCCTCCTCTCTCACTCTCAGAGAGTGAGAGGGTTGTTGTGGTGGAGTTTAGCTGTCCATCAGGGTAAAAACACCGCATGCCTTTAATCTACAGGAGACCACAATACACTTGGAAGAGAAGGGAGTATTGCCATTCTCCATGTTTTCTTTCTGCAACTTAGCAATCATACATAAAAAGTTACATTACGTATGATGTTATCATTTTAAAGAGTAGTGTGTATGTGTGTGTTTCTGCTCAAACCTTCCTAAACAGTAGAAGTGACACATTCACATATTCTGCAAGACTGGGTCACTGTTAACTTGGATTTTATTAATCTAGTTGGGTTTCCAAAAGAGCAGGTGGCAAATTCTCTCAGCAACATAATTTAAGCTGCTAGGAAGAAGAAAAGAGGAAGGTTCTCATAAATCCAGTAAGTAACCGGTTAAACAGGAAACACAAGAGGAGTAAATTATTTCAGGAAAGCAGAGTTATGTTTTTATGTTTTGAACAACCTGTGTTGTTCAAAATATTCATAAATGATGTTAAGCAGAGAGTAGAGAAGCATGAAAGTTTGCTGAAGATATCAGATTATTTACAGTAATAAGAAGGGTCAGCTGAAGATGTGAAGAGTTATGAGACTGAGTAACTGGGAAGTTAAATGGCAGATAAAATCCTGTGTAGATAATTGAGAAAATATGCAGCTGGAAAACTTACACAAAATTGCAGGCTCTGAGATCACCAATATCATTTAGGAGTAGATCTTGTTTCCCTACAGATTACTCCATAAACTGTCAATTTATTTCTCAGAAGCAATCAGAAATAAATATTCAAAATGATTAGAAAAGGAAGAAAAAATGAGAGAACTTTATTATATGACTGTTAATCTATACCTCAAATACAGTTGTTTCCTCAAACTCTACGAGTATAATGTGAAACTGGAAACTGTTTGTAGAGCACATGGGTTGATAAAAAGTGTGAACTAGCTCTAGTTCAAAGAACAGCTGAATTTAAACATCTGGGAAAGAGAGGGTGGATATGACAAAGTTGTGTGAATGTCATAGACATGAGTGGATGGGGCTTGAGGTTTCAGTATTTCTTGCGAGAAAGAAACTAGAGAACAATAAATGAAGCCAGCACAAAACAAAGAAAATAAGAATGTTCTTCCAAAAGATGGAATTAGTTGTCAAGGGATACAGTGGAAGTAAGAAGTTGCATGGATAGATTTATGTTGCTAAATATATAGAAACCCTGTCAAGATTAGCAAGTCACTGAACTGAAAATAGAACATTAAACTGAAATATGTTTGCATTTTTTTTTACTCTTGTCTAAGTACTCACTTACACCCAGCATTGTAAAGAAGGCACCGGAGAGACACAAAACCTTTCCTCTATTCTTATTCATCTGCAGAGACTCTATTACAACCTTTTATAAAATACTTATGCTATGCACTGATATAATCCTGAATATTGTGTTCTTATTTCCTTATGTTAATCACTCATTTATTATTCATGTCTCCTTTCACAAATTTTTACTATTATCCAGCTGCTCTTATCTAAGTCCTTCACATTTATTCAGGAATCATACCCTTTAATTGAGGTTGAACTTTTTTTTTTGTCTCGTCCCCCCCCTCTTATGTTTCCCATGTAGTTTTCCTATGTGAGTCTTCAAAGTCCTATTAAGGCCAGTGAAGAATTAAAAGAAAAGTGAGCAGTCTAAATTTTATTATTCCATTTTCCATCTGTTCTATACTTTTTGGACCAAGCTCAAACATTTTCTTTCATTTGCCTTTATTTATTTATAACTAATTTTGATATTATCATTAATTTTATTCTCTTTGAAATTCCTCTAGAAAATATAATTTTGTACATTTTACTTTCCCTGTTTAGCAATAAAACAAAAATGTTGTATGATCTTATAATATCATGCCATTTGTTAAGTTGCCCTTGTGAGCCCTCAAATACCTCAAATACCTCTGTTGTCACTGATTTCTGCTGCTTTGTAAAAAGCTCTTTTACCAATGTTGTTTCCTTTCCTGATTTCCTGTATAATGCACTATTAAATCCAGTATGTCAGTATAGGAAATTTATGCTTGAAGAAAAGTAGCTGTGGATTAACTTTACCCACACTTTATAAGGACATGAGTGACCATATTATTGTTGGTAAGGGAGCAAGATATCTTGTACTGATTATTTACGTAATGAGATCAAATTTTCATTTAATGTTTGGGAATTGCACCTAAATTACTTTCAACTTATCACATTTATTGTGCTCTTTTTACCTGTGTCAGTAAAGGATCTTTTAAATTTCATATTGTGTTGATCAGTTCATTGTTCCATTTTTTTCAAAGCCATAATTTTATTTCCATTATGTTTTCTGATTATTATTCACACAGAAAGTTGCAAAAAGTTTTGCTGTAGAGTTCATCTGTCCCACAAAATATGTTGAAGTTATATTTTGCACCTTTGATCTAAACAATTCTTAATTGTCTTACAAATTCAATATTTAGTTTGCATCTTTCAATTTCAGTCCACATAACAATTAAATGTCACTGTTTTTTAAAGTAGAACTTGAAAATCAGTAATCTCTGTTATAGGTCTGTAAACTTATGTAACATAAGAAGCTTGATATCTGTCAATCCAGTGTTAATTTCTATCACTTTACCACCAAAAAAAGCATTAAAAAATAATCTCTTGTAGATGAGGTGATTCTTTGACAATATGTCTGACAAATTAAAACTGATACATCTGTCACTGTTCCAAGAATATGCTCTGCTGTTAGCAGTATGTATTTACCGTGTCTTATGAGAAATCAGAGCTACACATCCACAGAACTACAATTTTTAATGTATTGGTACATGATAACATTTTTCTGTAAGTTCTGTAGAGGCATCTGTGAGTATTTAAATCTAATCATGCGTCTTCAACAAATTCTTAGCAAGAAACCACCACTAACTTTATTAAAATTTTCTGCAACAGTATTTTAATACAAATATGTTATTATTTTTTATCATCTCATTACAGTTTTTCCCATTATTAAATTTACTTAATTATGCAGCTTCTTTTCCTTTATGAATATTTTCTAGGAGTCTTTTGTGAATACCTGAATATCTGTTTCACCATGCACTAGAATTCTCAGTTTTGGTAGTTCAATTTCTTCTGTTAAGTGGGCATTTATTTTGTTAGAAGACAATCATTAGATTATTTTCTCCCTAAATGTACTTATTAACATATACATATTAAGCATAATCTTTTCAGTAATTCTATTGCCTACATAACACTTTTCCTCCTGTCTGTCCATGCTGAGGAATATAATTTCAGTCATCAGCCTTATATGCTATAAACAATCACATGAACTTCTGATTTTCCAGATGTGCTTGCTGAAAGACCTAACCTATTTCCATAAACCATTTAAATTCTTTCATTTTTTATCATGTGTAGTACACAGAACTGTCTTGCTTTAGCACAGAAGTTCTTCACCACGGTGGATAACACTCTAACATAAAAACTTGTTTCTGCCAATTTCTTATAAAATCATAGAATATTCAAGTTGGAAAAGACCTCTAAGATCATTTAGTCCAACTTTCAATATAGTTCTGACAAGTCCACCACCACTATAACATGCTACTAAGCTCTACATCTACATGTTTCTTGAAGACCTCCAGGGTCAGCAACACAATCACTTCCCTGGGCATCCTACTCCAATGCTACACAACCCTTTCAGTAAAGAAACCCTTTCAGTAAAGAAATGTCTCCTAATTTCCAACCTAAACCTCCCCTGGTGCAGCTTGAGGCCACTTCCCTTTGTCTTATCACTTGGTGCTTGGGAGAAGAGCCTGATCCCCACCTTGCTATAATCTCCAT
Organism: Aythya ferina; assembly: GCF_964211825.1. Lineage (NCBI taxonomy): Eukaryota > Metazoa > Chordata > Aves > Anseriformes > Anatidae > Aythya > Aythya ferina. The sequence continues at coordinate 97,615,966 of NC_140298.1, read as the reverse complement.
TATGGTAATTGTAGAGTGTGATAATTACTCCCCTGAGCCTCCTTTCCTCCACACTGAACAACCCCAGCTCCCTCAGCTGCTCCTCGTAAAACTTGTTCTCTAGACCCTTCACCGACTTCATTGCCTTTCTCTGGACATGCTCCAGCACCTTGATGTCCTTCTTGTAGTGAAGGGCCCAAAATTTAATACTGTATTTGAGGTGAGGCCTTACCAGAGTCAAGTATAGAGGGACAACCACTTCCTTGGTCCTGTTGACCCCACTATTTCTGATACAAGCCAGGATGCTGTTGGCCTTCTTGGCCACCTGAGCACACTGCTGAGTCGTATTAAGTCAACTATCAACCAGTACTACCAGGTCCTTCTCTTCCAGGCAGCTTTCTAACCAGCCTGTAGCAGTGCTTGGGGTAAAATATTTTTTTTATTTTCTTTCTGCAAGAAGCAAAAAGAGAAGGTCTTATCTGTGATGGACACACAAACAGTACAGCTCCTTGCAGAGGGCTCAAGCACAGAGACCAGAGCCAGAAAACAAAAACCTCAGGTCCACAAATTCCAACAGGAGAAGAATGCACAGCAGCCCCAGCAGGTGTAATCACAGACTTACCCTTCACAGATGAAAAAGGTGACCCTGCTCAGTTTCTTGGTAATACTTCACCTATGTGGTCAAGCCCCTTGTGGTATATAGTGAAGCTCTTTGCAAATCCTATGGAGAGTTACACAGATACCTTGATACAGCTAGAGACCAAAATATAAGCCAAAGCCAGAAGTATACCCCATCACATCCCAAAACCAAGTTAGCTGGCAACCTCTGCTAAATATCCCTCTATTAAGGGAATTCCAAGCACTTAATATCTAGAAGGCTACAAGGTCTAAAGACTCTACAGCCAGCAAAACAGCAGAAAAAATCTCCAGAAATATAAGAAACTGTCCCTATCCCTGAAAAAGACTACACCTTACATGTCTACTTCTACTGTTTTCATATTGGCACAGGGAATATGGATGATACATTTCCCCTAAACCCTACTCCATCACTTTAACACCAAGGTGGTAAGTTTGACAATATTTAACATACAAGTGAAGGCATGAGGTCACATTCACAGTAAGCCCCATAATTCTGCAAAACTCATAATAGATCTAGAACCACAAAGCAAACACACAAAGTAACATCATCTTTCTATCTATAAGCATGCCCTAAAAATTACTCACCTGAAGAAGAGCTGCATGCAGTAAAGGCAGCTACTACTATATAGCTTGCTTTACTCTAAAAGATCCTACTAGTTGTTACCTCAAAAAGGCATGCTTACCTCTCTCAACTTTGAAACACATCAACCCATACACCCATCTACCCATCTAAAGAACCCTGCAAGGGGCTGAAGGAAAAACAAAACACTTCTTTTGTATTATTAATATTATAAACTCATCATTTATATTTTTAAAATATTTTGCGTTGCATTTGAAGCAATTTGTAAACATTAAGAAATATGCTATTGAACAATAACAAAAATATTAACAAACACATATTCCTGATAGGCATTGTTTATACTATATGCTATGCAGCTTCATAGAACTAACTACTAATTATTATTATTATTTCTAGCTTATCTCCAGCTTCAGAAGTTTTAAAGGTCAGGTCTACTTAAAGTAGAAATAAGTCATACATGCTAAAGGAAGAATAATACTCAGGCTACTTCAATTCCCAGAACAAAATATTTATGATTGTCAACAAGGATTCTCAGAATGTGTAATTATTAATTTCAGGGGATTAAAATATAGTTTGGAGCTCTGCAGTACAAATAAATTATTGGTAAATTGTAGTGAGTTCAGTAACTGAGATGATTAGGAGAGTGAAGAGCATGATATACTAAGAGACACTGAGATTAATTCTGTAGTCTGTAGAAAAAAAACAAGTACTGTGGGAGTGTGTTACTGATGTCTTTAACAGTCAAGTAGGTAGTTACAGAATAGACAGAGCTAGCCTCCATTTGAAGGTGCACAGTGAAAGGTCAGTATGCAGTAGACACAGTTATGTCAACAAAAATTCCATTTAGGTGTTGGAGAAAATAATCACAGTGGTGGTGGTCAAATACTACAACAGTTTGCTGTGTGAAAAAAAATCTCTGGTTATTATAAACAGATCTTTGGAGTAGGCCCTGAGCAAGCAAGTGGGTCCTGCTTTCAGAGATTGGACTAGATGACCTTGTAAGAGCCTTTTCAAAAAAAAAAAAAAAAAAAAAAAAAAAAAAAAAAAAAAAAAAAAAAAAAGTATTATATATATATAGCTAACTTCATTTTCAGGGAATATTCAGATCAGTTTTAAATTTTCTGATTTTCTATCAACCTTCCTCTGAAACTGTTTTTAATGTACAAAGAACTTCCAATGTAAAAATATTTATTACTACACTGCTTTATTTCTTTATTCTTTGAGTAATAAACCAGTACACCATTGCCTTGTCCATTGTAATTACTCACAACACAGCAGATTTATATATGTATAAATATAAATATACATATATTTTAGCTTCAAGAAAAAGATTAAATGAAATAATATTGATTAGCTATAAAGTAAAAAATAGAATTAGAGCTTCAGCACAATTCCTTCCATTATATATATATATAAAAAAAAAAAAAAAAAGTGTTTTAGAGAAAGATTGAATAAGGATTTCTTATGTCCCTGGGATCAACACTAAATTCTGTTATCTACATTGGTTTCATAAAACTGTAATATGTTTGATTCTCCTCCCACAATACTGGAGTCAGAGTGTTTTACAGCATTTCAAGAATTTTGATTAAATTCAGTTTTATTTTATTTTTTATAATTCATTACATAGTAAGGTTAAAAACATATACAAAGATATATATATTCCTCATTTCACAGTAAGATGCCATTAGTAAAAGAAAGTCAATCTCTTTCAGTTATTTGAAGAAATATTTATAGGGTATACATATATATCCCCTATAAAGGTTTAACCAGATCAGGATTATATGTCCAGAAAATTTTTTTTTCTTCTTTTTTTTTTTTTCCCTCCTATGGTTTCTCTAAATATTTTTGTCTTGATTCCTCAGCAATAACTGCCTCTTATTCTCTTTTAACTACAGACATCTACTCCAACATTTTTTTTTTCTATTGCCTTCAAAGTGTGTGTTTGGATTTTATGAAAGAATCATAGAATAACCTCAGTTGGAAGGGACCCACAAGAATCACCAAATAGATCAAAGCATATTTCATCAGTGTCGTCATCCTGTCTGGATAGTCTATAGAAGACTCCCACAATGACACAGAATAACATCTGTTATTTGATTTTCCCTTAATCCGTACCCTGAGGCTCTCAACCATGTCATCACCAACAGAAATCTCTACGCAGTCCAGCCCCTGCATTACATACAGCACCACACCCCTGCCTCATCTGCCCTGCCTGTCCTTTCTGATGAGCCCACAGCTGTCCATTGTAATGTACCAATCACAGGACTTTCCCACCAGCTTTTGTTTATGTTAGTGTTGCCATAGCTCTGGGACTGAGACAAGGCTTCTGGCTCCTCTTGCTTGTTCCTCATACTGTGTATATTGGTTTAGAAACATCTAAAATGTGCTCCTTTGTACCCAGCACCTTGTGGAGCAGGCTGAAGGATCTTACTGGCACTCAGTCCCTCTAATTTTGGCATGCCACCCTGTTGCTTACCACTAGTGAGTCTGGTTTTAACCCTTGCCCCCTTCAAATCTAGTTCAAAGATCTGTCACTTATCCCTACTAATTCCTGTGCAAAAATCCTTTTCCCAGTCTGAGAGAGGTGCAACTGATTATACATCAGCAGGCCTGGTGATGACCATCCCATGATCAAGAAATCCAGAATTCTGCTGGTGACTTGGAGTCATGTATTGATCAGCTGGGTCTGCCTGTTCCTTTCAATATTGTTCCTTACTTCTGGAAGGGTACAGGAAAACACTGCTGTTGTGGTTTAACCTGGTAGGCAGCTAAGCACCACACAGCTGTTTGTTCACCATCCCTCTACTCCCCCAAAATCAGAAGGAAAATGGTAAAGGCTTGTGTGTTGAGATAAAGACAGTTTAATAGGACATAAAAGAGAAATAATAATTATAATTATAATAATGTTAATAGTAATAATATTATGCACAAACAGGTGATGCACAATGCATTTTCTTACCACATGATGTCCAACACTCATCCCATCTCTAAGCAGTGGTCCCCTTTCACTCTGGCCAGCCACCCCCTATAACTGTTCAGCATGACAACACATGGTATGCAGTATCCCTTTAGCCAGTTTGGGTCAGCTGTCCTGTTTCTGTCCCCTCCCAGTTTCTTGTGCATCCCCAGCCTTCTTGCTGGCAGGATGAAAGGAGAAGCTGAGAAGTCCTTGATTTAGTGTTAGCGCTACTCTGCAACAATTAAAACATCATACACTCTTCATATATTAAAACATATTGTTTATGTTTATTGTTTATATGATTATTAAACATATTGTTTATTGTTTACTCTGCAACAATTAAAACATATACACTCTGCAACAATTAAAACATCAACATTAAAACATCTGTTATCTACATTATTCTCATCCTAAATCCAAAACACAACATCATACCAGCTACTAGGAATAAAATTAACTTTATCCTAGATGAACTAGGACAACTGTGTGCCTGATCCTTTAACCAATTGCCCCCAAACCCTGAAGTCTCTTTTGATTCCCATTGGACTTCTCTTTGCTACTTCATTGCTGTCAACATGAAAAACTAATACTGGATAATAATCAGAGTCTCATACCTCATACCAGGCTGATGAGTTTTCTAATAATGTCTCTCACCCAAGCATCAGGGAGGCAACAGACTTCCCTATGGGTTAGGTCTGGTTCATATATTGGACCTTCTGTTCCCCCCAGAAGGGATTCTCCCCAGAAGAGAGTCACTTTTGACAACATTTATTTTATTTTATTTATTTTTTTTTGACAGTGTCAGTTGTAATACAGGGTGTAGGATTATTTGTTTTAGACAATTGCTCCAACCTGGATGGGCCTTCACTCGCATCATCATTTACCTGTCCATCAAGTTTCAGTGCCTCATACCTGTTCCATAAGGGCACCTGGGAAGGAGCAAGTTAAAAGTCTCCGCAGAGTACTCTAATGCTTATACTTGAATAGCCCCTTGACTTGTTGTCACTGAGCACTGTGTTAATTCACAATTTAGATAAACAATATAGAAACATAAACCAATGTATTTTTATATTTCCTCACCTTAACAATGTAGTAATATTAATACCATTTCTATATTGTGTTAGTATCTCACTTAACTGCTCATACTGGCATGATTCTGATGTCAGAGTTTTTCAGTGTGTTCGTATGGACAACTTTATTTTCTTTATTTTTTTTTATATTACATAAAAATATATCTTTTTGTATCAGTTACTTTCATTTCAAAGATGAGGCAGTTCCAGCAACATCATATGATGCGACCTCATAGAAGCCATGATAATATAGATTTATATATGGGTTTTCCTACCTTCTCATGGTACTTTCTTGCATATTAACTAGTCTTGAACTCCTGTTAGGCCCCTGATTATCATTCTACCTTCCCACTAGCTTGCATGCTTCATGTAAGGCACCTGACTGGAAAAATTTCTGGTGGAGAAATTCAGACAAAAGATTTGGAATAATTAGAATTAAGGATCATGATTGTAAATAGTTTGAGTACAGCTAGTATGTGGTTGGAAGGCTGTGATAATGCAGACAATCTGAAGCTATCTTACCAAGTGTTGCTGCCGTTCACATTCTTCCTAATAATCACTTCACAAACACCTCCATGTAGCCTTATGTTCAACCTACGTAAATAAATGGTTATGGACTTCACAAATACTTTTTGGAAGCTCACCTGAAGCATTTTTAGGGCAATATATTCCTGGTATAAATGTGTCAGACAACAGTTACTGCAGCTCTGTAGGAGAACTGGCAGTTTATAAACATTTGCAATGGACTTGTGAGGGTACACAGTTTTGTGAGGGTACACAACTTTTTCCTATAAATGATAACAGTTTTGATATCACAATGTTTATAACTGGTATTAATAAAACAGATGACCAGAGAGGTGAAAGAAAACCTGATCAAGTTCACTCTGAATATCTGAACCTTTTTTGGGGAAACGAGTTAGCTTTGTCCTCTGCATAAGGATTTTCTAATGGATCTTGTACCACTAACAAAAAGGCCTAAGTGTTGCGTAATGATCACATGGACACCAGGGTTCTTTTAGGATCAGTAACTGCTACTATTTATTTATTGATGACATAACTTCAACTATTGAGGATAGGCTCCCTTCTTATACCATTTGCTCTCTAGAAAGTACTTTTCCACTAACTGTTCAATGGTCAACAATTTTGCCTGGCAACAGCAAATCCCCAGCAACTTCCATGTCTTAACGGCTCATTTTCAGCCAGCTATTGACCAATATCCCCAGGTCCCTTTCCACCAGGCAGCTTTACAGCCACACTTCCTCCAGTATGGCTGGGGTGTTGTTGTGAGTTGTGAGCTGGGGTGTGGCTGTGAGTTGTTGTGCCCCAAGAGCAGCACTCACTTCTTAATTAAAAGAAGAAAAAAAAAAGGAAAAAAAAAAAAAAAGGAAAAAAAAAAAAAGGAAAGAAAGAAAAAAGAATTTGTACGATTTCTCCATTGGCTTGCCTTGCAAGAAGCTTCTGCTATCACATCTGTTGAATGCTCTCTTGGCTTGTACTTTTGAAATGTAATTTTCATTTAATCAGGAATTACAACTCTTTGTAACACTGTTGATGCTCTGGCACTGCTCTGGTACCTCCTGAGCAGGGGGAGTGATATGCATGATTATTTCCATGCATATTGAAGGTTTGTGTGCAAAACAACAACAAAACAGAGTTCCTTTCTCAAAGGGAATTTCATTCACTTGAGTTGTTATATTTAGTCCATTGTATTTCACCATACCTGAAGTACAGACTAGTTTACTAATTTCAGAGAAGAAATGGAATAATAAAATATATTTAATGTATAAATAACATAGAAATAAATATTGGGTATCCCTGCCTATTACTTACTGTGATAGATGTCTGATTTTCAATATACAGATTTACTGTAAGAGAAATTTCTTCTGTGATAAGTCATTGCAATGTTTAACTAACCATAGAGTTAAAAATTTACACTTTATTTGTATTTTCAATTTCCATAAGATCTTGTATATACATGTATTTACTTGCTATAAATTTTCATGTCTTTTCTTGGACACTGTCATCTATTTATAGTATCCTTACCTATGGCTGTTATTTCTACATGCATAAAACAATAACAAATCTTGGAATAAATAAATTCATCTTAATATTAGATTAGCAAAACCATCAAATAAACATAAAAATAAACAGTACTGAGAATTTCTAACGATGTGTGTTAATAGGTAGGAGATATATATTTGATGATGCAGGCCAACTGATCAAAATCACACAAAACTATAATTCTGAATTTATATGTTATTACTAAAATCGGTATTGCATTGAATGCAAGAGGCAAAGTGTTAGGAGGTCTGCATAGGTGGCCTCTGTTAGAAGAGATGAGGAGCTGAAACCATGCTGGACAGAGCCATTTCCAATCAGCTCCAAAATGGACCCACTTCTGAACACAGTTGAGCCCATCAGCCAAGGTGGTGACACATTTGTGAAAAAAAAAAAAAAAAAAGTGTGAAAATCAACATTGCAGACACCAATGTCAGGGATGAGGTGATCCAAGTTCTAGAGCAGAGATTTCCCTGCGGCTAGTAGAGAGCACCATGATCGAACACATAGCTGCACTGCATTGATGAAAGACCTCATACATGAGAAGACAGGTATTCAGCCTGTGGGAAGGACCCAAACTGGAGCCTGGGAAAAAGATGAGAAGGAAGAAGAGGCAGAGTGGAGCTGTTACATACTCACTCTCAATCCCCCTGCTCCCAGAGTGGGAGGAGGTGGAGTTGAGAAAGTAGGAGTGAAGTTAAGACTGAGAAAGTGTAGGGGAGACAGGGAGGTGGTAGTAAGGTGTAATAATTTTCAGTTTTGTTTCTCATTACTCAAATGTATTTTAATTGGCAATAAATTAAATTATTTTTTTCTCATGTTAAACCTGTTTTGCCTGTGATGGTACCTGTTAAGTGATCTCCTTGTCCTTACCTTGACCCATGAGTTATTTCAGCCTGAACCTGCATCTTTCAAATCACTCACAAGTATTCCAGTGGAATACTGACCATCTTGTCTTACTCCATGACAAGAAATTCTTGAAATATGAAGCATGTTCCAATTAAGAGTTTGATCAAGTCATTTCCTTCAGTTTTACTCATTCATCTCAAGGTAATCAGGCTTACGCATTTACTAGTACCAGTCATCTCAAGTTATTTTCTGACCTGAAAAGCAAGATATATTGATTTAATCATTTACCTTTTAATAACTGTAATTGTCAAACTTGCCTTTTTATATTTTTATTTTTATCATCTTTCAGTGCTTGTCTTAAACATTCTTAGTAGAGCAAATTTTAGAAACTCAGCACTTTAGAAGTGTAGAGAGTGCTCTGCATGTGTCAGAAAATATGCCTATGATATTCTTCCCAAATTACTAAAAAAGTGGATTTGACAAAACTTTCAAATAAACAAATGTGGCTTTATCTCAGTGGAATAACTGGGAATTTGTGCCAAGAGTTCATGATAATACTGGCAAAAAATAATATTGAAATAACTGATTACTGGTTTTCCTTATAGTCACTAGCCAAATAAATATAACAAGTGGAAAAAAATCAAACTTCTTATGTTTTCAAGCTTTTATGTTTTCCTTTACAATCAATTTCTTTGTCTCCTTAAATGTTTAAGTAATTTCCTGTTCTGAAATTCATTAGAAGGTCAAACATCTAAAATGCACATCTTGACATCTTATTTAAACTCATTAAGGTGAAACCATTTAAAATATATCAGTAAATATATAATTTATGTAAAATCTGTGCTTCTGTAAAAGCTATTGAGCTCAAAAATCCAAGAGAATCTATATTACCCCACTGAAGTAATAAATGTACTTTATCACTGACATTTCTTCAGGTAGTACCCTTAAGTACTTAAAATCAGAGTGCTTAAAATGCTGACATCAGTTAACCCATTGGTTACATCAAAAAATCTAGGCATTTGTTGTTGTTGTTGTTGTTGTTGTTATTATTATTATTATTATTATTATTATTATTATTGCTTGTTTACCTCATCTAAGGTTCACAGATGTAATTATAATATCATCTGTCCTGTGCATGGTGTTATTTTATCTATATGGCTTTTTTTTCACCTCATTGGTTAATTTATTTTGGTAATTATCAATGCTATTAACAACAATGCTTTCTAAAATTCTTTAGTATTTAGAAAAGGAGAGAGAGAACTGTTGTCTACAGATGAAAGGGGTAAAGGGGTAGGTGCTTTTGGATTCCTTTTTCCTGAAAAAAAGTGCAGGCACTTTTTTTAGATATTTAACATTTTTGTACTGTATTAATTTAAGCACATGTTTTGGTAGGAATGCATTATGTAGGCATGCATCAAGACTATTTTAAAAATAAGATTTGATGTGAAAGTGCTACCATTCCTCCCTTAGGCTCTGGGCTTGAAATGCACATCAATGTAGTTTCCTAAATCTGCATTGTTTCTTAAATGTGACTGCTTCGTGATCCATTATTTTCTTATCATTTTAGGACCTTTGCCTTTGGAATTTCTTCATCTTCTGTAGCTGTCTGTGTCTGATACTTAACCACAGCACCTTTACATTTCAACTTCTTATCCTTACACTCTCCTTTATGAGATAGGCAAATACAATTATCACTGTTTTACACATGGGAAACTTAATCACAGAGACATTGAGTGCTAGGTCACAAAATGACTAATGTTATGATTTGACTGCTGCAATCTTTCACTTTCAGGAGTCTTTTTGATAGTAGAGAGCATGGTGCTCATTCTAGTATTTATACCATCTGTACAACATTTTGAGAAATCAAACAAGTACAGGAGCAATATAAATAAATACCTGGTTACTAATGTAGAAAATTAGAAGTGCAGAGGAGAGGGATGTGATTTCAGGGACAAAGAAAATTTGATATTGTCCAAATGCATTGTTTCCTGTTACTGTCCCCATGGAATTAACTCAGGATTATGGCTGCTATCTGATAATGCATGGACTTGTTTTTATATCTTCATTTTATGTAAACCAGTGTAGAAATTTGAACACAGATTACTTCCTATTGTATTTCCTATCTATTAATTTTGGCTATTTTGAAAGCAAGTGTTTCATATTGATTTTTTTTTTTTTTACCTTCTATGACTTTAATATATTCATTAGCTCAAATCAAAACTCTGGGACCTATCTAGTATTTAGGCTTCTCTTATAGCTTAAAAAAATGTCATCATGTGGAAAGCAAAAGCTTAGGCTGTCATTCAGAATATACACCAAGCCTTGATATTCCTATCTCCATTTTGGACATCAAAGTCAACAAAGTACTTATGGACAGGCTCTTGTACATCCATTAAAAATTGGTATTTGAACTTAGAAGTTTGAATTCCATTTTGAGCTGGAGCTTAGAAGTTTGAGCAGTTCAGAAATGGTCCAGAAGACATTTAAATCAGGGGATTCTTATCTATTACAAGGTTAATGACTTTCCATTTTCAATTTCCAGCATTTGCCAAGTAAATAGATAAAGGATTCTTAGCTCACCTGAACTTCTGGAAACATAACTGTGTCATAGCTAGTTCATACCAGACAAAATGCTAAGCATTAGGTTAGACATTAGACAAGGATGGTGAATATCATAATCATGACATTAAATAAGATTTAATATTGGGAAACCTAATGTTGTGGTTCAATAGAATAAACCAGATAAATAAATAAAGATGATTAGGAAGCCAGTGGACCCTAGGTTCTTGGGACAGCTTTTGCAATTATTTAATTTGTTACTTAAATGAATAGAGTGATTATAAATAAATAAATAAATAAATAAATAAAAGAATAAATAGAGACAATGTACAATGCCCGGAGTCTGGATCAGAACCCAGGACTCCAATCTGCAATGGAAGTATCTTCCATTCATTGACTCCTCTAACTTATTCTTTTCTTATTATTCATTTCAACAGGCAGTGTTGAATGTGACTTCCAGCAGAGCCTTCAAAGCATTTTTATAGTTGAGGTATACATAGGGATAATATATTCACAACAAAAAGCTAGACTTAAACTACAAAGCTAGACTTAGGAGACTGAACAAAGGAAACAGAAAAATGCCACAGACAAACAAACAAACAAACAAATCCAACAAGCAACAACAGCAACAATAATACAAAAATAAATAAATAAATAAATAAATAAATAATAATAATAATAATAATAATAATAAAACAGGATCAGGACTTTATGTTTGTTTCCTAAGAACAAAATTTCATCCTTCAGTAGAAATTGATCACTGATAATTGAAATTAATATTTTAAAATTTATTTAACTTGGTTTTATTTAGATATTTATGTATTTAATATGTTTTGTTTTTATAATTTCTATAACATATTTTGATATTCTTGCTACATTTTTTCAGGTCTGGGTTTGACCATTACATGAATAATGTGTTAAGTAAATTTGGTAATGAAGTCAGTTTATTCAGTTATGTGAATATATTTAGGTGTAAATATTGCTTCTAAGAGTTATTATATTGCTATTAGCTATCTGCGTTTTCATGATGCTTTTTAATTGTTTTTGTGTATTACTGATCCATTGATAGCTTCTAGCACTTAAAAGTATTTGTAAGCATTTTAAAGCATGTTGAATACGCTAACTTAAAGCAAACACATTTTTGTAATAAATCCTTAATTTAACATGCAATAGAACAGCACTAATTTATCAATGTTTGTGAATTTCACATATTTATACTTTGTAGATGAAAATGTTTGAGAAAGATAAGAGGAAAAGCCTGGTGTGTAAGTTATAACTCTGCAAAGAATGATTATTTTCACTTTACAATAAATGATATTGAAACTGGATATTCACATACTTGATATTAAATTATAAGTGGTTAAATGTTAATTGATGTTTTTAAATATTACCTAGACTTTTTTTTTTTTTAGCTAAGAAACAAGTTGAAATTAAATTAATTAATTAAAATTAAATTAAATTAATTAAATTACTTTAATTAATTTAATATTGATACTCTATTGATCCACATGATACAATAACTTTATCTGTCATTTTATCCTCTGAATATCTCATATTAGACTAACTGGATGAAGGAGCTTTAGCTTAAAATTGTCAGAAAAGGTCTAAGAATCAGGACAGATGGATTTGTGGAAAAATATATATTTGGAAAAATAAGTCAAGAAGTTAAAACTTGTCTAACTAAACTTTGATGTAAAGAAGCATCATATCAACCAAACAACATATACTCTCAGAATAAAGACTGAAAGAATGAATAACTGTTTCGAAATCTTCATACAGAGGGAATATTGCAAGCATATATGTCATTTGGGTTTGCTTAAATATATAAACCAAGAACATTCTTTAATGTGTGATGTAGATACATCTTCTGTTCATTACTTTGAATGTTATTAGTAATGAAATCAGAGATTAATCTGATCTGAATTGGTAAAGGTCTGTGCCCTGCAGAAGAAAAAGTTAAAGGAACAAATGAAAAATATCTTCCAGAGAAATGTGTTTTTAATGGCCAGCACTAAGGAAAATATATAGAAGCACACAGATATGCCAAGCAAACCTTCCTCTGGAAGGAGAAAGTGAGGACAGAATAACCCTTTTGCAATTCTATAATTTAGCAACAAGTAAATTGACTTATTTTTGAGCTTCAAAGCTCCTAAGCACCTTAGCCTCCAAGTACCATGCTGTTATCATGTTATCAAATTGGGATTTACTCTCTGACATATACCAAGTGATTCTCAAAGAGACCACAACCAACAATCAGGTTTTATATTTGCTATTTTCCAGATAATTATTGTGGCATTTCCACAGATTCATTATCTGACCCTGATTAAAATTCAGGAAATCTTAACCTGTTGCATATGTTCAGGACACACAGTAACTCCTCTTTCTTGACATATGTTTAATAACTAAGACATTTTATTTATCTTTGCAGAATGGAGTGAGATTGCTGGTTTATTTCTCCTTCATGCACATCTCAGATGTAATGGGGAGAGCTGATGTTGCTGACATATTGTTAAGCTATTTCAGCTCTCTGTCATTCTGCAATGAATCACAGGATAGCAATTTTAAGCTCTGTGCTGGCTACAAAATAATAGAAGTGCCTAAACATGTTGATAGCATTACTCAGTTCTCATTTTACAAGTTTTAATTGAACCATTATCAAATAATGATTCCAGAACTGAAATAATTATTAATAAAATTCTGGAGATCATATCTGCCCCTCCACTGTAAATTCTGACTGTCCCAGCTAAAGGATAAGGGCCCATATCTAGAGTCTGACTGTCCCAGCTAAAGGATAAGAGCCCATATCTAGAGTTGTTTTTTTTTTTTTTTTTTTTTTTTATCAGAATGTGGAGTGCCTACTAGACAGAGTGAATAAAGAGATAAGAGATATACTGTGCTTCTGAAATTAGTTCTCTTGAAAACAGCTGGCTTTTTTTTTTTTTTTTTTTTTTTTTTTTTCTGGAAATTGAGACCTTCTGCTCTATAATACGGATGACATTGGTATTAGCATCTGAAATCTTACCAGCATGCATCAAGTCCTGCCAAAACATTTGCCATGGGACTACAAACTATATATCTAATAGAGAGTGTTAGGAGATGGTCCCAAATGCTGTGTTGCAACAATTTGAACTGCAAAGTTGTTATCATGATCACTAGCACTTCATTAGACTACACCAACTAGATTGGCTTTGCACTGAGCAGGGGATTGGGCCAGACAATCTCCGGGGTCCTCTCCAAAGTAAGTTATTCTATGATTCTGTGAAATCATGCCTGTCCCATGCAATTCTGGAGCATTAGTGAGCCCCTGTTCTCAGTGGGCTGTAACGGAAGGAGACTTCCTGTTTTAGGACAGAAAAATGAAGGCAGAGAGCTTATTTATATAGTTACAAGTTATATGCATTTGTACTGATTACCCTTAGGACTAGAGAAAAGACCATAGCTTTTTTATTAATTTCCTGTTGTGAGCATAGTGACAGGGGTGTATTCAAACTATACAAAATATCTGCTATATAAAGATACCTAAGTACAGCATTTATTACTTATTATAAGCTGTACTTATAGCTTTACAGAATCACAGAATCACAGAATTTCTAGGTTGGAAGAGACCTCAAGATCATCGAGTCCAACCTCTGACCTAACACTAACAGTCCCCACTAAACCATATCCCTAAGCTCTACATCTAAATGTCTTTTAAAGACTTCCAGGGATGGTGACTCCACCACTTCTGGGCAGCCTGTTCCAATGTCTAACAACCCTTTCGGTAAAGAAGTTCTTCCTAAGATCCAACCTAAAACTCCCCTGGTGCAACTTAAGCCCATTCCCCCTCGTCCTGCCACCAGGCACATGGGAGAACAGACCAACCCCCACCTCTCTACAGCCTCCTTTAAGGTATCTGTAGAGAGCAATAAAGTCGCCCCTGAGCCTCCTTTTCTCCAGGCTGAACAAGCCCAGCTCCCTCAGCTGCTCCTCATAGGACTTGTTCTCCAGGCCCCTCACCAGCTTCGTCGCCCTTCTATGGACCCACTCAAGCACCTTCATGTCCTTCTTGTAGCGAGGAGCCCAAAACTGAACACAGTACTCGAGGTGCAGCCTCACCAGAGCTGAGTACAGGGAGATGATCACCTCCCTAGCCCTGCTGGTCACACTGTTTCTTATGCAAGCCAGGATGCTGTTGGCCTTCTTGGCCACCTGAGCACACTGCTGGCTCATATTCAGCTGACTATCAACCATCACTCCCAGGTCCTTCTCTGCCTGGCAGCTCTCCAACCACTTTAGGTGGACTGAAGCTACTGTTTAGCTATCAGATATATCTTCTGTGTCTACTCCCTGGGAATGGTATAGAATTTTAAGTAAAAATACTTGTTATCATGTTATTTGTACCATTATCATACAGTCAATGCTATTCTTATATTATTCCTACTTAATATGATTTATCTGAGGTGAATCTTTACATATAACAGTAAATATATATGTCAAGCTATATTTTATATGTTATATACAGTTCTGCAGGAAAGGGATATCTTAGTCTATAACATATCTTAAGGGATATCTTAGTCCACAAGACATCTTTGATATCATACTTTTTAAGTATGTTATATACAGTTTTATAATCAATTAAAAGTATGTGTTCCAAAAATGTATTTTCTATATTCTAGTGGATTGGATAAGGTGTTTTTGTTTGTTTGTTTGTTTTGTTTTGTTGTTTGTTTGTTTGTTTGTTTGTTTTTTAATACTGGAAAAGGCTCTTCACTGAGAGGGTGGTTGGGCACTGGAAAAGGCTCCTCTATAGAAGCGGTAACATCACCGAGCCTGCTGGAGATCAAGAAGCATTTGGACAAAGCTCTCAGACACACAATCTGATGTATGTATTTATTTATTTATTTATTTATGGGTGGTCTTTTCTGGACTTAGAAGTTGAACATGATCCTTGTGTGTGTCTCTTCCAACTCGGATATTCTGTGATTCTGATTCTATGCTATGTGTGAGGAAGACAAAGTTAACATCATACTCAGGTAACTTGGTAAAAGTGATTATTTTATTTGAGTTGCTGGGCACTATGCTCTTTACTAGCATGCTGCAGATTTTTTTTTCTTAAACATTATCACATTGCTTTAACAATGGTGAGGTGAAATAGACTTCTTTTAAAGTTTGGTACAATAGTTATGAAGACATCAGTAAACAAAAAGTAAACCAAAACAAGAAGTCTTGGTGTTCAGTATATGTGTGTTTCCCTTTGCCATGTAAGTACATTATTTGTAAGCATTCATCTCTACTGACATAAAATTATCAGACCTTAATGTTTGCTTGATTGTGTGACTGTCATAAGTGAATGATAGCAAATTAACTAAATTTATTACAGAAAAATACAGTAAAAGAAATTTAAAAAATGAAGCAGAAATTCAGCTAATTAGATTGGTGCTTAGCTAGGAATTGGTGGGGTTGAAACCCATGATAATCTGATTTTCAGAATCTATGTTAAAAATAGTATTTTAAATATGGTAATTATTGAAGTATTTTATTCCTGTCAGTCCTCAATTAAATAAAAATGAAAATTGCTTACCATATCCTTATTTATCACTATAGACTTAAGCAGAAATGAGAGATAAAATGAACATACTGTCTTGTATTTTTGGATTATGATATAGGATAAAGCAAAGACTTATCTACATTGTCCAAAAATAATTTAATTTTGCTGGAAAATATGTTTAATTTCTATAGATATCAAAGGAATAATGAAGCCAGTAAATAAGTAGGCATCATCTAAGTTGGGAACATCGCTCATTTATTAATAATAATCTTCTTAGAAATTTATAGCAAAGGGAGATTCCCCACTGAAACTTCAGTTAAAAATCAGAATCAGTCCCCAGAATTGTTTTAGAGGTAAGTTAGAATATTTCAAAGATCAATAACAGACCACAAAGGGACAGTTTTTATTGTGTTCCCTTTCTTTTAATGAAATTTAGGTGTTGTTTATTTCTTTATTACAGATTTTTACATGGGTTCCTCAAGACTTCTCAGTAAGAGTTTATATTTCTTATTTTATTTATTTATTTATCAGATGCTGCTGCATTGGCCACATTACATGTAAAGAGGACTGACTGACACAAACTGTAAAAACTCTACATAATAATGTTGTAGATCGAGCTTGCTGTAAAAGCACAATCATTTTGCAGTTCCTGTGTGACGAAAATTATTCCCATCAAGGAATCCCAAGTGTATTAAATGAGAGTATATTTAGTCAATGAAAATAAGAAGCTTTACATCATCATCTGCATTGGCTGAAAAATAAGGGGAGCTAAGGGTGCTTTTCTTCTTATTCTTATTACTAGAATAAGAAAATTAATTAACGCAACTAATTATTTGCTTAATTGTATTACATGACAGTACATTTAATAACATACAGAAATATTTCTGGGAATACTATATAACACAATAAGATAATATTTCTACATATACGATTTTTCAAAATGTTTCAGTTCAAACAAGGCATTCTGCCTTAGGGGGGAAAGAAATGATTTATTACTTTATTAAAAAAAATATATAAATATGTATTTAAAGCACTTTTTACAGTTTTCCAAAAACTAGAATGGCTTATGGATTTACCATGTAATATGTGATATTAATCTCTGTAATTTAGGCAGCTAGGTTATTTAAAACAAACAAACAAACAAACAAAAAGAAAAACATAAATAACTTCAGCAATATACAAATACCTCAAGAAGGCATCTTATGTTTCTTAGACATTTCAGAATGATATGACTACATTGTTTGTGCATAGATTTATAAGCTGTGACTTAAATATCTAAACCTTTTAGATAACTAAACTAGGTCATCAAGGTTTTCACACAGTACTTTATGGAAGATAGAAAAAGCATTTATTTATTGAAGCTAAACTCTACACAAGAGAGATTGTAATAAATTCATTGTAGGCAGAGCTGACAAATATAAAGTAATGCACACTAACAGATAAAAGACTAATACACTTCACAAGAGCTGAGTTATTTTATGCTCATTTAAACAAACCAGTCAGATTCTGATAAATTGCATTATTAGGCTACTCAGTAAACTTATGTGAGTTATACTGCCTTACACAATGAAACCAAACTTATGCTGTAAAATAAAATTACTGGAACAGCAAGAGCACATTAAAAATTGAACATGGTGCCCTGTTGGTTTCAGCCACAACTCAGGAGCACCTCACAGACTGAGGGAGGGGGTCACAGCCTATGGCAGTCTGTCCCATCTCCTGATTAAACTATATTTGTAACTGCTGTTGGCCCAGGCAACAAGGACTGGAGGGACTTTTGAGCAGCTATTGGGGAGACTGAGTGCCTGAAACCAGCTGCTGTAGCTGTATATATATTTTCCACTAAGGAAATTAGCCTGAGAAGGGAAAAAGACGAGGCTGTTGGTGCTCCTTGGGTTGGTGTGAGTGAGGTGCTTTTACATATGTGTTTGTTGGACCATCCTCAAATACAAAGAGAGCTGGGACTATTCAGCTGAGTGAAGAAAAGACCTGAGGAGACCTTATCAATGTACAAAGGAGAACAGAAACAGTCTCTTTTCAGTGGTGGCCAGCAACAGGACAAGAGACAATGGGCACAAACTGGAACACAGAAGGTGTCTGAACATCGGGAAACACTTTTTCACTTGTGAGGGTGACTGAGAACTGGTACAGGTTGCTCAGAGAGGTTGTGGAGTCTCTCTTCCTGGAGATACTCACAAGCTGGCTGGACATGGTCCTGGGCAATCTTTTTTAGGTGTCCCTGGTTGAGCAGGGGGGTTGGACCAGATGGCCTCCTGAGATACCTTCCAAACTATGATTCTGTGATATGGTGTAGAATTCTGAAGGAAAGAACACATTTTTGGAGGGCTTGCTACTGAACTATAATGTAGGTCTTAGTATCTGTTGAACATAATTTAATTTTTTGTTTGATCTTAAAAGTTGTACCTAAATAAATAAATAAATAAGTTTCTTTGCTTTATTTTTTGAAGAAAAGATGAAGTAATGAAATTGAAAACAGAGATGAGATCTGCAGAGGGCTGTTCCTGGAACTGAAACTGCTTGAGGTAGTACTTACTTACAGAATATATCTCACTTTGATGCCATGAGATGTCACAGTAATAACTCTTCATTACTTCCCTTAAAATACTTCTCCTGAAGAAAACCAGATAATCCTGTATAAAATTTTGCTAGATGTATAAGCTTACATGATATCTACATGCATCATAACAAAATTGAAACCCTGGCCAAGTTCAACATGGAAATGTAAATCTCAGATTGAAAAATAAAAGAACAATTCCTTCTGTGGGTGATGTCATTAAGGTGCTTAAAAAATCCAGAAAACTTGACAAGTTTAAGTTTGTGAGCATTTCAGCAAACAAGCCTTATTTTGAAGCTGAATATCTCAAATGACTAGCTGAGAAGCTCAAATGTAGTTATATAACAAATGACATTTTCAAATCACTCAGAAAATTTACTGTGATAAACGTTCATTTAAGTCTCAGAATAATTATAATCAGAATGTTATACTTTAAATATAAACCTTAAAAACAAAATGTCAGTGGAAAGTAAGCAAAGCTATATTATAGTGTAGAAATATCAATGTGCTATCCAGATTCCTGGCATAGTTCAGTGCTACAGTTCCTGTTGATATAAAATAATTGGGCGACTTAAAAAAATATATGAGAAAGTTTAACAGTAACTTTACACACAAATATATTTAAATATATTTTTTTTTGACAAGCTCAATTATCAATGAATATTTTTTAAAGCATATTTAAAGTGCTCTATCCTTCCAGAAATAACATTGTTAGATAGTAGAAGAGCTAACCTTTTACTTCACATATAACACATCAGTTGGCTAAACTTGGCATATCAAAAGGAAAAATGACCAAAAATTGTCCACAGTTTTAATTATATTTTAATATAATAATTTTCAAAACTATATGTTTTTAATTACATTATATTGAGTCTATGGTATTTCAGAATCCTTAGTCTCGATGAAGGTGCTATCAGAAATTTTGAAAATCTTGCTTAAATTTGAAGACTTGCTTAGACCCAGAATTGAGATTGATTTAATTATGGATCAACAAACTTAAAAATAATATCTGAACTTGGTTTTTTTTTTTTTTTTTTTTTTTTTTTTTTTTTTTTTTTCCCTCTAGTCTTTTTATGTTGCCTGTATGAATTATGAATATCACTGTTTTGAGCACAATCTGTTGTAAAATATGATGATTGTGGGCCTAAGTTTATCAGAGACCAATAATATCACAGACAACAGTCAAATTTAAGAGAAACTAAATTTTGATGAATGGTTAGAGCTGAAGTATATGTAGTTGTCAGGAAGAGTGAAAAAAAAAAAAAATCTATCTATCTATCTATAGATATATATATCAGGAGAGAAAAAAACCCTGCAGACGTCAATATCAGTGAAGTAGAGGGAGGAGGTACCCCTACAGAGAAGAGCATGGTAAAGCAGGTTGTCCCTCTGCTGCCTGTGGAGGATCATGCCAGAGGAGATAATGCACATTGCAGCCCATGGACAGCTCACACTATGGCAGGTGGATATGCTTTGAGGAAAGCTGCAGCTTATGGACAGACCATATTGGAGCAGGCTCCAGGCAAGGACTGACTGTAGCTTGTCTCTCACAGCAGCTTGTCTGATAGGAACTGTGGGGAACCCACAATGCAGTAGTCTGTACCTGAAGGGCTGAGGAGCAGTTCTTGAATGACTGCAGCCTATGGGAAATCCATGTTGGATCAATTTGTGAAGGACTACGTCCTGCGGAAGGAAATCCATGCTGGAGCAGGGGAAGAGAGTGAGGATGAAGGAGCAGCAGAGACAAAGAATTATGAATTGACTTAAATCCCCATTCCTCATCCCCCTGCATTGTCATGTTCAGGAGAATGAGTGAGAGTAAGTAGTATAGTGGGCATTTGGTGCCCAGCCAAGGTTAACCCACCACACATTCTCACTAAAACTAGAGTATCCAAACTGTCCAAGAAGCTATGAAAAATCCCTTATGCTTCATCTCCCTCACTCTGAGTAGTGTCTCCTTATTATGCTTTAATTCACTTTTTCTGCCTTTCTCTTCTCACTGACTTTCCCCATTAAATGACCCCCCTCATCATTGCTTGCTTCTGAGCTATGTATGTTTTAGATTTCTCTAGTCCAAGATGAAGAAAGGTGAAAATAAGCTTCCAAGAAATTATAATTTTTCATATCCCATGGAAGCAGCATTAATATTTTATATGAGGACAGAAATTTGATTTTTCTCCTCTCTTTGGAACATAATATTCTGTGTTGCAGAGAGAGATCTTGTAATCAGAGAACTGGTATTTCTCTTAAGTTTTCCACACTACAGACAAGACCCTAAAGTTTCTCTTAGAGTACACTGTATCATCCCAGATTTCATTCTAGATTTTCAAAACTAAATTTCACAGTCATGAATATTTGGAGGATTTTTGTCCTGAGATTCTCCACATATTTACTGTTTTATGTGTCACACATGCTAAAAAAAAATAATATCTTGTTATATATATATGTATGTTAGGTTATATTGTTAATATAAGTATATTCAATGTAAAAAGGAAAGTAAATTCACCACTAGAAAAGGTCTAAATTCATGACTATCATACAGTCTATCACAAAATATCTTGTTTTTATTTATTTAATGCTGAATAAAAGTAGTCTCCTGAGGGGAGCAGACAGTGAATCAAGAATGACCAAGTCAGTTTTAGGTAATGGTAGCATGACTCAGAAGCCAAAAGTAGGTACAGTGCCTTTTGTAAAAAACACAGACCAAGACCTGCGTTAGTGTGAACACATGTGGATTCATCCATAAACATAAAATCCATGTATCCATAAACATAAAATGGGAATACAACGTTGCATCTCAAAATCTTTGAAGTTAAATGAAACGATAAACATATATGACTGCAACCATAGGAAGAAAAAAAGAGCCAAGAAGTTTTTGGTTTTTTGTTTGTTTGTTTTTTAGATTGGACTAAAGTAAAATTGTAGGTATAGAGTGACAAAGTAAGCTTGTTCTTTGTGAGGCAAATTGAAAAGACTGCAAACCAATACAGACAGGACTCTGCAGGAGAACAGATAAACCTGTGTTAGGTCAACCTCAAAAGCAATGGAATAAAATGGAATAAAAAGAGAGTGAAGGACATAATGTCAGAAGTTATACAAATTGCAACATGTTCAGAAGAGCTGTTTAAAATGACACAGTCTGAAACTCCTTTGCCTTACAAGTATTCGGCTTAGATCAAAAGTTTGGTGTGCTAATTGCAGTCATAAGACTGCCTTCCATCTCTGCACTGTAAAAACTTTCTTCCACTCTTGTTTTAAAATTTTAGGGGAACCTTTAATTTGAAAGAATCATATTTTTACATGTTTTTAATATCTTTAAACATTTTTTTTTCTGTTTTAAAAGAGAAGGGATAATTCATGATAATTTACTATTGCTTGCCATTACTGTTTTTTGTTTGTTTATCTGTTTATCTATTTATCTATTTATCTATCTATCTATACACACTCATTTTATAATTGTTTTGATTCTGGCACTCTACATTCAAGTTGCTATTGGTGAAACATTTCATGCATCACGCACTACTACATGTTATGATTATATTATACAGTATTACTGTGGCATGGCCATTAGACAAAATACAAGATGAAAAGGAATGACTGGAAGCTACCGGAAAGAAACATAGTGGATCAATAGTAAGTTAAATTAAGTGCTAAAAAATACATGGAGGAAATATTACCATTAGGTAAAATAAGTTTCTATCTGACATCTATGCTTAAGTATCATGTCAAACTGCAGAAATAGAACAATTTTATGCTTAATTTGCCAAATAATTGCCCTATTCAAATACCAAATTCCTTCTAGTTCACATTAAAGCTCTGCAGAATCTTTTCATATTTTCATATTTTCATGTCAGCCTACTCATATTGCAATTTTTTGGCACTTTGTTTTATGCATTCCTTAAGGATTATTAGCTATAGAAGTTCTTATTCTTGTCTACAGCCACTTAGCAGCAACACATTTTCTATATACATTTCACTGTTCATTCATTTCTCAAAGCAATCGACTTTCAGCTGCTTCTATCAAATACACTGGCAGAAAAATACAAGTCATTCCATTCTACAATATTCTGTAAAGAAAGACTACAACTAACACAGTGACTTTCAAACTTTTATGTGTGAAATGGCTCCCTGGTAACTCTTTTGCATATATTTGTTATAAAATTGGTGGTATGGGGAAGGAACAAATGACTTTTAAATTCTACCCTTGAAAAGAATGTCTCTGGAAAACACACAAACAAACAAAAAAAACTACTACTGGGAAACAAAGTGTTCTTAAGGAAGCAGCCATGCTGATTTTGCTATGGGGAATTCTTTTCACTGATGTAAGTGAAGTTTCTCAAGATTTTATGATGAATCTTAAAGAATATATTTTAATAATATTTATTTATTTATTTATTTATTTATTTATTTCAAAAAGGCAAATGGTGGAAATATAGTGGGCTAATGTGGCAAGGCATTGGTAGTAGGGGGCCTCTGTGAGCAGAGTCCAGCAGCTGCCCCATTGTCGGATCGGAGCCAGCTCCAGACGGCTCCAAAGGGACCCGCTGCTGGCCAGAGCTGAGCCAGGGAGTGATGGTGGGTGGGCCTCTGGGCTCAAACGCAGCATTTCTATTGTGAGAAGGCAGTTAACAACTGTTTGGCGGACAAGGAAGTCTGGTGATGAACACCCATATCTTTATTTAAAGTATATGAAAGCTGCATGATAGCAACTACTAAAAAAAAAAAAAAAAAAAAAAAAAAAAAAAAAAAGTTTAATTGCCTCTCATATTATTTTTTTTTTGTTTGTTTGTTTTTGTTTTTGTTTTTTGTTTTTTTTTTGGCTATCGTTTTTGTTTCTCTCCCCCACCTCCCCTAGTGAAACTATCTATCTATCTATTTATTTATTTATTTACGTTTCATTTGGGAGAAAGAATAGAACAAAAAAAGAAAAATCTTCAGTGGCAAGAAAAATAAGGATATAGCAAAAAATGAAAAAAATGAGGCTATTCTATTCATACTTTATAGCATTATCCATGACTTTTGAGTTACATCGAACCTTTGAGATATTTTCCATCTCTAGTGGCACAATGTAGGAGAACACCTTAATCATCTAATTTGCTTCTAATTTTAAAATAATCTCTTTACAAATTTGGTGTTTCTTCTATAAAGTGGGATTTTTAGACCTACAGTATTTAGAAATTTTTCCCTTCATTGGATAACCAAATAGCCTACAGTTATTACTAGCTATGTTTCATCTGAAATTTCCCTTCTATCAGTCTGAATTTCCAAAATACATTTTTGCTGTCAGACACATAGGAAAAACAGGTTGCTTGCTGCAGCTACAGAGAAAAAGGGAAGGTGAAGGGGAATGAAAAACAGAACAGGATCATATTGTTCTCTGTAGAACTACTTCAGTTAATTCATGTTGAGCATTAGGTTGAAGAAAATCATCAAAGTCATACCACAAAGTTCCCTTATACTGAATTATGGAAAAATATCTAATTCCACATCAATAAATTGACTTAGATGATTTTAGATGAATTTTGTTTTGGGCTATTTTTGGTCTCAGACTGCATCATTGCATTGGCTTATGTTTCAGTTCACTCTTCTAAGAGTCTCTGGAAGTAGAAGAATTTGAAACACCAAAAAAAAAAAGGCGGGGGGGGGGGGGGGGAATGAAAAGGAGAAAAAAAAAAGTGTCAGAACCCTTAAAAATATGCCTGCCAAGCCTTGAAGGATTGAAATGCTGAGAGCATTTGCTTCAGTGGAAATATTAAATAGCTAAAGACAGGAGCAACTGAAATTCAGTCCTTTGACTTTAATACAAACAATATGAAAGTTTTAAGTCAAAAAAAAATAAGATAAAAGAAAAAATGATGAATCTAAAGATCATTACATATAAATTGAATGTTGAGTTCACATCAAATCATGGCTGTGAAATTAAGCCAGTTTGTGATCTCTGATAAATTATTTTTTCTATCAGATCTCCATTTTTACCATATTTAAAATGAGAAAAACGAAAAAAAAAAAAAAAGCAAACAAACAAACAAAAAAATAAACACAGAAATGAAGAACTCAAACAGCACATATCCCTCTATCCAGAAAGGCAATTACCATTAGCTGAACATAAACACAGGGCCTAATGACTAGTTTAATTCACATTAAGAATCATGCTCAAGAAAAAGAGGATTGTCTTCTAGGAAAGTTCTTGCATAACAGCACAACCACAGCGTGGAGGTGTTCCGGAGAACTGCAGGCATTCTCAGCTGAAACAAAATTTCAAGCTACTTTTGAAAGATAATATGCTTTATTTTATCCCATGTCCTCTACACAATTGTTTTTGTTGAAATCTACCTTAGGCCTACTGTTGAAAATTCTCATTGCTGGGCTTCTTACCTAACAGACAACCTATAAGATCTCATGGTGATCAGCTGATATTTGTAAAACACTGTGCATGCCAATAGAAAACCATTAACAAGCCACATTAGTGAAAGAAAAATAACTCAAAAATTCATGGTTTTCAATCATACTCAGATTTTTCTCCTCTTCTTTATTCAGTTAGCAATCATAAGTTCACAATATTTCTTTTGACAGACAGTTATACAAAACAAACAACAACAACAACAAAAAAGCTTTTTTTGAGCTGTCACTTGGTTTACTGTGAAAAAGATTTCATCTCACCTTTTGTACCTCTCAAAATTTTCAGCTTTAAACTGTTTTCTTTGACCTTACATATATAAAAGAAATGGAAATATGCCTATGGAGCTTAGAATAATGAAGTAATAATTGTCACAGTGGTAAATGAGGTAAATAATGAAAAATTCTGAGGTAAACAAATTTATTAAAATATTAGAATGCACTAGGAGATAACACTATGGAAGATGATTTTACAGCCTAGACCAGTCAGATAATTCTCTTTCTTGTTGTTCAAGCTGTGTAGTTTAAATCTTAGGCAGATAAAATAACACTGATCAATCACTGATACCAATTTTACAGCTTTTTGTCATAAAACAGACATACTGTAATTCATAAGGAAGGATACTTTCCTGTGCTGCAGTCTGTATTGTTAAAGCACCTAATAGTCAAGTATGTAACAAATATGCCATGGATGAATCTCTTCTATTAAACATCAACAAGGCATTTATGGATGATGCATATGTGTTGACAAAGAAATGCAAGCCAAGTTTTCACAGGTGTCAGCTCTGTTTTGGAAATTGAACAAACAATTAACCGGGGCACTGAGGCTGCTGTAGGCTTCATAGGCGATTCACAGCTTGATGGCACACTACATCATTGGGCACAGGCCCAATGATGTAGGCCACATTATGAAGCTGTGTTCTGCCAGGAAGCTTAGTTCATGCTTGGTTGGGAGACATATACAATAGAAAGACGTTGCACAGAGATAGTGGACAAATCTGAAACTTCTGAAAGATTTACACAATGTAGGAGACAAACCCTAGGAAATCAGAAAAAGTTTGAAAGAATGTGGAGGAAAGCAAGTGGAAAGAATGGAAAATGGACGTATTGCAAGTGAATGAAGAAATTAAGAGAAAAAATGTTAGAAATCACAGAATCACAGAATAGTTGAGGCTGTAAGTGACATGTGGATATCATTTTACTCAACACACTTTTTAAGGCAGGTCAGCTAGAGCAGATTGCTCAGGGCTGCGTCTAGTTGGGTTTTAAATCCAAGCATGGATAATCTCAGCCAGAGGGCAACCTCTTCCAGTGTCTGGCTACTCACATAGTAAAAAGTTTTTTTTTTTTTTTTTTTTTTTTTTTTTTTTTTTTTTCACGTTTACATAGTAACTCCTGTATTTCCTCCTGTACTGTTACTGAATGCCACCAAGATGAGCCTAGCTGCATATTTTTTGGTTCTTTACTTCACTTTGCCAGGTACACCATGAGAATTCCCCTCTCCCCCGCCCCCAACCCCCAGATGGCACAAGTCCAGCTCTCAGCCTCTCCTCATATGTCAAAAGATACTCCAGCCCCCTCTTCTTCATGGTCCATTTCAGGATTTGCTTGATCATGTCCACTCATGTCCACATGCCCTTTGCACTGGGCAGCCTGAAACTGGACACACCACTTTAAATGTGTTTCAGCTGTGTTGAGTAGAGGACCTCCTTTGCCCTGCTGGCAATGCTCTTCCTAATGCAGACCCAGAGACTTTTCTATAATGACACATTCGTGGCTCACGTTCAGTGTGGTGTTCACCTGAACCCCAGGACCTTTTCAGTAAAGTTGGTTTTCATCTGGTCAGCCTGCACTGACTCTGCAGTCACTCTGTTGACATCACTCTGAATGGCAGCACAACTCTTTAGTTTATCAGCCACTTTTCCCAGTTTTGTGTTGTCTGCAGACTTGTTGAGGGTAGACTCTGTCCCAGAGTCATTAACAAACATGTTAAACAGTATTGACCCCTCTGGTATTACTTCACTAATGAATGACTGGCCTCCAGCTGGACTTAATGTCATTGCTTACCATTTTCTGGGCCTAATGGTTCAGCTAGTTTTCAATGTACCTCATTGCCCACATACTTACCTCACATTTCAGTAGTTTGTCTATGAGGTTGTTATGGACGACAGTGTTGAAAGCCTTACTAAAATCAAGACAACCACTGTTCTAATCCATCCTCACCCACGAAGCCACTTATCTAATTTTAGAAGGCTATCAGGTTGGTCAAGCACCATTTTCCCTTCATAAATACATGCTGACTACTCCCAGTCACATTGTTGTCCTTCTCCTGCCCGGAAGTGGCTTCCAGGAGTAGTTGTTGCATCTTCCTGGGATTGAGTTGAGACCTGTAGTTCCCCAGATCCTCCTTGCCCTTCTTGAAGATAGGGGTGATTTTTTTTTTTTTTTTTTTTTTTCAGTCTTCAGGAGTTTCCCAGTCACTGTGATATTTTGAACATGCAACAATTCATGTTCTTTGAGACATTCCGTGTTTTCTAGCATTGCTTAAGCAACTTCAGTAACCATAAGAAAATAAGAAACACTGACCAAAGCACTTTAAATATATCCTTTCATAGGCAATGCTTTCAAAACTGGAAGATTTTTGTGTAGTAAGGGGTAGCAGAATTTCCACTGCTATTAATTCCTGAAGATAAAATGCATCAGAACGTGATACAAGAATGGGAGGGGGAAAAAACATTCCGTTTAAAGATACTCCAAAAATCTATTCACATAAAGGTAAAAATAGTGTAGTCATAAAGCTGGAAAAGAATGAACAGTCTCCTACATATGCATTAGGAAATGGCACTTTCATGACACAAAGATTCCCCCAAGCCCCTTCAGATAGCTATGGAAACAATGAAAATACATCGAGATTAATATTTGGATCCAGGGAACATCTGCAAAATGTACATTTTCAACCCACTGTGATACAAAGGTACTGTCTTCTCCCAGAACAGCCAGTTCATTACATCTCACCCAAGCATGGGAAAAACAGTAATAAGGTAGCCAAGAAGACAAGGAGGAAAAGTGTAAAACAACTTGAAAAAAAAATGTAGTTCACAGTCTGGTATTGAATCTGCTATGTGATGACTTATTTGAAATTTTCACATCCAGCATGAGATGGAGTACTAAGGGACTACATTTAATATTTTCCTGAAATGATTTAAGTGTATTAGAAATGCACTACTGGAAAGTGGTAGCTATTTTTCCTTTTAAACTTAGTGTTCTTATAGAGAGAAGAATTTTGATAACTATTCTAAATAAAAACAAACTAGGATTTAATCTGAAGTTATTGTCCACAGATAGTATTAGTTTGTCTCAAGATTATTCCTTAAGGAGGGAGAGCTTCTGCATCTATTAATAATAATAATAAAACAAACAAACAAACAAACAAAAAACCTGAAATAAGTAATCCTTGAAAAACTGCTTCTAGTAGTTGATTTCATCATTTTCTTCTATTTCACAGAACTTGGTTAAAAATGTCTACTTCTACCTCTATATTAACAGTTAAACTCAGCTAATCTAGTTTTAACTAAATCCGAGTTGATGAAGACAAACAAATTGAATTCTAGGGCATAAATAATTTGACTTATATCAAGTATCTTGTTAAGATGAGATGGTATTAAATTTAGGTAGGCAAGAGCACCTGGTTTAGTTTTCTATAATTAGCATATAGTTAGTTAAAAATGTGTTTGCTGACAGTGCAGCATCTTGCTCTTTCCTAAACAGTTTTCCCAGAGGCACCACCAGCTTGGTTGATGGGTTCTGCTCTGTCCTGTGGTGGGTCCAATGTGGAACTAGCTGGAATCTTCTCTGACAAGAACAGGGTAGCTCCTGATGTTTCTTCTCAGAGACCACCCCTGCAGCCTCCCTGCTACCAACACCTTGCCACCTACGTTCAGTACACACACAGAGAGGCCCAATACCAGGATGGTAACAGCTGTTGAAAGCCTAAACTGTGTGTTGAGGGGGAACTAGATGATCTTTTCCAACCTAGGCCATTCTATGATTCATATGATTCATGATTCCTGTTAACCTCCAAGTAAAAACTGGTTAATACTCTTTTCCACAACTTTCTCCTGGAGAAACTGGATGCTCTTGGCTTGGATGTATGTACTGGCTGCTAAGTAGATGGCTGGGCCCAAAGAGTTGCCATGGACGGTGTTAAATCTGGCTGGTGCCTGGTCACAAGCGGTGTTCTCCAGGGCTCAGTATTGGGGCCATTTTTTTAAAAAGTATCTTTATCAGTGTTACTGATGAGCAGATTGAGTGCACTTTTGGTAAATGTTCAGATAACACCAAGCTGGAAGTGTCAATCTTCTTGAGGGCAGGCAGAGGGATTTGGATAGACTATATCAATGAGCCATATCAAATTGTGTGGCATTCAATAGGGCTAAATGACAGGTGCTGTATTTGGATCGTATCAACCTCATGTAGCTGTATGGGCATGCGGAAAAGTTGCAGTGTGCCTAAAGGGCCAAAAAGACCAATGGCATCCTGAATTGCACAGTGTACCCAGCAGAACTAGAACTAGAACTAGAACTAGAACTAGAACTGTTCTACTGTACTTGGCTCTGGTGAGATCCCACTATTTTGTTCAGTTCTTGGCCCCTCACTACAAGAATATTGATTGCTCAAACGTGCAGAGAAGAGCAAAAAACTGCTGAAGGGACTAGAAAACAAGATTTATGAGGACCAGCTGAGGGAACTGGGTTTGTTTCGTCTGGAGAAGAGGAGGCTGAGGAGAGAACTCATGACTACAGCTACTTGAAAGGAGGTTGCAGCAATCAAGGTGTTGGTCTCAGGTGACAAGCAATAGCAAGAAAGGAAATGGCCTCAAGTTGTATCAGGGGAGATTTAGATTATTAGGAAGAATTTATTCATAGAAAGTGTGGTTATGCTGCCTGGAGGATTAGCTATTTCTGGGGGTATTTAAAGGCATGTGATGTGATTTAGTGGTGGACTAGGTAGTGTGAGGTGGATAGTTGGATGTGAAGATCTTAAAGGTCTTTTCCAACCTAAATGATTCTATGAGTCTGTCTGTGACACTGCAGCAGTGTTACTGAGTTGCTGAGCTTGGAGCAGATGACCCAAACTGAAGTAGATGGCACAGGCAGAATGAGGGAAGGGAATATACATGTATGTCATTGCTCTTATAAGGCAGTGAGTCACCAGGTGAGGGTGTATGAGACACAGTATTGTTAGCTGGTTGAGGGAAGTGATTGTCCTGCTCTACTCTGTGCTGGTACAGCCTTGCCTTGAGTACTGTGTGTAGTTTTGGGTGCCACAATATAAGAAGGACATACAACTATTAGAGAGTGTCTGAAGGAGGAAAAAAAAGATGGTGAAGGGTCTAGAGGGAAAGACTTTTTTCTGATCCAAAACTGTTGAAGTGTCATATGTGGAAGTGTATGGAAAGAAAAACACCAGGGGAAAAATAATATTCTCTAAGTTTTCAGTTTCACACATTGTGAAGTAATTCAGTTGTACACTGTAAAGATTTGAGTACTGCAAATCAACATAAAAAGGACAGGTCCTTGGGAAAAGACTATGTGTAAAAGAAGACAAAAGCAAAGCATATATTCTACAACTATGAAAAGTAATAATTGCCACTGCTTTTTTTTTTTTTTTTTTTTTTTTTTTTTTTTTTTTCTTCGCTAAATATATATATATATATATTCATACAGGCCTAGAATATCTACAACATCTATCTGTCTCTCAGAATGATTTGTGTTACTGAAGAAATTCATTTCTCACCATTGCACATAAAAATTAATTACAGACAAATAACTTCTATCTCTACGTACCTTGACATTTATTGAGATCAATTTTTCAAGCCATGTCAAAAGTTTTGAAACAAAATGAATTATTTTGTAACTAAATAATAAGTGGATAAAGCTTACCTATATATGTTTCTTGAAGAGGTTTAGCACAGTTGTGTACTACCATAAGACAGGTATTTAAAAGGAAACACTGAACTATATTCAGAGGCACTTAGTTGCAATGTTTTGATTCTTTTGTTGGAATTCAACTCAATACAATTTACATTTGTACACAACTGCTTGACTCACTTTTTTGTCTGCTGATGGAATTTCTAAATGAAAAGGAAGGAAAAAAAAAAAACACAAACAAACCTCTTTTTACTTTGTATGACTGACAGTATATTCTAATTTAGAATGCAAATGAAGTAATATCATAATGTTACCACAGAGAGGCAAAATAAATGTACACATATCCCATTATTTTGTCTTTGACCATTAACAGGATTGACTTCTGCAAAATTATATCAGCCTGCTTATGAGATGTTCTTTTGGCACTCATGGCAAAGCAAAAACAAAGGAGTATCTGTGTGACTAGATCTAGTATCTTGGTGCCATCTGCCTCATTTATTGTGCAGAATGCTACTGGAGTTTTCCTTTCTCTGGCTTAATCTGTTCACATTTTTCAGGGAAATACAATCTAGATCCATCTCCTACATTAAGTAACTTCTCAACTACTGAGAGATTCTCTCTGATCCATCTCTCATTTGCTTCTCCAGCAAAGCAGAGAAACACTTCTACTAGTTTGTAAAAGGAAATATTTACAACCTTTTTTTTCTCCATCAGAGTGAACAAATATATATAAAAATTACATGTATCCTCAGGCTATGAATACAATTTCCTCTCCACTCTGTTTTTGGTCTGAATTATTCTGTAACACTATGCATTACATTATATATAATAAATGTAGTATGTATGATGAAAGTTTTTTTTAGTTACTCCTATCTGTAGTAAGACTACAAAAATAAAAATATTTTAACTACCTTTTTTTGTGTGTGTTATTAGAAGGTATAAATATATATGTTAAATTAAATAAATATTTGTATAGTCATTATTTTTTATTATTTTTAAATAAATTGTTTTTTCTCCTAGATGTCTTTCATTTCAGTCTTTCTTGATATCCTTTGACCGCTACAGGTAGCCTAGCACCACACAGCTGCTCTCACTTCCCCTCCTCAAAAGGACAGAGGGAGAAAATGGAATGAAAGGACACTTGTGGGTTGAGATAATGACAGTGAGATCACTTACCAGTTACTGTTATGGGCAAAACGAACTCAGCACAGGGATATTAATACAATTAATTGCCTATTCATAGCAGACTAGAACAGTGAGGAAAAAAAGCAAATTATAACCACCTTTCCCCCAATTCACCTTTCTCTACCTCCTCCCTCCAGGCAGTGCAAGGGAATGGGGAAAGGGGTTGCTGTCAGTCCTTAACGTTTCACCTCTACTGCTTCTTCATGGTCACTCTTCTTTTACTCCAGCATGGGGTCCCTCACACACAATGCAGTCTTTCCCAAACTGATCCTATGTGGCTTCTCATAGTTCTTTCCACAGACTGCAGTTCTATAAGACCTGCTCCAGTATGAGTCCATACCATATGGGTCCATCCTTCAGGAATGGACTGCTTCAAATGGGGTCTCCCATAGGCTGCAGTTACTGTCACACCACCTGCTCCTGTGGAGGCTTGTCTCCATGGGTTTTGGTACTGTCCAGTGGTCTGTTCTTGTGTGGCATCTCCATGGGCTGCAGTCTCCTTCAGGCCACCTGTTCCACCATGCGCTCCTCCATGGGCTGCAGTGAGGAGATTTTCTCCGCCAGGGTACACCATGGGTTGTAGGGACAAAGCTTGCTCCACTGTGGTCCTGTCCACAGGCTGAAGGGGAACTTCTAGAATCATAAAATCATAGATTATCCCAAGCTGAAAGATACCCACAAGGATAATCGAATTCAACTCCTGGCTCCACACAGGACCACGCAGAAGTCAAACAGTATGCCTGGGAGCATTGTACCAACACTTGAGCTCCAGCAGGCTTGATGTTGTAACCGCTCCTCTGAGGAGCTTCCTCCTTTGTCTGACCACCTCCTTAGTGAAGAAGCTTTTGCTAATATCCAACCTGGCCCTCCCACATTGCAGTTTCATGCTGTTCCCTTGGGTCCTGTCGCTGTCCCCAGAGGGCAGAGCTCAGCACCTGCCCTTATGCTCCTGTGTGAGGAAGCTGCAGGCTGCCATGAGGCCTCCCCTCAGTCTGCTCTTCTCTGCATTGAACAATCCAAGGTACTTCAGCTGCTCCTCATACATCATCCCCTCTAGACCATTCACCACCTTTGTTGACCTCCTTTGGAGAATATCTAATATTTTTACGTCCTTCTTATATTGTGACACCCAAAACTGAACACAGTACTTGAGGTGAGGCTGCACCAGAACCTTCAAATCTACCAAATAGCTACTTTATCTATACACAGATGTTCTACTTGTCAAACACACACAGGATAAACAGCAATAAGTATGATATATGTGTTTTCCTATGTTACTGCTCTCCAGGCTTTACGTATTCTCAGCTGCAAGTTCACTTGAGCATATTTAGAATCCTCCTCCTCCGGCCTTCTGCTTTTAACCCATTCCTCCCAACATCCCCTGCTACCAAAACCTTGTGACATAAACCCAGTGCATTTCCACAATTCTGATCTTTTGCATCTACTACCTTGGTCTGCTTTTTCTTACTATATGAAATAGGAATGACAAGATGAGCATTCCAAGTAATGGAAAATCACTGTTACAACAGTTTCATTGTATTTTTACTGATTTTACTAGGTAACAGAAGTTCTCATCTTGTCCATAAAATGGGCAGTTCTGTTTATATAATCATCACAAATGCACAAAATACTAAAAAAGTATATTAAAAAGATGTACAGATTTTGGAAATGGAGATACCAGCTTATCTAACCTTATATGCAGTATCCCCACCAAATTTCATTACTGACATTTATTCTAACATAATATTTCAAGTAAATAGTTTAAATATACTCCATTCATCTATTGGACCAAAGTAACATGTCCTTCTGGAGGAAGTGCACTTCTAAAAGTAGCAGAAAGATCACATTCTTCTGTTGTGGTCTTTTATGATATTTATTGTGTTAAGGTTTCTGTTAAACTTTTCTTTCACTTTCCTTTTGGTCAAAATACTACCATCACACAAAAGGTCTTATTTGTATCTGACAGCAGAATTTGACTGCAAGAAAAGTAGTTCATGACAAAGAAGCTTAGTTTGCTACTGTTGGTGTCCAAAATGACAACTATATTTCTTTTTGTCATTCCATTACTCAGACAATTGCTAACAAAACTTTATAACTCTCTGGAGAGAGTTCACTGTAGGCAGACAGACAGAATTTACTTCATCTAACAGTAGCATAGACTTAGGCTCCCCTTGCATTTTTTCATGATTTGAAACATACTCAGCATTATGTTTTCAAGGGCCACAATCTTACTATATTTTTATATCTTTGAATATGTTTCCCTTCCCTTCCCCCCCCACCCGCTCCTCTTTCCCCCCCCCCTTTTTTTTTTTTTTTCCTTTAGCAATTGA
This sequence comes from Aythya ferina, assembly GCF_964211825.1. Classification (NCBI taxonomy): domain Eukaryota; kingdom Metazoa; phylum Chordata; class Aves; order Anseriformes; family Anatidae; genus Aythya; species Aythya ferina. The sequence goes on along the minus strand of NC_140298.1, from coordinate 97,581,330 downwards.
AAGCTTCTGATGGGCTATATGACCTTTATTGTCAGTTGTATTACAGCTACTATAACAAATCATATCTCTGAAATAGATGTCTCTTCACTATTCTTTTTATGTTATAATACTTTTCTCATCTTTCTGTCACACTTACACTACTTGTCACTTCTGGGGTCTCAGCTGCTAACTTTTTATATCTCCTGTTGTGCACTGTTAGTAATCTAGATATCTTTGAAAATCTAACCTCAGTCATTTTTGATGACAGGATTTAGAAGGACTCAATAATTAGATATTTTATTCAAATGTTTCTTTAAGTCTACAGTTTTACTGAATAACTGAAACTTTGTAGAAGAAATGTATATATAATAAATATATATATACTTGCTCATTTGTCTCATTTTCTTTATATTTTTCCTAGCTTCTTTCATTAATCACAGTAAAAGCCATTACAGTAAAAGCAGAGAAATAGCAGGAAACAATGCTGAGAGTGAAAGGAAAATCAGAACTAAACTGGGAATTTGGAATTTGGAATGTCTGAATGACAGTGAAAAAAGATCAGCACAACTTGATAAAAAGGTAATCCACGTGTAGTTTTCATTTATACACTTACTGTTTCTCATTAGGCTTTATATGCCTATAATAAATATTACAGGTTTGCCACCCTTGGGCAAAGAACTAGGGTATGCATAGATTGTAAAATGGCACACAGCTCATTACTCCTGCTTAAAATGACTCAGCATTAGTCTGACTATATCAGACCTTTGTGCAATGTGATTCATTCATAGAGTTCAAGACCATAAGAAATGATTAAGGATCATCTGCTCTGACCTGCATGTCAAAAGCCATTACCATCCCCTTAACTAGCCCATATTCAGCTTAGTAATTCAAGACTGGTGAAAGCTGTACTTGAATAAAGTGTGTCTTCCATGATAACATCTATAACAGTTCTTCCATGATAACATCTATAACAGTTCTTGTACAGAATTATATATTCTGATATTCTGATGATAAATATTTAAAGAAGAAACCCTTTCCCATGTACCAATTTCTTTGAGGTAAGAGATTTCTTCACAATAAACCTATCATTTTCTTATTCTCAAGAGGAAATTCACACTTGTTTATAGAAGAATAGAACTCTGTCAAAAATCTAATTCTCTGTTTAAGTACACTAAAATTTGAAATTGAAATTTAAGGGGAAAGAAAGATCAGAAGGCAGTTTTGTTCAGTTTGGCTAGTAGTTGTTGACCATAATCTGATTGGATTCTAGGAGGGGACGCATCATGTATTTGTACTTCCAGTTAAAAAGCAACCATGGAAAACAAAGAATAATATTTTATTTTTATTTCTCTTGAATATTTTTGAACAACTCATATCCCAATAAATTCACTGTATTGTTCTGAACTAAGTATCAGTTTGTTTGATTGCCTTCCTGTAAGATTTTATATATGAGCACAGATAGGAACATAACCTAATATTTCAAACCATTTTAGCAGCTCTCAAGTCAGCATTTACAGGCAAACTAATTTATCCAGGCTTTCACAGATTTTCCAAAATGACCTATGAAGCTTGTTACAAATAAATTGATTCCCATATCAAATAATAAATGGTAAAGGGTCTATATCATGTATATGAGCATGAAAAATGTCATTTGATATTTTAAAAATAGCGCTATAATTAGTGTGACAATATCAAGAAAAGAATCTTAGGGTGTCAAGAAAATGCTGTAAGACAGAAGTTGAAATCAGTAGGGCTGTATATTTCAGTAACAGGTTATTGACTTGTGCAGTGGTTTGTAATGAAGAATGTCAGTTTCTTGTTACCCTAACAAGTATATTATATAGAGCAAGTGTATTATTCCTTATGAATAGAAAAGTCCCGCTATAATGAAATAATCCTTTTTAAAAATGAATTAGTATTCTTTCTTCCTGACATATTCTGTTTATAGTTCAGGGTAGACTTACAAGGTATTTTTACTGGTAAAAAATATTTATTCTGGAATGCAAATGAGATTAGCTGAAATGTGAATTCACTAATATGTCCCTGAGATTTCCTGAAATCTCACTATATATTATAAAGCCATTCTTTTCTTCCAAAATGAGCAGAATGGAAAGGAAAACTCCTTGTCCCAGGAATGTAATAAACCAAGCAACTCCTTATAGCACTATTTATTTATTTATTTTTTTTGTCTACTCAAATTTGTCTACTAATTTTGTTCCCTGGTAACACAATCCTGCCCTAACAAATGTTGTATATTTTCAGAAATAGCTATGTTGTTTGAATGAGTATTTGTGATCTTTTAGGAGACCTAGCAGTGGGGTGAGTAGCAAGTGAGGTCAGCAGTTATTAAGGCTATCATGATAAAAAGATGCATGCTCAGATCTAGCATATGCTTGCTTCAAAGGGACTACTTTGACGTATAAGGTTAAATCCACATCTGAGGTAAGATTGGGTCACTTTGGCAGCTGATTTTTTATTAAAATCCCTCCCCCTCACCCCCCTTAACTGCCTTCACTTACATCCTGAGGATAATTCTTTGTGAAATTAACATGATCTCACTATCTGATTATGACTAGAAAGAGAACAGCTGAAATACCCCAATCTTTGCAGATGTTCACATAAATGTCAGAGGAAAACCTAGGTCTTTATAAAGCTACATACTAAAATTCAGATTTGGAAAGAAATCCATTTTTCTGTTTCAAAAAATGTTGATAAAGATAAAAATAACAAAATGCATGTTACCTTGGAATCAAGAAAATTTAAAGATTAAAAGACTAAAAGAAGAAAGGTGGATGCTATCTTGTTAGCAAGACTACAAAACTTTTTCCACAAGTATATCCTATTTGTTAACCTGGTTAACGTTCCTACTTTTACAAGAGGATGGATTAATTATCAGTGGTGCTTAAGAAGGATCAAAAGAATCCCAGTTTACAGAGCAAGTGCAGAAGACCAGATTGTTCTAAGGATCCAAGTGGGAAATAATGAACTAGATAAGTCTGTCTCAACCTACAAACAAAAAGTAATAGTAATAGCAATAAAAGTAAAAGCAATAGTAATCTGAGACCCTGATGTACTGATGATTCACAGCATGACAGCTACATTACGATAACTCATTATTCAATTTTGAAGGTGCTCTTAAAATTCCCATGAAGTAAACAGATGCTTGAGGGAAGCCTGTTGCCAGTGTTCTATTTTATACATACAGGTTGTCTATATATGTTTGATAAATAGGGGTCTACTATCCAGAAATATGGGTTAGCATTTCAACTAACTCCAAAATGCACTCCTGTAAGACCTTCTCACATCTCAGTCAATGACCTTAACACTTGTGGAAGAGTAATTCCACTTACCATGAATTAATGACATTTTTCTGCAGTTTGCTTGTAGCTGTAGTGTCAGGCCAAGCACATTGCAGAAGTCTAATTAAGGACTGCAGAAGTCCAATTAAAGACCGCAGAAGTATTGTCCAGATCCAAGAAAAATTGTTTGCAACATCTTCTCTACTTATGGCTGAAAAACATCACGTTGGTCATTTCAGCCATTCGACACAGAAACAGAAAGCATCTGAGGTTCACAAATTGATGGGATCTTCTACATGACTAACAAAGGGATGTCCTACAAAGTTTTGATATGAAAGAAATATCCTTCAGCATATTTTCGGACTACATGGATCATTTCTGAAATGCTCAATATTAAATAATACCTTAAGACATAATGGAGAGGTAGGTCAGCACCTTATAAAAATGAAACCACATATATCTGGTATTTTAGTTGCTCACATCCCTCCCTCAGCAGTACCCCAATTCTATTTGAAAATATCATTACATTGTACACTGTAAAAATGCAGCATTTAATAAGTAAGTGATGTCTATGACTGAATTTGTTATTTTGTGCTGAAATTAAGCATATTTCCTATTAAAAATTGGAAAACCTTCTTACACTCAATACCCTATTATATGTAAATAGGGTATTTTTTAATGGTGATAGTAGCAGCACTGCACTACATTTTCTCTTATGGTATTAAAAATCCTAGAGTTTTTGTTTGCATGTTAGTTTGTTTTTCCTTAATTTTTCCTTCCTTGCTGGAATTATTTGAATATTTGAAAAGTAATTTACCTGTTTAAATATATATGCACATGAACGAGAAATAGAAAATAACTCAAAGTTTAAAAATGAATACATTTCTGATATGGAATTTTGTGTTGTCTTCTCTGGAATAATCACATTTATTGATTTTAAGAAAGTTACGGCACCACTACTGTGTGGATCGGGCCCTCCAAAGTACTCTAAGGGTATATATGGAATGGAGATATGCTCTGATAGCAGACATCTTTGTCTCTATAATCAGTTACTACACCATTTTATAGCAAAACACACATATTTGAAAACTTTCTTTACTGATTAGAGTTTAAATATTTCTTAATTTACTCTGTTGCTTAATCCTGATGGGTGTCCATTACAGTACAGAGATTAAATGCAAGAAAAGCTACCTCATTCAGGAGCTTGCATGAGTGGAAGGAGAATCCACGTTCAAAAACACTGTTCTGATATTTTTCCTTTTTCTTTTTCTTTGTTTGGTAAAGCTATTGATAAATGGTTAAATATGAGCCTATGAGAGGACAGAGTTGGCCTGTTGCCCCCAGAAAGCCTTAAATGTTATAATTCCTTGTCGATAAAGTGTACCAAAAAGATGTCTGACATCTTCTTAATAATGAGATATGAAAGTTCTAAATTTACCTTACTGGGTCTTCTACAGAGCTCTTGCAATTGCAAAAGACAGACTTGAAAGATCTATTGTGAGAAATTCCATCTTTTCCTCTTTCCGATACTTGTTCACAGACTTCTTTCTTTTTCTCCAAAGTTAATTAGCTCAATAATGATTCAGTAGTCATTAAAAGAGAATCTGACTTCTTTAGAAGCTATGTTCTCCTCAGTATCAACATGTATAGGATCTGAGATGCCTATAATAACCTTTACTCTTCTTCCCCTACCACCCTCATAATTAGTTATAACAAATGACAGAAAGGGTATAACAAATTACTACAGGAAAATTTTGAAAAAGGCCACATCACATTCATTAGATCTTAGACATGCATTGCTGTATGAGCTGCTGTAATTACCAACTCTGAAGCATATTACTATAATGAAAGAAGAAATGAGAAGCTGTTGAGCAGTGTACCTGACAGAGTGAATTTATGTACTTTGGGACACAATCCAAAACATATTGAAATAAATTGAAGTCTTCTCTGGATTATATTTGGAAAATATTTGAGTAAAACTTACTGACAGACAAATAGTGTCCAAGAGGAAATAAATCAGTAATAACTGGCATTCTTTTTTGTGACATGTTATGAGTAGATCAGTGAATTGTGTCTTGGTGTTTTTGACCTTGAAATATTCAGAACTTTTTGCTTCTATTCAATCACTCAGCTGTTACATGCAAAAATGTTTAAGTTTTCAAACACTGATCTACTGAAGTTTGGCTTAATTTGCATTCTTCATTTGGTTTAGAATATTTGGATAGAAATGTCTTTTCCTATAAAACGTGAGATTAGATGATTTACAGAATCTTTTGCTTGTAATGTCTGTGACATTAGTGGGCTTGTAAGAAACATGCAAGAGAGATAGGATGGAGTAAACATTATGACTTTTCTGTGCACTGTTTTTGTCCAAGATATTTTTCTTCTGGGAAAGTACTGATAGATGTATTGACATTTGCTCCATTTCTTTTAATTTAGATGTGATTTAAATCATAATAGAAATCTTCTTCATATACACATACAGAGATATTATACTATGATTTAATAGCAAATCATATAACAGGAATCCTTCTTTTGAATGTATTTGATTTTCCCCAAACAAAATCAATTTAGCTAAATCCAGCACAGAAAATATGGTCTCATTCTTCATTTTTATTTTCATCTAATTCATAGGACCATTTCCAGGGACAGTTATTTTGTATTGCTCATCCCTTATCCTTGTGCAACTTTAGAGTTAACACTTTGCAATTGACAATGCATATTCCCCTTAAAAGAAATCTATCAAGTGTTTTGGATTCTGGTTTATCCTGGCTTTTATCTAATTTCTGAGAACTTCCAATATACATTGGTTTGTATTTGTAACATTTGAGGGCATGAAAATATGAGAAAAATACTTTTGCAGTGTAGGTTTCACAAGAACAATACTTTGTTTTTCTAATAACTCCTTTTTCATATATACCTAGAAATTTTCCCCCAGCCATATCATATGTGTTACTATTCAAAACAGAAACTAATGGTTTATCACTCTCAGGTAGAAAATATGTAACCTCTGTATGAAACAGTAGAAAGTTACATTAAATGGATTTATTCTCTAATTTGTTCAGAGGTCAGATAGGGACAGAGCAACATCATGGGGCCCAGGAAACAGCCTCCTGATCTAAAGAAAACATCATCCTTAGAGTTAGATTTTGGACTGTTTTCTAGGTTTCCCTTTTTACTACATTATATACTATTTATAATGTTTCTTCAGAAAACAATACTATCTCTCTCTTTGGCATTGGGTGTCTGTGAGCAAAACATGTCAGGCTGTAATAAATACACATTTTAAATATTACTTTCTAACATTTAAGTCAATTTCTCCTCTGTCCATATTTCTGGCTGACTGCTTGAAAATATCTATTGGTAGATGGTATTAATATGCTAATGCAAACCTGTTTCTTTAAAGAAAATGGCTATAAAAATCATTAACTCATTCTGAGATAAGAAACAAAACCTCAACAGACATTTTAATTAATATTCAGATATGAATTACTTTGATAAGAGTTGTTTTATCAGTTATAACACAACAGACATGGTGAGTGTAAGATTATAAGACTTCAGACAATTAATACGAAGTCATGGATAACAGTTACTGTAACTATTTGGAAAACGTAACTTCAGAGATTCATAAAGTTTAAAGACAGAAGGGACAATTCAATCATCTAACCTGTCCTTATATATCTATCACAGTTCATGAAATTCCCCTCCCCTCCTTTCCCCGCTTCTTCCCTCCCCTTTCTTCACCTCCTCTTCCCTCCCCTCCCCTCCCCTTCTCTCCTCTCCCCTTGCCTTCCTTCCTCTCAAAAACATTTTAAAGAGGACTCACAGTCCAGCTCTTTGGGTACCCTTAGATGAATCCCATTGGGTCACGTAGCTTTCCAAAGTGAGTTAAATTCTGAAATATGAACCACACACAAACAAAAGCTTTAGGATTTTATTTATTTATTTATTGTCTCTTAGCTGATTGCTAGTCAGCTCACTATCAGGGGACTATGATATATCTATTGCTATCTATTAAAATAAACATATCTTAGACCAGATTTAACTTTCAGATAAGAAAAGAAAGCAAATGGAACATCCTTCTGTAACTGAAGTTCCAAATACGCAGTTCAGGATGATTTTGTTCATAAGACTTCATAAAGTTGCACAGAAAAACTTTGTTAGACATTGTAACTTGACTTGTACACATTATATAAAAAGGAGAGTTCTCATGCTCTAGTTAATTAATTGGATTATGCCTTCAAGAGGATTGACACTTACCATGCCCTCATTTTAAGCATTATTAAACAAAGTTTTCAGATTAGACTTCAGAAGAACAATTTAGAAGCTCTACCTAAAGATGACCTTTCAACTTGTATAATAAAGTTTTGTTTCAAAGAAACAGATTTAGTGGCAAATACTAGGGAGAAGATGATTTATGAACTTAGGTACCTAAAGAAAAAATAAATCCTCAGTGACACTTTAAAATGTCTCTGTCATGATTCCTAACTTCCTTGTTCTGTGAATAGCTCCTTTTTCTTATCAGATAGAATATTGATTGGGTAAAGACCTGGTCAAGTAAATACATCACATCAGTAAATATGAATTGTTAGATGTAGAGTCCTACAAAAATTTTAACTAACTACCTGTAGATCTATATGCTGTAATATATTAGTCTCCAGTCCTACAAAGACTTAGAAATAGCTTGAATATTAATTTAGCTCCAAGAAAGGCACCAAATCTAGCTGGATTAACGTGAAGAATTTTGGAAATCTGAAAATATCATGTAGATTGGGTCTTGGACTGTAATTTTCTGCAGAGAAGCTCTGTGTCCCATACTTATAGGCATAAACACCTTGTCTTGAATAATTCTGAAAACAAAAAAGTTCCTTCCAATTATTTTTTTTTCTATTACTTCCACAGAACACATACAAAGGACTAAGGAAGAAATTGGTTCACCGGTTCTAAATAAATTTCGTAATATTCAGAAAATTTAATAATATTCAGATATTAAAATCTATTAAGAAAACAAACAAAAAAGAAAAACAAACAAACAAAAAAAATTGAAACATAGCCAGTTAAAGCCTACCAGAAATTCTGAAAACTGTAACAATTTAAATGTTATATTTAGATATTTTCAATGACCCTAGGCTTGAAATAAATCTGTCTAAACTTCTAACCTCATGATGTAAATCACTGCTGATTTGCTATAGACGACCTCTGAAGGATCAAAAGCTTACAATATTGCATAGTGGATTTTAAAATAATTTCATTTGAATGCCTGATAAAACTAATTGTTTAGCCAGTTTCATATCTATACATGTAGAGTCTGTGAAGAGTGTACAGGTATGGTTAACCATACTGCATTCTGATAGGTGACCTTCAAGATATTCTTTCTTCAGACTCAACATTTCCCTTTTTTATGACAGTTTCTGGATGTTGTGAAGTCCCAATGATCAGAAGAAGTTTGGCACATTAAGCATTTCATAAAACATGATAAAAATTTATTACTTGGCTCCCTATCATTATTCTGAGCAGTATTTCCCAACAATGTGTTTCTTGGGGAAGGTGACAGCTCAGAGTGCTTGTTTACAGCTATACAAATCTAAGGCATTGCCACATGTCATCATAGATGTAAAAAAAAAAAAAAGTAAAAAAATAAAAATCACACAGCAGTGAAATAAATATCCAAAAAGAGATTTAAACCAGCTTGAGGGCAGGAGAATTACATTTTTATTTAACTTTTGGTAATTAATTCTGCTGCCAGGGGGAAATAAATGTGTTTGTGGTTTTGTTTGTTTTGTTTTTGTTTTTGATGGTGGAAACAGCTGAAGTACTCAAAAACTAGACTTTTACTTAAACATTGTTGACTATGCATTGCTTGGGGGGCTGAAAGAATAGTGCTTTGTAACTCAAAAGTGCTGCAGGACAAGAAAACCATAGTTTTATCATGAAAGTAGCATTTAATGGTACATATTTTATATTAGCACAGCACTTTCCATTTCAAGGGATTCTGAAAGTCTGCATGAACACACACTGCTCCATAACCTGACACTCAGCACAGCCAAAAGGAAGAAAAATAAACTTTTTTGTCTTGGTATCAGAGGAGTGACTACCCAATATAAATTTATCTGCAGTTTCTAATGAAAAATGAGACAACTGATACATCTGGTTTATATGTACTTTTTTTTAGAGCATAGAAAGATCAAAATAAATACTGAGTCATTAAGCTGAAGAAGTACTCTGAGGCTTGGAAAAAAATTAATAAAGTGATTAATAATTAAAACTTGTGTGGAAAGAATCATTTTCAATATTTATATGACATCTTAGAGCTGCAACAGAACAGCTAAACAGCTGCAGAAATGCTTAAAATACAAGATGCAAGTTTGTTTCACTAATGCCCTTTTACTTAGACAGCCATTTTGCATATTCTTGTAGAAGATGCACTTTTTCTTAAGAAAACCTTGCATAGCAGAATTCCTCCTTAATTGCTTAAATAGCTGTTAAAACACTGATGATTTTTACGAATTACTATTATGTAAATTCTTCAATGACTATCCTACAGCTGGTTTGCTTTATAGAATGACAAAGAATAAAAATCCTCCATTTCACTTTCCATTTTGCCTAATATAAACCCTAATACAAGAGAATCAATGTAAAGATTTTACAATGCTTTAAAGAAATGTTAACTGGCAATTTAGAACATCTTAATTGTCTTATTAAGATAGCTGAGGGATAACAAATATAAAAATCAAGAGAACTATGCATTGATCTTCATTTCTTCCCTGACTTTCTGAATTTTGTTACTGTTATATAAGAACTGATAATAACAATTTTGTATCGTGACCTCTTTGCACTCCATTGATACCTCTATGAACTCACCTCAAGTCAGAATCTGCCAGACACTCTGAGGGCAAGATATTGTCATAATATCTTCAACACAATAGCTTTCTGGAATCTCTAGCAAATAATGAAAATAACCAGACCACTTCTAGTTTGCAGGATCCACACCTAAATGATGGCAAGTGATGACAATACAAACTTCTTAAATCTCTCCGTATGGCTTCTAATTTTATATTTAAGGATGGTAATAGGAAACATATCTCTTCAGCTAGTGGGCAAGCAATTTCTAGAACAGCGGGGTTTCTTGGATGTTTCAGTAAGTTGTTTACTCATTTCTCTGCTCAGTTTCATGAGAAAGTACAAAATTACTTTATGTCATCTGTTGCTGAAACCATATGAGGGGCATTACTGCTATTACTCCATATCCATAAGTGTCTATTTGTGTAGTATGTGGGTTTACTCTCACTCAAGTAATAGTCCAATTGTGTGGGAAGAGTGGAACAGAAAAAGCACACATACATACACAGTACTCCGTAAAATTTGAGTTTGCTTAATCCAAAGAAGTAAAGAGAAATGCTTTTCTATCACTGGTGAGTTATTATAGTAAAATGCAGTGAATGGCAAATCAAGAAGCAGTGCTTCCTTCTCTACCAAAATGGAAAGGAATATTGAAGACAACCAACAGCACTGATCAAGCTCAGCATATCTTTAACCAGAGGAGACATTGCTGGACTGTTTTCTCTCTCTGCTTTTTTTTTTTTTTCTTTTTTTTTTTTTTTTCTTTTTTTTTCTGTTCTTACAGGGGCAGTAGCTGCCATTTAGACCTCTGCATTTTCATGAAATATGATGCTTACATATGTCAGATATGTTTTCTGTTCACCTTAACTTGCTGCTATTTAGCTCCCAATACTTCTTTCCTTCATTGACCAGTACTGTTCCACCCAGTGTTGGCAAAAACTTGTGCAACTTCACTGTGAAATGATTCTGGATACTTGGTTTCATGATGAGCTTCTTGCATAGTTTGTTGTACCTAATTCAGAAGAAGTTATTGAAATAGTTTGTTTTACCACTGCTGAAGACCCAGTCCCCACTTAATGTACCAAACCATATTCAAACCAAAACCAGGTATTCAAAGCATTCTATGAAAATAGGTATTTTATTTTCTTGTAAACCTGTGGCTCTTGATTACTGCGGTATATTCATACAAAATGTCATACATGCAGTATATTCATACAAAACCTGGTTAAGTAAAAATATAATATATGAGTGTTTAAACCTGGGGAATTTAGACCAAAAAGAAGTATAAAATGTAAGATGAACGCTAATTTTAAGCATCTAAGATAATTTTCCAAAGTATTTATTTTATATATTTAATGATAATTTCTATTATTTATCCATTCAATCATCTTGTAGGTAAGCAGCCATAAGATTATCACTTCAAGCCTCCAGAAAATTAAGTTTCCTGAGTATTCTGAAATAAAAATATGAAATAAGAACTTTCAGGCCAGTTTATACTCAGAATAATGAGATAATTATAAAAATGTTCCCTATTTTAGTTCCACTTTCTGAACTAATCTTCAATGCAGTCAAATCACATAATTCCTAATGTTAGTCTGTCTAAATTGCTTGTAAGCCTTACCCATGTCATGGGACTGAACATTCATGTCAGTCCTGAATACCAGACACTATTAAAATTTTGGTTATAAATAAAGCATTTTTGCAATGCAGGTGGTTTCTTTGAGGAAGAGTCTACCAGATGGATAAGGAATTGAAAAGCTCTCTCTCTAATGCTCACATGTCAAGTATTACCTTAAATCTTCCAGTGTCCACAATCTAGTGCTCAATTAGGTTGTGCTCTGGGAGACATTACTTACCTTACATTCAGAAACTCAGTTCATGATTTTGTTATACCTCTTTCTTTATCCAAGAACCAGCAGCTTAGGCACTAAAAATGCTTTTATTGAAAGGATACCTCTCATAAATAAGTGGTCTGCTGATGAGAGAGAGACAGCTTGGTATACAGGACAAAAGAGCGTGAAAAAGATTGCCAAAACCATTCTTCTCTCATTGTCTATGCATAGCAGCAAAATTAAAAGAACCAACTATTCTTAACAATATTACTTGTCATTTTTCCTCAATTGCAATTACAGAAAAAAAATCATTGACACAACAATAATTCTTAAAATTACTAATGTACTTCTGATACCTGATGTCACGGTACAATAAGACCAACTTTACATGCTTAATTCTTACCCTTATCAATGCTTTCCATTTGAATTTAACAATCATGCTTTAAAAAAGCCATTTCAGATATGCAAATATATGAAAACTTTATTGTTAGAACTTCAATGAGCTTTGAATACAAACCATAATCTATCAAAACCAAAAGTGTTTAGAATTACAAGCAGATGTGAAAAGAATAAAACAGGAACTCATTTTCTTACCAGGACATTTTATATTGTTAAAAGTTTAGAATAAGCTATGTCTTTTGTCAAAATCAGGATAAAAAAAAACTTTAAATATAGGCAAAACAAAAATCCAAGTTAAAATAAAAAATGGTATTTTGTGCTTTGAAATACTAGATAATCAGTGCTTTAATGTAAGAGTGAAATCTGCTAATCTAGGACTTCAGTTAAACAAGATTTTATCATATGAAATTCTGATTTTCATAAAGTCTAAATAGAGGAAAAAAGAGGAGAAAAAGATCCCTTTATTATCATTTTAACTTACATGTATCTATTCTGTGCAGAATGTGCTAGATGGCAAATTCATAATTATTACATTGAGATCATATCTAACAAACCTATGAAGCTACTTTAGTGTCCATTCTGAATAAAGATTTCAAATATGTTGCCCAACATTACATTGTTGAATATTATAAGCATCTTGAAAATGTTTATGCTTGTCCTAAAATGGTTCTGCAAACATGAAATGTCAACAAATATTTTATGTATTAAAAAAGCACATTCATATAGCAATCATATTAAAAGCTAATATTAAAGAGAATAGATGTACTTGAATTTTTAAGTTCAAACAACACAAGTGAGAAACTAAACACGAATGATGCAATCTGTTTGAATCCTATTTTGGTTTATATATAAACATAAACATCTACAGTATACTGAGTATGAGTACACAGGCCAGCTGTTCCTCTGTCCATAATGTCTGTGAACTTCATTCATCAAGAGATTATTATTTGTCAAGAATAGGTCTTAAACTCACAGTAACGGAAATAACAGACTAAAATACCTAACTTTGGTATAACATAGATAGATAACATTGTAAAGTGTTTAATTAATTTTAAAAGCATATAAATAGATGTGCCATCACTGCTATAGTTTTACTTCTTTATTTTTAAAACCTCTTTATTTTTGTTGACATTTAATTTTGTTAACTATTTATCATAATCAAAATTATTATGGCATATAATGTCAAATTGAACAACATAAAACAACTCAGCTACCAAATATTCACTAGCTTTTCTAGCTAATTGCATTTACTTCTGTTTCTACATTTGCAACTATCTATTCTTTATTTTCCATCTTGATTTTTTTTTGTGGGTTATTTGTTCTTATTGATTAATTACAGTTTAATTTCTCAAAAAGATATTCAAATTGTTGGGAATAGTAAAGTCTACTTGGTAATTCCCATATATAAAAACATCTTCACCCTAGATTTTTTCTTACATTGGAAGTCACGGATTTCTGTAGAGACACCTGATCTTCACAAACAAGGTCTAATCTGTATAGTGGGAGCTGGCATTCAGCTGTCACCCAGGGCAGCTGTCTAATCTCAAATACAGCTAAGGGTAAAGACTAAATAGGTTTTCTCTGTCTATGAACTTTCTTAGCAGTTTGTTCCAGGATTTTGGACCACTGACTTTCCAGTGCTGCAGACATGCTGGTTTGCTCCCTTACTTACTACCTTCCTCTAAAAGTAAACCAATGTCCGACTGAATTAATTGCCCTGCAATTAATTTCAGACACACTTTAATGGATATGCATTTGCTAGGTGTGGCACCTAGGGACAGTTCTGTAGCAATGTCCCAGTAAGACTTTTGTTTCCACATGCTTTCATTCTATGCATCAGGAAAAGAAAAACATGCCCTTTGCAACCACTCACAATATATTTTTGTAATATTTGATGTGAGACTATTCTGATACTTTGAAATGGAAATTATATACACAGAGTTATGTCTTGAGGTTAATAGAATAAAGCATTATTCTGCAGAAAAATCTGTGCCAAGTGTTATTTAGTGGAGATACGGGTAGTCTACTCCAAATAGTACTTACTTTAAGCTGAAAGAACATGTTAGGTTATGTTAATTGGTTTGGAGGTCAACGTTCTCCATTTTTGATACACAAAAACAGCATAGACAAAGCCAAACCTGTATAAACAGCAAAACTGAAGATGATATTACAAAGCTCAGTTGTTTAATTTACTAACTTTTGTTGAAGAAGTAATTGATGTACAGGGCTTTAAGACAGCTTCATGCTGGAACACCTGGAAGACTAAAAATCAGCAAAGTTCAGTTCACTTTCTTCACTGTGATGACCAGATTAAAGTAGGTATCTTCATGATAAATATACTTTTTGTAATTTTTTTTTTTTTTTTTTTTCAATGATCCTAGACAAAGTGACTTTAGATTTAAATGTCATGACAGGTTATACTTTCAAACTGCTGGTGGTTAGTTTGAGTTCTATAAGTCAATACAGAATACCAAATCCAATGACAGATGGACAATGAACAAGTGTGGCAGTATATTGTACCACATTAAATACTGATTGGCAGAAATGCACTATCCTTTTTTTTTCCTTTTTTTTTTTCTTCCCCTGACAGAATGTATAAAGAACAATTGAAGGTATAAAAGTTGTTGGACTTTAACAGATTTGGACAAACAGAAGAGGTGTTTGTCTATTAACTGAGGACATTCTCAGGATATACCTTTTTACCTTTCTTCAATTTAAATTAACCAATGACAAAAAGTGATATGAAGATATGAATTTTCAGATAGGTATACATTTAGTTTGCAGGCATGAATAATTAATTTAAAATTACTCCTAGCAAAGCACAGTGTGGAATAAACTATAGTTGCTTATGAAATTGTGTGAAGAACACCTTAAAAGCTCACTTGCCCGCTTGTCACTTAGCAGCACTCACTTTGGAACACTTAATCTGCAAAAAGGCAGTAATGGTTTCTTATGATGAGGGGAGGTCCTTCTGATCAGAAGCCCTCCCTATTGCCTTAGAATCAGCAGTATAAGTAGCAGATCACTTCAATAATCACTTCTGTGGAAGGTGATTTATTTATTTATTTATTTATTTTTCTATTAACTAGGCCTGATCCAAGATTTTCTCATCAGTCTGCAATGATCACCTTCTACTCTCAGGGATTAACCACAATGAAAACTGACTGAAGTCTGTAAATTAGACGAATACTGAATAGTATTACAGTACATAGTGTAGTCAAAATCCCTGGAAAAGAGCAAGAAATAGGAAATATTATTATCCTTCACTTACAGATGGGGACGAAACACTGAAAAATTAAATGATTTGATGTGAGTCATCAAGGGCAGTGGGTTTTAATTGAGAAGGGGAACTGAACTTGGATTCCTAGACTAAAAACTTAAACTCTGCTTCCAGTCAAAGAAAAAAAAAAAAAAGTTCATTTTTGACTTAGTACGTGAATTTATCTTAGAGATATGAAATTTATTTCACAAAGCCATGTACAACCATGTCTTAGTCACACATGCAGGTGAAAAACAAATCTTAGAACCACAGAATCATAGAATTATTAAGGTTGGAAAAGATTTCCAAGATCATCTGGTCCCACCATCTCCCCGCCACCACTATGACCCACTAAACCATGTCCCTAAGCACCACGTCCAACCTTTTCTTAAACACCCCCAGGGATTGTGACTCCAGCACCTCCCCAGGCAACCCATTCCAATGCCTAACTACTTCCTTCTGAGAAGAAATTTCTCCTAATTTTCAACCTGAAAGAAGGAACAGAAACATGTAAAATCAAAATCCCAAATCTTTACACAAAATAAGTAAACCTGATTAATTACCAGGCAATGCTGTACCTTTTGGGTCTTGATCTAAGTAGATGATATGAAATTATGACTGACATATTAATATTGTATTTCCTTTACTTTGAGGAAATATAATTAAGCATGTGGTTCCATGATCCAGAGTTTGGATACATGAGCTAAGAACAACCTAATTTCACTTCATACTTCTTTCTGTTTTCTTTGTCTGGTTCCTAATCCAGACTTCTTACCTAGTTTTGTTGTCCTACCTCTTTCTGACATTTTACATAGACATGATCTTCTATGAAATATACAATCCATGATTAGATAATTTCGTCTATTTTTGCTAAGAAATTGCCTTCTGATTTCAGTAAAATTAATAAAAAAATTCAAATAATAACCTTTTAAAAGTAAAACTAAAATTAAATCTAGAGTTTCTTTCTTAAAGTTAGGTCTGATTTTTCCAAGCTACCGACTTCTTTCTAACCCCAGTTGTTGATGGGAACAAGTACCCTGAAACCTGGGACAGATCTTTTTAGAGGCTTAATTTCAGATGCCATTCATAGGTATTCCTGGAAAATATTTCAATGGGCAACTATATTTCTCTTTAAACTTGCTATGTTTTGTTTTGGTTTTAATTTTTTTATTTTTGAACAATGACATTTTTCTCCCCTTGGTATCGATATAGTATTATTTATTTATTTATTTGGAAAGAAAATAGCATGAAACTGTAGCAGGATTATTCAATCCTTCTGACTCACAAATTACTTTCTGTTCCTTTAATGCACAGTATCCTCCTTAATCCTCTGAAATATTTGACTTGTTCTATTAATTGATGCAATTGTACAAAATTATCTTGAAAGATAATGGTTTATATTCTCATGTACTGATTTGTTTGAACATATTTGTCTGTCAGGCTTCTTACATACTAAGTTTCTAATTTAAGCAAACAGTAAAAGTACACAAAATGTCTAATCCAAAGTCAAAGAAGTCAATGGAAAGAATCCAATTGACTTCAGAGGTCTTTGGATAAAGCCATAGCTCATTATAGACATCTAATGTTTCATTGTCAATGCAAATCTTCATCAGACAAATTAAGATATTTATGCTTTAGCTTCAGTTGCAAGGCATAAGAGACAACTTAATGACATGGTGTTTAGGTTTGCAATGAGAAAAGTGTATCTAGCAACTTGAATTTTAATAACTGTCAGCTTAAATTAAACTGGCAATAAGCTTCAAAGAGGAAATCTATCTGCAGGATTGTTAAGGTGTGTTATAACTCAATTTTAATTTCATACAGATAGTACTGTGACATTTCTCAAAGCTTTACGCAGATACATAAGCTCCATTAGCCTCTCTTCCACTGAAGCATTGGCTTGTAAAACAAACACAGAAATAACATTTCCCAGATATTAGAAAGGTGTTTTTGTGAAAGTTTCCTTCTCTTGATCTCTTAGCTGTACACAGGAAAGATTTAACAGACTTCAGTGGCACCAGAAAAACATATATCACTATTAGATCATTCTCAGATACTTCCTTTTATAACTTATTCTAATTAATAGCAGATACAGGGAATAAACAGAGAATTCAAACACAACTTCTAATATTCAGCATTGTTCACTCTTTTTGTGTTTGAAGGCACATCTGAAGCAACTGAAACATGTCTGTCTGCTGAGTCTGCATGAAGAAAAATTGAAAGGACATAAATTTCTGCCAATATTGAGGACATTGTTTTCTCCAAGTTTATTTACTATCTTAATTATATAGAAAGCATGATCAACACATTCATTGAATGCCAATGAAATTTGCACAGGGTACTAAAACTCAGGAGAAAAAGTAGGATAAACGGGTTTCCCAGGGAGGTTGTGGATGCCCCATCCCTGCAGGTGTTCAAGGCCAGGCTGGATGCGGCTCTGGGCAGCCTGCTCTAGTGGTTGGCAACCCTGCCCAGAGCCGGGAGGTTGAAACTAGATGATCTTTAAGGTCCTTTTCAACCCAGGACATTCCATGATTCTATGTAGTTCACAGTTAGATCCTAAACGATGTAGGTATTCAGCCAGTAAAACACAGGATATATCGTAGACAGAAATCTGGAGATAGGCAGAGCTATACCTATCACAGAAACACTTTATACATCACAGAATCATAGAACTGAAGCTTAAAGGAACCTTCAATAGTCCAAATCCCCTTTCAAGCAGTAAGCAAGTCCAAGCAAATTGTAACAACTTCTAATGACATTGATTAAACGACCTCACCGGGCAAGCTGTTCCAATGTTTGACTGTGAGATGATAAAGATTTTCCTTATGTCCAGTCCAAATCTCCCCTGTTTCAATTTATGCCTCTTGTCTCTTCTCACCATGCACTGCTGTGAAGAGCCTTGTCTGTATGGAGCAAATATTCCCTTGCAGCCTGTGGAAAAGACCATGGTGAAGCAGTATTTCCCCCTGCAGCCCATGAGGGACCATATTGGAGCAGATATCCACATTACAGAAGGCGGATATGCCCTGAAGGAAGCTGCAACAGAGCCAAAGCATTGAACTGACCACTATCCACCATATCCTTCTGTGTTGCTCGGGGCAGGAGGAGGTAGAAGAGTAAGGAATGAAGGAGTGAAGGTGAACCTAAGAAGAAGTGAAGGTTAGGAAGTTCTTTTAGGCTTGCCTTTTTTTCTCATTATCTTACTCTATTTTTAATTAACAATAAATTAAAATATTCTTCCTCGCATCAAGTCTTATTTGCATACAACTGGTGAGCAATCTCCCTGTCCTTATCTGAGCCCATGAGCTTTTTCCTCTTTTTTTCTTCCCCTTGCCCTGCTGGGAGTGAGAAAATGGCTGGGTGAAGTCTGGTAGCTAGCCAAGGTCAATATCACCATATTATCACAGAAGGCAACGACTTTACTATTTACAAATTTACTATAGGTAAATCTATGGTGACTGATCTTGATCATCTTTCCTGTGCCCAGAAATATGTTCTATTGGGACCCACTCCATGAGTTTCCCAGAGATCTTAGGATCCTAGGATGTACTAACAGATGGAAGAAAAGAGATTAGAGAAAGAGGAACTCATGATTAGGAAGCTAATGATTTGCAGATAATACATTTGATACAGATACAGTCGTGAAAGAGAAAAGTTATTTACTGTACTTGTAGTTAAGACTAACGTTACTTGTTCACTCTACAAATACCATTTATTAACCATCAATGCATCTCTAATTTTACAAATGCATTTCTAGAACATATATGAAGTGAAATCACCTGCTGAAATGAAATGTCACCCAGTATGAGAGGTTATAAATTCTATCAACTGTTATTTTAAGCTTTTTGAGATCTCATCAGGTAGTGTCACACCACAACACAGAGTAAAGCATAAAGATTCTTGTTTTCACACCAGAAAAACAACTGATTGTAATGTGCTATAGGTTGGTAGAATTCAACATGTTCTAAAAACCCATCAAATTAAAAAGTCATTGTTCATTTGGACACTCCAACTATATTAGATCCCATGACACTTTGTAAAACTTCTGCTTTACCTGTGATATCAGAAAGGTAAGGTTTGAACATATATACCACATGCCTGCTTGTAAATCTGTTCTTAGACAGCAGAAGAAATGACTTAAGTATGCATACTGCTATGTCACGGGTGACCAAAATAAATACAGAAATACTTTCTTTCTTTTTAAATTTCATGTAGTTATTTGAATAAATTTAAAAGGATAAATTAAAGGGTTTTCTCATGGTTATTCCTAACAATAAAACTCTTTGAAAGAAGAGAGTTCAGGATCTATTCCTTAAGAAAAATCACAAACCAACATTCAGTTGCTACTGAAAGATGAAAAATCCCCCAAAATGTATTCTTCCCTACCTGCTAGAAGGGCAAAATGACTTTGTCTGAGCCTAGTACTATGCTTATTTGTGTATTTTCTGACCACATAAAGAGAATGAAAATACAGTAAATTTCAAGTGTTCTGCTATTTTTCCACATAACTTTTTTGGTACTGGCATGGCTTACAGCTTCTATAGCTCAGCTGTCCACAAATCCAGAAGCTTAATAAGATTTTTGTACGAATAAGGACTGGTGTGGTGGTTTTACTTGGGTGGGCAGCAGAGCTCTATCAAAACTGCTCTCTCACTCCCCCTCCTCAAAGGGAAAGGGGGAGAAAATATGAGGAAAAGGGTTTAATGGTTGAGGTAAAGACAGGGAGATCACTCAACAATTATAATCGCAGGCAAAACAAACTCAGCATAGGGAGATTATCAGAATTTGTAACCTATTACTAACAAGCTAGACCAGTGAGAAACAAACAAACAAACTAACAAAAAAGCAAACTAAAAACACCTGCCTCCCAAGCCACCCTCTTCCACCTTGTTCCCCCAAGCAACACAAGGGAACAGGGAATGGGTACACGCTTCTTCAGGAGCAAACTGCTCCAGCACGGGTCCCGCACGGGCGGCAGCTCCCCCCAGACCCTCTGCTCCTGCGTGGGTTCCTCTCCATGGACTGCAGCCTCCTCCAGGCCACATCCACCTGCTCCACCGGGGGCTCCTCCACGGGCTGCAGTGTGGAGATCTGCTCCATGTGGGACCCATGGGCTGCAGGGGGACAGCCTGCTCCACCAGGGGCCTCTGCACAGGCCGCAGGGGAATTTCTGCTGCGTGCCTGGAGCACCTCCTACTCTCCTGCTGCACTGACCTTGGGGTCTGCAGGGCTGGTTCTCACTCCTCACTCTCCTAGCTGCTGTTGCATACCAGCTTTTTCCCTTCCTTCAATCTGCTGTCCCAGAGGCCCACCGAACATCACTCACTGGCTCGGCTCTGGCTAGTGGCTGGTCCCATTTGGAGCTGTCTGGAGCTGGGTCTGGTCTGACATGGGGCAGCTGCTGGCTCTGAGGCCATCCCTGCAGCCCACCCACTCCAAAAACCTTGACATATAAAACCAATACAATTGGCCGGAACTCCTTATCTCAGTATTCCTCTATTTATGGGGACTAGCCAATTAAATTGTACAATGTTAGGAAGGGAGAGAATTGGGTGCTGCTAGAGTGCCAATTCTTTCAAATTAGTCCCTACCATTAATATTTAGCAATCCTCCAGGTATGATTTTCAGTATGGTCTTTTTGCGCATTGCAGTATCATCTTGGGATCTAAACTCCTTTGCTGCTCTGTCAGAAACCTAGTTCCCTTGCTGACTGTCTTCTCACTCCAACACTGACATGAAAGTTCCTTCTGCAGAAGCTTTTTTCTTGAAATATCTTGATTTTGAGTATGAGCAATTTGATCATAAGGTCTCTCTTGTGTTCCCCTGTGCTGTTTTGTTCTTTGCAGTGGATAACACAGGCCAAGAACAAAAATATTATGTTCTTTCATGTATTTTTTAGAACATTTCAAAAAGTGCACACTTTACAGAAATGGGAGCATATTTCAATTATTTAAAATAAATAAATAAATAAGATAACCCTTTTTCTCAAGAAAGAGCTTATATTTTTAGACTTCCCTCCAAAAAAAAGGTAAGAAACTCCTGTCTTAAAGGCATGATGAAGAACATTTGTTAGGTTTTCTTAAGGTTTATATTCAAAAGGAAATAAAAAACAAAAACAATTCATTCAAGCCAGGAGTATATATACAAAGAAAAACAAAATGGATAAGAAGGAGATGAACAAATGTTAACCTTGCTAAAGCCCAAGACAGAACAAATTAGGAACATTTTCTCAGAGGCTGCTGAACATCCTTTAAGAACCTGCAGAACTGAAGCACCTGTAAGGGTTATAAGACACTTTGCCTTTCTTTATAAGAGCCTATTAGACTGACCCTTCCTTCTAACTGGGCTCTGAGAACTTTTCCTTTTCTGCAATATTTTTTCAAGAGAACACTAGCTGCTTCAGAGAAACAGTTTTGAAGGCAAGATGGCTTAGGTAAACAGGACAACGAGGAAATAAATTGGGAAACCTCTAAATACATTTCATTACCTGCAGAAGTGATCAACTTAGTAAAGATGAAAGGTTAGGAAATATTCAAATTAAAAGGCTAAGAAAGCTATAAAAATCTATTCAGATTTTCTGTCAAATAGATAATTTTTAATATTCTGTTTCTATATACACTACTGATACGTTTAGTAGAATAACTTAAAAAAAATCTTTTCAAATAATTATACCAGAAAAATGTATTTTTAAAACACAGATGTGTTAGAAAATTAGGTGGTCTCGAGACAATATTAAATGATATTTCATTATGACTTTACCCTGCAAATTTAAACAAAATCCAAGAGCAAATAATTTGAGAAGAATTAGTAGACTATTACCTCTAGATTAGTTTAAAAATATAAAATATTTTTTCTTTCCTTGGCCTAACTTTGGGAACCCTAAGACAAGTATTCACTTGTGGCATATATTCAGTAAATCTAATCTAAAGTTCTGTTTTAATGAGTCAAAGGCATTATCTCTTAATTTTTAAAGGGTATATTAACCTAGTTAATGATCCCACCTTTGATAGATGTTCTTAGACATCAAGTTCTCTGTTTGGTAAGATAGACTCAGTAATTCTCCTCCCCTCCCTTCCCCTTCCCTCTTCTCAGCACTCTATTCCTACCTTATTCAGAGGTAATTTGACACAGGGCTCTAGGCCCAATTCTGTAGAAAAAGTAGACTTGTTTTATTTTATTTTATTTTATTTTTATTTTATTTTATTTTATTTTATTTTATTTTATTTTATTTTATTTTATTTTATTTTATTTTATTTTATTTTATTTTATTTTATTTTATTTTATTTTATTTTATTTTATTTTATTTTTCTGATTCTTTCAGGTGCTCGAGCGAGCCCAGAGAAGGGCAACAAAGCCGGTGAGGGGTCTGGAGAAAAAGTCTTACGAGGAGTGGCTGAGGGAGCTGGGACTGTTCAGCCTGTAGAAGAGGAAGCTCAGAGGTGACCTTATCGCACTCTACAGGTACCTTACAGTAGGCTTTAGTGAGGTGGGGTCTGGTCTATTCTCCCTGGAGACAGGATGAGGGTGAATGGGCTAAAGTTGTACCAGAAGAGGTTTAGGTTGGATATTAGAAAGAACTTCTTTACTGAAAGGGTTTTTAGGTGTTGGAATAGGCTGCCCAGGAAAGTGGTTGAGTCTCCATCCCTGGGTGTCTTTAAAAGACGTTTAGAGGTAGAGCGTAGTGATAGTGGAGGACTTGTTAGTGTTAGGTCAGAGGTTGGACTAGGTGATCTTGGAGGTCTCTTCCAACCTAGAAATTCTGTGATTCTGTGATATCAGAGTAACTTAAAAATCCAAAACCCCATGCTACAATTGACATGTGAGAATCAAATAAAAATGTGGAGATGAGGAAGAGAAGTGATGAACATGTGGTAAAGGAAATGGAACGATGCAACAATGGAGAAATATAAGGATGAAAGTAAGAAATAGGAGAATGGAAGATAAAATTTTTAGATACAAATTTTCTTTTTGAGGTAATTACAGCTAATGAGTTAGAGATGTCTATTATTTCACTGTGGTTTAGAGCTGAAAATATATTAATACCTTATTTCATTTACGTGTGTGAAGACTGTGCAATTCTTTGCTGCCCCGTTACCTGTATTGGAATTTAAGTCTATGGGTGGAATTAGGTTATTCTAGCCCGTCCAAAATTTATTGTCCTCAGGGCATATGTTTTTCTTTGTTCGAGATGCAGAAATGCAGTAGTGGCTCTGAAAGTGCACAATAGGATCCCCCTATTCCATAGGTGGTTGTTGGGCAGTAATTGTGTGCCTCTTGTCCTAATATGTCATGGCACTTTGGTGCCAGCGCATGCAGTGTCCATATTGGTGGACATGGTGGAGAAGCAGAAATCCCGTGGTCAGAGGCCTACCTCAGACTGATTGGAACAAAACTCACCAACTCCGTTATAACTGCCACCCCTACAGAAATGTATGACAAAAAGTAGGTTCAGGCTCTGTTAGGTGGGATAAAATGCACTAGGCCTATTTCAAATTTTCTTTGTGGAGAACTTAAAACCTGGTCTGAAAAAAAAAAAAAATCCTATAGAGTGATTAAATTCTTTCTCTTTTACAAACAACCAAAAAATATATCATTTTTTTCGATCTCAAATCATTATGGAGAATTTCACTCTGACTGAAGATTATATTCCATGTATATTATCATTATCAGTGACTATAAATGATTGATGACACCTTCTAGAAATCTTCTAGCTGTGCAGATTACACCTAAAGAATTTTATATGTGTAGAAAAGACTAATCTAATTAATAAATTATGAAAGTGCACTATGTCTTTTTCACAGTTTCGTGTGATGTAACTACTTTGTATTTTTTTTTTTTATTTTAGACTAAAATATATCGACTATAAATGTATTTTCCTCTGATTTTTTTTTTTTTCACATGAAACCACGTCCTCAGTTTTGTATACATCAAACTCTTGTAACAATATCTTTTCCCAGCTTCATATACGTTATAACCAACACTTTCTGCAAAGAAACATTTCACATCACTTTATCGCTAAATACATACCAGGGACAATTATAGCTGCTGTAAATGAGCTGCTGTTACAAAATAAATATCCATATTAATGATTTCAGTGCTAACATTGGGATCATTTGCACTCAGAGTATATGAGATCATAATTATTAACATTTTCCCCATTCTCTGACCTCAAATAATTCTCTTCTCTGAAAGGATTCAGAGGAGTAATTAAACATACCTCATAAATTCATGAGATACCAAAGGTGCCATTTGAAACTTGTGTGTGTGTGTGTTTCCCTATAATCCATCCCTATAATCTGGATGCTGATTTTGGATGCTTTGGAGCAAATGTTCCCTCACTCTGCACATATAGGAGTTGTATCGCCAGTGGCTGTTTTCGTACAACAGACAAAGGAAACAATATTTTCAGCCACTTGCCTCCTCTATTTCATATAAACTATTTACCAGTTTGAAGCATTAGTATGCAGAGTGCATTCATTTATATTTGTTCTATGAATCTGAGAATAGTGCACTCTGTAATACAAGTTGCAAACGCCTGCATTTTTCTTATATTTCTTTCATGTTCAGGCGGCTGAGCCTATACAATAACAATACCAAGATTTTCTTAAAAAATTAAGATTGTAAAGGTGTTTAGTTTTTTTTTTTTGTTTTGTTTTGTTTTGTTTTAATAAATAGAGCTAAGCACTATTTTTTTTTTTTTAATGGACCAACTGATTAGAGTAACCCACTTACTTTTCTGTGTCTGAAAGAGAAATACTTCTTTTGGAAATCTTTATTTTTTTTTTTCTTTCTTTTCTTTTCATTTGTTATAGTTGATTTCCTTTTGTGTCTTTAAAGAACCTCTTAGAGGTTGAATAATGTAAATCAAATCTTCTTGTACAATAGGGATCTCATAGATAGGGACTCAGCAGGGAACATAGTTATCAGTCTCACAAAGATGAAACTATCAGAATTATGGAACAAAAGAGAAGCTGACTTGTACACTAACAGTGACAGTTTGTCACTGTTCTTTTACCATGAGTACCATTAATTATTTATATTTGCTTTTGACTGGAAAATCATATCTAGGGCAACTGATCGTTGATACTTTGAAAAATTGAAAGTTCCATCCATCTATTTTTATATTAGTACATTGTACAAAGTAAGCAGTAGTAAACTTCCAATTTATATCCACTGTTAAATTCCAAATTATCAAGTGCAGATATTTAAGTGCAAATTATAAGTGCAGATTTTGATTTCTTATTGTTTTTGCAATTTCATAACAAAATACTTTATCATGGAAATGTCATATTTTGTATTGTATAAATCAGATAAGAATCACAGTCATACAAAATTAAGTCTATCATAATGATACATATATACATAATTTTTGGTGGGTTGAACTGTAGAGTTGTCATGATGATATATGATAGGAAATACTTTCACACAGAAAAGAATTCAGGCACTGCAGGATATCTGAATTGTCTTTGCGATCCTTTCAAACAGGTGATCTAACTGTTGCTCTACCATAACTTGTTTTCAGATGTTTTCACATCAAGTTACATTGATACAGCTTTGAATTTTGTCTCTAAGTGTCACACCTTACATGTTCCTGCAAAGTGGCATAAGGTTTAATGTCACTCTGAGAGCAGTGCATGTCAATGTCTTCTCCACACTTATTAAAGTCACGATGTGAAATTCCACTCACATCAACACAAAACGACTATAGTTTTTGATAACTAGCTCTTGTAGAGTAATTCTGAGAATACACCAATGCTACTGCTGTAACTATCAGGCACTGCTTAAAAGCTACTATCAAAGCATTGTGTCTGCTCATATAATCAGATATACCATTGTTTTTATAGAATTAATTATTTTTAAAATATCTAACAGTGTTGTATATCTAACAGTGTTGTATTAACAAGTGTTACTTGCAATATCAGGAAACCACTGGATGAGGGTTGTTGAGAAGTAAAAGGAATTGAGATCGCCAAAAGTGCAAGCACCAAGTACATGGCAAAGACCTTGTAAGTACAAGGCACAGGATGAAGTCAGAGGCCCAGGCCCTTTCACAAACAGTCAGTTAATGCAACCCTTGTAGTTGGGTACAATCTGCTTTAAGGATAACAAAGAGAACAAGGAAAACATATCCAAACCACACCATGCATAGTCTATTTGGATCTAAAATGGAGTGGTGGACCTACAAAGGAGTTGAAGGTGTCATGTATATTACAAAACATAAAAAATTACACCAAGAATAAACTGGAGTGATGAGTAAGAAACCATCAACATCAAAAACATCAAAAAACATTTACATTAATTTCCTCTGTCAATAACCTTGGGATGCTAATGACTTGGTCTACCCCCCCCCCCCCCCCCCCCCTTATCTTCCTCAACTTTTGGACCCAGAAAAATATAAGAAAGGTATATAACATCAGAGAAAAGAGAAAAGTGTGCATCAGTTTAAACTGTATCATTATTAGAAATGAGCTGCAATAATTGGATAATTTGGACTATAATATTGTAATGTGACTAATAATTATTATTTGATTGGATTTTTAAGACTTTAATCTCACTAGCCATAAATCCTTGGCTTTGCACATAAGGTGTGATTTTTTAGTTTACATAAATTGCACAGGATGTTTTTTGATATACCCTAGCTTAGTTGACTAGCTGTTAACCCTGCATGTGGTGCAATCTTATTCCTATATTTCTGTCTCTCTGTTCTTAAATACTTCTGGGGGAAAGAAGCTACAGATTTCAAGAATTATCCAGTGGTTCATTTCTCTAATACTTTCTACTTGACTTATTCTTTTTATTTTCCAATCTATTTTCTTTTTTGGTGTTGTTATATAGAAAAGATTGCTCCCTTCCTATTTGGAGTAACAAAATTACCTCTTCCTCTTAATATTGGACATTATTGTGGTATGCTCTAACAATGCACTTAACTTGCTTTGCTTCATTGGCATCCCATTATTTCTTCTCAAACCCACAGTGAAGAGGAAAACAATTCCCTTTATTCTTTCACAAAACTATGTTTTATATATTTGAAAATGAAATGTCCCACCAATTTGTACTTAGAATATTTAAAGTGACAATGGTCAGTATTTCCTCAAAAATCAAATTTTCTAAAATTATGATCATGCACATTGCTCTCTCGTGGATTCTTTTGAATTGGTTTATGTCTTAGAACTGCACAAATTGTCATACATTTCCCCAAACATGACACAGTATCTCAGCGGAAACTCTATTAGTGCTGAATATTATCTTCAGGCTGCATTCTTATACAACCTTATACAACCTTTTACAACATTCTTATACAGAGAATGTGCATTCTCTGCAGCAGAATAGAGTAGTTGATGCAAGTGTTCTGACACACAACACCCACCAAAAGACTTTTCTGCAAATGATCATGTTCATGTATCACAACTGCAATAATTACATTATTGTAAGTCATAATATCCAAGCTTTAGAATAATCTTAAAGTTCATAAACTGACAAAATCCAGGAGCTTTCCAGAGAGAATATGAAGAGGCACATTAGCAAATCTAATCAAGTCATCAGTATGCACTGACTTCATGAGAAGTGTTTTAAAATCATTAATCAGTGATCTATAATTCATATCTTAGTTGACATCTACACCCACATTGCACTGAAGGAATGCATAAGTATAAATTTCTGCATCTAGAATGATGGCAAATATTTTCTCACACCACCTGTTTAAATGTAATACAGCAATTTAATAAAGAGTATTCAAAATATGTTAGAGGTATCTTTTAATATCAACAGCAGTACAGACCAAGAAAACAAAATCTTTAGCTATTTCCTTGAGTCAGCTGGTTTAAATAAATCTTATTCCTTTATCCTCCACGGATGTTAAAGGTAGTGATGTGAGGACTGTGGATGTGAGATAATTTCAGGCTCTGGACACCACATTGATAAGACTATTTGAATGTCTTCTCAAATTATGGATCATCTGATGTACTTTACTTAATCTCCTTTTTGTAATTAAAGATATTTTCTTCTCCAGCATGTTTTATTACCTATTTTGCCTTACCTCTGTATTCAATATATGCTTGGGTTAGAAGAGACCTTAAAGATTAACCAGTCCAACCCCATGTCATGGGCAGGGACATTTAGAGACTAGATCAGGTTGCCCTAGGCCCCATCCAATATGATCTTGAACACCTCCAGGGCGGGGGCATCCACAACTTCTCTGGACAACATGTTTTGTTGCCTCATCACTATCTGAGTAAATATTTTTTTCCTTATATCTAATTTAAATCTACCCACTTTCAGTTTAAAGCTGAAATCCCTTGGACAATCCCTTGGACAATCCCTTGTCCTATCACTACATGCCCCTGTAAAAAGTCACCATGTTTCTTAAAAGTCCCCTTAAAGTATTAAAAGGCTGCTATAAGGTCTTTCAAGAGTCTTCTCTTCTAATCTAGGGTTAAACAACCCCATCTCTCTCAGCCTTTTTTTTTATAGGTGAGGTGCTGCTCCAGCCTTCTGATCAGTTTTATAGCTTTCCTCTGCACCTGCTTTAACAGGTCCTGCTCTAAATTTAAGTCACATTTGTTTAACTGTGTTTTAACTTAAACATAAATTTGCAGGAGCATGTATCTTAAGAAACACAACAGGACTCTATAAATGAAAAGACTCACGGAAGACTCTTTTTTCTTCTAAGATCAATAGACTTAGTTGAAGAGAATTAAAAAGTACTTGTTTGGACAAATGTAAGGCTACTATTTGTCACTTTGTTCTCTGAATAATCAACAGGATGGTATTGGAGAAGTTAGTTGTGAGAGCATGATAGAAATAAAACAAAATATGACCAATAATTCTATATTGAGTTGTGCACATTCTTCATAGGTAACAGGTAACAAATTTTGATTTGATTTGATTTAACTGATTAATGCATGCAATTTATTTTGACAAAGTGATGCCAGAATTTTTGCATTGCTTAACTTAATAGACCCCTTAAGTTTCCTACTCTGAAATTTTAAGTTCCAAAAATAATTTTGGGGTAATGCTATATATTTAGTTTACTACAACACTGCATAATATGGTAAATTACTCAAGTAAATGAACATTTTACAGGTTGGTTTCATCTTCAATTCTCCTCTTACAGTTTCTTAAAACATTGCATGACTAAGAAAGCAACACCAGTATTTTTAAATAGGACACCTATCAAATACATATCAAATAAATGACTTCTCCAAGAGGCAGTCAGAATCCAATAGTTCTATTAAAGTTTCTACTTTTTTGCTTGTTGTGTATAAAATGACTGAAGTTTCTTACTGATATATTTTTTCTTCTTGCATCAACAATCAGCATATGATAATTTTAATAATTTAATAATTATAATACTTATAGTTTAATAATTGTAATATTATAATTACAAATTTATACTTTAATAATTATAATAATTTTCTTCTTGAATTAACAATTCAGCATATAATATTATTTAGAACACCTTATTTTGCATTTAAGATTGTCATGTAATAATAGATTGTCCTAACATTACTCGCTTTAAGAATTAATAGACATGGCAGAAGAAAGATGTCTCTGTGGAGCACAAAAGCTTTACTTATTACAGTGGTTCTACTATCTTTTATAACACAAGTATTTGATATGATCCATTCTAAGAACTCCATATTGTATTATACTTATCTCACAGTCCTATTGTTCAAATGCTTGTTAATAATTCATGTTATTGTTTGTGTCATAAACCTGTTAATAGCAACATTTTTCTGGTTTATAATTGCCTAGAGCCCTTTTACACCCTTTTTACCTACAAGTAGGTATTGTCCATCTTTCTCCAGTCCTAGGTAATTCATCAGCTTCTGAAGTCAGATAGCTTAGACAAAGATGTCCTAGATATCTCTTCAAAAAATGGAAATTTCTCTATGACGAAATCGCTAGATTTGTGACTTGACTTCTTACTGATGGCTCTTGCTTTTTTTTTTTTTTTCTAGCACGTGTAACATGTAGGTATTGTTTTAAAGAATGTAGCCACTAGGTCTTTAAAGTTGTTGCTATAGTATGACGGTGATAATATTGCCTTTATCTTTTTTAGTTATACATATGAAATAGCAGCATTTACCCGTTTCTGATATTTTTCATTTGATGTCTAATCCCTGACTTTTCTTCTAAAAACTTTTGTCGCACCTTCACCACTCATTATTTCTTAACAAGAACATTTAATTTCTGTTTATATTTTCTGTGAACTTAATAACATAATTACTGATGAGCTTTTCCCAGTTTAATATGTGTGGCCATTAAGGGAAAATGAAAATGAGCATTAATACTACTTCCTTTTAAAAATGTTCCCTTTCCTGTAAAGCACACTGGTTCTTGCCGTACAGTTAATTGCCTGCATGTCTGAACCTAACGGTATTTATTTTCTAATTTTCAGAGATTTGAGGGAAGGAGTTGTGTTTTACTTTCCCAGTAGTCAACACAATCTTTATATTCAACAACCTTTTAAAGAAAGTAATTTTAATTAAAAAAAAAAAAAAAGAAAGAAAAAAAAGAAAAAAATGAGAAAATGTTATTGTAATGCAGTATTTTTTTTTCCCCTTCAGAAGTATGCCTACCTATCCTGACCAACTTAGATGAATGTGAAAATAGAAAGTGACCTCATCATCAGGGTCCCTGAATGCTGTTTAATGCTAAAACAACAACTTTACTACCCAGCAGTAAAACCCAAAGGAAGATATATGGAGAAGCAAGTGCCAAGGATACCTGAAACTCCCAGGTGACAGTGTGCAATTCATTATCTCTAGAGTCCTCTATTCTTTCTGCCCAAGCTGTCCCCAGCTGATCCTGGGACTGGAAGTACATAAAATAACTAATATGCCAAGAGAAAATAAAAAAATAAAATTCCTGCAAATAAAAGTCTTAGGTACATAAATGTTAACAATTCTGAATTTCAATATAGTTTCCATAAGGATTTATGGCTTGTCAAAAAAAAATCAATGTCAAGTGACACCCAAAGTAAAAGAAAATCTATGTGAACTTATACAAGAAAATTGTAGGAAAATTGATAGAAAACTGATGAAATGATTTTTAGACATAGGTTAAAAGAAAAGTTATCCAGATCAAAAAAAATCCATTATCCTTTGAGGATGATATACAAAATTTACTTGTCATGCAGTGTTGACATGCCATCTTATGGTATGTCTGCATAGTTACTTACTTAGGATATGTCTGTCTAGTTACTTGCAATGTCATGGTATTTAGAATATTTGTACACATTTTATTTCATTTAAAATGTAACAATGTAAAATTCATTCAAGTTAAAATATAGTAAAATGAATCTCTCTATAAAAATCTGTATTGTAAAAAAAAATCCTGACAGTATTACAGTATCCCCCAAAAGAAAATAAACTTGATGAGTAAAAATAATGATAATAAAGACACCTCTGGATTCCTAAGTCTTTGCAAAATAATCATGGAATATCCTGAGTTGGAAGGGACACACAAGGATCATCGAGTCCAGTTCCTAGATCTGCACAGGACCACACAAAAATCAAACCATATGAGGGTATTGTTCAAATAATTCTTGAACTCCAGCAGGCTTCATTCCGTGACTGTTTCCCTGGGGAGCCTGTTCCAGTACCCAGTACCCTCTCAGTGAAGAACCTTTTCCTGGTATTCAACCTGAAAGTCCCATATCACAGCTTCATGTCATAGAATCATAGAATCCTCTTCTATGAAGAAAGGCTGAGAGAGCTGGGGCTGTTCAGCTTACAGACGAGAAGGCTCTGGGGTTACCTTATTGCAGCTTTTCACCAATTAAAAGGGGCTTATAAAAAGAATTAAAAACAAACAAACAAACAAAGTATGACAAACTTGGGCTTAGACTGGAAAATAAGGATTGCTTCTCTTCCAGCTTGCCTGGAACCAGAGGTGAGGGTAAAAGCCAACAGTCAAGAGAGGCCATGGGCTGGAGGTTGGTCCTAAGGTCACCCACAACAAACTAAAGTAGGAAGAAGAGGCAGAGTCAGATGTAGGATCAAAGAATGGTATAAACTATCTCTATGGACAAGCTGAGGGGATGAGAAGAAGCTAGGCCATAACCAGCAAATGCATATTAAGACATAAAAAGAAATACAGAGACAAAGCATTTTCTGCAAAAGAGACAAAGACTAAGAACCTGGTCCTTCAGCTATCGCAAAAAGAGATGAAAAGGGAACTACACACTGAATTGCAACTGCAGTCAAAGGGAAAGCAAAGAGGAAGAATTCTCCATTATACTTAACAGTGGGAATAGGCTTGCTAGAGCATATGGTTAATAAAGAAACTTGAAATGAGAAACTGGAGAAGTAAAAACCAAGAGGAGAACAATTGTATAGCAAGGCTGCTTGAAACAGAGCTTAGTCAAATGCATCAAAGGCTTTTGAAAAATCAAGGAAGACAGGGAATGATTACTGACAATGAGATTTGGCAAGGAAGAGATGATTTTAAGCTAAAGTGGAATATGATTAAGATAGCTGGAGCAATTGTTATTTTCTACAGTGGAACAAATTATATTCTTTTCCCCACAACAAAACATCAAGCAGTAGATTCACCACTTCTACCTGTACATAAAATGTGTATGTTATAACAAAACAGGACAACATGAATGGAAGACAGAGCCCTAAACGTGACTTGGAAAAATAATCTCCTTTACAATAAGTTAGTTATACTGAAATTGTTTTTGAAATAAAAAATGAAAGAAGAGTGAAGTTGAGTTAGGGAAGAAGGGAGTGGGAGGAGAGAGTGTCCTCATTTTTGTATTTTTTCTCTCTTTCCTACTGTATTTTTAATTGTCATGAAATTAAATTCCAAAGTCAACTCTGTTTTATCTATCATTATCTATCATTGGTAAGAGATCTCCCCATCTTGAGAGCGGCTGGGTGGACACCTGTTAGTCTGCCAGGGTTGTTCACCATAACCTCCCTGCTCCCTCTGGTAACCAACTCCCAGACCTTTTTGATCTCCCCAGTACCTAGCCCAAGTTTGCAGCCTTCACAGTACTTGGATCCTAAAACTCTTATGCTACTCACCGGTGAGCCCAGCATATTCACAGTGACTGCTGACACTGACCTACATACCCAGACAGTAGTCATGCACTCATCTCTCCAGTTACTGCAACCCCATGCACACATTCCCCTGTGACCAACAGCCTGACTCCGTGTGCTGACATTCAGTCCTCCCATACACAGATACACATGCAAAAAAATTCCTTCACTCTGGAAAATATTTAGCAATGAGCCTCTGGGCAGGGTCATGTCTTTGAGATGCCTTGGAGAGCTACCCTTGCTGACTTTTGTTGTAGGGTATCCCTGGAGTACCTGGAGCTGAGGTTCACCTGGGACAGAGAGGTGTTTGTGGGGTCACATTTCTGATCAGGGTCTCACCTGCCCTGGGTCCTCTGAGTTCCTCTGTGTTAATGTGCCTTTAATCACACAGCCCATGTGATTAAATGTCAGGAAAAGATCATTCTTTCCTGTGTAGTTTAGTATAACAAATATATCTGAGCTAGAGCAGGAAGGATAACACAATTAATTTGATTTATTTTTTTGTTCATTTCAAAAATTCTAAGTAGGTACCAAGGAATGCAAAAGGGAAGAATGGGATTTTTTTCAGCTTGAACTAAAACAAGATTTGTTTCTTTCCAGGGAAACAAGAAAACTGAAACATCAATTTCTAACCATCTTGAAGCATTAATATGAAAAAATAAAATAAAAAATTATGTAAAACAAATTATTTTGTTTCATTGTTGTATCACAGAAACATTCTTACCTTTATTTTTAATTCCTGTGACCTTTAAATGCAAATGTAAATGTTTTCCAATGGTGCATTAAATAGCAAAAAGCACATTAGCTTCACAAATATTTTCTCATCTTTCACTTAAAGACAAAGAGCATGAAGTGGTGTTATTTAATACATTATATGCACACAAACGCATATACTTTCATAAGTTTATTTAGGAAAAGGCAAGGCTAAAGATTTTCACCTTGCTTAGAGAGTGGCAGGAAGCAATATTCCTTATTTAATGCAAGCTTCAGTTTACAGCCTTATCTCAGCAGTTATACTAATTCGGGGCTCCTTGCCCAAGAGAAGCAAGGCTGTTAACTGCTGAGTTTCCTTCAGTCAACCTCTTAAGACATCATAAGCTCAGGCTACTGGGAATCTTGAAAATATACATTAAAACTTGCCCTTGAACTTTGGTCTCCACAGTTCTTTAATGTTAATCCAACATCTCAGTGTGCTTTTAGGCTGCACATTTTCATTTGGTGTGATTATTTAGTTCAGCTTCTTGTTTCATCATTTGTTGACAATTGGCTATATATTGACCATATATGCACTGAAACATACCTATGCTTTCATAGGAAACAACCGATAGGTTCTCCTGCAGCCAGTCTGTGATGTACTGAGACATTCTTAGTTCATTCTGGACATCCTGGAATTGAAGCTGTGAAGCCTCAATTTACACTTATAGTGTAAGTGTAATATCATAATCTAACTACCAGAGCCTGCTGGTTTTCTTAAGTATAGGAGAATACAAAGGATTCACCAAAATACCGTAATCAGAGAGTAATATCTACCTTGCCTGAAAAGTGCTTCATAACTGCAAGTTAATCAAAATATATATATTTTTTTGTCTTCCAATTAAATTTCTATATCAGTCTATTTATTCTCCATATAGAAGATGAATTTACATAGGTTTATATAGTTTTTCATGATCATGGTACTTTTTATATGTATTCTCCTAATGTTGAACACAATGGAACACAGGCAGTTCCACTTTACCATCTCATTAAGCAACTGCCTCAGACTATGAAAAAAGGCTAAGATTTGCGGAAGCATCTAGAATCAAAATTTATTAAGCATGTACTTCTAGGAGAAACTTCAGCTATTTTTCAGCATTAGCCCATGTCTTTCCATTCCCCTCATCAGTGCTATCTCACTTTATTTATATTTCAAGGCCAGATTGAAGAGCAACTGGATGAAAAGAGATGTCTATAATATTTGTATTGAGAATAAAGGAAAAGAATTGCTGCTCTCTGACATCTCTTCTAACATTTGATGCATTTACTGCTACCTAAGAATGCAGAAAGCTGTGTTCCAAAGAACAGTGCTCCTGGACTACCAGTTTTGAACATACTCTGTCCAGATGTAGTCTGAAGGGTTTATATGTAGATAAATAAAAAAGAGATTTTACAAATCTCTACTGAGCTTAAAACTACTCCATTTTCATTAGATTTGTTCAAGGACCTCTGTTATCTAAAGGAATTCAAACATCAAAATTAAGTCCTCGTATTAGAAAAATTGCCGAATATTTACCTAACCTTCCTTTTGCAAACACTTTTACACCATTTTGAAAAAGAAGACAACATACAATGGAAACACAATATAAAATTATATAAATAAATAAACAAAAGCAGAATTTCATCAAAGTCAGTATAAATTAAAGAACTATTCCTATTGGTTGCATCTATAATCTCAAATACAAACTTTCTCTTCTGAAGAAAATTCAGATACTTTAAAATCAACATATTTTGCTAATCATCTATATTGTCCCCAAATAATCCGGAAACATGGAACTATTGCATCAGAATAGTATGAAATAATTTTCAAATAGAAAAGCTGATTTTTTTTTCTTTTTCAAAAACAGAATTAAATTTAGTAATGATTCCTTTACCCATATTACTATGGTTTTGATGTTTTAAAAATTAACACTTACTCATTAAGTGTTCAACTGATTTGATGACAAAATTGCTCCATTTAAGGATTCCTAAATCAATTATATATATATATATAATATATATGGAATATATATGGAAAAAATATATATAAAATGTACATATATAAAAAATACATAATAATTATATAATAATTAATACATTATAATAAATATTAATTTATAAATATTTTATATATTTGTATAAATATTTATAATAAATAATAATAAATAATTAATAATATACATATTATAATATATATCATATATCAAAATAATATATCATAATCTATAATCTATAATCTATAGTCTATAATATATAATATATCTATGATATATAATAAATAATATATATCTATGATATATAATAAATAATATAATATATATAATAATTATATATATATAAATTATATATATATATATAATGTATAATATATATATATATATTCCAGATGATACAATCATACATGATACAAATGACATTATAATATAATATATATATTTGTAATGATACAAATAACATGATTGGATAAATGACATTTATTTATTTAATTTTTAATCAATATTTATCCTTTTTATTTTTATCAACTAGTCTAAACTAGATGGTTTAGGCAGAATTAGAATTTCTCTCTAAGAAATAAACTTGCTGATAAATTTTGAGATGTGTCAAATGTTGCTCTCTAAATTCCCTATGTTTAGTAAAAAAATTAAAATGGAACTTTTTCTTCTGTATTATCTATATTGTCTTGCATATAATAGAAATATATTCAGTTTAATACACGTATTTTTATAAGCAGACTAGTATTGAACAAGAAATAGCTTGTTATAAAACGTGTAAATGTTGTGGTTAAAATGTGGACTTCCTAACTCAAAGAATTACAACTTTTATTTTCCCTAAAGGACTTCTCTGTTTTAGAATTTCTCTCTTAAAATAAGTTAAATATTTCTGACCTAGATTTATAAGAATTCATATAATGGTCATTACAAATCACACTTATATGTCCTTCTATCCAGACGTCTTAAAACAACCTTACAAACCAACTTTTCTTACCAATTTATTAAGAAATCATTAGTTTGCCTCTAAAATGTACAGTGGTTATTCATATATTTTCCCATAAATTACATAGCAAATACAATCATTTTAAACATGAAAAAATAAAAAAAAAAAAATCCAACTTCCTGATTCCCGTAGCCAACTATTATGAATTATCATCAAAGAGTCTTAAAGTTAACCCTTAATGAAGAAAAATAGCCATGTGTTAGCCACACATCAGTAGCAAACAAATTCCTGAATCAAAACTGAAAACACTGTTGTGGCTTTGTCCATGTATGGATCCCAATTACCACTGAAGTATGACTCTCCTCTATACAGAAGATTATATGCAATGGTGAAAGAAATAATTTTGTTGGATTTTTTGAACCGATTTAAATGTTGGCACACAGATAAAATGCACAATTCAAAAATTAAAAAGTTTAATTGCTTATTTTTACTCTTTTATGTTAGAAGTAGTAGTAAAAATCTTTCTGCAGTGTAACTCAAGGTCATAGTAGCTTCCAATTACAACATTGCATTCTGCTTTTAAGCAAATTCCCTACAACAATCTTGCTATGATTAAATATTAAAGAAATGTATTTGTTTTTATTCCAAATTTATTACCAAAATGCAGAAACATCCAAATAGGAAAAAGCAAGAATGAGAAAGGAAAAATTAGGAAATATGTACTTCAAAATGGATTGAAATTCTAAAACAATAAAATAATCTCTACCTATTTATCTTAACATGATTATATTGTAGAGTAAAAAAAAATGTTAAATCTAAAATGCTCTTGGAAAATGAAGATACAAGGAGCCTCTCCATGAAGTGCAGAGCAGGAGATTTTTATTTTTTTTCCAGTACAGAGAAAAATTAAATGGAAGCTTGTCTACTGTACTCACCTGCTGGTCAAAGCACCTTGTTCAACATAGCATTTTCTCATGGATAGAGTCAGTTATACTTTATTAGATTATATGCAAGATATAATCTTGCATATAGTTAGTGAATGTCTGTTCTTTTTGCAGATTATACCTCATTACTTTTCTTCTTCACAGATTTCTATAGCACAGGATGAATTACTACTATTTTATACAGCAATCAGTTAAAAATGTGATTTTTGTTGATGTTCAGAATGAGTACATAATAAAATACATCATATAGGGTAAAAAAATGCTATTTTTACTTTGGAAAAATGGTCATAGTAAAAAGTTACTTTAAACAAGTTGCTTTGAAGAGTGCATCTTCAATATTTCTAGTATGTGATTTAGGTTCAAAAGATTATAGTCTTTTACAGAATAGGACATTTTTCCTTGAGAAATTCTTTCCTTACTATAAGCTGTCTAATGCTACAAGTACTATTAGTACTGTTAAAACTGCAAGTATCAACTGTCAGTTCACCATGTACCAGGAGAACAAGGCAGTAAGTTTCTGAAATTAAATATGCCTTCTGAGTATTGTAGCATCTGTCCAGTTCTAGAAATACTTTGCAACAAAAATATTTTGGTATATTTTGGTATAAAAATGCATGAAGTACAAGGGGCATTTTAGGCTATTTTCCCTTAATATTCAGATGAAGGAGAAAAAATTAACCAGTGTTTTCTCCAACTAGCATATACTTGTTGTCTTCCACAGAAAACTCTCTCAAAGAACAAAGACAAACCTGTGAATCTCCCAAATTAATTAATTTTTAACAGGTTGTGCATGACCTGCACTGCAGTCTCAAGCTACTATTTAGCGTCTTTCAATATTTTACTCATGAACAGTTTACTCAAATGGCACATATGGTATATAATTTGCTCCAAAATAGAATTAAAGTACTGCTGTGGAAACTTATTTTTTCTTCAATAAACACAAAATGTTGCAGCTTTTCGTGCAAGTTATTGCTGACATAACAGACACTGTCTCCTTCCACCTCAGCTAGATACAAGAAGAAACTGTCAAGGTCATGTTCAGTATTTGTGAAGGCAACAGCAATGCTTATACATCACTGTATAATTATTAAGTAACTAATCCTATAACATCCCTGTGAGGTTGATAAGTATTCTTTCTTCTTTTATAGATGAGACAGTAAACACTAAAGACTAAATGCTATTGACGTCAGCAGAGGGTTATTAAGGACTTTGTAGAAAATCACAAAGTTAGAGTCCTAATTCTGTGGCCGATCCAATGGTCTAAGCTGACTTATAATAAACATGTTTTAGTGTTTCTCTTGCAGAATCACAGATCATCCTCATATACACAATACAAAATATAAATACAAAACAGTATTATTCATCTACTGCATCTGATGTTCTCCAGGAAGCTATAAAGTGACCAAGGCGGTGGTGCTGAGCTGGGAGGGGATGCCACAGCCTGGCGTGCTGGCACCATGAGCAGAGCAGGCTCACGGGTGTGCTGGGCTTTGGCTGTGCCGTGGCACCCAGGTCAGTAGAGGCTGATCCGCTCCTAGCACCCCACCGTGCTGCCACCTGGCTTATCCACCTGCAGTCGCAAACGGACACAGCTGTACAAAGCTCCCAGCAGCCGATGCCTCTGGTAACATCAGAGGAGGTCCTCAGGCTTGCTCAGAAGTGCTGGGCCCTGAGAAAAAGCAGTGGTGACCCCTCTGTCCTTGCCCCGAGCCCCGAGCACCAGGGCGTTGCGATGCGCTCAAGGGACGAGCTGCCCCTTCGCACTGCCTCCCCACCATCATTCCAGATACTTCCTTTTTTTCATTGACAGAAAAAGCAACACAACCACAAGTCCATTTATTATTTAGCTAAAGTAAGAAACTATTTTAATCTCTTTCTGATTAATTCTTTTCAGGGTTTATCACTCAATTACTTTTATGCTATGCAGCATCTGCCTATAGTAAAATGTAATGCATGCAGTTTGGCAAAGAGTAAATGCAGGAAAATAATAGTATTCTTAGTATTTTAGCATATTATTCAAAAATCAGCACTGCAAGCTGAATGCCAGCTGCTAAACATACCATAAAAGCAGACAAAACAATGATATGTAGGAACAAAGTGATGTAAATCTGTAGAAATCTGATTCAACATATTGAATTTTAGTGGGTCATCAGCCTAACAGAACACTGAAAAAAATAAATAAATAAGGGGAACTATCTTTTTCTTTACCAGACCCGTCCAGAATACTTCTATTCACTTGCTACCTCTAACAAATGCTATACCGGCAGAAGCCAGCCAATATGGTGAGTTCATATCATGTAAATTCTTAGCCTCTTAAACAAAAAGGTCACACAGAACCTGTTTACTGGGAATTGTACCTGGCCTAGAGTTGTTCAGGAGATTCCTAATTGGCAGTGATCAAAAGAATGACAAAGACCATTGGAAATATTTTTAGAATAATCAGCTGAAGTCCAGAACCCAGCAACATTCCCAGAAACTTGCATAACCTACTTGCATAAACATAGCAAAAGAAACCAGTGATAGATGTCACCATACTGTGAGACAAGATCTTGTCCTTATTTTGCCTACTTACACAATCTTAACCAGATGAGTAAATGTAAGCTGCAATATGAAGATCTCTACGTAAAAGATGTTATAGCAGGTGGAGGGTGGATCAGCATCTCTGCATGTGTATTTAGCAACAAGTTAGGCAAAAGATCTTATGAATATAAATCAAATGTTTACGATTACTCAGGTGACTACTCAGCTTTTGGATGCTCTTTTCTTGCAATTATTGACCATTATAGCTGTGATCTTAAGTTTTTAGTGTGAAGATGGGTATTTCCATCCAACCTCACTCTAGGTGTCTAAACATCAATACTGGTCATCTAGACTTCTTGCAAAAAAGTGGGGGGAGAGGAGAGGGGACAGAGAGAGAGAGACCTTGAGGTTCTCAAGGTACATGTGGTACTCTATACATAAATCATTTTTGATAGCTCCTGATCAAATTGTGACACTAAATATTAAGAGGGAAAGCAGTATTTAGAGTATTTCACAGGAAAGAAGCTAGTATTATGAAGTTAAATTCAATAATACAAAAACCAGTTGTAACTTTGAAGAGGTGCTATGTGAAGAAGCACTGATGTCAAGTAGATAGGAAGACATATCTTCAGATCTGTTTTTTACATTTTAGAGAGACTATGCAACAATCATTATTTGAATAACATTAGGTGGAGATTCACTCAAAAAATACAAAGCTGAAAGGCTGAAATCTGATTCTATTTAATGCCAACCTAGTCACAGTCAATATAGCCCAGAGGGAGGCTGAGGTTACCTCTAGATGGCGAATGGAATCATGCTGCAGGCATCCTTCTACTTGATTAGGTTTTCACAAACTACAAAGGGCAAAAAGCCACTTAGTGCCCCTCTAGATATCTTCAAAAGAAGATATCAGTTTCATGACAAATTCCATCCTATTGCACCAAGAAGCAACATTTGCATCAAGGTCCCATGTAGACCAGGGCACTTCATAGCTCTTGCAAGGACACGGAGCTCTACTTAGCTCCATTCTTCCTGAGATGCCTGTCTTGTATCCAGGGGATGTTGAGATATGTTAAGCAATAACATAGACTCAACAGACAGCGCTGCAGGTCTTCCCACAGAAGACACCTGTCCCAGAGTTTAAGAATGCCACAACTGCAAGTGTGAAAAGATTCTGCTTCATCTAGACAAAAGAGTGGTGATGAAATAAGGAGGTTCACATATGGACCAGGTTGACACTGAATTCCTATGGATATACTTAATCTCTGGAACAAAAAGAATACAGTCTTGTTCCCAGTTGTTGGCTACTGGCACACGCAGTACTGAGACACGCGCAGACTTTAGTATATTACTCCTGATGTAACCCTCAGCACAGGGTTACAGCACTACAGTGAAGGAAAAAAAATAAATAAACCAAAACCTTGATGTGCAGAAATACGTTTTTTGTATGGTTTCATTAAATTTTAGATAGAATTGTTTCATATTCAGCTGCATTTACCTTTTCCTGACCTGTCACACAGTTTGGGAAATTCTTCCTGAGGACTATGAGAATTATCTGAAATTACTAAGTAACAATTTTCAACAATGAAAGGCTTCTTTCCAAATAAGTAAATAAATTTAAAAAAAAAAAAAGTGTGAAGAATCTATTTTGAATGAAATTTACATTTTAAAATTTAAGTGAGGTTTTGCTTACATTAATAGTCTATATAACTAAGAGTAGGATGTTTTTTGTTTGTTTGTTTACTTTTTACTAATACTAAAAATATATTCCTATTATTCCAATAAAATGTTGGAATAATATATAATAATCTAATCCACACAGAATAAGGTTTGAAGGTTTGAAAGTCTAAAATATTTAAGAATAAAGACTCAGTCTTGACAAGGACCAGAAAAGTGGTTACAAGCAATTAAATCATTCATTCTCAAATTAATTATTTTTCCAGTTTTAAAAGGAAAGAAGATCTATTGGAAAAATACCAAATTCAATATTTAAATATAAAAAAATAAAAAATGGGTTTTCATGCAGCTCAGTAATTTATTTTATCTGTTTGCATTTGACTTTTTTTTTATCAAAAATTTATTTTTTCTTTTTCCCAAATTATTTTTCCTCCCAAAATGATGGTCAGTAGAAGACATAAGTGAACCTTCCTTATATCATTGCCTATGCTATTTTAGTTTCTGTTTGCTTTAAGAGCTGTTGTTTGGAACAATTGAAAGTTGGGTAATACTACAGGAAATAAAGAAAATAAACAATCAAACAAGAAACTTCAGAATGCTTGGATGGTATTCAGTCATTACCTGCTTAGAAAACAGTTAGTGTAAATATTACCTTATGGAGCCTGAGGAACTGAAAAACATATTTCCCATCATCAGACAAGGACAAATCCCTGCTGGGTTCCAAATATTTCTTTTTATAAATTATGAAGTGATGGAAACTTTATAACTTACATTATAAAAAATATCAGCCAGATGGTCAAATCACAAGAAAAAAAGAGGGGGAAAAAAAAAAAAAAAAGTAACCAAAACTTAGGTTCATTGCACCATCTGCTTGACTTTTTCATTTTTAACATATACTTTAAAACTATTAAAAAGTATATGGCACCTTGAAGGGATTCTGCATAATTATTAGTAATCCATTTTGGGGCTTAATCACTTTTTGATCAAATGCCTGGCCTAGAGACAGGCCAGATGGCATATAAGCAAAATCATTTTAAACAGGAAGATGGTCATTTGGACAAATGGGTAACTGACAGAGGATTGGGTTCAGATGAGCAATAATAAAGACCTAAATTCAAATTATTCTGCCTTTCTGCATGATATAGAGTCACATAGGTAGTGTGTCACATATTGGTAACATACTTATATGTTACTTATAACATCTCAGGTAATGCCTATGGTGGACTTTACTGCTGTTGTTTTTATACAAGGTAAGAATCTACAAGACACGTACATAGTTTTATTAACTAATTAGAAGTCAATTAAGATCACAATCGAGATATAGGAAAAAATATTAAATTTACTGCAGTAATACATGATGCTATAATTTATTTTCCAGATTTTTGTTGCTTTTGCTTGTGTATATTTTTATTATTATTATTTTGGTTTCCCATGGAAACAATACAAGCTAAAGTTCCAAAATAGAAAATAAGCAAGCTATCAACATATTTTTTTTCTATGTGATTAATATCACAACAATCTGAATCCCCAAGACATTAATATTTTGAGATATTTGATGTATAGAGTGAACATTTACAACCATAGAACATTAGTTTAAAAAAAAAAGATCATAACCCAGCAATCTATAGTTCAAATACTAATGTTATTTAGGCCTGATTCACTCATATGTACTTTTACTTAAAAATTAATATATTCATACTTAGCAACAAAGTATATCCATTCACGACTTTTTGAAATATGGAAGTAAATTTATTCCTTGCAGGATGAGGGTCTT
This sequence comes from Aythya ferina, assembly GCF_964211825.1. Lineage (NCBI taxonomy): Eukaryota > Metazoa > Chordata > Aves > Anseriformes > Anatidae > Aythya > Aythya ferina. Next base: position 97,537,088 of record NC_140298.1, on the reverse strand, counting down.
AATAGTAGTAAAAAGACACAGATAAAAAATCAGAAAAAAGAATATTTTGAATGCTATTTTAATATCATGAAAAGGATTTTGTAGCAAAGAAATATAGCTTCTGACTTCGACTTCTCTAAACAAGTAAACATTAGTACTTTTAGATATTCAAAATTAGTTGTTTCTTAACATAAGCATACTTATGAAGTTTAAGTTTAAGTTAAGTTTAGTTTAAGTTTGTTATGTTTAGTTTAGTTTTAGTTTAAGCTAAGTTTAAGTTATGTTTGTACTTATGTGAATATGAAATTTCCTGGTTTTAATTTTGAACATCATTAGATCTCAAACTAGAGATATTTTGCACAGTCATCATTTTTTTCTTTAAAGATGTACCATAAAGATGATCCATACTTTTTTATTCCCCTCTAATTGCAATTAGAATTGATAATTCTGCTGTGATTAGCCTTTGATTATCACAGGGCTTTGTGAATAATAAAATAATGAGTTCACTTAATTGGTGATAGCAAACCATAAATAAAAGCATCACTTCTTTAAAGATGCAAAAACTCTGGTGCTACCTATGCAAAATATATCACAAATACATTAAATGTAAATCCTATCCTGTGTGGTGCCAGGCATCAGAAGAAGGAAGTTCACAAGGAGCTAAAATAATTACTCTTCCTACAGTAAAAGTCCATACATTCCCACCTATAAAAACTATTAAAAGCTAAAATGGAACTGTAATGCATGTAAAGTACTCACTGAACAATGCATAATCTCTCATTTCAGTAAGCATGTGAAATCCATAGATGCATTTTTTCCTGAATGAGTACTGGAATATATAGAAAAATGAATTAAAAAAACAATTCATGCTTACCTTTATATGCCCTTTTACTTTCTTTCAGTAATATTTTCAGTTGCAGCTTTCAGTTGCATCAAATTTCCATCCTGGACGGTAGTCTCTTTTTATTTATTTTATAGTTATTATACTAATAATTGTTATAAACTTCATTTGGATGTGTACTGGAATATGTTAATATCATAGATATCAACTTAGTCAGCAAAAATTAACATACTTTTCATCTAGTTACAGACATAGTGCTTAAAGGATTGTTAAAGGGAACCCTTGCTACTGTCTCTGCTAGTGCTGGTTGGCTGTAAAACTCCATAGGTATGAAGAAATTTCACAGGCATGGCCAAGGGCATGTGGGCCATTGTCAAAACCTGGGTGTTTTACATAGTAGAGATTTCAAGTGTTTGGTGCAAGTTATTCTATCCTTCTCCAGGAGGAGAAAATAAAATAAAAAATAATATTAAAAAAAAAAAAAAAGAGGAGGGGTGTCTTTCAGTTATTTAAAGGTCATTTTTCTCATTTTCTTAATAACAAAAGTTGCCACACTTCAAAGAAGATATATATAAGCAGTCTTCTTGTTAGCCAAATGTAATGAACTGCCACTTGATTTCTGTAGAGAAATATATCTATGCAAAACTTCATGTTGCCTGACAACTACTGAATGTAAGATGACACATCTGGGAACAGATACCTGCAATGATTTAGAAGTGACTTCCATGCACAAATATTATGTATTAAAACATTATCATGAAATGAACCAACCACTTTGAGGTTCCTTTTCTAAGAAGAGAAAGTGCAGTAGCCCTGTCCATGGTGTCAATAGGTCCTGGCAAGAATTGTTTACAGGCGGGGCAAAAATCATCAAGAGAGCTGAGACCTGTAACATTTACAAAGATGTTGCTTTGGGGATAGAGTTTTTCTTACAAGAGGCAACTAGAGAAGAGTTTGTGTTACTTTCTTCACAAATGAAAGGAAGAACTGATAGGATTACTTTTTGTAATTATCTCTGTGGAAGAGGGTGAAAAACTACATAAGAAAATGAAGAGTATTGTCATAGGAGGAAATTATAGCCATTAATAAACATGGGTTGACTAATAAATTCTAGAATAACTTTCCAATAAGAGTGCTTTCTGTGTATGTTGAAGGAGCACTCCAAATGCTTTTAGCAGAATTTAATATTATAGGACGAGGTGACTTTTTCAGCCCATGTAAGCTATCCTTTCTCCCTCAGTTGCTGTTTTTGCACTTAGGCAAAACCCAAACACCTCCTCCTTCTTCAACTCTGTCCACTTTATATATCTTTACTTAATTAGGGCAGTGGTTCTTTGCCTTTCCACATATGAAACTGTGTCTCATGTTATCAGTTGAAAGCTTTTTTTTTTTTTAATTATTATTATTATTCTATTTCTCTGACCAATTATATCCAACAGACTTATTATTGCCTATTTTATATTTTTCTTCATTTCCTCTCCTCTACTTTCTTTTCCTCATTTTCTCCTCACATACTAACACATTCATCATGGAACAGAGTGAAGGTTTTGATCACAACTCTGTGTATATTAAGGCTTTCCGAGTTTTTTCCGGACATATTCTAGTTCTGCATTTTATGAGACAGAAAAGGAATCACAGTTTCTATTTATCAACTGAACTCTACAGTATTGTTCAATATTGTTTTTCTCACTTGCTACAGAGATGAAACAGAACTAATTTTGCCAAAAATATTAACTGAAAGAAATGGGGATTAACTGATACAAAGCAATACTATAAGCATGGCCTTAATGGGCACATTGATCAGTGAAAATACATGTATTTTACTCCAAAAAACTCCTTGACTTAATATACAGTGCTGAAAGTTATCTAGATTTTATGTTTTATTTTTAAAGTCATATGCATTACATTAATAATTATATTAATGATTATGTAATCATCAAAAAGCAACAAAAATATTTTAATACAATCTGACCTCAAATCCCAAAATTACATTTTTTATTTTTATTTTAAAGTAATGTTAGAAGTAATCTTACCAGAGTTGCCAGCATATAAATTAAAAGAATACAGTCAATCATTCAGCCGGTGAATTTAATACGGTCTTATGTATGGTGGTTGCAATCAATTCAATTATGTATGGTGGTTGAATATAATTTTGCCTCAGAGAATGCCTATGATTACCTTGTGTGTGTTGATTTGGAAGAAACTTTGCCGAACTGTTATTTTTTTTTTCCTGTTCAAAGAGAAATGAATACAATTTTTGAGTGGAGTCGGAACTGGGTTGCAATATTTCCAGCTGATAACAATTTAGAGCCATGCTAGTAAATACTTGTAAGCTCTAGTTTGGTGGGTGTGCTGTTTCAATTTCAGGTGCAACATTCATTGCCTCTTTATTTTTCATTTTTTTTTTTTTTTTTTTTTTTTTTTTTTTCCACTAGCATGTACAGAAAGACAAAATATTAATCTTTAGTATGTTCTGTTTATCAGCCTTACTCTGTTTATTAAGATAAAAGGTTCAAACAACCACATTTCCTGACGCGGTCAGTATAATTCTTCCAATTTTATCTTTACTTTTCTGTTTCCTGGCTATGGTTCTTTTGCGTCAGGACTACAAATTAAATCATTATTAAGGTGAAGAATGAAAAAACAACAACAAAAAAAAAAACAACACAAATCCGTGAGGACAGCATTCTTATAAAAGCTTCATTCTTAACAATAAATAAATGACAAGCAGTATTTCAAAGGAATATGAAATAAGATGAGGCAGATATTCACAGGAAGAAAAATAACTAAATAAATGTTGAACGTGAAGAACAGGTGGTTTGCAGCTACAGTTCGGTACTGTATATCCTTCCTTTGTGTCATAGAGAAGTTATCATGACATGCTGAGATTACATGTTGGTAAATTCTAAACTTAGAAAAGGGACTTTTTTTTTTTTATGCAGTGTGTGGTTAGACTGCAGAACTCAATGTCACAGAAAATCTTTGAGGTTAAGAATATAGTAAGATTTACATAAATATTGATAATGATAAAATAAAGTGGTTTTGTTTGTTTGTTTGTTTGTTTGTTTACTTGTTTTTCTTGTTTGCTTCATTAATGTTTTTGTTTCTGTTTGGTTTTGAATATGACTAAACCTCCTACTTCAGTTCATGACATTTTCTAATCACAGTAAATTAGGGAAATGACAAGGACGAGGAAAGAGGTGTCTCATACCTGTCTGCTGATTCTTAATGAATTCTTAATACTATGACTAAACTATCTTGTACTAGCCATTGGCAAATATATTATTGGACTAATTTCATTTCTGATCTAAGGCAAGTGCAATTCCCACACTTTGAGTCGTACTTGATCAACAGTGGCTTAACTTTCAGAGTATACCTGAGTTTTGATTAGTATCACTGGAGGGTTGTTATTTTTAGTGCCTCTACATCTAGCTGTTAATTGATCAATGAAAATTCAAATAATCCACAACTGACTTTATTTAACTTGCATACACAGGAAAATACACATATAAAAATCAGTCAAATATGGTCCTTATTCTGTCTCAGTCCATTCACAGGGAAACTTGGAATAACATATGCCTTACAAAACTGCCTTGATGTTTGCAAAGTAAGCTGAGATACTTTGACAGCAGCTCATAGAAAATTGAAAAGTATGATTGGATATCTACAGAGATACGTGTTTACAGAAACTGGAGCACCTCTCCTATGAGGAGAGGCTGAGAGAGTTCTGACTGTTCAGCCTAGGGAAGAGGCTCAGGGAAAATCTTACCAATGTGCATAACTATCTGAAGGGAGGGTCCAAAGAAGATGGAGCCATGCTCTTCACAGTAGTGTCCAGTGTAAGGACAAGAGGCAATAGGCATAAACTGTAACACAGGAGGTTCCTCAGGAAGCATTTCCTTACTGCACAGGTGACTGAACACTGGCAGGTGACTGACAATCTCTGGTTGCCCAGAGAGGCTGTGGAATATTCTTCCTTGGAGATCTTCATAAACCACCAAGAGATCCTCCTGGGCAACCTGCGCTAGATGTCCCTGCTTGTTGGAACAATGTTGGAACAGTGTTGCAACAGATGACCTCCAGAGGTCCCTCCCAATTTCAGTAATTTTGTGATATGTTGAAGATTAACTCAGAAAGTATTGTATTATCAAATTATTGCATATTAAGGATAATTTAAAATGATTTTTTTTCCCGATAAAACATGTAGTAAAGATGTTTCTTGTAGACCATGCATGAAAGAATTTACTCAGTTCCAGGAATTTTAATTGTGCATTTGTACACTAGAATAAATGCTCTGAAAGTGTCTTAATTATGTACCTGTGTCAGAATTTTCTTATCTAACCTCAGAAAAAGTCTTTCTTGAGTACATTTTTTTTCAAAGAAAAGTAAAATTCATACATCATAGACAATTCTTTAAGCTTCATGACTCATGGTACACTCAGAGTATGTTCATGTTCTGCAACAAGTTAAAGTGTCATCTTATAATTGCATGTTGAGTCTCCCGTCCATGTTTGCTCATCAGTAATGCTTTGTGAAAGGTTTTATTTTTGTTACTTTTCCAGCATTTAGACTCAATGTTTCAAGTACACGCTTCATGATAATGTTAGTCACTAGTTAAGATTACAGAACTGGAACTGTTTAACAGTTTAACAGTTTAACAGTTTAACAGTTTAACTGGAACAGTTTAACATTTTTTAACACATTTTCAGTGTTTCTTTCATGGTTAGCAAATGACTTTGTGGTCTGTTCATCAGCAAGCTAAAGCAGCTTAACCAGCCCCAGTAGCTCAAAACAGTAGCTCTTAGTAACCTCCAGTTATGGAGTGAATGAACAAACTCTTGTACTCCCTAAATTCATTCATTTCTTATTGGAAGAGGTGCTAGGTGGCTTTATTCTGGCACTCACTAAACACTTTTCTTCTTGCATAGAATGATGGATCCTGTCATAAATTTTGTCAAAACCCTTTCCAGTGAAAAGGTTCTTTTTAACTTTCTGAGTAAAGACATTCTTTTCATGTAATGTCAGAAATACTCACCTACATGAAAACACTCATTGCCTAAGATGATACATTTCTTCAAGAAGACTGATGATCTTTGTTTGCTAATAAGTCTATTTTTATCAGCATTTTATTCAATAGTGGCAAAAAAAAAAAAAAAATAAAAAAATTGTTTTCTACATTGATGAAGCCTTGCAATTCAATGTCTATCATCCCAAATCCATCTTTGAGAGACTGACCTACTGATGCTAGTACTCTGTACTTATACTACAGGGAAACCTGAGAGCCACTATCAAAATAAAGCGACTTTCAGAAATATGTTTTTAATTTCCCAGGTTGATATATCAACCCCCACTTATGAAAGGGAAACAAGCCACTGGTATGTACAACAGGTAGCTATTGTTTGACATTAGAAGCTTAACATTAGTAGAGTAAATCTGATGAAGACTTAGGCTACCTTTGGCATACATATGACATACATAACATGAATATATAACAAATAACTAATTTATATAATTATATAATTATAATTATAATTATAATATATAATATATAATTTATATTAATATATAACAAATAACTAATATATAACAAATACTAATTTGTGGTGATTGAACAACATTGAGCAGCATTGTGTTGAGGTCTGGATGTTGAGGCACTGATCAAAGGTGGCACCAGATAAGAGCAATATCCAGGAGATAACAAGACATCCTGCCCTGCAACAAAGAACAACCAATCTGAAGGAATATAACATATATTTTTCAAGAACTGAGTGGACTATAGCTAACAAAACAAAGTTTGTACAGATATAAGAACACATGGAAAGTCTCAAGCATGATCCCTCCTTGGATGCACTCAGCTTGAGCTCATATGAGTACCATTAAATTATCCCTGCTTTAAATGAGTTGAATGTGAATGAATTATGGATGCCTGGGGAGACCCATACTGTTCGAGGAAACAATGGGATCCTGTAACACTTGCCTGAAAAACTACATATAAACAATATGTTAATACAGAAAATTCAAAATAGCACCTTCTTAAAAGAAATCCAAGAAACATCTATGTTCAAGAAAGGAATCTCTCTAACTAACATGCATTTTCATATAGCTTGATAAATATTTGTGTACTGTAGTAATGTATTGTGTTTTACAATATACATTGCTGAATATATTACTGCATGATTTTGTTGAAATGGATTGAAGAATCAAATTCTCATTTAGCTAAATAATCCCATAAAGGGAATTCTAAATAAAATTAAATTAATAAATAAAAAGTGAGAAAATTTACAAGCAGGTAACTCAGTCTAACATAAGATTGTGCATATATTGTGGAACATTAGCAAACCATTTTTGTTATCTTTTATTCAAACAGAAATATTGGAACTTAGAATCTTTGAAATGGATGTAAACTGTCAGGATTAGAGACACAATATTTTAATTGTCATCATTTCTCTTCTGACCCAGATTTGTCATGTTATGAACATCTAAACACAGAACTGAACTGTGGCGCTTCCAAGAAACAATATTCTTCAAAGCTTCACAATGAAAATGCTGGTAAGCAGGTTTTAGAACTGTCTATCATGACAAAACTAGATACACTGTAAAGAACATATTAAAAAAAAAAAAAGAAGTGAAGAAATAAAACTTATAAGAAACAAAACTTTCAAATAACTTCTCTCTCCCTTTGCTGAAGAAAAGCTGCTACTTTAATAAGCAAGTAAAACTATTTTCTGCCCTTGATAAAATAATTTGAAAAATTATGAAACAAAGCTTAATCACCACTTTTTGAGCAGCATATTGTCCATGCTGCTTCTAGTGAATTAAAACTTCTTCTGTGTAGAATTGCCTAATAATCACTTGTATCTAAGATAATTGCCCCCAAACTGTTTCTGAGCCAAGGAATATATATTGAGAATATTAAACATCATGATTTTGTCATAATTATTTGCTTAGGAAAAAGGGCTTTTGCTTTTAAGTAGTCCATATATATGTGTGTGCACATTTAATAAAAAAGGTCTAAAAATTTCTCTACTTTAGAAGAGCTACAAATTTGTTGGAGAGAATGTAATGAAAACAGATGCTCAGTTGATACATCAATCTCCATTAATTTTGTGAGCCTTCCACCTGTCTGGAAATACCCAGTTCTGACCATGCTCAAAGGACTATGTCAATATTTTCATCACCCACATATATATATACATATTGACATTTCATCTTATTTACATAGCATTTTCCACAACAACAACTTGATCCTTACCCATACAATAATTACATTCAAAAATTGCTCCCAGAGTTCACTTAAATCTCTTTGATTTCCAGTTTGCAAGACCAGCAGAGAAGGGTTGAAGACCGTCAGCTAACAGGTTAATTTTAAATAGAGACACATATACACACACATAAATTTTCACTCAGGAAGCAAAAAATAAATAAAACCTAAAACTATAAAAACAAACCCTTCATTCACTTTGAAGAAATTCTCAACCTCTGCTGTTTCAGTTAGCATCCTTGATCTTAACATGCTTTTCCTAGTACAAGATGAAAGTCAGCACAAGATTTGAAGCTGAAGCTACAAAAACAAATGTCTCAGATATGTTATTTTCAAAGTAAGAAAGCAGTAAAACAGTGAATCCTAGACTTCAGTAAACTCAAAGTTGACATGTAATCACTGTATAAAAAAATAATACTTAAATTGGTTCTGGAACTGGCCCTAACTAAAACTCCATTTATTCATCTCTATATACAACGTATAGTTCAATTTCCCTTACTTTTGAAAAACAAACAAACAAAACACACACAAAAACTAAAACTAAATGAATAAAATGAATATTATATTGTGATTCCAAATTTACTGTTAATGTACAATCACCTTAGGCATTTGGAAGTCTTAGAAGCTTTCCTTTATTTTTTCCCAGATTTTTTTAATTATTATTATTTCTTTTTACTTTATTTTTATAATATTGGGCAAATAATTTTAGCATGTTGCTTGAGCTTCCATGTTAAATTCATGAGAATTTGACACACAGGCGTCTCTGCACGGCACTCTGACATGTCTTGTAACTAAGAATTGGGGCCTCCTGTCTCTGGTAAGTCTCTGGGAACCTAGACTCTGTGGTGCTTTTACTCAGTTGGGTAGCTGAGCTCCACCACAACTTCTCTCTCACACCCCTTCATGGTCACTCTCTGCCCCTGCTCCACACGGGGTCCCTCCTGCGGGATGCCATCCTTCCCAAACTGAGCCTGCGGGGGCTGCCCACAGGCAGCAGCACTTCAAGAACTGCTCCCACAAGGCTCCGTACCAAGGGGTCCATCCGTCAGGAGCAAACTTCTCCAGCATGGGTCCCCCATGGGCGGCAGCTCCCCCCAGACCTCCTGCTCCTGTTTGGGCTCCTCTCCACAGGCTTCAGCTCTAGCCCGCGGTCTGCTCCTGCGGGGGCTCTCCATGGGCTGCAGCCTCCTCCAGGCCACATCCACCTGCTCCTCTCTATGAGGTGCTGCAGCATGGAGATCTGCTCCATGTGGGACCAGTGGGCTGCAGGGGGACAGCCTGCTCCACCAGGGGCCTCTCCATAGGCCACAGGGGAACTGCTGCTGCGTGCCTGGAGCACCTCCTGCCCTCCTGCTGCACTGACTTTGGGGGCTGCAGGGCTGGTTCTCACTCCTCACTCTCCCAGCTGCTTTTATGCAGCATTTTTTTTTTTTTCCTTTCTTAAATCTGCTCTCACAGTGGTGCAAGCAACATCACTTACTGCCTTTGCTCTGGGCTGCTTTGGGTCCCTTCAGAGGTGGCTGAAACTAGCGCTTATGTAACACAGGGCAGCTTCTGGATTCTTCTCACAGAGGCCACCCCTGCAGCTCCCCTGCTACAAAACCTTGCCATGTAAATGCAGTACACATTCTCTTTCTCATCATTGATCACTTAACCAGATCTCCAATGGCTTTTCCAAATTACATTTGCAGATTATATCTATGTCAACTGATGTTTATGAAATGTCCTTCCTTTTATACAGAAGTTAAGCTTGATTTGGTCAGCAGACCAAATTCATTGTGTTCATATGACCACTATATTTATGTACAATCCAGGAAGTCCAGCTGGAGAAAGAAGGCATTAAACAAAGAAGAGATCAAACCGTATTTAATTTTACTATAAATATTTCAGATTAAATTTATATTCCTTGCCATAACAATGAAGGTAACAACTAATGCTTACATGTTTCCTCCCTAATGGTTCATGCTGTTTGTTTTGAGGATTGGAAATAGATTTAGAATTCTATTAATAATTTTACTGTGCTGACTAATATTACTTTAACTCAGATTCTTCTGTGAGCCCATAGCAATTTGTATTTATGTTTAACTATCAGTTTTCATTCCCTTTTAGGTTCCAAATACGGAAATAAATAAATAAATAGATAAAAATAAAAAAATGGAGCAGGTACTGGATGAGATACTGAAAAAAAATGTCCTCATAAATTGTCTTTCTTATCAAACAAAGATACTTCAACTTACAGTACTGAAATTAATGAAAGAAGTCATAGAACATCTCAGCAAAGTTGGACTCCAATCCAACTTTTTTGCTTTGTTTTGTTGTGTTTTGTTTTTTCTCTGCTGACTATGTACTTCCCTCTAGTGGGTCTTTTTCCATTAAATCCTACAGCTGCATCATGTCTAACTTGAAATAATTACTGAAACAAGAAGATTGTGCTAGAAAACTAGGTCAGAAATGATATGACTGCAAATATGGTCACACTTGGATTTCTACATATCAGTTATGTAACTGAAAAGTTTTGGGGAAGATTTACAGAGAAACTGGAAGATTACTTCAGGCAGGTGATGAAAAACCTTCTGCAGGAAAGATGAAAATGCCAAATAACTTCAATTTAATGTTGTTTGTACCTATCAGAAATTTACCCTATGTTAGCAAGCAGTCCACCCTCAAAATATGGGCTTAATAAATGATGCATGCAAATATTCTTCTAAGCACATACACACATGCACACACAGAACCATGCAGAGATTTTCTGACAGTGAGGTTTGGGTAATTTACAGAAAAGTTGAAAAACAACAACAACAACAACAAACATGGATTTATTTCACAGGGAAGGATAGAACTGGATTTTTTTTTTTTTTCATAGGTTAAGGGGAGGAAGGGTAGAATTTTCCAAATCCTGTGCCTCTTTTCCCTTTTCATTGTACAAGAGCATGCATATATGGTATGAATCACATGTTTTGAAACAAGTGCTCAGGTGCAGGACTGTAGAAGCAGGCTTCTACAGTAGGATAGTAGAGGATGAAGCAAGGCCAATATTTAATGACTCTGGGACTTAGTTGCTCAACATACCTGGAGTGTAAATGATATGCTGTGATGTTGGTCCTTTGATATTTCTCTATCTACTACAAATCCAGACTCAATAGAATTCTGACAAACACAACTACTCACTGTCATCTACACTACTTTCCCACCACTTCCATTCATCAGAAAGTAAAATGTCTCTCCAGAGTATACCAGCTGAGTTTTCACCTCTTATAATAAATACAGCATAAATATATCTGCATGGGGACACGAGCATACATATGCAGAGACATATAAAAGAAACAAGTCATTTACCTAACATTAGTCATAAAGCTCCTCAGCTTCAGTGAGTTGGAAAAATTTTATACTGTATTGTGTATTTTAAAACATAGTATTTCACATGCAGAAGGCACAAAAAGCCATGTTCTTGTACATCTGAAGCAAATTGCACAAAGTTTATACCAAGTTTATAAACAAAGAACATCTTGCTATTAGTACATAACAACTGGAGGCTTCATAGTAAGGGTGAAAGCATATCACCGCTTAATGAGAAATTGTTCTTATAACCTGAGTTTTTACTGATGCTGCACACAGTTAAACAACAAGACATCAAGTACATTAAGTGATGTGTGAAGGGCCACAGACTGAGAGCGCTGGCCTCATTTAAAGACTGGGTAATCAATTTCAAATCCCAATGGTTCATGCAGACATCATAAGTCACTCTGCTCCAGTATTAATCTGCAACCTTATAGGATAAAATTAAAAGCAGCTTTGGAAACAGATCTTCCATGCTTTGCAATAGAGAGTATGCATTTCTGATTTGATAGAAATGCATATTTGAGCTAAACACACAGAGAATTTGACGAGTGTTCAGCATTTTTCCTATGCATGATAAATGCCACATTAGTGTCATCAGAACCTCGGAATTTTATAGCTACCCATAACTAGGAAAAATATTTGAATTTAATTTTGAAGTTAAATTCATTTTTGAAGTTAAATATTTATATATATATATATATATATTTGTGCACTGAATTTGCACATGAGATTTTTTTTTTTTTTTTAATTATAAATTTAGATTCACAGAAAAGAAAGCAGTTCCATCATCACCCAACTTTTGCATCACATTGATCGGCTACCTCATGCCTAGGAAACATTTTTTTTTAGTCTCAGTATAGTTAGGCATACACCAGTAAATTGTATATTATAATGCATTAGTTAATTATTTCAGGTAAGGGACCCACAGTTGAAAATTTACTATTTTTTATATAAGTACTTTTGTGATGGAAAGCTTTGGTAAATATAGAAGTAAACAGAAAAACTAATATAGTATATATTTTTTATCACACTCTATACTTCATGCTCTAAGAATGATGTGAGTTATTTTCAATTGCTATATCAATATAGCAGCAGAACACCTTGGAAATGGGTCAGCATCTGTCACTCACCTTTGCTTTATTTAGACACTGGTCTTAAGCCAGTACTAAAAATTTGTCTTCCATAAGACCCATAGGTTTAAACTACCTTTTGCAGTGATTCATGAAATGTTTTGTTTTTGCTGTTCTTTAAAAGCATAAAATGCTTTTGACTTACTGCTTGTTTACTTTGTGTTTTTCCTCAATGTAGATCTTGTGTGAATTACAGATAGGCAAAGCCAGGACAACACAGTGCTGGATTTAGGCTGCTATACAGAATAAATGGACACATTATATTCAAGAAAGAAGAGTAGTTCTGATGTAAATTCTAGACTTGTCTTTGGAAATAAGACTATACAGGCATAAAGAGAGCCACATATAAATCTTTCTTACCGAAGAGCAGGAAGTAGTATGTTACAGTAATAATAGCAGCAGCTTGAATTTGTTAAATTATATGTGGAAAAATAAAAACATACAAAATGCTAATTGCTTCAAAAATCATGTTTAAAACAGTAAGAACATTGACTTTTTCAATCTAACCACTTCTGCTGAGCTATATAGCTACTCTTTCAATTGTGAAAGTTATAGGAATAGAATTTGCATTAGAAAACATAAAAATCAAGCATGATGAGTCTATCTGAAGATATACTTCAATGTTTTAATGCATGTTACATGAATATTCACAATATAATGCCACTTGAAAAATATCCAGCAGCCAATACAGAAAAATGTTTCATGTCCAATTTGGACCTAAACTTTGAGAAAGTGCAATAATTTGCTCATATTTTTCAGATCTGTATGCAGTGCTGTATCACCAGCAAAGTTTTAAAAAGCTATGTCCACACAAGTAATGTAACTAAATATACTTAAATACACTTTAATAAGTTTTTTGAAATGGCATCTTTGGAATTACAATGCTAGTAAATGTAAAAGCTTATTTTATAGAAATATTACTAAAGTACCAAATCCCATATTTAACTAATCTACTGTTTACACTTTTCAGAAATAGCTAGAATCTGCTACTAAATTATGATTGTGCTATTTTCCATCTTAACTGTCTTATTTTAAAGCTTTAAAATGTTCATACAAAAATGAAGTTGACCCTTTTAATAAGATTCTTTTTAAAGATCATTTGTCTGTAATATTTTCCCAATTTCTCTGATACTTCCATACTTATACTTTATAACTATACTTAAGTATGTAAAAATATCAAATTATGTTTATTTTAAGTTTAATTTGACACTGAAAGAGCCCCACCTTTTGTCATCCTAAAAATTTTGGAAAACTTTGCTTATTTTTGATTCTCATCATAGAACTTGACACTGTGCTGTAGGTATGGCCTCACTAGTGCTGAGTAGCCAGGAAGGATCACCTCCCTCGATCTACTGGCAATTTTGTCTAATACAGCCCAGGATGCAGTCAGCTTTCTCTGTGGAAAGGGCACATTGCTGGCTCATGTTCAACTTGGTGTCAACCAGGACCCCTTTGTCTGCAAAGCTGCTTTCCATCTGGGAGGCCACAGGCAACACTGGTGCCTGGGGTTGTTCCTCCCCAGCTGCAAGACTTCGCACTTCTTGTTGAGTTTTGTGAGATTCCTACTGGCCCATTTCTCCAGCCTGGCCAGGTTCCTCTGGATGGCAGCACAACCCTCTGTTGTCTCAGACACTTCTCCCAGTTTTGTGTCATCTGCAAACTTGCTGAGGGTACGCTCTGCCTCATCATCCATATCATTAATGAAAATGTTGCACAGAACTGGACCCAGTATAGACCGCTGTGTTAATCATTCACTATCAACTTAATTTGCAATGCACCCATCCTGTGGATCCTTTGTGGATTCTTTGGAGACAGCTTTCTAAGAACCAGACTTTACCAGGGACAACAGCAGCACCATGAGGCCAAGTGGCTCCTGGGGACAGTAAAGAAGCTGAAGAGGTATGCCACCATGTGCTATGCTTTTCTGGCATGTGCTGATGTGTGGCTGAGACAGATGAGCCAGGGTGTTTGTAAAGAGCTGAAGTGTACAGTATTCTGGATTAGCTTCCATACTTTGACGTATTGCTGCTGATTTGCAGGATGGGTATGACAAATTTGCCCCAAGTGATCCCAAAACTTTTTCAGAATTGTTCAGTCCCAGAAATGCACGATACTTTCCAGTCACATTGTGAAATACATAAAAATGTAACCCTAAAAAATAATAATATGCAAAATAGTCTCAAATCTTGTAGATTTTCCCTTACCCCTACCCAATGATAGATCTCTAATCTGCTTGATGTACAAGCTGATTCCCGTGATTTCCCATTACACACTGACAAGTTTTTTCTGAAGGTAAAACCGGCAGATGGCAGGGAACAAGTGAAGCTCTCTCTTTGTGAAATGGATAGAAATGGAAAAAGTAAGAGTGCCTTTTTGCTTTTGATGTATTCTTCATAAAATAATGTTTTAATTTCTTCAGAATATCTGTGAATTAAGAATATGCTATTACAAGAGAAGAAGCCAAATGGATTCCCCAAATGCAGAATAAAAAAATCTTCTGGTGAAATATTTTTCATTTGGTATACAAAGTACTTCAGGAACTCTTCTTTGTTCTGATCCACTAGCACAAAACCTTTGATGTTTTATGTTGACCTGCAGTAGCACTGGAAATAAATTTATTTAACTATGCAGTGGACTGATTCATCATATAAAGAGGGTTTCAAACTAAATATTATGGTATACAAAAGTTCCTTGCAAACAAAGATCTTTTCTGTTGATCAGTAGATGGCAAGCTTGCTACACCTAACTTTCAGAAAGTATTGTTAGCATTTACAATACAAGTGCTGTGCCATATCATTTCTGATATCTATAAATTCATCATATTTGATTTGTTGCATAAATGGTTGCTGTATAAGAAGCTCCATATAGATGGCATACACATTAAAAAATACTCTAGAAAAATAAATTTTAATATTACATGTGTTTACTTACCTCAGAAAGTTATTATTTTAAGTGACTACATGCTTTGAATCTTTAGAATTTTTGTTTTTAATTGCAAAAAATACCTGCTTTATTAGTGTTAAGTTATTCCTTAGTTTTTGTATAGTTTCATTATCCTACTTTTCATCTTTCTAAGCCTTGCCCACAGCTGTTTATAGGGATTGCAACACACAACTATTAATCGGGATTATCTTTAATACTTGCAAGTGTAAACCACAACATATCAATAGGAATGTGTTTGGTTTGCTATGTTTCTGCAATTATTCCTTGATATTCTGGGCACCTATGTTGTCTAGTAGCATACTATTCATATTTTATTGTCAAGGTTGGTTAGGTAGTAGTAATGTAGCTAAAGAGAGGAAAGTAAGTAAGTAAAACAGATAATATAAATAAAAGGGAATGCAAGAAGAATTAAATTCTGGAAGAAATGAACAAACGGGATTAAGGGTGATGATAGGCAAACTGAGAAAATATTTATATATTTAATTGTCTGGGGCCAAGAGGCACATCAAGTTAGTTCTTCCCATGCTCCTCGGTAGTTAGTCTTTGTTGTCTTGAATATTCCAGAATGAGTATGTGGAAACCTTATTGACTGTAAATAATGGAAATAGTTCTCTAATATTAGCAGGGGGTTACTGCAAGATTGGCATTGAAGTTCTTTTATACAATTTTAGGAACAGAGCTACACATAGTGACTACTTGATCCTGGAACTTCCTGTAGGAGGAAAGCAGACTGTTTGTTGTTATTGCTGTTTTTACTCAGGAGAAATTTCACTAAATATTAAACATTTTAAAAATAACTATAGTTACTTTAATGAGATAATTTAAAGTTTACTTTAATGAGATAAGAAAACACGATAAAGACCATGTTACTTGCAGTAATAGTGTAATCTAAGTCATAAAGTGTACTCAGTTATACATTATGCACAGGGGTGGAAAAGGGAAACATTAAGGAAGTCAAGGACTAGAAGTCTTTATGGCCATGAGTGGGAGAGTGGGGATGGTCCCTCTGTTTTCCTTACCAGGTCCTATAAAACAATGGAAGCCCTCCTTGTGGATTTGGTGCTAGGGGTAACTAGCAAAATAATCCTGATTAACAAACATGTTTACAAGAAACAGATCTTTTTAAAGCTTTTTAAAACCAATTCACGGACTTGTTGGAATATGGAATGAAGTTTAAGTATCATAGTGCTTCTTTGGCTGAAATAATTTAAAGCTGTTAACTATATTGCTGCAAAACTGATTACATTTTCACTTTTTCACTCCAAGATGCCTCTGCTAGCCCATCATTTGTTGTTAACTTAGTCTGAGATCATGGTATCTTCATATTTTTTTATAAGTATCTCTTCAAAGAGACAGACATCCGTGACAGAGCTAACCTATTTGCCCAATAAATGGGCAAACAAAGAACATCACAAAGGACTGTGGTGGTTTTACTCAGGTGGGCAGCTGAGCTCCACCACAACTGCTCTCTCACTCCCCCTTCTTAAGGGGAAACGGGGAGAAAATTCAATGCAAAGGGCTCAAGGGTTGAGATAAGGACAGGCCCAACAATTAGCGTGACAGACAAAACAGACGCAGAGTAGGGAGACAGTAAAATTTATTGCCTATTGCTAGCGAGCTAGAGAAGTGAGAAACAAGTAAAGAAACAAAAACACCTTTCCCCACTTCCACCCACTTCCTCAAGAGTGGCAGAGGGAAACAAAAACACCTTTCCCCACTTCCACCCACTTCCTCAAGAGTGGCAGAGGGAAACAGGGGAATGGGGATTGCTGTGAGTCTCCACAGCTCTTTGTCTCTGCTGCTCCTTCACGGTCACTCTCTGCCCCTGCTCCACATGGAGTCCGTCCCATGGGATGCCGTCCTTCCCGAACTGAGCCTGCAGGGTTGCCCACAGGCAGCAGCTCTTGAAGAACTGCTCCCACACAGCTCCATACCACAGGGCCCATCCATCAGGAGCAAACTGCTCCAGCACAGGTCCCCCATGGGTGGGCAGCAGCTCCCCCCAGACTTCCTGCTCCTGTTTGGGCTCCTCTCCACGGGCTGCAGCTCCAGCCTGGGGCCTGCTCCTGTGGGGGCTCTCCATGGGCCGCAGCCTCCTCCTGGCCACATCCACCTGCTCCACTAGGGGCTCCTCCACGGACTGCAGCATGGAGATCTGCTCCATGTGGGACCCATGGGCTGCAGGGGGACAGCCTGCTCCACCAGGGGCCTCTGCACAGGCCACAGGGGAACTTGTGCTGTGTGCCTGGAGCACCTTCTGCCCTCCTTCTGTGCTGACCTTGGTGTCTCTAAGGCTGGTTCTTACTCCTCACTCTCCCACTCTCTCTGCTGTTGTGCAGTTTTTTTCCTTTCTTAAATCTGCTTTCACTGATGCACAAGAAACATCACTTTGGAGCCTGATGAAACTGGCTCTTAGCTAACATGAGGCAGCTTCTGGATTCTTCTCACATCTACCCCTGCAGCCCCCTGCTACCAAAACCTTGCCATGTAAACCCACTACAAAGATTTCTTGATAGTTTGAAATACTTTACTATTAAAAAATAAAACTGGAAAATAATAAAGTACAAGGAAAATGGAATAAATATACATAAACACATGCAAACAAGTGTGAAAATTGAAAAGTTCCTAACATAAAAATATAAAGTGCTCCTAGTTATAGCTTGTTAATATTCTTTCAAGAACATCCCAGTAGGTCCAAATTTTTCATTTATTTTTTCTAGCTTCCTTTTTTTTCAATGTAGCATAAAATAAAATTCCATGGTATTGGAGGTTTATTTTATAAATATTTTATAAATAAACCTCCATGTATTACAGCAGTAATCAGTGTATCGGAGAGAAATTGTCACTGCTATTGCAGAGGTAGAAATAGAATAATAGACCCACTGATCTTTTGCAGGTCTTTCTTGTCACTTTCTAGTTACGGTTCTCTACTACAACAGGATTATCTAATCTGGCTTTATTTTACATTAAAAAAAAATCTGCTAACAGAAGTTTAGAGACTTCATCTTTCCATCAGTAAATACTCCATAGTATTCAATGTACAAAAAATACAGGTTTAGCAATAACCTATATCTTTTTTTTTTTTTTTTTTTCTCTTATAAAATGCAAACATTTAAAAGGGAAATTCCATGCCTGTTATATAAATAATTTGCAGAAAATACAAGTGTTTTCTGTTAAAACCATCTGATTAACATAATCAACATTTTATGTAAAGGTCGTGATGATCATTATATCATTTTGATATAATGGATGCTTTAGTGGATCCTTTCTTAGAGGAGAATTATAGAAAATAAGCAAAATTGTACACATACAAAAATGCATACAGATCCTAAGATGAAAATTTTAGCTGTTTAATTCTATTTAGATTTTTCATGCCCTGGTATATGTAAGGTCCACTGGGGAGAAATCACTGATTAATTTATATTTGTTTGCCTTCAGTAATTTCTGTGTAGTTCCAGTTTTTCTGACCCATGCTAATAAATGAAAGCTGTATTGTATAACACAAATAGACAAGACTGGGAAATGTTTCATAAGATAAATTTAGAAAAAAAAATATTTTCAAATATGTTTTTGAATTTTAGTTGCTATAGTAACAACACATTTCTTCTTTGCTGTACATTTCTTTACAATATACTCAGAACTCTACGTGACAAAACAACAATTTTACAGTCTACAATTTAGTCTCAAGAAAAAGATTTTCTCCCTCTGGGAGAACACGATTAGACTGGCACTTATAGAACTTCTAAAAGTTTGGGGTCTGTCAGCATTTCTGACAATTCCAGGGGTTTATGACCTACTTATAAATCTTCTTTATGTAAGGATAGTTGATAGCATAGTTGACTCCTCCTGGAAACAGTCTGTAGTGCTTTTAATCAAAATTAAAAAAAAAAACATTTCACAGCTTAATGTATATGCAAATTAAAAAACAGTAGTCTAAAATAGTGACTTCTAATATCAGTTGTGTTAACTCAAAACTTTATTTGTGTGTGTGTGTGTGTGAACAAAATAAAAAAGCTGAAGGAGCGAACAAGAAGCACAGTGCTAATAAAATGAAGGAATTGACGTAACTAAGTGGTAGAAACTGAATACCTGCCTCTAAGCCTCACAAATCTTTTCAAATTTTCATGTACACATTATAAAACAACTGCCTGTTTGTAGGTAACGATGGTAACAGTACATATATATATATATATTACATATTATGTCAATCTGTAAGAGCAAATGTCTGATTTGTTTTCAGAAGCAAATCAGGCATTTAATTCTTTCACAAATAATTAGGTTCTTGATTCCCATTAAAAATCATTAAGGTTTAAATGCAGAAATATATATGAAGCTCTGGGCTGAAGATACTAATAAACACTTAAAAATATTCACAAACAACTGGAATTTCCACAGATACCTATGAAAACCTGTGGTCTCACCTGTTTTTGTGATTCTTTAAGTCTAACCAGATGTCTATCTGCATCTCAGGAGTACAGATCTTTTCCAAATCTGATGTAACAGGTCAACAAACAGTTTGCAATTTGATGTCTGAATGTTTTTAGGAAGAAATATATATATATTTTTAAATCCAGGAAATCAAGTTAGATAATCAATGCTCTAGGAGCTGTTTAAAAATAATATAATATTTCCAGTTTTGAAGAATGAGTGCTCCTGAATGATCAGCTGCAGTCCTTTGGGATCCAGAAAACTAATTGCTGCTCAAGTCCCAGAAGCAGCTCAGCATTTTGGGTAGAGATGAGCAACATGTCACTAGAAGTGTCAGTTTTCCTAAAGTCGTGAATGCTAACTGACTGCAGTGTGAACATATCTTAGGTTGTTAGATCATTTGTAATTGCTGGAAAATATCCTTTTAATTCTCATCTCTCTCTCTTCCTTCCTTCCTTCCTTCCTTCCTTCCTTCCTTCCTTCCTTCCTTCCTTCCTTCCTTCCTTCCTTCCTTCCTTCCTTCCTTCCTTCCTTCCTTCCTTTAGGTAAAGTGATAGGACATAAACAGACTTACACTGGTGGTTACTTTTTCAGTTTGAGAATGATTTCATTAAGAGAGCAAGTGTTTTTGAAGAAAACCTCAGGGCCTGTAGTCAGCTCACATAGCACATATTTTTTATTACAGGCTCTTTTTTACCAACAATAGACACGGTCTTATTTTTCTGCAACCTGCTTTTCACAATATCTGGGAAAATACGTTTCCATACACAGCTAAATCCAAAGCAATTTCTGGCTGACAAGACTTTACACAAACTAAATACGTTATCTATGAGCTGAGTGGTAGAGTGTGATGTCTACCTCCAGAACCTCCAAAAACATGGCTATAGAGTCTTCTGCCCCACATTTTTATCTGAGAACGAGGAAAAAAAAAAAAAAAAAAAAAAGGAGAAACTTAAATTATGTCCTCACCTCAAGTAATTAACACTTGTCTGTGGATCACACCTATGGAGGGCTCATATCCCTTGCATGTCAAAAGTCTGGTACAGAAAAACTTGTGATATTAGTCAGACGTCATCACAAGGTCAGTCAGGAGCATATATCTTCACAGACACACGTCAGATAACTCAGTGAGTCTTTTACTTGGACCACAGCTCCTAGGCACAATAGTAGCACACACAACTTGTCTTCAGGTGTGTTGTGCATATGCAGAGAAAAAAAAAAAATAAAACCCAGAAAACAAATAATTTTGTAGCAGGATTCTTTTTTTTTTTCTATTTTTTTTTTTTTTTTCCGTATAACATTCTTGATATTTCACTTATCAAAAAGTCTGTTTTCAATGAGGTTTTACAGTTCTCACTTCAATTAAGTGAAAGGGACATAGGGGATATGAGTTTCCTGCTTTTCTGGTGTTGTTTGAATAGGAGGCTATTCATTAGTGCTTTACTAATGGTTGTGATGGCTGTGTCTTTGCAGTGGAAAAGGTCATCCTATTATAAAAACAGCAGGCACAGCATTTTCTGAACAGCATTGCACACAGCCAAATCTACCATCAGAGGAGTCACCACTTTATTCCACCTGCTGTTTTTTTTTTTCATTTGTTTTTGTTTTTTAATTAAATCATGACTTTTTTTCTTTTTTTCTTTTCCTTTTTTTTTTTTTTTTTTTTCATTATTTTGTTGGAAGTTTCAACAAAACA
Organism: Aythya ferina; assembly: GCF_964211825.1. Classification (NCBI taxonomy): domain Eukaryota; kingdom Metazoa; phylum Chordata; class Aves; order Anseriformes; family Anatidae; genus Aythya; species Aythya ferina. The sequence continues at coordinate 97,515,471 of NC_140298.1, read as the reverse complement.
TTTATAAGCTCTACAATCGTGTTCCTGTTGAGACCCCCGATCAGATCAGTAGAGGAAACATGCAGGAATTTCAAAGTAATAAACCCTTGATCTGAGTGCTGATGGACACTATCAGGTGCTTATGATGATTTTTAATGGATGTAAGTGCTGCTTGGTTAGAACAGTTTCAAACATCCCTGGGCTGCTTTGATATACCAAGAAGAGATGGTGTCAAGTTATGGTAATTTGCTTCTACCTTGATTAAAGGACTGCAGAGACATAATTTCATCTGATACAGCTCAGGAATCCTCTGAGACCCAAACACTCCCACAGGGAAGAGGAGGGCACATAATTGCTTCATCCCCATCTTCATGCGTAATATATGTTGAATTCTTCCAAATTCTACTCCTGCATGAAGGACATCACCAGCTAGTTCTTTGAAAGCACCATAATGTTAGCAATTAAATGTCATTTGAGTTATGCAGAAACATTCTTGATTCAACATCTCTCTTTATTCCTCTCTCACACACACACACATATATATATGAGTTTGATTAAATCTTAAATTTAATTGATCTCAAAATTTAATTTATCTCAAAAAGAGTACTATAGAAAAGAAACACTAATCACAGAAAACCAAAGGGTGAAAGGAAGATATTTTTCCTCGTTCCATTAGAAAGCTTGGTTATTCGCTGTTCCCTTAAGGCAGCGTTCTGTGAAGTGAATGTGAAAGCTGAATCTTGGGGTTCTCCATCAGTGATTTCATTCTTTAAGCATCACATTAGCTGAGCATTCCTTTATTTATTTATTTATTTTCATTTGTATTTACTTATTTTTACATGTATTTCAAGAGCTAATTTTCCCTTATAGCTTTTAGAGACAACTCAATGTTTTGCTTGGTCACAGATTAGCACCTGCAATGGAAATTTTGTAGTCCAAAAGGTAGCCTTCATTACAGTTGGGCAGTCTTGGTGGAGGGTGATATCAGTAGCTAGCCTGAATAAATGCACATGAGGTCACTATTTAGTCTGGAGGATCTCAAACCGCAGTGCAACACTCCAATAGCATAAATCAGAAATCATCAAATAATATTACACTATTACAAAGCTTTAGTAAGCAGAAAGACTCTGGTCTCATATGCCTGACAGGTGGTACAAGAAGAAAAGAACCTGACCCCAGGCTATGTTTGCTGAAATGACAGTTAGGAAAAATAGAAGCCTACTTTTATGGGGGGAAAAAAAATCAAAATACACTGAAAATCAGATCAATGACATCCAGCAACCTTTTCTGAGTCAAACACTTAACTTTTGAAGTCACTCTCAGGGAATGTCTGCTTCACTCACCTCATGATAAGGGAATGACCTTTCTTCACTCATCCAATACCTTGCAGGCTGCATCACAACCACCCACATTATAATTTTTGTTCTTCAAGGAGAGACATTAATGGAAAACAGAGTGGTAGTTAGTGAAGAATATCCCCTGACTCTCCAAAAAGGTTCTGTCAAACAGGTTAGAGAGTCACAGACCCAAATGAAATGCCTATATACAAATGGATGCACCATATGTAACACACAGAAGTGCTGGTAGCCACTGCCCAGCTGGAAAACTATGACTTGATTACTAGTGTGGAAACTTGGTGGGGTGAATCTCCCAGCTGAAGTGCTGCAATCGATAGCTGTTCAGAAAGGACAGACAATGAAGAAAAGGTGGGGGAGTTGACCTCTATGCAAAAAAAGCAGAGACCCAGCCAACAAAGAAAACTTCACGTTTAATGTCTAATACAGGTCACCAGTCAAGGAGAAGATGCCGAAGAAGAATTATTTCTTCAACTACAGGAAACATCATGCTTGCAGGCCCCAATCTTCAACCACCATGACATCTGCTAGAAAAGCAGTCCAGCAAACTTCAAGCAGTCTAGGAAACTAGACTAACTATGTTGAGGGAACTAGACTATGTTGAATATACTCAAGTCCGTTGAGGTAGAGGTAATAGAAAGCACAACCAGAGGAGATGTGCTGCTGGACCTGTTGCTCACCATTTCAGAAGACCTTATCAGAGGGGTCAAGATGGGAGGTAGCCTGGGCTGCAGTGATCATGCCATGTAGAATTCTAAATCTTGAGTGATACAGGATGGGCAAAAAGGTTTAGGTCAAGACCCTAAACCTCAGAAAGGTAAACTCTCAGCTGGTTAAGGCATTAATGCATGGGATCACTAGGGAAACTGCCCTCAGAGATAAATGAGTGACAAGAGTTGGGGGATATTTAAAGATTTTTTTCCCACATTTTACCACATTTACTGCATAGTTATTGTAATCTATATTATCCTGTAATTAAATTTGTGTACCTGAAGAAATCCATTGAGGAAAGTGATAATAATGAAAATTAATATTGACTTCAACAGAGAGAATACACCTGTTAGAGAACTTAAAGAATACAACATAAGAGTAAAATTGCTAAACATGTAAATGAACAAATGTCTAAAATCAAAATTTTAATTTCTTTCCAAATCCAAACACAGGAAAACTTTGGGAAATCCAAAAAAAAAAAAAAAAAAAAAAAAAAGCAACAAAGCAAATGCAAAGCAAATGCTTGTAAAAGTCACAAGAAAGGGATACTTCATTCAAATGCTTTAATTAGCAGTGATTTAATTAATGATGATTTCTGACTCTATGCAGAGACAGCAGCAGAATACTTGTTTTTGCAGAGTTTACTACAGTTTAGCAAAGAATGACCCTTAACAAATGAAAATAATGTATAAAATATATATTTTTAATTTTTAATTATTGGTTTTGGGAAGGCAAGAGTAATGTGATGATACCAGAGACTATGTTTCAAATGCACAGGTCAAATGGTATATTATTAAGAAAATTGTTATTTATCATGAAAAAGGTTCACCTGACTATTGCATACCTTGCAGAACTAGTATGTCACTATGTACAGAACTAGCCACTCAGCTAGAGCCATTTCATTTAATAGGATGTTAGAAGCTTAAGCACAGATCTTTAGAGAAAATTTCTCTGTTCCTCTTCATAAATATCAGTCGGTGCTCTGTTTTTGCTGCTGTTTTCTCATAGAACTTTATCCTAATGCACATTAACACAGTATATAACTGTGATGTGAGAGCAGTGTTGCAGTATTATTGTAATTAGCTATTGTTATTAAAATTCAGTATTTTGCAGAAACGGTTGAATATGTTTTCCATACTTTACATTTTATTCTGTCCTTCTTATTTCAGCCATCTATTTGACACATACACACACAATTTCACTGCAAAAACATTTTCTCTTTACGCTTTGAAAGACAGAAGGTTTTATAAACAGTTGTCAGTGTTGAAAGTTCAGTAGATGTAGAGAACTGCTAATTGCATAATATGGTGCTGCAAATCTAGTTATTTTTTGTAACGAATGCAATTAAGTAGCTTCCAAAAAGGATCAGAACCAGAAATCATGCTAAGCTACATTTATTTAGAAAGAACTTCTAGGGCAAACATGAAATATATGTACAGACCTGGTATCTGATTCTTCAGCTTTCTGCAAGTCAGAATTTTCAGTGGGATGGACAAAGTTTTTCCTGAACAGAAAAGTCATGACTGGGTTATTCAGTGTGAAATGTCATTACCAAATGACATTTGGTCAAATATGGTAAACCCTCCCCATTACATTAATGAGGCAGATGTGTAAGGCTTAATATTTTTACCCCAACACTTTTAATTACTTTCAAGTACCAATCATGAGTGCTGCTGTGCACTTCTTATGTACCCTAATCTCTAGTTGTAGTTTCTTTGGTTTTTCTTTGGGGCAGAGACTGACAGCCCCAGGTTCTGAAACGGGGTCCTGTGCCCGGGCCAGTTTGGGGTAGCTCTGGGGGCATGCGCAGGAACAATCAGGCCCATTGACAGCCCCAAGGTCCCTGACAGGGTACATCCTGAGTTCTCCACCTTTTTCATCATCTGTCTTCAAAGAAAAGAGCAAGTCTGCTCTACTCACCAGAATGATTAAAATAAAATAAAATAAAATAAAATAAAATAAAATAAAATAAAATAAAATAAAATAAAATAAAAAGTTTCAGATGCTGGGTTCCTGTTTAACATAATTAAATGCCTCAGTCCAGGAGTCAAAGAGAAACACTGTTCAGCATTGATGGCTTGCTTTCCCAGACATCGAGTTGCTTAGCATTTTGGGAACATCATTCTTGGGTCACTAATTACTTGGTTCAATGCACGGGGAACTTTGTTGTGCAACTTGGTGTATAATTCCTGAAACCAGAGAATAAACTTTAAGACATTTGCAATTCAAATATAACAAGGTCACTTTTGGATATAGTCATTTTGCCAAAAGGACATAAATCTTTTAATTATTATAGAAATGGACCTGCAGTCTATATACCTAAATACTGGGCTCGGGATCTTAATATACAGTCATATAAATGTGTATATATGTAAATATATGTTAGAAGCAAGTAGTTATTAGAGATCTAATATAAAGGAACTATTCATTGTACTGCATATCTAAAAGATATTTGTTGTTGTTTGTTTTGTTTGTTTGTTTGTTTTTTTCAGGGGAAGAATTTCTTATTTAGTTGTACCATACATTTATATTGTTATTATGTGCATTGTTTCAAAATGCTGACTTTTTCCATTTAAATGAAACACTAATTTATAAAGTAGTGCAATAAATAAAATACAACAAAATGGTATGTTAAAAATAAAATGACTGTGATTGCTTTCTGATTAGCTCCGAATTTTTATTTATTTTTTTCCTACAAGCAGTCATTATGACATAGTTAATGTGTAGTCTTTACACCATTTCTGTGTCTTGCACTTGGGCTAGTCTCATTGGATTCTAAAAGTCATCAGGACCATGACTACAAGAGGAGGGCAGCTGGTGGCTACGGTGAAAGTTGATTAGTGAGCCATAGAACTTCACTGAGTCCTTGATATGCATACAAAAATAAATTAAGTTGCATAGAAAACACAAACTTAGTCTTTTTAAATCTTCAAGTAATGGAGAAAAAGAAATCACTAGCCAAGTCATAGTATATAGTTTTTGAGGAAAATCAAATGCAATTGCTTAACTGGAAAACAAAAAATACAGCATGAATTATATCTTGAGGGTAAATTATTGTTTTATAATCCAAATAAAAGTTTTGTTTGTTTGTTTGTTTGTTTTTAATCATTCTTAGCACTAAAAGCAAAAAAAAAGAAAAAGTAACTATTTTTTATTTATTACATATAACTCCAGGAAAATCACGTCCACACAGTAAGCACTCTTGAGTCTTTTTTTGCACTTATTAGTCTCATCTGTTTGATTTAACTTAACAGCACACTGTCAGTAACCTAAGAAGGTTAAAAGACAAGTTTAAGGATCATTGAACATAATTTTTGCAACATGCCAAAATTACACAAACATTTCCTCCTAATAACAATTTAATGTCATTGTAAAATCTGTGCTTTATGCTAACACATATTTCAATATTATTTTTTTTTTTTGGTGAAAAAGAAAAAAAATATGGCTTTCTAGAAGTCAATGGACTTGCTGAAAACTGATTTAGAAAAGAAAAATCAAATCAGGTTGTCTTGGTAGGGTATTTCATTGAATGTTACCTAATTACTGAAGTGGTTGTTGTTTATTGCTTTTTCTTTGGAATATTTTTTTTCCCCAATATAATTAAAGCTCATTCAGAATGTTTAAGTTTAACTGAGAATTTTATGAGACAAAATAAAATCTGGTGAAGCTCAACTGAGTTCTAGATTTATGTCAGGAATGAATTTGGATTAATAGCATGACCAGACAAAGCAAATGAACCACAGATTCTTCTGAAATAGAAATATAGCATACGGAAGAGAGAACAGCTCACTCTTAAAATTCAAGTAGTCCATAGCAAGAGGGAAGAAACCTTGCAGTTGTGACTAAGTGATCATCTTTCTTATTATCTTAACTATCACTGCCTATTTTGATATGAAGTTTCCAAATTTATTTTGCATCACAAAACATCTTATATCTCTTTAAGATAGTTATTACTATGACTGTAATCCCTAAAAATAGCTGACCTTAGATTCTTTCCATGTTTCTATAATATGGACTTTCAGTGCCAACAGCACCTCTACCCATAACCATCTTTGATCACAGAATCACAGAATGGCTTGGGTTCAAAGGGACCTTAAAGATCATCTACTACAGTGCCCCTACCATAGGCAGGGATGCCACCCACTAGTTCAGGTTGGCCCCGTCCAGCCTGTCCTTGAACACCTCCAGGGATGGGGCATCCACAGCTTCTCTGGGCAATACCATCTTCTAAGTTTCAATTGACTATATCTCAATGAGTACATAGCTAAAAGCCACAAAATCTACAGAAATCAACTATGAGGAAAGTGATTAAATTAAGTTGGACGTAAAGTGGCTCTGCAGAGCCTTTTTCATCTGTGTGTTTGTTTGTTTTTTTTGCATTCTTTGCATTTTGCTTGAATACTTGTGGATTTGATTCAGGAAAGAAAGAAAAAGAAAGAAAGAAAGAAAGAAAGAAAGAAAGAAAGAAAGAAAGAAAGAAAGAAAGAAAGAAAGAAAGAAAGAAAGAAAGAAAGAAAGAAAGAAAGAGAGAGAAAGAAAGAAAAAGAAAGAAAGAAAAAGAAAGAAAGAAAGAAAGAAAGAAAGAAAGAAAGAAAGAAAGAAAGAAAGAAAGAGAAAGAAAGAAAAAGAAAGAAAGAAAGAAAGAAAGAAAGAAAGAAAGAAAGAAAGAAAGAAAGAAAGAAAGAAAGAAAGAAAAAGAAAGAAAGAAGGAATTAATTTAGTAAAACAGATTTACTGTTATTACTACTGATACTACAGATTATATTTTGAATTTCTAAAACTGAAATGCTATAGGAACATATTTATAAATAAGCAAACAATCGTAATATGTTTCAGGCTTCTCTTTGCCTTGTACTATAGTATTATATATATTATATAATATATATGAATTTTTTTCCCTGAGTATTTGCTGAAGACCTAAGAACACCGAAAAAAATAGTGATAGTTTTCCAAAATTTGCATTAATATTTTAATGATGTATTATTTTTGTATGGTTAGATTAAGTTTAAAACAAATGGAACTACATTGATAAGGTAGATGTGCTGTTACTTCAAGGGCAGGCCAGGTGCATTGGTACTTACCAAAGCAATAACGTTGGCTGATAAACAAATATAACTGTCTGATGAACTAGGATGGTGTTATTCACATTCTTTATATTAAGAAAAATTTCTATCGGCATCTGATTAGAAATTGAACTGTGAAATTCAGACAGAATTTTAATAGTTCTTGTTGAACTGCTTAGTTTCACAAATAACGTATCTTTTACTTTCTCAAGGCTATCTTTTCTTTTTTTCAGTATCTCTTGATTTTTTCAGACATTACCTATAAGGATGCATTTCCCTCAGCTTGAGAATAGACTGTTTCATTATGGTTTTCTAAACTGCTTTGCAGCTTCTTTTGTGAAAATCTTTCCTTCATTCCTCTCTTGTATATTGTTTATAATAAAACTTTGGCAGTAATTTGCACCTTTCAAGTCTTGCATTCTATCTCAGGACTCCCTGCAATAGTCACTTCATAGTTATACTATACTTTATACTGCTTATTAGCATTAATTTGGTACTGCCTAGTTTGGCCCCTCCAGAAGCACTTGGCTGTCACTGCACTAGAAAGAGTCTATTAAGTTAACAAGTCTACAAATCTCAATCTTGTCTGTAAACTTATTTTTACATAAGTAAATAAACATGTACAAACATGTACATGTATAAACATATACATGTTTAGTTTTTAGACTGTGCATTGCCTGTTTCAATGAACTCTCTCCAGATGAGGACTTCCTGCAGTTCATGAGGACAATACAGATCACAGCCTGCTCCCAGCAACAAAATGGACAAAACCCTTCTCCACTGAGAAGAAACTAGCAGCACAGATAAGGAGATATGCTATGTTCTTCTCACCAGCCAGAGAAAGAGCTAAAGTTTCATGGAATTGATAAACTTTTAATGATATCTGTGAGGAATATACATAATTTTTCTGGGAATCTGTTATGCAGATAGATTCAAGTCTGCGTGGAGACAGACGAGGTCTGGTAAAGGTCATTTTCCTGAGATTCCTTGCAACATTGAAATTCTTTGCCTGAAAGCAGCATTCAAAATCATGCTCTGCTGGCTGTTTTGTGTTGAGTCATACCTCAGCTTAGACCCAAGCTGTCTGTGCTGGCTGTCTTGGCTAATTTGTTCAAAGATAATTCATTGCTGACTGTTTATTACTAATATATCTAGTTTTATTATTTGAAAAACAAAACAAAACAAACAAAAAAAACCAACAGACATTCTTTTACATCTAGCACTGAAGGAACAGTTTAAAGAAAATTCAGTGCACTCGCGACTTTGTGTAATTTACCAGAAACACATTTATAGCTTCTCTACTAATTCAATGCACTATGTTGTTATCTATTCACAATATACTGACATGCAGTAAAGCAGAGCATGATAACTTACCAGCTGTTTTTCACATCCAATAGCTGCCACACAAACAGATAGAAGAAAACAAAACAAAAACAAACAAACAAACAGAATTTTTCCCTGGTGCATTCTGTAGTACAGTATAGTTTCAGGAAGGCATACATCAGTTTGCAAGATTTTACAGTGACTACTTTTAATACAGTGTTGATTTACAGTAATATAATTTACAATATAATACAGTGATTTATTATAGAAAGCCCGTTCAACATCCAAAGTGTGCACTCCACGTACTTTTTATTGAGCTATGATAAAACAAGATTTATAGGAGAGGATTCATCTATTCATGTATATTATCCAGATATCTACCCTGTGTAACTGGGTAGATCACACTGGGTCATCTCTGTAGTCAGTAGAGAAACTTAGGCATTTCTAGTGCATTTTTTATCTACCTTATACAAAAAAAGTCCTTTAAGGTCAGATGAAATTTAAAGAAGTTTTTGTCTGTTTTTTTTGTTGTTGTTGTTGTTGTTGTTGTTGTTGTTGTTGTTGTTGTTGTTGTTTGTTTGATTGATTTTCCTTGCTGCAGAATGCAAAAGGAGATTATATAACCTGCAATCAGATTAGAGACATTAGGTTTCATCAGAGGAAAACAGCACATTAATTTGTATCCAGTTCTGCATACTAACTTCTATTTAATTTGACACAACATTTTAATCTTTATGATTTTAAATTGTGTTCAAAACAGGTATCACACATCTTAAAACACAAATAAACAGCAAATTTTTATCATGTGATAAAAATACACTGTATGGTTACACAAGGCAGAAGACTAAGGCCTATACTAATCCTAGATGTGGAGGAAAAAAAGAGGCATGAAAGAAAGTGGTACTCTACACAGTGTTCCATCAAATATGTTTATACCTGACAGGAGAAGCATTGCATCATAGCTGTAATTTTTAATGTGTGATGCTATACAATATTGGAAACATTACATATAAAATATTGGAAACAGTTCTTTATGAATATTTGAACTACCACTGTAGTTTGAACATTGTTTTATTGTCAAGTAAATTGTTTTAGTCATCTAAGTTTTTCTTTAGGAATTACTAAAACATAATCAGAGCTGCTAAACGCATTACAGATGAGGCGGCTTGCCTGCAAAAAGACTTGCAATGATCGTTTATTTGACAGAGATGTTATTGGAAACAAGAAAGGCTAAAAGACACCTGGGTGATAATTTAGGTGTTCAGGCAGAGTGCAAAACCAGATAATCTTTAATTCATCTGTGATGGTTTTCAACAGTATAGTTAAGTGAACTCCTATTTGGTATTGATTTTAAGACATGCATGATTTCTCTAAGGAAAAAGAAACTTTTTAATGTGATCTAAAGTTTATAGAGGAAAAGTTTTAAAAGCTTTGAAAACCTTGTGCTGTGTATATAAATGAGACGTTGCATTTGTATTTCAGAAACTTTCTTTGCCATGTGTATTTACTGCACATATCAGTAGTTGATCCAAAGAGCCTTGCATCCCTAAAAGGTGCCCAGACAAAACGGTAGATACAGACGATAGTTTAAGCAACATAATGTTTAGTGTCTGACAGTGATTTGAGCACTTGGTTTGGTGGTACGTTAGATGCTGGTGTTCCAAGCAGTGGGTATGGAAAGAATTGCATTCTTCAGAATGGGATCTACAATAAACAGTAATTGACAACTGTAGATATAATTAGACTTTATAAACAAATGCTGACTACAAAGTCATATCTTGATTCTCACCCTCTAGTAGCTAGCTCTTGCATACATAGTTAAGTGCTAGCATGTACTGTTTCCTTCTATTAATGCAACTACATCAGAAGGCGATAGTAAAATTATTTCCTTTAAATGATGGCATAAAAGGTATCCCTTGTACTGTTAAGTTAATCAGTTGCTCAATTCTCTCACCACATGGACACTTTTTTTGCTTAGAAGTTCAGAATTCTTAGAAGACTGCCCAAACCACAGATTTGTAGAAGTTGAGGGTAAAAGCAAACTTAAAAGGTAGAATAAAATGGTTCAGAACCTGTAGTTTTCTCTTTCTGATGTTGTTCCATAGTGGAGAAAATGCTTAGTAACCCACTGGGCCAAAGACACACAATAGAAGTGTTTAAACATTTGATTAGGACTTAATATGAGAGCATCAGCTGACCTCCAATGTAAACATCTAAGCTAAAATCCTAGTAGAACTTGAATTTCCTTATGCAAAATAGAATATTTTCCACATGAGAGTTGAAAAAAACCACTAGTAACAAATTAAACACAGTTTACTTTATGACAGATTAACTGTCCTTGCAAATATGGGAGAAGCAAAAGACACAACATATTTTAACTTTTAAAGACATTGACACTTCAGTGTTCATAAGTGAGCTACATAAATATTATCTAGATGAAATAACCACGCATTGGCTGCAAAATGCATAGCTTTATGCTAGCTTTAATTGCAATTATATATAATGTTAGTTCTAGCTTAAAAGCTTAAATAAGCTTCAATAACATTTTAAGAAACTGAAAGCTTGATTCTGGGCTTGTTTCAGTAGTTACCTACAGCCAAAATATCAAAAGTGAGTGTCTTCCATTTCTTATGGACTGCTGAGTGCTTAAAAGAAAAATGTATCCTGTTCTGGGCAGGAGTGATTCTAGTTATTCATAACACTCTTCTAATAACCTGTAAAATCTTTGAGTCAGTCTTGCATCTTTTAGCCTGTGAATCTTTCAAGTTTTCAATATATCTTGATTAATGAATGTTCTGATCTCTAGAATTGCAGGTGAGTTGTTGCTTAGTGGATATAAATAGAATAAATCCATGATGTTGAAGAAAATAATAATTCCCATTGCATTCAGTCCTCAATTCTGTTGCAGACTGTAGGCAGACAGGATTGATTAAGCAATATACACCTCCCTTGGGTTGAATTTGGCTGCTCTAGTGAGATGAGGAAGATTATTTTAGCTTGCAGAAGAGTTTCAGTTTGCCAGTAATATTTGCTTTTCCACTTTTCCCTCTTTATCCTGCCTACAGTGGCCAAGAATAACAGTGTGTTCGGCTACTTATGATACCAATAAAATGGGCTTGATGCAGGCAAGAAATGTCAGTGGAGGAGGATAGTGCATAATTATAATGATTCATTGGATTGTCAGCTCTACATCCAGTGAACAAAATGGATGAATCTGACACCAAATTGTGATGAAACTGGACTATTGGATTGTAAAGAGTCTGATATTATTTGACAATACTAGTAGAAACTGATGGAGCTGTGACTTTGTAGCTGGCTCAGATTTTTTGTACTTTCTTGAGAGCACTGAGCTATAGGCACAACAATAGTTCCCAGAAAGTCTATGGCTTGTATTGTCTTTGATTTGAAGTCTGGGATCAGGCTTAGCCCAGTGCCTCACACATACAGATGTCTAGAAATCCTAATGCGGCAAAGGAAGAGATGGGTTTGGCATTTTTCTTCTCACTTTCAGATTCTCTTCAGGAAAAAAAAAAAAAAAAAAAAAAAAAAGAAGAAAAAAAGTCTGTAATATACTACAAGAGTATATGACCATCAAGCTGTGTGTATGGTTGTACTGAATGCAGAACTATGAAAGATATACAATTTAAATTCAGGTATTTCTTTTTTATGTTAATTACTATGCTGCAAGAGATAAAATAATGGTAATAAGATAATAGATAAAACTGGTATCTATCAAAAAGGTTTTGTCCAGTGCCACTGGAAAAGGTAAAAAGGTAACTGTAAACCCTTGTATGGTTAGTTTTTTTTTTTTTTTTTTTTTCTTCTTTTTCTTTATAGAGGCAATGTTGGCAATCCCATTTTACATTTTTATACATTTCCTAGTTATTAAAAAAGAATATACATATGTAAATTATATTATTCCTAGTTGGTGGGATAAAATGCAAAATGCATTATCAGCTTAGCATTCATTTAACACCATCATTTACAAACTATTGGAAACAGCTAATAAATTATTATGCATTGAAGAAACAATAAACTGCCTGAGGTGTAAATGAAAATGAAACAATGTGTCAAAAAATTCTAACTAGCATTCTGTAAATAAGCATTATGAAAAAAACAATTTCTTTGAAATAGAAAATAATCAGCTACTCCGAGAGTTATAGGATTTGGCAAACAGTATACCATGCCAGAATTTACTACAAGATGGTATTCAAAGACTAGATCCTTTTGGCACAGCTTTATGCCATCTTTACTGGAGCAATTGCTAAAGCAGGGTCAGTCTCTAGAAGGTAGAATCTTACAGGCAAAACTTTGTACCATTAGAATAGTAACAAATTTTACAAGTTATTTGAAGTTACAAGAATTATCTATTATTATAAATCAAAAACTCAAACAGTATATATATTTTTTTTTTCTTTTTTTCTTTTTCTGGTATTGTAGACTGGAAGTTTTTGTTGTTTGTTTGTTTGTTTTTGAGGTTTCAACATCCTGGATATTTCTTGATCTTTTTTGTTTGTTTGTTTGTTTGTTTGTTTTTTCCAGTGAAGATGATTACATCTATTACATGTAGCTTTTAAAAAGCTATACTTTCAAAATAATTTTATATTAATAATAGATTAAATGCAACTCTAATCCATTAACAAATATGCTTGGAAGAAAGAGAAAAGGAGTGACAAAATTAAAAATAGCTGTTCAAAAGAACAAATAAACTTTTAAGTTGCTGGTTTAACTTCTTGATTGCACAAGTTAGAGGCTCCAGCTAGTTGTAGCTATGCAACTGTGTAAGAGCTGACCTATGTAACTATTTAGGTCAAGTTAGGAACATAAATAGTTATAGTTAAGGCTCTTATAAATTATTACAAAGAAGGATAACGTGAAAACTCAGATCCACTGTTTAATGAGAAAGGTGAACTAATGATTCATGATAAAGAGAAAACAAGCAAATGAACCACTAGCTAACACAGTTGGGCATAAAAGAACAATATAATAGAAACACAGGTCCAAATGAGAAACTAATAAATGAAACACTACTTAATCTATACATTATAAATCAGTATTACTAGTTTAAATTCAACATAAAGATCACAAGGTTTTATCTGAAACAGTTTGATTTATAAATGATTTCAAAACTACAATGAGGATATACAAGGTCACACAACGAAGACCAATTTTAAGAAAAGGTGTACCATGAAGGAATAAATTAGTAGGCTATTTTCAGTATGAGGAAAAGATACCCAAACTTGTTGTTAAATAATGAATTCATAAGGATTACATAATAAAAATCTAAAATTTACATTTATATACATAGAAAATAAATTATATCACACCAATATAATTTCTATATTTGACAGAGTTGCTAGCCTTGTGGATGTAAAGGAAGTATTAGACATGATACATCTTGACACAGACTCTGAGACAAACTATTTTGTTATTCTCAAGAGCAAGCTAAGAAGCCACAGTCCAGATAAAATCAGAAACAAACGTTAAACTTTTTTAAAGACCAAAAACTCAATGTCAAACTGGGAAGGTATTTTAAGCAAGGTCCCACCTGGATTTTCCCGAACACTTGTTATTGTTTTATTAATAGTGGGATGATAAGATACTTCTATGATCTTGGCACAGTGTTTCTTTGGGAAGAGTTGCAAGCATGCTCGAAGACAGCATTATGTCTAATTTCAATACAATTAAATTAACTAAACACAAGATTATGCCCTTCTACATCTAAAGAATAAAAGATCTAAAGTACAAATATAAGATGGTGTATAAATGGCAAAGCAACAGTACTACAGAAAAAATGGTCTGAAATTATAGTGGGGCACAAATTAAGGAGGTGTCAGAAGTCTGACGATATTAAGAAAGGGTAGAAAAAAATCTGAAATGTATCAGCAAAGTGTCATAAATAAGGCATAATATTAATTATTCTACTCATTTTGATACTGAGAAAACTATAAGGAAAGTTTGATAACTCTTGGGGGTGAAACACTTGAGACAGGTTGTGCTGGGTCTGTCTGAGCTGGAGTCACCTTTTCCCTGCAGCAGCCCACACAGTGCTGTGCTCTGCACTCGTAGCTGGAACAGCACTGATATCACTCCAGTGTTGTGTCTACTGCTGCGTAGTGCTGGCACAGCATCAGGACTTCTTCCAAGCCCCCAAGAGCCAGCAGCCTGGGGGTGGGCAAGTGATGGGGAGGGGACATTGCTGGGGCAGCTGACCTAAACCAACCAAAGGGATATTCCATAACACCTGATGTCACACTCAGCAATAAAAGGGAGGGCTCTCGTGGGGGAGGGGGCTGTTCCTCCTGAACAACCACTACGCGTTTGAGGCCCTGCTTCCCAGGACGTGGCCGAACATCGCTCGCTGATGGGAAGTAGAGAATAATTTTTTCTCTCTCTGTGCTTCCGCGTGGACTGATTGTTTCTGTTGTTTCTGTTTTTCCTCCCCATTCCCTTTCCCTTTAATTAAACCTTTCTCATCTCAAACCTCGAGTTCTGTGTTGTATTTTCTCCCCCTTCCTCTTTGAAGAGAGGGGGAGTGAGAGAGCGGTTGTGGTGGAGCTCGGCTGCCCACCTGAGTAAAACCACCACAGTCCTTTTTGGCGCCCAACGTGGGGCTCAAGGAATTTGAGATAAGGATGATTGTTGATAGAAGTAACGGGCAAAATATGTGCAGGATGATTGTTAGGAATGTACAAGTTGTGAAGAATTTAAGAAAGCAGTAACTGTGAGATGTTAATGTGGTGAAGGGACGAGGGATGGTGTGTGTGTGTAAAATGTCCACCTTGTCGGTGCTGTGATGATGTTATGTTTATTTTGGTGTGGTGAATTCTTTTTCTTTTTGATTTAAGTGAAGTTTGTGAAGGTTGTTGTGATAATTGTAAACTAAGAGTATATTGTGAGTAATCTTAAATATGCTTTTAACAGAGGCGAGGGGTGGAATGTAGTGGGTTTACGTAGCAAGGTTTTGGTAGCAGGGGTTCATAGGGGTGGTTTCTGTGAGAAGGAGCTAGAAGCTGCCCCATGTTTGGGAAGGGCCCCATTGTTTTCCAGAGCTGAGCCAATAAGCGATGTTGTTTTGCGCCTCTGTGAGAGCATATTTAAGACAGGGAAAAAAATGCTGCGCCACACAGCAGCTGGGAGAGTCAAGGGAGTGAGAAACAGCCTTGCAGGTGCCAAGGTCAGTGTAGAAGGAGGGGGAGAGGTGCTCCAGGCGCCGGAGCAGAAGTCCCCTGTGGCCTGTGGTGAGGACCATGGTAAAGCAGGATGTCCCCCTGCAGCCCATGGAGTGCCATGCTGGAGCAGGGTTCCACGGTGCAGCCTGTGGAGGAGACCAATGTAGAGCAGGTGGCCCTGCACCGACGGAGGCTGCCGCCTGTGGAAGACCTCTGCCGGAGCATATTCTGGGCTGGACCTGTAGCCCGTGGAGAGGAGCCCATGCAGGAGCAGGTGACATGGCAGGAGATGCTGCCCGTAGGGGATCCAGGTTGGAGCAGTTTTCTCCTGAGGGATGGACCCCGTGGTACGGACCCATATCTGGAGCAGTTCTGGAAGAGCTGCTGCCTGTGGGAAGCCCACGCTGCATCAGTTCATCAAGGACTGCATCCCATGGGTGGGACCCCACAGCACAGGGGACGAGAGTGACTGAGAAGGAGCGGCAGAGAAGAAGTGCTGTAGACTGACCATAACCCCCATTCCCCCATTCCCCTGCGCCGCTCGGGGGGAGAAGGTGGAAAAGGGTGGATGGGGGGTGAGGTGCTTTTGGTTTCTTTCCTTTGTTTCTCACTTCTCTCGCTTGTTAGTAATAGGCAATAAATCTTACTATCTCCCTATGCTGAGTCTGTTTTGCCCGTTACAATAATTATTGCGTGATTTTCTCGTCCTTATCTCAACCCTTGAGCCCTTTTCACATATTTTCTCCCCATTCCTCTTTGAGGAGGGCAAGTGAGAGAGCGGCTGTGGTGGAGCTCGGCTGCCCACTCGAGTGGAACCACGACACAGGTGTAAAACAAATTGGAAAGGGAGAGTAACAAAAGTACCTTATTTTAATATCCATAAGAGTGATTTAGATGTCATGCAACCATTACACACTGGAGGGAAGAGATGCCATATAGAGGGACATTGACAGGCTTAGAATCATGAATTACTAAGGTTGGAAAAGACCTCCAAGATCATCTCATCCAACCATCCCCCTACTACCAACGTCACCAACTAAACCATGTCCCTAAACACCATGTCCAACCTTTTGTTAAACATCTCCAAGAATGGTGACTCCAGCACCTTCATAGGCAACCAAGTCCAGTTCCTGACCACTCTTTCTGAGAAGAAACATCTCCCAGTTTCCAGCCTGAACCTCTCCTGGAGCAACTTGAGGACGTTCCCTCTAGTCCTATTGCTAGTTATCTGTGTGAAGAGGCCAAGCCCCAGCTCCCCACAACTTCTTTTTAGGTAGTTGTAGAGAAC
Organism: Aythya ferina; assembly: GCF_964211825.1. Lineage (NCBI taxonomy): Eukaryota > Metazoa > Chordata > Aves > Anseriformes > Anatidae > Aythya > Aythya ferina. Next base: position 97,498,580 of record NC_140298.1, on the reverse strand, counting down.
AGTAACGTCACCCCTGGGCCTCCTCCTGTGCAAACCACATGAGGTTCAACAAGATTAAGGGCAAAGTCCTGCATCTGGGCTGGGGCAGTCCCAAGCACAAGATACAGACTAAGCAGAGAATGGAATGATAGCAGCCCTGATGAGAAGGACTTGGGGTTGTAGGTTGATGAGAAGCTTGACACGAGCCAGCAATGTACGCTTGCAGCCCAGAAAGCCAACCATATCCTGGGCTGTATCAAAAGAAGGGTGACCAAGAAGTAGTAATGACCATAGTAATGGCATCAGCAGGTTGATATTTAACCACTACTTTACACTGCTTTTATTTGGTACATTAATGTACCTCCATCAAAACTACCTCTAGCCTTATACAGCCATCTCTGCAACTTAAAATGTATCTTAATTATATAGCATAAAAGACAATGCTACATTTTAGATTCATCTAAAGCTCAGGACAGAAAAGTAGTGGTCTCAAAATAGTGACATATACAATCCCAACCAGTTATTCAGCTAGAAATGAGTGTTACTCCAAGAAGTGTATCACGGCTTTCTAGTATGAAACATGCTGTAAGTTTTCTCTGTTGGGTCTCTATCATTGCTACCTTAGGTACCCTGAGCAAGGAGGGAACTCCCTGTAGGAGGAGAAGCAATATAATACAGTGTGGAAATATTAGACTTACTGCAGGTTGGGGCAGAAGAATCATCAAGATGATTACAAGATGGTTACATGATGGTTACAAGAGGTAGTAGTTTAAACAGAGTTTAAGAGACTGTTGAACTGGGCAGATTTCATTGCAAATTTAAGTCACCAAGTTGACCAAAACTTGGGGAGGGGGTGGGGGAGGGGGAGGGGGAGGGGGAGGGGGAGGGGGAGGGGAAGGGGAAGGGGAAGGGGAAGGGGAAGGGGAAGGGGAAGGGGAAGGGGAAGGGGAAGGGGAAGGGGAAGGGGAAGGGGAAGGGGAAGGGGAAGGGGAAGGGGAAGGGGAAGGGGAAGGGGAAGGGGAAGGGGAGGGGGAGGGGGGAGGGGGAGAGGAGGGGGGAGGGGAAGGGGAAGGGGGAGGGGAGGAGGGAGGGGAGGGGAGGGGAGGGGAGGGAAGGGGAGGGGAGGGGAGGGGAGGGGAGGGGAGGGGAGGGGAGGGGAGGGGAGGGGAGGGGAGGGGAGGGGAGGGGAGGGGAGGGGAGGGGAGGGGAGGGGAGGGGAGGGGAAGGGAAGGGAAGGGAAGGGAAGGGAAGGGAAGGGAAGGGAAGGGAAGGGAAGGGAAGGGAAGGGAAGGGAAGGGAAGGGAAGGGAAGGGAAGGGAAGGGAAGGGAAGGGAAGGGAAGGGAAGGGAAGGGAAGGGAAGGGAAGGGAAGGGAAGGGAAGGGAAGGGAAGGGAAGGGAAGGGAAAAGAGAAAAAGGTGCAACCATATGGGGACTATGGGAGGATTAACTGGATTAGAATTATACATTATAGAATGATAGAATAATATGATATTGCAAAAGAATAAGATCCAACTGGTATTCATATACCAGTTAATGGTATGCATAAAAATATTTTATTTTTATGTAGAATTATGTTTATTCATGTACATCAAAATTTAGTTGAGTCTTAAGGCTCTAAGAAACTGTTCTCTGAGGGTTGATGAAAATAAGGAGATGTTTTCAGATTGAGTTTCATGAGTTTCTGGAAAGGTAGATTAATGGAATTTCTCAGGATAGAAAGTGAAGATTTTTTCTGGCTCTTGAAATATGTTCTATCATGGTTTCTCCAAATAAGTTGATAGAGTGAATTTGATTAATTTATTTTTTTATTGCCTGTATGTTTTTAAAATTTATTCCATACTCTGGGCTTCTATTTTCCACGTAATGACTAGGGAAGAGGAAAAATATATCTTGATCAATTGCTTGTTTCTGATTTCTCTTTATGTTTGTTTATTTTCCCTCTGACACAATGGATGTAATGAATATTTTCCTATGTTATAATGACAGTTGTTTTGATTTTATCTTGTTTTATAGTCTTTTCCCTATAGCCTAGAAACTCACTCACTTCCATTTCCAATCTGGAAATGTCACATCACTAAATCTCTTTTTTGCTCTCAGGAATCTGTAAGATGATTGATTAATTGCTATAGACTTGTGATCTTTTGTTCAGAATATTGGTACTGCCACAGCACACCAATGTCTAGAATTGAATCCCACCTCAGGTGTTTCCTAGTAAATGTCAATAGAATTTAGTTTTCTGTGTTTGTTTTGCAGATGGGAATTACATTTTAAAAGCTTCTAAATGCTCATGTTCTTTTAAAAACTCATAATAAATTGTTTTCTTAGTGTTCTATTATGTAAATCTATCTTAAAAAAAAAAAAAAAGCTGTATCTCTTTTCATTATTAATGAAGTGGTATGGTTGCCTTTATTTTGGTGTTTAAGAGATAATATTTTATGCAATTTTATGAATATATATTCATTTACGTGGCTTAAACATATTAATGCATTTAAGAAAAAAGGAGAACATAGAAGAGTTTTTAGATTGCAAGAGAGGTTACTTCTGTTTAGAAAGAAGATACCTGTAAATGTTGACATTCAGCAAAGGCAAAGGTAAGTAGCTCAGGAAGACTGCAAAATAAGAAGGGAAAAAATAGTTTGAGGGAATACTAGTTGCCATGAATTTGCAAATTCATAGTTCCACAAAAAATATACAAGACATCAGTCACTGCTTGATGATAGACCAAAAGGTTATTTTGTTAAAAGTCCAAATTGTATTCTACAGAACCAAAGTCATAGAAAAAGTCATGGTCAGATAAATACAGAAACTCATCAAAAGTATATTTAATAAAATGATTACTAATATGTAAGCCTTTTAATTACTTAAGATTATTGTGTCAAAGACTTTAGGCATGTCTTTGTCAATTCTGGGAAATCTTTTGAAAGTTTACATGTATATCCTAGACATTTGTGGTGGTTTTACCATGCTGGACAGCTAAACACCACAACCGCTCTCTCACTCCCCCTCTTTAGATGAGGAGGGGGAGAAGTAAAGCAAAGAACAACTCACGGGTTGAGATAAGGATAATTTAATTAAAGGGAAATAATAATAAGAATTAAATAAATATTATTATGAACTAAACAATTTAACTAAAGAGAAATAAAAAGGAAAAGGGAAAAAGAGAGGGGGAAAGAGAAAATTAAAAAAAAAAAAAAAAAGGAGGAAAACAAACAAATAAAACTAATGAAGGCTATGTGGAAGTGCAGAGGAAAGAAATTACTCTCTACGTCCCACAAATGAGCAATGATTGACCATGTCCTTGAAGCAGGGCCTCAACGCACGTAGCTGGTGTTCAGGAGGAGGACCAACGTTTTCCCAACGAGAGCCCACCCCTCCTGCTTCTTCCTGTTTCCACCTTTTATTACTGAGTTTGACATCACATGGTATGGAATATCCCTTTGATTGGTTTAGGTCAGCTGCCCTGGTGATATTTCTCTTCTCACTTTTTGCCCAGCCCCTAGGAGGGTTAGAGAGAGGCCCAATGCTGTGCCACTACTGCTCAGCAGTAGACACAACACTGGTGTGATAACACTGCTGTTCCAGCTACAAGTGCAGAGTACAGCACTGTATGGGCTGCTGCCGGGAAAGTTAACATTCCAGCCTGACCCAGTACAACATTGTATTTTGTACAATTTCTTTCCTGTTTCTTGGATTACTAAGATTTTGGTTGATACTATCTACTTCTAGATTTCTAACAATGTTCAGAGTGTATACACAACAAACAGATTGTGATCTTTTACCACAGTCAATTAATTGTGGTAACCAATTTGTCAAAGATGACACCATTTAACATTTGTTGTTCAACGTTACATAACCATTCACCTACATTGCTCACCAGTTGGGTTTCCAATATTTATAACAGCTGTACAATCAAATCAATGACTTGTTTACTCTGTTCTATTTAGTTCATTGTTTTATGAAATAAGCAAATATTGTGAATTATTGTGAATAAGCAAATATTAGGTTTTTGGAATTGTAATTATGATTTTCTGGTTTAACAAAGCAAAGTCTTCATAATTCAGGCTTTGAACAAGAGTTATCCTTTTTATGGAAGGAATTCTTGGGATCCATCACAGTTATCATCCTCACTCTGGAGTGTAAAACAAAATCATAGTTTTTTCTTTGTCCAAGGTAATACATTATTTAAACAAAACAAACAAAAAACCAACCAAACAAACAAATTCTGTAAAAAACATAGCATTTGTGTTTGTGAAAGGCAAAAATTGATTCCATACATTTTCCAATATGGCTAATAAATTCTCTTGATGAATCTCTATTTTTCTTTTTCCATCATAGTGAAACTGCCTTTTATTTTTTATTTTAAACTTCTCCTCTTACACTCACTATTCTAGTGCCCTGAATCAACATATAATGTGAACAGTGGCATGCAATTTTCATGTTTGTAAGTAAAAATAAATATTACTACTGTAGTTCACACACACACACAAACAAAAACAAATCAAAACAGACAAACAAACAAACAAAAAAAACTTTTAGCTATCAGAATAGTTACACCTGTTGGCTATTTTTAATTGTGCTTTGATCTTAGGTATATTAGACTAATATGGTCAAAAGGGCATTTTCCTTATGATCTTATTTTGAGGTTAAACAGAATTAAGATGACTTCTGCATCACTTTTTGCTGTGAATTTTCTTTATTATTCAACTATTTCAAATTCTTTACATAGGCAATGAAGTTTATATCTGTTTGCATCAGTACAGAAGAAACTGTACAATTATGTTCTCATTTCCACAGATTTTATCAGAATGATATCACATATTAGAGGTGTCAAATTAAATGCAAAAATATATATATATGTTCACATCTATGAATTTGTTGTCATTAGTACTTAATTTTCATTTACTATGCCACAAAAAAAAAAAAATCATAATTTTTGACAGTTATATGCCTTTATTTTGAGAATAATGATTTTTTAAAGCTAGCTTTTAAGGTAAGCAATTCATTTAAGCAATATCTTACAGTTCAATATTAATTGTGCATATCTGTTAAGGATTGCTTTATAGCTTTATACAGCATTTGACTGATAATACTTTTGTGACTGTTGTGTTCTGAATTCATGCATGCAAGCAAAGACAAAGGGCAGGTTGGACTCCCTCTGGAAGTCCAGAAAAGAATGTTCCCTTGTCACACAGCTCAAGGAGGGGAGACTACTATAAAGGTGCCAAAGGCAGGCAGCCACAGCACAGGTATGTTAGCAACATACACATCCTAAACTCCACAACAGACTATTCAGAGTTCATAACAGCTCAGAAAGTCACTGAACTGAATGGAAGCAATGATTCACTGATAAGGATACACTAGGCAGCAGAATGTTTGCCTGTAAACCATTTTAATTTCCAATATGATTCTCTGCATTTTGTATATTTTTTAAATTAATATTTCTAATTTATAATCAAAAAATCCTACTTGGGGTGTGTGTATGTGGAGGGGAGAGAGGTGGAGGAAAAGGGAGGGAATGGAAGGTTGTTTTGAAGAGAAGGCCAAGGCAGATCAACCACAAGATTTTACTCATCAAGACACTGTCACAAAGCTGCTATATGTTGCTGGTTAGGCATTGGAACTGGTTGCCCAGGGAGGTGGTGGAGTCACCGTCCCTGGGGTTGTTTAAGGAAAGGGATACTTAGGGACATGGTTTAATACATAATATTCGTGGTAGGGGGACAGTTGGCTTAGATGATCTTTTCCAACCTTAATGCTTCTGTGATTCTATGATATGCTTTTTTTGACTTAAAACAGTATAACTTAAAGATCATTTTTAAATTGTATTTTAATCTTTATTTTCTTCTAAAAGTGTTTCTCAAAGGGAAATTAAATTTGGCTGAGACAACAATAGTGTTTTCAGATCAGACATATGTGACTAATAAGAAAAACAAGCATAGCAATAGCTGAAGATTTAGCTTCCTATGGCTCAAGGCTGATTGTATTGTTGATGGTGAATGAATCGTCACTTTTTATTCATATTTGTCAAAGATTTCAACTGTTGATTCAAATATAGTGTGTATCCATGATGGACAAGACCAATAGTGCTACAGTCATCTCAGCAATTTGACAGCTTGTAATCCTGAAAAACAAGGGAAGGAAATAAAATCTTTGCTTTTCAGGACTTTTTTTTTTTAAAAAAAAAAAAAAGCTTTTTTTTTTTTTTTTCTTTCCTGTGAGACAAATCAAGTTACAAGACACATCAAGCTTTCTTACAAGACACTTTTTTTTTTTTTTTTCTTTTCTTTTTTAATGGGTTACAATCATTGTGAGGGATTCAAGATCCTGAACTCTGTTGGTAGTGTTGATACAACTTGTTACTTCATTTTCTTTTATCAGCATCATTTAGACAATAATTCAGTCAATTTCTGTTATACCGAAATTACTAACACAGATTTCTAAAGCATTTGTGTTTAAAAAGTGAATGTTTTCATAAGATCAGTGACATCAATGACCAATTATTTCATTTGGATTATTTCTACTACACCATCTTGATATATTTTCTGGACTTCCTAAACAATCCTGCAATCTCATTTGTAAATAGATATTTTTTATTCATTCACTATAGATATGAAAATTCATCATTCAAATTGAAATTCAACACACAACCTTGATATACAAAATAAAGGAATTTCTGTTCTGTCTCTCTGCTCAGTTTGCTTTATAATCATTGCTCTATGAGGTGATCTGAGTTACTAGAGTCCCCCATGGCTTCTTAGTCTGGCACACATGAATGGTTTCACCTATGAATCAAATATGATATCTTTCATGCTGTCTTTTCCAAGTCTGTCTTTGTGTCTTTTCTGTCTTTCCTGTCTTGGGATTTGTCCCAAGCTCTTCTGTTCCCAAGAAATTTAACAATACTGCTTAACAAAATCAGTTAACCATCAAAGGTTTTGAATTAAGTATTATCTTTTAAATTCTAGTTTTCCATATTGTTCCTTTGTAGAAACAGAGAATACTATGCTTTAACCATAAAGGTGCCCAGACTGGCCATAGAATCAGTGATAATCTGTGGTCTTCCTGAGACTAAAGTTACGGAAACTCCTAGTTCCTTGGGGTTTTACAGTTAAAATATTGTTTGCGTTAACAACATAAATTGTCAAGTTTGCCATAGTGTCCATAACTTAGCCAGGGAGCTGTCTTCTCTGTTTAGCTACAAATTTTACAATTCCACACTATAACCCACTTTCTGTCTTATTTTCTACAGTCTCCTTCACTTTCTGAATATATGTACAATTCAGCAAAAATTGTTATTTTCTGGTTCTGACTTTTGTCTTTTCCCTTCCTTACAGTGTGGTTTCATTAATTTCCTTATTTCTTTGAACTATAGCCTCAACTAGATAATTGCCTTTGTGTTTTTTGTTGTTGTTGTTGTTGTTGTTTGTTTGTTTGTTTGTTTGTTTTGTTTGCTTTTGTTTTGTTTTGTTTTCCAATTCTAGATGCTTTGTGGGAGCATGCTAGCAACCTAAACATTTATCTCTAGTATTAACATCACCTACCATTCATCTTACAAAACAAGTTTCTTTCTTCAGTATTCTTGAGAGACATCCACCTGTTTTAACTGATAATTTAAATCTGGCTGTGTTTTTAGTCTACTTTACTATACAGGTGCTTGTCTATTCTTAGTTTCTATAGCTACTATATTCCCCTTCAAGTTCAGATTTCTGTCATTTGTTGTTTTGCTCATGGTTGCAAATGAAGATAGACATGTACTTGCAGTACACCAAAGTTATTTTCATCTAAGATTGTCCTAAAATTCCAGTGATGTTCTGGTGATGGTTCTGCCTTGGTTTAATTGGGATCATGTAACTAGGCTTTTTTAAAAAAATGAAATGTTGACTGCTTACCATTGACCCGATTTAGAAGTATCATCTACAAGTTTTCTTTCACATTTTTTGTATTGTATCACATGAATCCTCTTACAGGTATCTCTTGGTAAGTTCCATTGTTGAAGAATATGTACTTACATATCTTCTGAAGATTTCTTCCCACTCCCTATAATGTGATAGGACACTCTCTGTATTCAAATTTAAAATTATATCTCACAATCTTCAACTCAGATGTGCATTTTGAAAAATAAATCTCGCAAGGTCTTCACAAAACAACAACAAGACTTAGACTACTGGGTAAAGTTTAGATCTGAATTTCATAGATGAGAAGGATACACAAGTTTATAGAAAGCACATTCAGGACACCTTACAAATAGCTGAAACTGAGATAGTTTGTAAATCATCACAATTATATAAATCAGCAAAATGATTAATATGTGCATTCCCAGGTTTTCAACATCTGTTGATTAATATTTTGTGATCATTAATCAACACTGCTCATCAGTTGGGCACATACATTTACAGTAGCTGATTGATCAAATCAATGACTGTTTACTCCATTCCATTTGGCACATTGCTTTGAACACTGTGCAAAAGCAAACATACACTTTGTTTTCAGTTTAGCAGAATGGAATAATTATTACTTTGGGTAAGATTAAAAGTAGATTTAATTTACCAAGATCTCTTGATTCCCATAAATGGACCTTGAATTCACTTACATGTTTCATCTAGAGCTTCATGGCAGAAAATGGGCTTCTACTGACTTTCTGCTAAAGTTCTCTCTCAACATCTAATCTATTTAGAAATGGAATTTCAGCTGGATAAAACATGTTGCCTTTTCACTTTATAGCAGACATCTGGTAAACCTGAGAATTCTTGTCTGTGGTTTTTGAAACTTCTATGTTTTCTTTTTAGATGACATTTCATGGTGTGTTATCTTCAAGTTTTCTTGTATTATAGTAATAAAAGGGACTGGTTTTGAACTGTGTGAAACAACCATGATGAAACAATGTAGACGATGAGGTTAGCACAATATTCCAGATCTTGATGCTTCTGTGTAGATGCATTAAGATGACTTCCACAAAAGTATCTTACACCATGGTTATTTCTGAAAACAAATATTCATTTTCAGTGAGACAAAATTCTTTCAAATGAAAACCTCCTTCCTTGAAAAAATTCTAATTTACTATGACTATAAATATCTGCATGGAAAACTATTAAAAATAAATAAAATTGGAAGTTGTCTGATATTTCAACAAGATGTTCTGAGCATACTTTTTTAGCATGCTATCACTAGATTTATTCTGAGTGTGACTCTGACAAGAACTATTCAAAGTGGTGGGGTTTGTTGGTTGGTTGGTTGGTTTTCATATTGGATTAAAGTAATAATCTTTGTATTTAAAATAGTCCACAGTCTAAGGGAAGGAGAATATAGCATTTTACCTGAAAGGAAGCAGCATATGTAGGAGTTCATCTACAAGAGAGGCTGCAGAAAAGGCTGGGCATTGCCAGCAAGGCTTATGGATTCTCTCAGGGCCTTGACACAAAAATCTCTTTAGTGTCTCACAGTAGCATGATAGATTATTCTCAGCTGTTCATACGTAATTAGCCCAATGGGTCATTTTCATAATTTAGGATGACAGCTGTTAACTGCCTTGCAAAGAATCTTTCCACAGGTTCACTGTGATTCCATATCTAGGGGCCAATCATGTAGTCTGCACTGAAATGTTAGCTTCCATTTTTATCAAGAATTTGTTTTAATATCATTAAAGAAAAATGCTCTGAAATGAAAACTAAACAATATGTAATTCTGGATTGAAACTTTCATGCTATTTTAATTCTGATTCTTGAATATGTCTAATGATACTTTCTGTATAATGTAGACAAGCATCAAAAATATCATATTAACATGCCTTGGAGGTTTCCAACCACTTTTAAGCCTTCAAAGACTTTTTACTGGATTTAGTTAACTTCTCTCTAGTCTCAAAAATGTCTTTATTTCTGCTATGGTATGATTGTTCTGATTTTCGTCCATAGCAACATTCATCACAGCAGCTACTGTTCTCTTCAAACGGATATGTATACATTAGATTTCTTTAAAGATCAATTTTAGGTTGGTTCTGTCTTTCACACTGCTCATTTTACTGAGTTTCTAATATCAGCTTCATTCTTCAAAGTTAGCAAAGCTAGCAAAACATACCTAAGGATGCAGTTGCTGTAACACAGAATTCCCACTCAAATCTTTTCCTTTATAAAATATACATGTTCTTTTGTAATGTAGGATGGCTACAAAATGTCAACCTCAAAAGTAAATTTGACAACAAACCTGACTTACAAAGACTTTGAGCTAGTTCCATTAGGGAGCATAGAGTTATTGTTCATTTGAAGGCTGAGATCATATTTATGATGCATAAAATCAAAGTGAAAACAAATAAAAATATGGAGAAAGCAGCACCATATACCTTTTTCATATCTGAAAATTTCAATAGCAAATGTTTTTATAGCTTTTGTTGTTTTCATTGTGGAACACATTAACTGTATTATTATTATTATTATTTTCTCATTTTTTTTCTCCCAATTTTTCAGCAAATGAACAGATGCACATTATTCTTGTATTTGTATTTTTGAACCCTAAAATGAATTGATTTCATTGCTTTAAGGAAGGTAAATGTATCATTATTGCCTTAAGATAAATGTATAATGATTTCCTTATACTTAGAATTGGATACCAGAATCTGCTAAATATTTTATAAAGACAAATTCCTCTTGATGTTGTGACTTAAATCAACCACTTGGGTCATTGTCATATAATGATTTTTAATGAAGATTCCTAAGAAAATTTAACTACTTTTGGCAGAACATGAAAAATAGTCTGTTGTAATCTTGCAGTTATAATTTAGATGGATAATAATAATAATAATAATAATAATAATAATAATAATAATAATAATAATAAACAGTGTAAAATCATGTTAAAATTCATAATTCTTGAAATCACTTAAAAATAACATGGATTCTGTAAAAAATATTGAATTGTGACAGTGATTGTTTTATTAAAACCAAATAGCAGACAACTAAAATACAGTACTGCAATATCACATAACTAAGATTTTTAACAACAACAACAAAAAAGGTTAAAATTAATTTTATAATTAAATATATTTCTTTTGGTTGAAATATAGATTTTGTGAGCTAATTCAAAGATACTTTGCATGCCTCTAGGAATTTTGTTGGCATATGAGTTAGCATAAACTAAACTATTCATAGTTACTTTGAAAAACATGCTGTAGAAATATTTTCTTTCCAGTTATCACCTTCCACTGTGCTACTTAACATGTATTTAACACCTTTTATTTCCAAGATGCTCTACAGGTGATTGTGAGCTAATTCCAGGGTTTTACTGATTATAGTTGATCTTTGTGGTCCCATGTGCAGCTATACTGGTTCAAACGAAGTTCTTGTGACAAGCACTTGTCACAAGTTCTTGTGACGCTTACTTGAATTTGGGGGATTACTTGATCTGTGGAGAACTTTGGAAGCAAAATGTGGGTTAATGACCCTTTGATCAGTTTATCTCTCAATAGAAGCGAGAGACATTTTCATAGTGGAGGCATTTTCTCCCCCTCAACAAAGTCTATCAGCAAATCAATAAAATAAAGAATATTTAGCAAATGTAATTCACCTAATAGTGACACTTTACTAACATTCTCCATCATGTAACCAATTTTAAGACATGTTCTGTGGTGCCATTTCAGCTGCTACCATAAAAGTCCAAACACTAGAACAATCTCATTGTGCCTAGTATTTTATCGATCTTTGCTCCAAATTAAGATGGTGCAAAACTGTAGGTAAAATTTATTTTTTGGTTGCTACAAAATGGTGAAGCCAGAAGAAACAGATGGATTAGCCATAATATTATACCTTCACTGCCACACTTCTACTGAAATAAGCTTGAGAGGCCTCAGAAAAGTAATAGATCTGGAAGAGTATAAAGGACAATTTCAACAAGCAGGAAGTGAAAAAGGCAAGCTCTTTGCAGTGAATTGCAAAATAAAGTCAACTAGAATAACTGACCAAATTATAAATGCCACTCCCAGATGTGGCCATTAACTGAGGCATCAAACAGGATAAATATATATTTATAGAAGTCAAATGCCCAAATCTGAAGAAGTCATTACCTCCAGATGTAATTTAAGAATAAAGTTTGTATTTTAATATGTATTTTCATATGTGGGCATTTTTTTCTTTTTATTCTTTTGATTCTGGACTTGAACATCTAAACTAGTTATTGGGTTTCAGAACTGAGAGCAAATAAAAATGGACATGTACCCAGTAGGTTATAATATATGACTATGAAGAAAATGTTTCTTTGAGTAATAAATCTCCTCTTCTCTAAGTTTGACAGGAAAATCTGTTCAATAAACCTTTGCTCCTCAGCCTGACCGTAGCTGAGACAGTACACATCTGCTATAGACAAAGTATCTGAAACTAATTGCATATAACTCTGAATCTCTGTTTTCCACACAGCAGATTTAAATTTGTACTTAAACGCCATGAACATAAAAAAAAATAATAAAAATCTAAACTTTTTTTCCTAACATGTATGGTTTCCTCTAATCTAGAAAGAACATCTCAGAACCTGTCATTTTTAGCTCTGTAAAACATACAAAAATATACTATCTGGCAACATACAAAACTTTAAAATACATAAAAACACTTGTAGAAGTTACTTGGCTAGGAACAATACACAATAAAAATTACATTTGAACCCTACAATGTAAGAACTCTTAATTGAGCTTTCATTTTTCTGGTTAAAAAAATCAATTAAGTAGAGAGCTATTGTATGTTTTCCCCATCCTACAATAATTGCATTTTTTCTGGACCATACTAATAGTATGGACAGGTAATTCTAACATTGTTCAAATGTGGGAGTGTAGTCAAACCTATAGGGCAAACATGGATTGGGAAGTTATAAATCCTCTGCTGGACTCAACGGTATTGTACTCCTGGCAACAAAGGCTGATAAAAAAAAGGGTTTACGAAGTAGAAAAAGAAGTCATTACCTCCAGATGTAACTTAAGAATAAAGCTTGTATTTTAAATCATGAGGCTATTTAATTGTTTGGTAATGGGTAACATCTCCATCACTTGAAGTCATATTATCCCATCATCCCTAAAGAAGTCTCAGGAAGAAGTTATGGATGCAGGAATTATTGCTTAGAAAACTTTTGTTCATATTATGTAGAAAGCCAGGCTCAATAATCATGTGCTCTTTTAGGCTTCAAGCATTTCAGGTTTCTAATGAAAAAGGAGGTAAGGTGAAACTTATTTTACTTCACTTTTAAATTATTACTAATGAAACACATTTTAGCACACTGTTTTATCATTTTTTTTCCTTCTGTCTCAACCATGAAGCCTACTTTGTTTTGACAAATAAGTGGTAATAAGGATCTAGTGAGGAATTAAAAAAATACAGATTGTTTCAGTGAGTGAGAGTGATTAATTCTGTGAAAAGAACATAAAGAAGCTGGAGTGAGACTGTTTTAATGTACACGTATTCTACTTTTCCAAACTGTAAATATCAGATTGCCACTATTGCCACTACTGTATCATCACAGCAAAATCCAGATGGTTTATAATAGCTTTAGCATTCAGTACGGCTGCTATCTCCCATACCACTAGCTACTCAAAAATTGAAGTTTTATCTACATTAGTAATTCTTTTCATGGGTTATACAGTCATTATAAAATCCTTCTTTTGCATCTTCCTCTATTAAGTTTTGGTAAATGATGGATCATTCTGGCTTTGTTTTGTAACACAACTACTACGTTATTGCCATTTACATGCCATTTGGGATGTATTTGTGCTATCATAGAAATATCAAGTTGACCTTTCCATAGGGTATTTCAAGTATGTCTCAAATTTCTCTTGTAAAGTTTTAGACATAAGAGCTATACTTATGATTAACCTCATATTAATTAACTGTGTTGGTGTATTTTGCTCACAGAGTCAGGTCACACTTTCTTGTTTAGTCAGGGTTCCTATCCAAGAATGCACCTTTAAATACTGTCAGATGTGTTGTGGACATTTGGTGAAGATCGGCACTTAAAGAATAATTAACCTTCAAGTTGAGGCTGAGCTAAGACTTCAGATAAGTGCTGTAGGTATTTTCATGTGTGTACAAACGCTGAATAAATGCTTTTTATTTTTATTTTTAATTAAGCCATACATTTGTAGTAAATAGAATAGGGTCAGAGTAGGTGTTCAAATACCTTGCCACTGGTATTGAAGATGTTTAATCTCTCAAAAGTACCACACAAAATAAACAAAACAGATATGCTTTGTGCAATATTCTGACATAAGACAAAAACATAATAAGTAAATTTAAAATAAAATAAAATAAAATAAAATAAAATAAAATAAAATAAAATAAAATAAAATAAAATAAAATAAAATAAATGTGTTAATAAAAATATTTCTTTCTTTCCTTTGATTCCTGAAGTACTGGGGAAATAGATTTTTTTTTTTTTTTTTTTTTTTTTTTTTTTTTTTGTGAAAGTTAATGCATACCTAGACTTAAATTGCTTGTCTAATTCTTGTTACTACTTTTTTTCTTTTAATGTAAGCAATGTACAATCTGCAATGGAAGCAGATCAGTTATTTGGCATAAAGTAGGAGTTTGGAAGACCAGGATGTTTTAAAATTGATTTATATCAATAATGATTTGAAAGCCAAATTTGACTGAGTAGAATGCAGTCCACCTCTCCTTTAACAGGTAGAACAAACAATGCCAAAACCATAGAGCAACATTAGAAAGGCATATGAGCATAGCAAAGTTATGTGTTCATTTTCCTCTAGAGAGAGAAAAAAAAAAAGTTTTGGAAAAAAAAAGTATTTAAGAAGAAAGATGAAAAGATCAAATTTTTGCCTCAGTCAGTGAAGTATACTTTAATGCAAGAACATTAAAGATATTAAAGATATTAAATATTAAAACATTAAAGATATTTAAAAAATTAAATCTGACAGGTATTTTGGTACTGTCACTCCAGTGTGAAAACAAGCAAGATCAAGTTCAAAGCAGGTAACTGTTGTATAAAAGCCCAGATGCATATTAATTTTAGAAATAGATGCAATTCTTTTTTATTTTCTAATGTAACATCAAAATGTCCCTAACTCATAATGGTGATAACATAAATTTGCCACTTGTGTGCTCTACCTCTCATAGATTTATATAAGTAGTTTACATAAAATACTTAATGTTTGTTTTGTTGTTGTTGTTTGTTTGGTTGTTTTACTGTCTGTAAGGCTTTCAATTTTTATCCAGTATTAACATCTCTAGGGGTGATGTTTTTAAACTCTTTAAACTTTCTGTCTTCTTTTGTAAGTTTCAGTAAATGGGCTATTCACTGAATATGAGAATTCTCTAAATGGATTCCTAAAACAAAGTAGAAACTGCATCCATAAATAATGGAAAGATGTAGACCACTGACTTACAACAAAATAAATGACACTACCAGATGTATATTGACTCCCAGATTTGTAATTGGGTCTGTTAGTAATAGATGTTAATATTAGATAAAGGATGTGTTATATAAATAATGCAAAATTTTATTAGAAGGAAGTACAATAAGGCTTAGAACTTGAATTTCTACATATGTAGAAGTTATGAATCTGCAGAAATGGGAATAAGATTGGCAGGGAAATTGTGAAGTCATGGGGCAAACACAGCTGAAAGTCTCATTTCTAGATTCTGTGTTTTCTGTGTCTTTCTGCTCAGGGCAATTGGTTTTAATTCAGTGATTATTTTACTCTGATTTTTATTTCATTGAATTTTTATATCAGATTAGATTATAAATGAGCAACATATGAAATGCACCCCAAAACCTCACACTGATTATATTCTATGGTACAGGGTTCTCTTTCCAAACCTGGATTCAACTTAAAATTCCAGGCATAAAAGCTGCTAGATGAGACCGTTTTGCCTTTAGTTAGACTGGGGAGCTCTGTCTAATTCTGAGCTGTGCTGCAAGGATGTTCTTCTAGATGGTAAGATTACAAAATAAAATCTCATTTTTAACTATGTTCCATATGCTGTGGTCTTTACCTTCCAGCATTTCTCTGACTCAGTGTTAGTTCCTTGTGCCCATGAAAACAAATACCGTAGAGGCTTTCTATAGCCCTATGGTGTATAATCCTCACCCTGTGAAGGAAAACATTCCCATCCAGGAGTGACAGTAAAATTAATGATCAAAGGATTTATGTCCTCTTTCTGCTATGCTGGACTCCAGTTCTTTACTCTTTGACAGCAAAGTTAAGATGATATTCAAATATCATTTGTCTTGTTTGTTTGTGTGTTAGTTTTAGAGATAAGCTATGAACTGTAGTACACTCTCATGGTTTAACACTGGCAGGTGGCTCACCACTGCCATGCTACTCTCTTATTCCCCCTCCTCAAAAGAACAGGGGAAGAAAAAGAGATGAAAAAAAATCTTGTGGGTTAAGATAAAAACAGAGACATTGTGACAGTGTACCTCCCTCTCCAGTCTCCCTTCTTAAGCAGAGCTTCTAGCCTAAGCAGATAATCATCTCTGGCAGTTGTATCCTGGATGTGCCAGTTGTAGTGACAGTTGTATCCTGGATTCAGGGGAGACAGAAGACAAATAGCTAAGGACTAATTTGAGTAATTCACCCCAAAAAATATAATGCTGGCAAAATTTGGAAGAAAGTCCAACCCAATATGGATTTGGAAGAAGCTAACATCTGTCCATAGACCATGGACCCCATCCTTCAGGAACAGACTGCTCCAACACTTCTGGCAGCTACCACCAGGCCTCCTGCTCCGCAATGGGCTCCTCTCTATGGGCTGCATCTCTAGCCCAGAGTCTGCTCCTGCCACATGGCCTCTTTCAGGCCAGATCCATCTGCTCTACCATGGATTCCTCCACAGGCTGCAGTGCAGAAACCTACTCTGTTTTGGTACTCCCATGGGCTGTAGGGGGACAGCTTGCTCCACCAGGGGTCTCTGTGGGCTGCAGAGGAACTTCTACTCTGGTGCCTGGAGCATCTCCTGCCCTACTCCTGCACTGACATTGTAGGTCCACAGGGCTGTTTCTCTGTCATTTCTCACTCCTCTCTCTCAGCTGCTGTTGTGCAGCATTTCTTTTTTTCCCTTTCTTAAATCTGCTTTCCCAGAGGCCCAGTCAGCATTGCTCCTTGGCTCAGCTCTGGCCAGAAGCGGGTCCCTTTTGGAGCCAGCTGGAGCAGGCTCTGATCTGACATGGAGCGGCCAATGGAGTCCTGTGACAGAGGCCATCCCTGCAGCTACCAAAGTCTTGCCATGTAAGCCCAATACGTGCACATTGACTAAAACATTTGAAAGTACTGTTCATTTCTCTCTTTTGAATTAGTTTATTATTTGGAAGATGAAATGAGTGTTTCAAGGTGATACAATATAATCTTTATCAAAGCTTGACAGGATACTAGTCCAGGCTAGACTTCAGAGAAAAAAAAAAAAAAAAAAAAAAGAGGTGTAGAAAGGTGTGCCAAGTTGCAAATTGGGGAGTTATATCTGAAAAAGTAAAGTTGGAATTAATTATTTTATAAAATGAGTCCAAAGTTTCCCTTCTGGACAATTATTTCTTCAGTCACCACTGTACTTGCCCTTTCCTAACAATTTTCCCTTTTTTTTTTTTTTATTTTTTCTTTATCTCTTCCTTTTTTTTTTTCTTTTTTTTTTTTTTCTATTTTCTTTTTTTTTTTTTTCCTTCTGTTTTCTCTTGCCTTGTCTGATTCCTCTTGAGGAAGCTGGGCAAAAGAAATATGCTACCCAGTACTGGTACCTTTCTGTTCCTGAATTTTCATTCACTTTATAAGAGCACAGAAAAATGAGGTAGTTGAAACTAAGAGTCATTCAAGTGACAGATGCTAAAAGCAGAGGCTGCAAGGAATAAACAAACAGAAAGCAATCATATATTATTGGGATGGGATCTTGTGTGATGGGATCTTGTGTTCTTTCTCCACCTTTTGTTCTACCAATCCAAATCTAGGAACAATGTCTTCCCTCCCAATTTAATACAACTGAAATGAGTTAGATTACCTTGGCAGGCACCAAAGCGAGACAGAAGCAGAAGATGAGTATTTAAAAGGTCATTAAAGAACACTAACTGTCAACATTGTAAAACTATAGAGACTTGACAAAGCAAGAAGCTCTGGAAGCTAGAAACAGTGGAAAAGGGAGATACTAGTTACTTAGAAAATAAACCTGTAGGAGTATAGAACTTTTAGGAAAGAAAAAAAAAAAAAAAAAAAAAAAAAAGGCAAAATATCTGATTCAGTAAAATCAAGTAATTATATTAAACAGTTAGTCTTGCTCTGTGGGCCAGCATATGGACTGAACTTACTTGCAGAGCAGGTGGCAAGAAACAGAATATATCCAATGTGGTAACTTAAGGGACAAATACAAAGGAGAACTCTTCTGCAAGTTGTGCCTATATCACATATCACTCACTCACACAGAGACACCTGAACTAACTTTGAATGATCTAGCACAGCTAACAGGAAAAGTATTAGCTTTCAGTTTACAATAATTAGCTCCAATGGAAAAAAAAAAAAAAAAACACATTCACCTGAACAGAATAGTAGATTGCATCCCAAATAGTAGCTTTAAACATGGACTTCTTTTTTCTCCTCTTACATATATGCATTTATTTGATGTCTCTTTCATATAGGAGCTTCACATTGGATTTATTCATTCCCCTAGTGTATTCAGACAAAGAAAAAGAATCCATCTGTACAACAGGAAAGAAAATCAGTCCAATTCATTTCATTACGAAATACCTGCCTCCAGACAATTATGTCAAAAACTGACTTTAGATTGTGAGAGGATGGAGAAAATCAGTCGATTTTCCCTATGTATTTATGTTCTCATGTACTAAATTAGAATCATAGAATCATAGAATATCCTGAGTTGGAAAGGAGCTGTGAGGATCACCAGGTCCAACTCCTGACTCCACACAGGACCACTCAAAAATCAAACCATATCTCTGAGAGCATTGTCCAAATGTTTCTTGAACTCCAGCAGGCTCACTGCCCTGTGGAATCCTGTTCCAGTGCCTGACCACTCTCCTGGTGAGGAACATTTTCCTAACATCTAGCCTTAACCCCCCCTGATGCAGTTTCATGATGTTCCCTCAGTCTTACCGCTGGTCATCTGAGAGAAGAGATCAGCACCTCTGCTCCCCTTGTGAGGGAGCTGCAGGCCACCATGGGGCCTCCCCTCAGTCTCCTTTTCTCTAGGTTAAACAAACCGAGTGACTGCAGCTGCTCCTCATACCTCTTGGTCTCTAGACCCTTCACCATCTCTGTATCCCTCCTTTGGACACACTCTAATGATTTTACGTTCTTCTTATATTGTGACACACAAAACTGCAGGCAGTACTCAAGGTGAGGTTGCATCAGCACTGTGCAGAGCAAGACAATCACTCTCCTTGACTGTCTAGCAACGCTGTGCCTGATGCACCTCCACAAACGGTTGGTCCTTTTGGCTGCCAGGGCAAATCTCTGGTTCCAGGAGTCCTGGGGCCCATTATCAATGATGAAAATAAAGGCCAAGGTGGCATTACATGTCTTTGGCTTTGTCTATGTCCTTTTTGTGAGGTGAATATTCTCATCAAGTAATAATCCATTTTTTTCTCTGGTCCGACTTTTGTTGTTAATGCATTTTATTAAGCCCTTTTTATTGTCCCTCACAAGACTGGACAGCTTCAACTCTAATTGAGTTTTGGCTGTGTGAATTTTCTACCTACAATAGTGAACTGTATCTGTTTAGTCATTCCATGTCACCCAACCCTGCTTTCAGTGGCAATATACTTTCTTTTTCAGTTTAGATTCTAGAATAAGATCCCTGCTCGGTAATGTAGACCATCTGCCCCACCTGTGTGAATACTGACATTTTGGAATTGCCTGTTCCTGTCCCTTAAGAGGGGATAGTTAGAAACTGACAAGCAGTGATGGACCCTGATGCCTTCAAAAGCCGTTTCCCAAGGGACCTTACTAATAAGTTCTTTGAGCAGCCTCAGATCTACTCTCCCCATATCCAGGGTTGAAGTTTTGGTGGCAGTTTTCCCCCTATTGCCAAAGATTTTAAACTCAACTACTTCATGGTCACTATGGCCAAGATGGCCACCAGTCTCCACTTCATCCATGAGACCCTCTTAGAGCTGCTCAAAATACAACAAAATAATATAGTAATATATATTGAAGGTAACTGAATTTAGGAGGATGTTCAAGTAATATTACTGTAACAGAGATTTGTTCCATGAAAGGCAGAAGTTACATTACTCAACAAATGTTATTCACCAAGCGTTAATGAAAATTTGGCCTACTCTGACATGAATCACAAGGAATATGCTTACACTTGTGAAGTTAGTTGCATCATGTTCTCAAAATATAGACTCCATTAGAGGTACCTCGTTTGTCATTTCTGAAGTTTATGTAAGATTTAAAATTGCATGCTGGTTCTTAAAAATAGGTATTATATATTTAGATTACAAAAAGGCATGGGCTATTGTACACACTTGTTATACTATTGAAATTTAGAGCAGTCACATATTGATGCACTTTGCTTTGTGCATAATTGTTCTTCATCAGTGTAGTGGTTTAACCCGGCTGGCAGCTAAACACCACACAGCCGTTCGCTCACCCTCCCCACTCCCTCTCTGGGACGGGGGAGAGAAATGGAAAGTGAAGCCCGTGAGTTGAGATAAAGACAGTTTAAAAAGATAGGAGAATAATAATAACAACAACAACAACAACAACAATAATAATAATAATAATAACAATACAATGATGATAATAGTACTACTACTAATAATGTGTACAAACAAGTGATGCACAATGCAATTGCTCACCACCCGCTGACTGATGCCCAGCCTAACCCCGAGCAGTCCGGCCCCCTCCCCCAGCTAGCCACCCCTATATATTGTTTAGCATGACGTCAGATGGTATGGCTAGTTTTGGGTCACTACCCAAACTAGTCAAACTACCTTTGGCTAGTTTGGGTCACCTGTCCTGGGTCTGTCCCCTCCCAGCTCTAACTGCACCCCCAGCCTGCCCGTTGGCAGGACAGAGCAAGAAGCTGAGATGTCCTTGGCTTAGTATAAGCACTGCTCTGCAACAATTAAAACATCGGGGTGTTATCAGCACTCTTCTCATCCTAAGCCAAAACAAAGCACTCTACCAGCTACTAGGAAGAAAATTAAGTCTGTTCTAACTGAAACCAGGACAATCAGAAGGATGAAAAACACATTTCTTTCTTTCTCTCCTTCCCAATAGCATTTTTCAGCTTCTTCTTAACGTTCTTAATGTTCTGCACTGACAATGCTCTTAATGAAACTGCACTGATTCCTGTGCAGTTATTTCCAATTTACACCAGGAAAAGTGAGTTCAGACTAGGGTTTTTAGAATATTTATGTATACTTTGCACAAATATAACAAAGGCAGCAATAATGTCCTGATAATGAAAGTTGCACTGAGACTAGCACTTAAAGCGGTATACATTTACAAAGTCTGAGACTTTCATGTTTCTGATTGAAAAATGCCAGAACTATAATGGAGTTTAACATACTACTAAAAGATTAGATTGAACATTGTTGGAGATACACATAAACATCATTCCCTAATGCAAAAGCAATGAAAATAGGAAAGATTTTTATTACATTCACTTAGGATTTTAAATTAAGAGTTAAGATAAAGGTTTTCATATGGATAACTCTTCCAGGTGTGAATGATATTCAGCTCTATGTGCTCACACTTATTAAAATATGTCACCCAGTGTCTCAGTAATGTCTGCCAACCTAAACCGGAGGATAATGAGAAAGATATGTGATGAATGTTGATGAGTATAAACTGCATAGAAAAAAGTTACTATGCTAATTAACTGAACATATACTTTGTGGCACTCCCTTGTTAATTCAAGTATTGTAACTAAAATTTATATTTTTACTGAATGCCAGTTCAGTATGAATAAAAACTTTTGTAATTAGTGAACAGATAATATAACATAGATAAGGCAGCATAGATGATGCATACAGTCTCTAAATGGTTGATGTGTGAACTGCAAGGTTTATCTATGTTGTACTTTGACCTATAGCTTTTATTTTCAATTTTTGTACTAACTAAACTGGAATGGCTAATCTGTAGTGGGAAGAGTCAGTATTTCAGATTATATATTGATGGTGTGTAATTGAGTTATTAACAATAAGATTAAAATAATAGTTGGAACATTGTTTTATATAGTAAAGGATAACACAAGTATTCTTTGTGTTGGTTGTCATCTCATCATTCTCTGTAGAAATTAGACATTAAGCTCCAGGGTTTTTGTGGCCTTCTGACAAATGACTTTTGTTTGTTTGTTTTTGTTATTTTGTTGTTGTTGACGATGATTTGTTTTTAATGTATATGGCAGATTTTATCTTTCTTCTTACTTATTTTATATTTTTTTATTTGTCTTGTGAGGGTATTTCTATGAAATTGTTCTATAAACAATATATAAACAGATCACATATACAGGTCACATTCTCAGGAGAATGAGATTCAGGTAATAAAATTTCAGAAAAAAAGTAATAATGCAACTAAAACAAAACAAAACAAACAAACAAGAAAAAAAAAAAAAAGGTTGCATAATATAGAGAAAAGCTGTAGTGGAAATGTAGTGAAAAGGAGAAACAGGATCAGAACTGAAGTGTCCCATTCCAGTTTTATTAATGGCAGGACAAGTAGATATGCGCTCAAGCCATTGATGGAAGACATATAGTGAACACATACCTACAAGACATTTAAATTATTTGTGTGAAATATGCATATGCTGTTCCCACTGAATTAAATGGTTGTTACACCTTTGATTTAAATGAAACAAAGACGTACTCCTGCGTGACATGTTTCAAATGAGTATAAAGTATAAACATAATTTAGAAATTTAATATGAAAGGAGCAGAATAAAATAAAGGCAACACTCCAAGTAATATAAAACAAACAAACAAACAAACAAACAAACAAATGTAAATGAACCAAAATTAAAAGTTCAGAGAATATTTACAGTCTTCTGTCTATAACTGAGAATGCTGGGTTTTGAAGCACATTTTCAGCTTTAACAAATGAAAGATTGATAGTGTGAAGCTGATTTTTATTCCAGTCACCATTGCCCTTGTTGATTTTAGCTAGAACTCTCTTCTGCTGTCAAGATCAGTTTATATTCAAGTGTGTCACAGTATCTAGTGACAAGTACAGAGAGCACTGAGATATGGTCACTATAATTTGAAAACAGTGACCTTGATTGCAGATTTGTCAGACTGTCTACTTATTAATTTTCTCTATTGCCATTTCAAGTTAAAATAATATCAGGAATGGTTAATCCAACCAATACCATTTTTACAGGTAAGTGTATTCCCATAAAACAGATTGACTCTAGTGAATATTACTGTGAATTTCTCTGCCTAAGTTTATAAATCAGTAGCAAAATAGCCTGGGGTGAATTGTTCCAAGTCTTTCCTACTTAGTTCTTTTTCAGATGCCCTGTATGTTTATGAAAGATGCAGGATTGGCAGACCTGTGAAATTAAATCTGCTATTGATTTCCCAAACAAAGAAAATACAAGTTGGGCAGTGACTGTGAAAGGTTCTGCAAACATGCTAGACACCGTCTTAAGGTTCTCTCCAAGGGGCCACTTCTTCTCCAGAAAATGTGTTTGTCCTCCAACCTATTCAGTCTTCAAGTCTTTCAGGTCTTTGCATGGAAACTGCCAACAAGGTTTGTCAGTTCTGCTGGCGTTCTGTGGTACTGAAACCTCTCCTTAAAACAAGGCATGACTGATTCATTTAGGATGTTAATTTACAAGTATCATCTATTTGATGATATTCTACATTCTATTCTACAACATGTGTATTCCATGCTTCATATATCTATAATGGAAGAGTTAGTGTTATTAAATTTTGCAATTTTTTTTGCATACATCTGTAATGTATGCATACATACATTGTGCTTATACATACCCATATATCCATATACATATACCCATAATATATGTATGTGTCTGTATGTACACATATATCTAAAATATATGGTCAGGTAGTATTAACAAAAATAAATGCTATTTGTTTTTATAGTTTCTTTTCTGTGTGTAAAATGGAACTAAGCATAAACAGTATAGTGCACAACGTTTTCTGATGTCTTTCCATCAATGAGACTGTTAGGAATGCAGAAGGAAAACATCCTCTCTCTGTCACTGTGCACATTTTCTTAGGTCTATATGGCAACAACCGTGGGAAGATGGGCTATTTACTGGTTTATTTTACATGGGAGCAAATACACCTCACTTCCGAAGTGTGAAATTGCCCTGATGATATAAGCATCACCTTCCATTGGTGGAATCTCATCCCCTGAGCTAGTTTCTGCTGGTTCAATGCATTGGCCTTACGTTCCTGGGCTGTATTTTTGGTTGTTATAAGAAGACATTATATTAGTATACAGAAAGGTAAGTAGCATGTCTAAAAGTACACATATGCAGATATGAATGCATTCCAGATTGCTTAATGGAAACTATTAAAGAGAATTTCAAACAGGCTTTGAACCATGTATGTATCAATAATAACCCATTAAATCTTTGTGCATTGATTGCTGTTTGTTAGTGCCCCCAGATCATGCTCCACATTATTAATTCATGATATTTGAGCAGATGAGATTGATCTGTATACTCAGGTGACTAAAAGGTGCTGTGCTTGCCTTCTTTACATGTTTCATCAAGTTTCTTATGAAACATCACAAATACAAAACATTTCTGAATATCTCAGAAGTCTGGACAGGTAGTTAAGTTGAAAATGCTTATATATTTATCAAAATCAAATTAACTCTTCCATTCTATAAACTTGTCCATCATACACCTCTAAGGCTAAGTGGCTATGATTAATTTAGTTTTTTTTTTTTTTTTAAAAAAAATATATATTTTTTTTAACCTGTCTTCTGGGATATTTTATTTTACAACTAATAAACTATATATTTATGCCCCTACCGTGTTCATTAATGAAATATGATAATGAAAAAAAAAAAACCAACACTAGAATAAGTTTCCATTCAAAAATTAGTGTAGAATCTGTTCAACTTATTCTCCTTGCACTGACTTTACTGTTACGAAACAGTCAATAACAGGTAAATAGTCATTTTCCACAGTATATTACTATTTTAAAAGTAGATATCAGCTTCCTCAATGTTTTATTTTGTAAGCTAATGCCTGCTTAGATCCTAGAATGTATTACTATTGTAGCAACAACCATGCTACATATTTCTCCATACAGTGTATTTTAGAGTTTTTTTTTTTTATTTTCCTTAGATTCAGGGATGAAAATATATCTAGCCAAATTATAATCGTTCTGTAATTTTCTTGCTTTTACACGGCTCAGATCTATGGACAGCTGCCCAGATGAAAACAAACAAACCTCTTCATTATGTTGGTAATAAACATATTTTAATTTGAATAATAATTCAAAAGACAGAACTGATATGAATAAAGTGCATTGTTCACTTACTATAATGCTTAATTTCTAATGATTCTGCAAAGACTTTAATAGAACAGCATGAGCAGGTGGTGTTAAATATTAACCTTGACAAACACTATCTGTACTGGAAATACAGCAAGAGTTTTTATTCTGAGCTTTTTTTCTCAGAAATTATATCTGAAATTATATTGCAGAAATAGCTTATGTCGTGTCTTGTCACGTGTGATTAGATTCAAGTGGGAAACAGTCACACCACATAGATTTTTCTGGATTAAAATATAATTAATGAAAAAGGAAATGATTATATGTCTGCTTTTTAAAGTCCTGTATTGATACAAATTTTCACATTTTATTTATTTAATTTTAATATAATATCAACACACATCAATAAAATAACAACCAAGTGCTATCATGCCTTTCCTTCACCAAGCAGCAAGGGACTTTCCTCCATCAGAGCTGGTGGTATTTTGAGAAAATAACACAAGAGCAAGTTGTCCTTTAGAACCAATGGGCAATATTAGTTACTGGCTTTGAAGTCCCAGTTTTTCAGAGTATAAACAGTATTAACAAATTAGCCCAGATACATTGATTGGAACTGGTTCAATGCCTTTTCATTAAATACTCTCGAAGTCTGGAAATATCCTCATCTATAAGAGAAATAGTCTGCACACTATAAATGTAACTACTTCTGCATTATTTAGCTAGCACTTTAAATAAGGGTGGAAACTAATTTCCCTCATAATGTTTAAATCTTGGCTTTTCAAGTCACGCCTTCCAAATTTGTCTGAGATTCAGCCTATGTTTCTTTTCAACTTGAGTAGGAAATGAACTGGAAATTTGGAACAAAGTATTTATAGTTACACTTGAGGAAAGCGAGAAAGCAGAGAATAATCAGACATTTGGCTACCAGGCCACGTACAAGTAATCTCCTGGTGACTACTATTGGTCATGAACAAGAATCAAACAGCCTTATTCATCAATCTGAATCTTCTTGCAGCATCTAAGTGGAGCAGACACGGTTCCATCTAAACATCAGGAAACATTTCTTCACCAGGCAATTCTTCACTTCTTCACCATGCAGATTAATGAGCACTGGTTGCCATGAAAGGATCTCCTTGGAGATCTTCAAAAGCCATCTGGACGTGGTTACAGGCGACCTGCTCTGGGTGTCTCTACTTAAGCAGGGGAGTTGGACCAAATGACCTTCAGATGTCCCTTTCAACTTTAAGCATTCTGTGATTTTGTGAAGGGGAAGAAGGAGGAAGTGTCTATATAGAAGTTTAAATAGTATTATTAGATTATAAAAACATAAAGGTTTTCTTTTAGTCACTAGTCTGGTTCAACACCTAGAAAACAAAATCTTTTTGTTGGTGGTGTTTGTTTTAAGTATAACATAGCATTATCATGACGTAGTGAGATAGAAATGACTTATCCAGCTGAAATAATTTCCTGTTAGTTCCGTGTAAGTAGTATCTTGAAGTTGAGGGAGATGGTAGCATATTCATATCATATTTATGTTGCTGCAAAGTGTTTTAAAACAGTATTTTCACTGTTTTGCAGCTATGTAATCTATTAATTATTGCAAAAAATATTATAAATGTGTGTTTTGTTTTATTGCTGTTTTATTTTTTTTTTCCCAACTTCTGGTGGTTAGACACAATTTCATAAGATGGAGATATGTGTATACAAATGGAATACATTTTCATTAGCAAATGGATTATTCAGGATGATCTGTATTGCAGCATGTAAATTTGAGGCAGAACTTTTGGTATGAGATCTAGTAGTCTTACTCCCTGTAATCATAAAATCATGGAACAGTTCAGGTTGGAAAGGACCTTAAAGATCATCTAGTTTTCCCCACCAGCACAGATAGGGATACCACCCACTAGATCAGGTTGCCCAGGGGCTTATCCATAATACATGCATTAAGTTCAAAGCTGATTTTATGTCATAGAATCATAGAATGGCTTGGGTTGGAAGGGACCTCAAAGATCATCTAGTTCCAAGCCCCCTTGCCATGGGCAGCGACACCACCTACTAACTTGATCAGGTTGCCCAGGGCATCATCTAATCTGATCTTGAACACCTCCAGGGATGGGGCATCCACAGCCTCTCTGGGCAACCTGTTCCAGTGCTTCACCACCCTCTGAGTGAAGAATTTCCTCCTAATATCTAATCTAAATCTGCCCTCTTTTAGTTTAAAACCATTCCCCCTTGTCCTGTCATTATCTGATTGAGCAGAGTTGCTCCCCATCTTTTCAGTAAGTCCCCATTAAGTGCTGAAAAGTTGCAACGGTTGCAACTCCTTTTGCTCAAGTACTAAAAATCAGACTCTTGAAAAAGGAAATATAAATGTCAATAATTCAACTCACTTATATATATATATATATGGTAAGTATATGTATATTCATATATATTAGATGTATATATATATGTGTGTATATGTGTATGGTATATATAGATATATAGGTACATAGTATATGTATATATAGTATATGTATTTATATGTTTATAGTATATATAAATATATATATATACAGTGAGTTGAATTACATGACATTTATATTGAATAAATTTATATGATGAAATTTTATTTATATGATGGAAATGGTACTGGTACTACCAATACTATAACATTACATAGGCAAAGGCCTATTTCTGCTACTATAGGCAGTATATGAGAACAGACTAAATAGTGCTAATACTAAAATTCTGGTATAGTATCTGCATTATTACTCCACAATACATATTGTATGCCCATCCTACTATGATTTATGTGTACGTTTAAGGGAACAACCTAGATGCAGTGATTATATACTCATAGTTTAACAGATTAAAGTTTTACACTTTGTTCACAACACTTACTGTTTCTGCCATATGTAATGAGAATGTATGTACATGAGAATGCCATGTGTAAATGTCTTAGTTAAGTTTGAATCAGTATGAAGAAAGATATAAAAGCTGTGCTGTGAATGTGTGCATTGTAAAAAAAATAAAAAAATAAACACATATATATATACAATATTCTTAATTTAATTGGCCTTCTACAGTCAAGTAAGTAGTGCCTTTCTCCCACAATGATGAGGGAAAACAGAGGGAAAGAACCAAATATTATTTGTAAATGCTGTATAATCAGGTCTATAAAACACTTCATTAAATCTACATGAAGGTTATTATAACTGAAATTGTTGAAGAGGCAGCTTGTACTTAATGAAAAAAGTTTAAGTACAGCTATTGGCAGACAGTTATTGTTTGCCTGCTTGTATGAGAACATAAATTCCCATGGTTTAAATTCCTTTAAATTCCCATGGCTTCTGATTACACTTACAAGATGCACTCATGCTTACAGATATTCAGTGCTATAAGTGGAACAGTGGGATACAAGCCTGATTTTTTTCCTAATTTAATTTGAAGCAGGAGCTGACAGCAACCTTTTACATATATCCTTGTGAGATATAAGCACTGAAGCCTACATTTTCTTTAGCTTCTAGTGACAGGTTCTTTGATCTGTCTTAATGATGCCCCTCACAACACTATGTTAATACACAGCTTGACAAAGGGTCTACACTACAGTGTCAGTGTGATACTTTCAGTCTTGTTGGCACAGTTTTCTATTTGGCAACTTAATAACCTTAATAACTTTAATAACTCAATAGTACCGGTTTTGACTGGGAGAGAGCTTGTTTTATTTTTATATTTATTTATTTATTTTTTTAATAGTAGCTTGTATGGTGTGATTGTGATGTTTTGATTTTTGACCAAAACAGCACTGACAACACCATGATGAAAGTTGATTACACCTTTCCCTCTGTCTCAGGCTGCCCTACCAGCAGAAGTTGGGAGGGGACACAGCCAGGACAGCTGACTCCAGCTCACCAAAGGTATATTCCATACCATATGACTTCATGCTCAGCAATAAAAGCTGGGGGAAAGGAATTATGGTGTTTGTCTTCTCAAGTAACAGCTACACATGATGAAGCCCTGCTTTCCTTTTGAAAGCCCAGGAGCCAACAATCCCATTGTGTGGCAAATTGAGCAAAATGGGGAGAAGACTGACCTGGATGGACAGGGAGCTCCACCTGAAACTATGGCAGAAAAGGAAAATATATTACCTCTGGAAGCAAGGTATGGCTTCACAGGAAGAGTACAGAGCTGCAGTTTGCATTTGCAGGCAGAAAACTAGAAAAGGCAAAGCTCAAGTTGACATTAGCCAGTGTGGCATCTGACAACAACAACAATAAAAGGCCTATATAGTGTTGTGCTCTGCACTTGTAGCTACAGCAGCATTGGTACCACACCATTTTTTTGTCTATTGCTGTAACAGCATCAAGACTCCCTCCAATCCCCCCCAGAGCCAGTAGGCTGGGGGTGGGCAAGAAAAGGGTAGGGAGTATTGCCAGGGAAGTTGACTTAAACAGACCAAAAGGATATTCCATACCATATGGTGTCACACTCAGCAACAGAAGGTGGCAAAAGGGTGTAGTGGGTTTACGTGGCAAGGTTTTGGTAGCACGGGGCCATAGGGGTGGCTTCTGTGAGAAGAATCCAGAAGTAGACCCATGTTAGATAAAGGCCCTGCCGCTGGCCAGAGCTGAGCCAATAAGCAATGTTGTTTGCACCTCTGTGAGGGCATATTTAAGAAAGGAATAAAAAAAAAAAAAAAAAAAAAAAGGCAAAAAAAACCTGCTGAACTGAGAGCTACAAAAATTGAAAGAGAGAAGAGCGAGAGACAACCTTGCAGACACAAAGGTCTGAGCAGAAGAGGAGGAAGAGGTTCCCAGAGCAGGCACTGGAGCAGCAGTTCCCCTGCGGCCTATGGAGAGGCCCCTGGTGGAGCAGGCAGTTCCCCTGAAGCCCATGGGTTCCACATGGAGCAGATCTCCATGCTGCAGCAGCTCATAGAGAGGAGACCCCAGTGGAGCAGGTGGATGTGGCCTGGAGGAGGCTGCGGCCCATGGAGAGCCCCCGCAGGAGCAGGCCCCGGGCCAGAGCTGCAGCCCGTGGAGAGGAGCCCACGCAGGAGCAGGGGGTCTGGGGGGAACTGCTGCCCATGGGGGACCCATGCTGGAGCAGTTTGCTCCTGGGGGATGGACCCCATGGTGGGTCCATGTGGGAGCAGTTCTTGAAGAGCTGCTGCCTGTGGGCAGCCCCCGCAGGCTCAGTTCAGGAAGGATGGCAACCCGTGGGAGGGACTCCACATAGAGCAGAGGAAGACAGTGATTGAGGAGGAGTGGCAGAGATGAAGTGCTATAGACTGACCGCCCCCATTCCCCTATTTCCCTGCACTGCCTGGGGGAAGGAAATAGGAGAGGGTGTATGGGAGAAAGGTGGTTTTGGATTCTTTCCTTTGTTTCTCACTTCTCTAGCTTGCTAGTAATAGGCAATAAATCTTACTATCTCCCTATTCTGAGTCTGTTTTGCCCATCACGATATTTGCTGGGCGTTTTCTGTCTCTGCATCTCAACCCTTGAACCCTTTGCATCATATTTTCTCCCCCTTTTCCTTTGAGGATGGGGAGTGAGAAAGCAGCTGTGATGGAGCTCAGCTGACCACCTGAGTAAAAGTACCAGAAAAAGAAGGAGGAGGGGGGGGGGTGTTCTCATTATGAAGAGATCTCTCCTCCCAAACCAATATGCGTATTGAAGTTCCGCTTCCCAGGACAAGGCTGAACACTGCTTGTTGATAGGAGGTAGAGAATATATATATATTTTTTTCTCTCTCTGTGCTTCCATGCAACCTTTGCTTGTTTTTCCTCATTCCTTTTCCATTTAATTAATTATACTTATCTCAACCTGTGAGTCCTTTCCTTTCCTTTCCTTTCCTTTCCTTTCCTTTCCTTTCCTTTCCTTTCCTTTCCTTTCCTTTCCTTTCCTTTCCTTTCCTTTCCTTTCCTTTCCTTTCCTTTCCTTTCCTTTCATTTCATTTCCTTTCCTTTCCTTTCCTTTCCTTTCCTTTCCTTTCCTTTCCTTTCCTTTCCTTTCCTTTCCTTTCCTTTCCTTTCCTTTCCTTTCCTTTCCTTTCCTTTCCTTTCCTTTCCTTTCCTTTCCTTTCCTTTCCTCTTTCTTTTCTGAAAGAAGGGGAGTAAGAGAGTGGTTGTGGTGGAGTTTAGCTGTCCAGCATGGTAAAACCACATGCAGATGATCACCTAATAAACAAGGATGAGGAACAGGCAGAAGCATTTAATACTTTTTTTTTTTTTTTTTTTTTTTTTTTTTTTTTTTCCCTCATTCTTTAATAGTAAAGATAAAACTTGATCTGCTTAATCCTCAGAGTTGGAGGAGCATAACTGGGGGAGCAGTGATTTCACCTTTTACCTTTGATTGAAAAAAAAATAAATTGTGAGCTTCTGTTGTATTGCAGGTTGTAAAAAGAAGCAAGATGTTAGAAAGAAGGATAATTTGAACATCCACAATATAGTCAGTATCTGTTCTCTAATTCATTATATCTAGATTAATCATTCTAGATTTTCATGAATTTTGCAATTGCCTCAGTTCTGTAAGACAGCATTTATCTGTTCCCTCTATACCTTCATAATATACCTCCCTCTATACCTTCTACACCATTTTCTTCAAATTGTATGTCAAGATGAAGGAGTTGTGTCACATCAAAGCATACGTGACATTTTAAGGAAAATGTTATTTCCAACCTTTTACTTACTTTCCTATTAATGCTTCTAAAACATACTATAAATATACGTTAATTTTACACATACTTGTTGATCATTACATCATCTTTTACTGCCTTTTAAAACATTTTTTTTAAATGTACCATACTCTTTGCAGAAATCAGTACTAACAACACAGATAAAAATGATTGTTTCTATGTATGCTGGATAATAATCTAAGGGATAAATAAGACTGACATCACTGCCTTATTAAAGGTTTGAGACATATAAGTGTGTTGTAACATGTAAACGAGATTAAATCATATCTGTTATGATATCATTAAATGTACAAAGGGGCAAAATTATATTTGGAATGAAGAGATGATAGAAAAGACAGAAAGCAGATCTGAACAGAAATTTAATTTCTGAGTTTCCTGGCATTAGTCAATTTATATGTAAAACTATATGTTCTGTTAATAATCTTTTCCACTGTAATGCCTTATGCTGTTTTATGTCTGTGAAAAAGAAAGAATGACAGAATGAGCACAGCTAAGATTGGTCTATATGACAGTATTTCTTCCTTAACAGTATTACTTTTGCCTTTAATTCTAGTAGCTTAAACTGTGTTTGAACTCTTGAAGGTGAACAAATAAGGGAATGGGTTGTTAAATTTAGGATTTACATCATAAGCTACAATATATACATAGAAAATTAACTAATGATGTAAGAGCATTTAATCAAATGAAATCCTTTGAGCTAATTTCTGAAATCTAAGTCAAAGGAACTGTTTGAACTGAATGATTTATGCTGGAGGTTGTTTTTGTCCTTGTTTGACTTATTGTTGCTGATTAGTGAGTAGAAGTCGTTAATGACTGGAAAGGGCAGAGTTTTTTTTTTGTTGGTGGTGCTGGTGGTGGTTTTTTGGTTGTTTGTTTGTTTTTCCTTTATGGTAAGTGAGAGGAGTATTTCTTCTCTATCCTGATTTCTTCTCTCCACCTTGAATTATTTTTATGGTCATGTTCTATTTTTAATTATAAAACCATACTGAATTGCTAGAAATTACAGGATGAGAAATGAAAGGGAGGTTCTCGCTCTCGTCTTTACTTCTACAGCAGCATACAGATGGGTTTTTCACATCAAATTTAGGTCTTTGATGAATTTCTACTGCATTAAAGCATCCATTAAAATATTAATTAAAAGCACAGTGGGAAGACTTGGCTTGGCTTTAGGCATGAGCAAGCATAATTCCACGTGACTAACTCCTGGTCTCAAATATATGCAAGCTAACCTTGCAGTAATAGGTCAGCAAAGGGCAATCCAGTGCATAAGATACAGGACAAATTTGTTGTTCCTCTTTTTCTACAACTCAGGAGAGATGTAATTTGACAAGAGGAGGAGATTCTTGGCAATTAGCAGAGTTGTTATTGAACAGGTAAAGAGGCTTAAATTAAAAAAAATCTGTAATCCAGGCTTAAATTTCTAGGATACAAGTGCTGTACTCACTGTACTGTCACTTTCCAATGTAGCACATATATTCAAATTACATGAGGTATTTGTGGCACAATATTCTGTTTCACTTATTGTTTATTGGATCCAGGTTTGTGTGCTCGTTGACAAAAAATATCAGTTACATAATTTACTTCAATTATTCATCATATATAGTTATTTAAGTAGTAACTATACTTTAGATCAGTGTTACCTAGAAAGAGAGAGAGACTGAAAGCTTTCCTGCTGTTATCATCAGCTGTCAGGCATCTAACAGAAATACTCATGTCACATAGGGCTGATTTAAAATAAATTAACTTTGGAATAAGAACTTCACAGAAAATCTAGAGGAAAATCCTCAAGGTCTGAAATGTGTAATACAAGAAGCAGGTTACCCATTTTTTGCTCTTTCTCTCATGAGTGGTTTAAGAACTGTGACTTTCCAGTTGAGATTGGGACCAGCTGTGGCAGGGCTGACAGAAGACTGACAGAAGCCATGGAGTGACAGAGCCAAGTGAGGCAAAAATGAATAACTGATCTGGCAGACAAAGCAGATTTCTAATAAAATTTTACATAATAGCTGTTCAGGAGCTATCAAGAAATCCTATAACCAAGGAAGAACACACTATCTTTGAGGAAGAAACATGATAATCGTAAAGATGTGTGGAGGGAGAGTGTCTACTCCTTTAAGGGTGCCTGGTCAAGGACCTTTTTCAGTGCAACAAGGGATAAAAAGAAAATGTGGAAGCCATAAACAAGAACATAAAATGACACAAACCTGAATGGCAAATGATAAGGAAGGCAGTGATGGGGACCAAACCTGGTCAGTCATACTGAATGGTATGGGTATATGAGAGTGTGAGAACATTTAGTCCAGAAAGGTTTATCTAATCAGCGACATTGTTGATTGGGAAATTAAGGGAAAATGAGGAAGCCAGAAACCAAAATACATAAAGACGCAAACCTGACAAACATGGAGACAGTGACAAGAAACAAACCTCCCAGTCAAGCTAATTGATGGGCTATTAAAAAACAACAGGCACTGATCCCAGGAAGATCAACCTGGACTTTGCAGTTGATAAGACCATGAACCAGTGGTTCCCTGGAATGAAAGGGTACATGAAACTGTAAAGCTCTGCAAACCTAAGAGCGGTGTGCAGGGGGAAAGGGGAGCTGGAGGAAGAAGTGGGAGAAAAAGGGGAAGAGGTAGAAATGGTATAAAAGGGCTGATTGTGTGAACCAGTGCTAGTCATTATGCTTTTCTGCGGTCTATCTTGTCTTCTTACATTTTCTTATTAAATCTTTTCTTAATCCTCTTTCTGTGTATTCACATTCTCTCTCCAGTATGTGTACATGCTGCAATGACTACATGTCAGCTACTGACAAGGCCTGTGTGTGAGCAGAGACTCTTGGTCCCCAAGCATTGATCTGGGTTTTAGTGGCTGGGCAAGAGTGATCCTGGACCAGAGTGGATGGAGTAAAAAGTAGCTGTGCTCTTAAATCACTTAACAATTAGATGAAATACAGACATGTTACTTGGAGTTTACAGATAAGTATTGCTTAGGTGTACATACAGATGAGGTCATTAGGGACACAGGCCTTAATCAGTGTAATTGGGAACTGCCATCAGAGAATGTCCACTCAGTTAATAAAATTGCAGCATAATTAAACTACTTCACTGTATTTTGTCACTTCTTGAATATTTACAGAAAGTTGCACACTGTTGAGTAAGGCTGCAATTAAGTAAGCTATATTTATGTAGTGCCTTTATGTTTTTAGTCTATTTATACTTAACAATATCCAGATTTTTTTTTCTTTTCAGTAAGAATATGAGCATAAATGTTTGTATTTAAATACATATACATACATATATATAATTTTTCTGTGTATAAGAGTT
Source organism: Aythya ferina (assembly GCF_964211825.1). Taxonomy (NCBI): domain Eukaryota; kingdom Metazoa; phylum Chordata; class Aves; order Anseriformes; family Anatidae; genus Aythya; species Aythya ferina. Next base: position 97,463,198 of record NC_140298.1, on the reverse strand, counting down.
TAGGCATGGGTATTTTCTGTTTTGATCATGTTGCACAGAAGTTTTTTTATAAGATCTTCACAGTGTTTACAGCTTGGAGATTAAAGAGTAACAACTATTTCATATATAGCTTTGATGTTTCTTATTCCTAATAAAGCCTTCGTACATACAAGTCAAGACTTTATGGAGGAAAAAGACAGATTCTGTGTGATTCTGTGATCTGTGGACTCCATGTAAAGTTATGTTCTTGTGGTCTTTAATTTGATTGCTTTTGACATATACCTTTTATTAAATTGTTCCATGACAAAGAGAAGATTAAAATGATCTTTCTTAAAGCTTGTGTTAATATGCTTTTCTCTTTGAATAACAACCTACATACTACAGGTTAAGAATCATCCTTTTATTTTTTTGTTGTCTTCCCAGGCCGTCTCATCAGTTTAGGTTCCAATAACTTAGCTGTCTTGATCATTCAATTAAATATTCACTGTGAAGAATTAGTTTCTGCTTCCAGGAAGGGTGAAGACATCAGAGGATTTTCCTTTTATGGCATTTATTAACTTGGCTATTGGATGACTGTTGTCTTCAGCTCTTTAGAGTCTGCCATCTTGCTAATACTATTATTTGATCTATTCTCCTTTCCTGGCATGACTGATACCTCATTATAGGTAGTATCCTGGCTCTGTATATCACAGCAACCCATCTCTTATGCATCCTATTTCTTCTCTTGATTTGGGGGTATATTTATTTATTATTATTATTATTATTACCATCATCATCATTAGTAGTATGAATATGCATTTTAAGCTTCAAATTTCTACTCATCGTTGGCTTACTGCTGATTTTTTTCTTTACTGGTATATGTTTACTGCCACAGCATGGCTTGTTCTTCTATTATCTAATTTGATTCTGCCTCATGATGTGATGTTTTGCCATTGACATAAATCCAGGTCTGAGTACCAATTGCTCATCACCAACTATGGGTACCAGTAGACCATTGGCTGTATGACTCTGTTGATTCTATATGTAGTATAGATATAGTGTATACTTCTAAGAGTATAAGATGTTTCACATGCTGCTCCCACTAGGTTGGGAATCAACAGTTGATTTGGCAGGTGAAGGAGACATCTAGTAATAAAATTTTACTTGACAGATGTTCAGAAGCTATCAATGAATCTTATACTGCAAGGTGAAGAAATATTTTTTGAAACAGAAACATGACAACTAGATGAAATGCTACATGGAATTTTCAGATGAGTTTGTCTTCACTGCCAACAAAAAATTATTTACGGAATGACATCAGGGGCCCAAACAGACCCTGTTTACAAAGGAATGCTGTCTGGCTCTGTGAATGCATGGTATGATAGGGAATAGAAGACACTTAAAAAGGGAGATGTGACTACTCCCATAGTCCTTCAATAAATTGCCAACATTTCATTTTAAATGTGTTTTAAATACAAGTTAAAACAATGAGAATTTTGGAGGGGAAAAGATTTTCAGAGGTCATCTAACCCATCTTCTTTCTCCATCATTTATCACTTGAATCTTAGTCTAACCACATTCTGCAAATCCCATCAAGATACCACAGTCTACTTAGAAGACTTTTCTCCTTCATAACTCCCTTTTCCATTCAAAAGATTTTCCTTTATTTATTTATTTATTTATTTATTTATTTATTTTAATAAAGTAAATCCATTACATTGCCCACATCACCCACTGGAACACTGGAACCTTTAATTTGGACCCCTATCTCACTTTGTCTCCACTGTCAAATGTCTCTACCATTTTCTTGATCCTAAAATATTGTCAGAAACTTAGGACTCAGTTCAGAGATTCACATATAGATACCTCATGGTAAGCACTCTGGATTATCCTAATGGGCCTCCAGCTGCAGCTCAAGAAGTACAGGGTCTGAGTAACATCTGCCAGACCACGTGTGACTACCACAAAGCATTCAAATGGCATTAGCTGTCAAAGGATGGGAAACTAAACTGTACCCCTTAAACAAATACAATGCATGTTTCCTTAAATTTGACTTTTGTTAAAAAAAGTGGTAAGGAATTATCTTGTGCCTTCATCTCAGGTTGAATTTATGCTATAGGGTATTGTATTGCCTGAAGAAAGCAGTCTAGCTCATTTTATATACCAGATGGGGTTAAGATACTTTCTCATTAATATCATAAATCTCACAGCATCTTCCATGAAGATTCCAGCACCAGGCAACAATGTAACGTGAAGGAACCCTATTTCCTTGTGTGACACCTGGTTGGATTATAAAAACTTCCCCAGGAGGCTGAAAATCACAAGGTTGATTTAAGCTTGTCCAGAAGAGATGGAAAAGATAAAGGGGTCTGAGTTTGTTGTAATTTGTTCAGTTCTAATAATGCAGAGGATTTGGGTCCTATCACTCACTCTTTCAGAAGTTATGCTATACTTACAAGTTTATATGTGCCATACCTGTTCCTTTCACACACACAGTAAATAATGTTGTGAATTTCCATTGTGAGCATTTTTTAAAGTGAGAAAATAACAGAATGTTAATAAAGCTGGTGTTTTTGCAGATGACTTTTAGATCACATCATTTTAATTCAGGATGTAGTTTCTGATTCACTAGTAAACAGAAAAAAAGATTAAAAGTAATTTTAAAGGGATGATAAAGCTCTGAAAAAAACTATTTTTCTAATCTCAAATTCAAGTTATTATTGGAATTAAATTATTTTCCCTCAAGTATACAAAAGTAATCTACTTTTATTTCTTTTCATGAAAGCATTTATTAACATTCTTAGTAATGCTTCTTTAGCTCTATAGTATTAAAGAAATCATACAGGATTTTCTTTGTTTATAAACTGAAAGGAAAAGATTTAATGGAAAAGAATCTGTGAAAGATGGTCAAAGAACAAATGTATTTAGTTCAAAGGAATATACATATATGCACGCATATATTTATTTTTATCTTAAATACAATTCTTTTATGTTTCTATAGCATATTAACTACTAAGCATGTATTGATCATTTATGAATACTGAGGTTAATGGTAAGAACTCATTTTCATATCATAATATATACATCTTTTTTTCATTTTACATATGTTTCAGTGTATGGAAAGTATTCTGGGCAGCTTTTGAGAGCCAGTATGTCTTATCATAATTATGTATCTGGAACGGTACAAACTGGTTTTAAAATGGCTAGGGTTGGAGGCAAAATGGAGTCCATAGACTGTATGAATAGCTGCAGAGTTGTTTTTTTTTATTTATTTTTATTTATTTATTTATTATTTTTTTTTTTTCTCACAGAAATTAGTAGCTCAAATTTTGTTTTCAGAAGCTCAGAACTTCAAGGCTGAAAACACACATCTCTGCAACTATGGTAAATTTTCTGCCTTGAAATAAGCAGCAGGGAATGATTAGACATTCCTGTTTTTGTTTTCTTCTAATGAGTTGTCATAATTAATGTTTGCATCATATTTTGAAAAACGAAAACACAACACATGATATTATGATTGCATTTGCCAAAGATGTTCATTGGTGTAATTTGTGTTATAATACTTTTCTTTATTACTAAGATCATAACTCATCTGACTAGAATTTTGGCCAGTGCTGGATTCTGATCTGCTAGGCTTGAGATGTAGACACCCCATAAAGAGCAACCAATATGAGACTTACTCATAGCCTTTTTGTCATATGTGTATGACATATGCACATGCACATATGTACATGCACAGCTCTTAAAGGTAGAATTAATAATCTGGATTGGATCCACAGTATTGACGAATAATGTTTTCTATTCAGTAATAATGCAAAGTGAAGAGTAAAGAAGCACATTCTAATCACATTTCATAACTTCTGCTAGTTTTCTCTCTATGAAGTATATTTGACAAAACAAAATGAGTAAGTCACACATGGATAATTTTAGATAGTAAAATTGAAGAGAAACTTCTAATTCTTTAAAGTCTGCTTCTAACACTCTTATTCCTGTTGAATAGCTCTTTTAAGTTAAATGTAAATAATCTTAGCAGGAGACTTAGGCCCCACCTAATTTTAAAATCAATAGCTATGTACATTTTAAAAGCAATCTGTAAATAGCAGGTTGTGACTGATTATTAAAAAGTAAAGGAAAATAAACTAGAAATTATTTATTTGAATTACTATCTGAATTTTATTAAACTCTGATTTTATTCATTGTAATACTTTCTTTTTTTATTATTTATTTATTTATTTATTTATTTTTCAGGGGGAAAAGCAACACTAGAATGTTGTTCCTTTACTGTTTTGGATAATTAAACACTAGCAAACTAGCAAAACAGGGAAATAACAGTAAACAAACAAACAAACAAACAAAAAAAGGAAAGAGGATGAGAAGAAAATAAATAAAATAAAAGTCCATTTTAAATAATATGGTTAGTTCAATACCTGTATAAATAAATGAAAAATTGCTAATGTATATTTATAACATAACTGAGCTACCGATTTGAGCACAGGACTAAGACTAAAAAGTCATATGAGTTCCCCCTGTACTCAGCTCTGGTGAGGCCGCACCTTGAGTACTGTGTTCAGTTTTGGGCCCCTCGCTACAAGAAGGACATCGAGGTGCTTGAGCGGGTGCAGAGAAGGGCGACGAAGCTGGTGAGGAGCCTGGAGAACAAGTCCTACGAGGAGCGGCTGAGGGAGCTGGGCTTGTTCAGCCTGGAGAAGAGGAGGCTCAGGGGTGACCTTATCGCTCTTTTTAGGTACCTCAAGGGACGCTGTAGCGAGGTGGGAGTTGGCCTGTTCTCCCACGTGCCTGGTGACAGGACGAGGGGGAATGGGCTTAAGTTGCGCCAGGGGAGTTTTAGGTTAGATGTTAGGAAGAACTTCTTCACTGAAAGGGTTGTGAGGCACTGGAACAGGCTGCCCAGGGAAGTGGTGGAGTCACCATCCCTGGAAGTCTTCAAAAGACGTTTAGATGTAGAGCTTAGGGATATGGTTTAGTGGAGGGCTGTTAGCGTTAGGTTGGAGGTTGGACTCGATGACCTTGAGGTCTCTTCCAACCTAGAAAATTCTGTGATTCTGTGATTTCCGAGCAATAACAGCATTTACAGATCTGATTCACATCTTCAGATTAAGCAGACATTTCAGTGAAATTAATTCAATTTGCAGAAAGACTGAACATTTTACCTGAATGTGAACAGGCTGTGTAGAGATTTAGGCATGTAAACCTCTCTAAATCTCCACACATCTGTAACTTTAGTTTATAACTGAAATAGTGGTGTGTGATTCACTGTGCTCCTGATTCTGCATATGTTAAGCTTTCCTTGTAATCTAGGCAAGATTATTAGTATTATCTATCTTGTGGTTAACTGGAGCATATATCCAACATTGCACAAGAACTACACCACTGTTCTCACTTATAGTAAGACCTAATTTAGACACGATCCTTCTTTTCTTAATCATTTTTTTCAATCTACAGAATAGGACTACAGTATGGTTTTTTTTTTTTTTTTTTTCCTACATCAGTTATGCAAGCAAACAAGACAGGATATGGATGATCTGAAAGCAAAATAAAGTATCTTGCTGTTCTTCATGCCTTTGCAATTAAACTTCATTTTTTACCACTGCTTTATCAGTTCAACTTCTCCGCATTTGAAACACTAACCCTACAATCACCTTTATATCACTTGAATCCTTTTCACATACTATCATCTTCTCACCTTCCATAATTTGTTTTCAAAAATCATGAAAATTTAGCTGTCAGCACTGTGAAAGCAGCAACAATCTTTTCCTCCTTTCCTAGGAGTTTGGTGTCCTGCGTTCAAGGTCAGTTTGATATAGCACAGCAGTGTAATGTGTAATCAGGCTGTGGTAAAAACAGCTGTGTGAGAGAGCTGTGAGAAGCCTTGTCTAGGGCCTCCTCATCTTGTCTGGGAGGTGCAGCTGTGCTCAGACTGTCACCTTTGCACCTTGTCTGAGCTACACTGTGCATATATCTGTTTCTGGACCTACATGGATACAGGTGTGCCCTGCTTCAGGGACTCCTCAAGCAGGTGGCTGGGCTGCAGTGAGAAATCAGCAGCCTGAGGGAGTCTCTGAGGGTGACAGATAGGAGGGGTCTCCCTGTCCCTGATGCTGCTTGGCAGCCCTCTCCTATGTCCTGACAAGGGGTAGAAGCTGCCCCCGTTGAACACATGCAGAACAGAGGGCTAGACTGTCCGCAAGAGACAAGGGGCTGGACCCTTGTCTTGGCTCGGAGTGGAAAGAGACATCTGCCCCCAACACCCATGGTGCCACCTACCCCCACAGTGTCCCTGGGAAATAGATTTGAGGCTCTCAGGGAGGTTGCGGAAGAGGCTGAGGGTGTGGACAGTAGTCTGAACCTGGGAAGCAACCCCAAGAAGAGAGTCAAGATTGGGGTAAGTGCAAAACATAAGGATCAGGGCCAGATGGAGCACCACATTGTAACCTGTGCCACAAAAAATGAGCGGAGAGTCCTGGTGATTGGGGACTCCTTGCTGAGGGGCACTGAGGCTCCTATTTGCCACCCAAATAACCTAGCCAGAGAAGCGTGCTGTCTTTCTGGGGTATGTGTCAGAGACGTTAGGAAGGCTCTGCCACGACTCATTAAACCGGAGGACTACTATCCTCCTGTAGTCATTCAGATTAGATCCCGGGAAGCTGCTATTAGAAAAATGAAGAATATTAAAAAGGACTTTGCATCCCTAGGGAGGTTGTTGAGGGGGTCGGGAGTGCAGGTAGTGTTCTTCTCTGTCCTTCCACTGGGTGACTGGGATGCAGATAGAAGGAGCAGAACAGGACAGGTAAATGACTGGCTGAGGGGGTGGTGTCTGGACCAGGGATTTCGGTATTTTAATCTTGGGCTGTTCTTTGAGAGGCCAGGTATGTGGGCTACGGACAGACACCAACTGAGCAAGTGGGGCACAAGTTTGTTGGGGAGCAAGATCTCTGGGCTGATTACCAGGGCTTTAAACTAGGTTTGATGGGGGAAGGGAGGGGAGCTAAAGGTGACAGAGAAGGGCTGGGGGAAGTCATCACTACTGTCACTGTTGAAGACGGAAAAACTTCTGAGCTCTCCCATAGGATTGTCTGAGGGATCCTCAGAGAAGGTAGCGTTCCCGATCCCCCCTCCAGTATCTTCTTCTTGCATCCTCCCAGGGGTAACTGCACCTGCTGCTTCCCTAAAGTGCCTGTACACCAATGCATGGAGCATGGGAAATAAACAGGATGAGCTTGAGATCTCTGTTTGGTTGCAGGGCCATGATCTCGTTGCGATCACTGAGACGTGGTGGGACAGCTCGCATGACTGGAACATAGTCATTGAGGGCTATGTCCTCTTTAGGAAAGACAGGCTAGGGAAGCGAGGGGGTGGGGTTGCCCTTTATGTGAGGGAGCAATTAGAGTGTACCCAGATCCAGCTGGGGGAGGGTAAAGGACAAGTGGAGAGCTTGTGGGTAAGAATTAAGGGGTGGGCTGGTATGGGAGACGTGGTGGTGGGGGTCTATTACAGGTCTCCAGATCAGGAGGAGGAAGTAAATGAGGCCTTCTATGAGTAGCTGCTAGTAGCCTCATGATCATGAGTGCTGGTCCTCATGGGGGACTTCAATTACCCAGTCATCTGCTGGGTAAGCAACTCAGCTAGGCACGAGCAGTCCAAACAGTTCCTACAATGAATTGAGGACAATTTTCTGACACAGGTCGTGGAGGAGCCGACAAGGCGGGGGGTGCTCCTGGACCTCATTCTTACCAACAGAGATGGCTTTGTTAGGGATATGAAGGTTGGGGGCAGCTTGGGATGCAGCTAGCATGAGATGGTGGAGTTCCAGATGGAACTAGGCAAAGGAAGTAAGGCTAAAAGCAGGATTGCTACCCTGGACTTTCGAAGAGCCAACTTCGACCTCTTCTGGGACCTGCTTGAGAGTATCTCATGGGATAGGCTGCTAGAAGGCAAGGGTGCTTGTGAGAGCTGGGCTACATTTAAGCAGCACTTCTTCCATGCTCAGGATTGGTGCATCCCGAAGAATAGGAAATCGGGGAAGGGGGGCAGGAAACCCACATGGATGAGCAAGGAGAGGAGCTCATCAATAAGATCAAAAGGAAGAGGAAGGTCTATGAAATGTGGAAAAAGGGCCTGCCTCTTGGGAGGAGTATTAGATGTGTTGTCAGGGCCTGCAGGGATGCGACGAGGAAGGCTAAAGCCCACCTAGAGATGAGGCTTGCAAAAGAGATAAAGGATAATAAGTAGGTTTTTTTCAAACAGCAAGAGGAAGACTAGGGATAATGTGGGTCCCTTGCTAAATGAGGGGGGTGTCCTGGTCACAGGAGACACTGAGAAGGCAGAGATACTGAATGTTTTCTTTGCTTCAGTCTTTGCTTCAAGAACACTCCCCCGGGACTTCTTGCCCCTGGCAATAGGACAAAGGGTCTGGGAAATGGAGGGCTCCCCCCTGGTGGACGTGAGAGTGGTTCGGGAGCGTCTGAGTGGGATCAACGCACACAAATCCATGGGTCCCAATGGGATGCATCCGTGTGTGCAAAGGGAGCTGGCAGAGGTGATCGCCAAACCACTCTCTATCTTTGAAAGGTCCTGGAGAACGGGTAAGGTGCCTGAAGACTGGAGGATAGCCAATGTCACTCCAGTCTTCAAGAAAGGCACGAAGGAGGATCCAGGAAACTACAGGGCAGTCAGTCTCACCTCTGCCCCTGGAAATGTATTGGACCAGCTTGTTCTGGATGCCATCTCCAAGCAATTGGAAGAGAAGAAGATTATGAGGAGCGGTCAGCATGGATTCACCAAGGGGAACTCATGCTTGACCAACTTCGTTGCCTTCTATGATGGCATCACCAGCTGGGATGATGGAGGGAGAGTGGTGGATGTCATCTACCTTGGCTTTAGCAAGGGTTTCGATATTGTCTCCCATGACATCCTACTAGCAAAGCTGAGAAAGTGTGGGCTAGATGAGTGGACGGCAAGGTGGGTTGAGAACTGGCTGACTGGCTGAGCTCAGAGGGTGGAGCAGAATCTGGCTGGAGGCCTGTGACTAGCAGTGTTCTCCAGGGGTCAGTGCTGGGTCCAGTCTTGTTCAACATCTTCATTGACAACCTTGATGAGGGAATAGTGTCTGCCCTCAGCAAGTATGCCAATGGCACAAGCTGGGAGGAGTGGCTGACACACCAGAGGGCTCTGCTGCCATTCAGCGAGACCTGGACCGGCTGGAGAGATGGGCAGGAAGAAACCAAATGAGATTTAATAAGAGCAAGTGTAGAGTCCTGCATCTGGGAAGGAACAACCCGAAGTATCAGTACAGGCTGGGGGATGACCTGCTGGAGAGGAGCTCTGAGGAGAAGGACCTGGGGGTCCTGGTGGACGACAGGCTGACCATGAGCCAGCAGTGTGCCCTTGTGGCCAAGAGGGCTAATGGGATCCTGGCGTGCATTAAAAGGAGTGTGGCCAGCAGGTCAAGGGAGGTGATCCAACCCCTCTACTCAGCCCTGGTCAGGTCTCACCTGGAGTCCTGTGTCCAGTTCTGGGCTCCCTGGTACAAGAAAGACAGGGATCTCCTGGAAAGAGTCCAGTGGAGGGCCACAAAGATGATACGGGGCCTGGAGCATCTTCCATATGAAGAAATGCTGAGAGACCTGGGTCTGTTCAGCCTGGAGAAGAGAAGACTGAGAGGGGATCTCCTCAGTGTATACAAACATCTGAGGGGTGGGGGACAGAAGGATGTAGCCAACTTCTTCTCAGTGGCTTGTGGGGATAGGACAAGGGGCAATGGCTGCAAGTTAGAGAACAGGAAGTTCCGCACTGATATGCGAAAGAACTTCTTCACGGTAAGGGTGGCGGAGAATTGGAACAGGCTATGTAGAGAGGTTGTGGAGTCTCCTTCTTTGGAGATATTCAAGGACTGTCTGGACGCCTACCTGGGCAGCCTGCTCTGAGGGGGGTTTGGACCTGATGATCTTTCGAGGTCACTTCCAACCCCTACAGTTCTGTGATTCTGTGATCTTACTAATTTTGTAATTTTGACTTGCTTTATTTGACTTCTCAGCTTGCTCTCAGACCTATCTTGTCACCATGGCCTTGCAGGGTGATCAGTGAGCTATATCTGATCCAGGTTACTGTCTCTAGGCCTGCTAGCCCTGATCAGATGTTGTGGGATTGCATGTTGCACTGGTGAGGACACTGCCTGTCTTGTTGTGACACCTTGCTTCCAGTTCACCTTCCCTTGAGGAGCAGTCCTTGCTGCTCCCTGACACTACCATGCCTGCATTTCTGCTGTAGGATGCCTTCATTTTCCCCTTTGGTATCATAAATGACAGCAGCACCTCACTCTTTCACTTTTGCTATAACTTTGTCATTGTTTTTTTTTTTTTTTTTTGTCACATTCTGCAAGTTCATCTTTCACTTTCCCCTCATTGCAAACACTGACCTGTATTTCATTGCCCAGTTTGAGATTTTCCTGTGACAAGGATGACATAAATGTGTTCTGGTTCTTCTTGCTGTAGAGCAGAATCGACTGACTCCAAAACTGAGGAGGCATTTAAATACAGAAGAATGTGCTGGTGCACAGTTTTATTAATTTGTAATATCTTAATGTGAGGGTTTTGTAACCTATCTGAATATGATGAGATTTTTGATGTTATTAACAGACTGCAAACCACGGTCATGTTTTCTTGACAATTCTTTTATTTGTAGGTTACATATTATAGAGAGGATATACATGTATATTGACTGAATTTGTTCTACTTTGACTAAAAGAACTGTCCTTGTTTTGGCTGGGATAGAGTTAATTTTCATCCTAGTAGCTGCTATGGTGCTATGTTTTGGATTTGGGATAAGAATAATGCTGATAACACAACGATATTTTTAATCGTTGCAGAGCAGTGCTTGCACAGAGCCAAGGATTTTTCAGCTTCTCATTTAACCCTGCCAGTGAGGATGTTGGGGATGCACAAGGAGTCAGGAGGAGACAGAACCAGGACAAATGATCTAAACTGATCAAAGGGATATTCCATAACATATGTTGTCATGCTGAACAATTAATATGAGATGTATGGCCAGGGTGGGGGAGATTGCTGCTCAGGGATGGGATGTGCATGGTGGGTCAGCAGGTGATGAGCAATTGCATTGTGCATCACTTGATTTGTACACTCTGTTACAGTTATAATTATTATTATCATCATCATTAGTATTATTTCCCTTCATTTTCTTTCCTATTAAACAGTCTATATCTCAACCCACAAGCATTTACTTTAAAAAAAAAAAAAAAAAAAAAATTTTCTGATTCTCTCCTTCAACCCCACTGGGAGAGGGAGTGGGGAGGTAAGTGTCTGTGTGGTGCCTAGCTGCCTGTCAGCTTAAAGCACAAGAACTGAAAACTAATTTAGCCAGAGAAGGACAACAAGACTGAGCATGACCACGTCTAGAAGTTACAATAATCCTCTGAAATATAAGCACAAATAGATCCAATCTTTTTTCCACAACATGACTACAAATTTTGTGCAAATTAGTCTTTGTACAAAATACATATCCAGTTTTTAGCATCCGTCATACACTCCAATTATCCCTCCAACTTTAGCCATGAGCTCATAGTTTGTTTTTCAGCCTATGAAGTCTGTGGATGCACCTTGATGTTTTGGAGGATTCAACAGGAAAATTGCCTGATCATGCAATCACAGCTGTATTGCAACATACCATTTTCTCAGTTGTGTCAACGTGATAATGAAGCCACACCGCAACTCACCTCAGGGAACTGATCTTTTACAAACAAAAGCAGAACAAGCTGTGGCACAAATATAGAAATAACTGGCTGCTGTTTATAAGAGGTGGGTGAAAGGGACTCTACAAGGTTGTGCTACTGCTGAAGTCCTCTACATCACTATATCATAACTTGAAGTAAACAGAAGTAAAACTAGGTTCCTCGGAAAACTCAATGATGAAAGTTAAAAGGACTACAAAATCTGTGTCCTTCCAGGTTGCAAAAAGTGGGATTCTGAAGATCTCAGTCTTAGTTTTAGGACCATGCCTTAGTTTAGTTCACTAGAAATTAAATTTAATTCAAAGAAACTGGATCTGCTTGGATGCTTGAGATATCAAACCTAGCTTGATTTAGGGTTTCCTTTAGAGATAAGTACATATTCTAAAGTTAGATCTGGCAATGTTTTTCTAACAATTATATTTGGAACCTTTTAATAATTGCAGTAACTCTAAATCTTGTTAACAGTTCTTAGAATTTGATAATTCCTATAAGTTTCTAAAATAGGAAATTATTATTATTATTATTTTATATATTCCCCATTCCTCTGCTCTTCTTTTCTTCAGTTCTCCTGCAAGCTGTTATTCAGAAAACCTTGCAACACAGTATGAGAATATACTCAGATATGCTCATCTTTTTCATTTTTTTTTCATTTTTTTTAATGGAATCCTAGACCTCTTGCCATTACAATTATAAATCAAAAGACACAGTTATGATTAACTGTAACTGGTCATAGTTTCTGAAATATAGTTAATACCTAATAAATGATGCAGGCAAGATGTTGTTCGTTCTAAATAGAAGAAAAGATATGCAATAGAAGAAAAGATTAACACTTAAGCAAGTAGAGTCAGATTGGGTCAGCTGTTCTAGCTGTATTCCTTCCCAGATCCTTGTGCACCTCCAGTGGCAGGGCAGCACAAGAAGTAGAAAAGCCCTTGGCTCTGTATAAGTACTGCTGTGTAACAACTAGAAATAGTGTATTATCACCACTGTTTTCATCAAAAATCTAAACCACAACATTGTATAAGCCTCTACAAAGAAAATTATCACAGACAAAACTATCACAGTCCTGTTTTGGAGTTTATTAGTTTTGAAAACATGATTTGTATTCTCCATTCTTGATCATCTTGCAAGTTCAGCTGAAGTATAATAAGCTGAAGTGTATTTCTCTGCAAATTTTATAGAATTATTGGAAGGATAAGTAAATGCAAAATTTGAAAATTTTGCTACCTTGAAGTTATATCATATAATGACCATACTGAGAAAATTATAATTTTAGATACACTTTTTAATGACCTTATTGAAGAAAAAATGATATTTGGCCTCCATCTTTTATACCTATTTTTTTTTAATTTGACCTTTTAAATACTCTCCAAGCAGCTTAGAGGATGTCTTCCATATAAAAGGGAGCGTGTTAAAGTTTTTCCTTGATTAGAGTTACAGTATAATTTTGTTTGTTAGAACAAAGAATGCTATCAAACTTTGTATTTACCTTTTTTTTTTTTTTTTTTTTTTTTTTTTGATTATAATATGTACATGAGAGAAAAAAAAAGAAGAAAAAAAAAGAAGAAAAAAAAATTGAACAATTTTTTTAAAGTCAGGAAGTGTTGAAGACTTAGCTCTCACAGTGGCAAAGTAGTATCAAGATAGTGAGAAGGAGAGGACAGCTCCTGAATCATCTGCCTCATGCTGGTTGCAGGGATGATGTGATCTTTATCTCACTTATGAACATAAGGGCATTGTTACTAGTTTTCTTACAAAAACTGTCTGCTTTTTAGGTTTGTATGAAGAAGTCCCTAAGATGTGAGGTCCCACTCCAGTTTCTGGCCATTATACCCCCATGCACACATGCAGACAGGGAGATCCTCATCCAGAAAAAAAGTTAACTATTGATTTTAATTAGGAGACAGGATCAACTGCACTAATCAGTCACAGGACACGGCCAGACTAATGTACTTGCCAGTACCCTTTTAGCCCTTTCTCTCTATTTTACCGTATTTGTTTGTCTCCAAAACAGCTTAATTCCTTTCTTTCCCCAATTTTCATTTCTCCACCAGATCCCCCCTTAATCAACCTTGTGCTATCCCCAAATGCTCTTTCCCTACACACCCTGATAAGTCTTTCCCCCCTGTCATGGATGAAATTATACACTTCACTCATAAGAGAGAAGCAGCAATATAAAGTAATGATCTAACAAAGCTTAATTATAAATAAGATGCCAACTTAACAAGATTGGGGATGGCAAGGTACACTCGATTATTACTGCACAGAAATAAAACAGGGTAAGTCAGACACATCAGGAAGACCCTCCCTTTGAGTGGAAATTCAGAATGGAGGTTCACAACATTCAGAAGAGACCCCCCTTGCTCTCTAAATTCCTTGAACTGAAAAGGTAGAGCCTAAGTGAAACTGAATCCACTCCTAGTCCCAGATTGGGTCACCAGTTTATGTCTAAAGGTTTGAGGATTATATGTGCACAATCAATCTAAGATATAATCTTAATAAAGCTTACAAAACTTAACAAGCTATTAATCACCTGCTGAGAATCTGTTGCAGCAAGGAGTCTCTCACAAGGAATATGGGGTCTCTACAGAAGGTGTGACCTTGAGAGGCATCCCAGCTCAAGGGGACATCCTGTTGTGTAGCCACCTGCCATAGCTCATGCTCTATTGGTCCTCAGCTGCTGATCAAGATGTCTGTCTATCAGTTTCTCCAGCACCCAGTTTGAGCAGTTGCTATGTGCACGAGCAAGGCTTTGAGTGCAATGACCAGTATTTGAGCAAGGCAACCACCAGACTGAAGTCAAGAAGTATGAGGTTACAAGAATCCCATTTAGCATGAGTTTACACAGGAACATAAAAATATTATCACTGATTCAAACTAAAGATTCATTCAGCTTAATAAACCATCTCATCTCCAAATTCATTAAGTCATAAAAATACAGCAAAAAATATAAAACTGAGTATAAATAGAATTCATCTTCTTCAGTGGTTTTGGGAAAACTGGAGGGTGCATCTAGACCATGATATTGAACATTAGCAGATGGAGCTATCCTCCATTAATTTATTTAATCTCTCTTGAATCTATTTATAGTACACATTTTTTTAGGTCCCCTAGACAATGAGTTTCACAATTTAAATACGGGGTGGGGGGGGGGGGGAGGAATCTATTACTTGGTTTTAAACCTGCTATCCAGTCAATCCAGTCATTTCAGCGTATGTTCCATGGCTCTCTTAACATTGTGGCATAATTTATCTCTTCCATCTTTCTCATGATTTTATAAACAGCTGTCTTATGTTCCTTTTTATCTTTGACAGAATGGGGAGCTCTAGTCTTCACTGTCTTTCTCAACACCTCTGACCATTCTTAGCACCCATATGTAATTTCTCTTTCTTTTTTGCAAAGTGAGAACAGGACTACACAAAATACTTCATGAGTGAGTGCATTAAGGATTGATGCACTGGTTTAATGATATTTTCTGTTCTATGTCTCACCTTTGACTAGGTCAGAAGAGTAATTTGGTCTCTGTGCCAGTTTTACAACAACTATGTTTACTACATTCAAGAAGAGAATCCAATACAAGTTTCCTGACAGCAGCACAAATAACTGAACTGACATTAACCAATTTGTCTCATATATATCAAAAATCAGCTGGAAAAAAATCACACTTGTGGGTATATTAGATAGCTGAAACAATTATGAATACCAGTAGATTCAGTGACAACTGACATCACTGCCTTTGAATTCCTAAATTCCTAGGAAGAAATGATTAGGCTTCTCTTGAACTTCTATCTCTGTTAGTGTAGTGGACAGATCTTCATAATGAATACTTCCGTACACTTTTTATTCTTATTCATAACATATAGCATATATATCACACAATATTCTGCATATAATTATTAGGTACATCATAAAATACATTTTTAAAGACAATTACTTAATAATAAAAGAAAATCCAGATGCATCATCTTTTTTTTCAGAACTACAGTTTAATCAGTTTACAAGGGTCTGTACTAAGCAGCAGTCACTATGGAAACCTGAAAAGACTCAAATAAATGTATTGCTTAACAGTGTGATTTTGAAGACTGATATTCCAAGTGACAAACCCGGATGTCCAGCAATCAAGAGAACCATCTAAATTAAAGAAAAAGCAATCAAACAATAATTAATAATAATAATAATAAAACCCCACACTCCTTCTCCCTCTCTACCTCCTTCAAAAGCAGATGGACTAAATGGACTAAATATTGCAGTAAAGAAAAACAATTTATAAACAATACCCAACAGAGTATTTAGATATTAGGTGGCCATTAAAAAGGAAATATACAGTGTACCAAATGTTGACAGAGCCCCTTGAAAAGAGTTGCAATGACAGTACAGTATGAAGGGAGTAAGACTTAAATGAGTCTATATGTTGTCTAACAGAGATACTAACTAAAATAGCTGTCTTTTAGTGCCAGCTGTTCATCAATGGCAATTGACTATGACACTATTTCCGTTGACACTGAGTATGCAGCTGCTTGATTTCTTCCATGATTAGCTAAAACTGAGGTTAAGGGGGGTCTATCTGGAACCAGCATCCAAATAGAAAGAAGAATTAATGGTAGGTTGCAGTGAAGGCACAAGGAGATCTGAAGAGATGACACAGGATCACTTCACTGAAGGAGCAGAATAACATTATTACCTGGGTGTGTCTAGGATGTGTCACTTTGAAGCCTTTCATTACTTTGCGTGACTCAACAGATCTGATGCAATATGTAAAAATTTGTACCTTGAAAATCAGAACAGAAAAAAATGGTAAGCAACATATTATTTTATTCCTTTATCTAGTAAGATTCTGCAGCTTTGAGCTCTAGAGTTTTCTTTTGTTCATTTTTAAAGGGAAAAAAAAAAAAAGTACTTTAATTCTTCTACCTCTAAAGGAAAATGTCGGGAATTTTGTTTTCTTATGTCGTAAATGTCAGAAATCCCTTAGGCAACTTTGAGAGGATTCTCTAGTATGGATGAAGAGTCTCCAAAGCCACAGGAGCTTGATAATTATATAATAAAGAGGAGATATAAGATCTTTAAGGTCTTAGGCATATAGTACTCTTTCATTATTGTTCAATTAATAACTCAGTTATTGTAGGTCTTCGGCATTTGTTTGACACATTAATTCTTTTCTTTTCTTTTCTTTTCTTTTCTTTTCTTTTCTTTTCTTTTCTTTTCTTTTCTTTTCTTTTCTTTTCTTTTCTTTTCTTTTCTTTTCTTTTCTTTTCTTTTCTTTTCTTTTCTTTTCTTTTCTGTAGATACTCTTGCAGCTATAGAATGAGATACCCTTTTTGTCTTGGACTAATGGATTGATGCCTGAGGCACTGTTTTAATTATTTAGGTTCTAAACATTAAGACATAATTGCTTTCTTATGATCCCTTACCAGAAATTCTCTCTGTCTCTTTTTCTTTTCTATTTTATTATGCTAAATCTTTCCATCTGGGAATGCAAACAGTTTTCCAAATTTGAAATGAAAACACATTCAGTCAGGCAAACAGGAAAATAATTGTTTAAAGCTCATGATTTTGATGTTAACTTGTCATTTTATTTCAAATAATGCTGAAAAGGCATATTTATTTTTGTGGATAATAGAGTAAGGAAAGTTCAGAAGTGGCATCCTTCCCACTGATCTTAGTACAACACTTCAAATTTATAAAGGTGACTCCTTACAGTCTTGTTTGACAGATGAGCGATACAGGTTAGGAAAATTTCACCTCTCAACCATGTATGAAATTAAATTCATATTCAAATTAATCTGTACAGCTACTGTATCAATTATCTGCCATTGTTATCAATTTAGCCTTCTTGTATCTTTGATATGAGAAATGGTCCTACTTTGTAATTCATCACTCTTGGGACAAAATCTACAGCTTTGTTCTCCATTGGAGTTCAAAGATGAAGATCTAATTCCTTGGGGTTCCTTTTTACCCTGTCTTGTACTTTTTCTATCTTTCACATGTCCTTTCACCTAAACAAGACAGGACTGTAGGTGGTAATCTGCCAACAAGTCATAGTAGGAACTGATTTATACACATTGTAGACCTCATGCAGTATACATTAACATTTTTATTGTTCTGTCTTGTTGTGATAGAAAATCAACGTGTGTTTTATTATAACTTGTCATCTATCTTAAATGGCACACCGTACGTGCACTATTAAAACTTCCTATTGTATCTGTTATAAGTTGCAAGTAGAATGGAAAATAAGTAAGTGTGGAAGGAAAAAAAGGACATTCCTTTTATAACTCACCTTGCTGAGGTTCCTTCTTCACCACACAGGAAATCTTTACTTATATTCCTTGTTTGTAAGGAATGCAGAATGGCTTGAGTTGGAAGGGACCCTAAAGATCACCTAACTCCAGACCCCAGCCAATGCAGGGCTGCCACCCACCAGATCAGGTTGGCTAAGGTCCTGTCCAGCTTGGCCTTGAACAGCTCCAGCATCTACAACTTCCCCTGGCAACCTGTTCCAGTGTTTCACTACCCTTACAGCAAGGAATTTCTTCCTAATGTCTAATCTAAATCTATTCTCTTTTACTTTAAGACCATTCTCCCTTGTCGTGTCATTATTTATGAGAGTAAAGAGTCCTTCTCCATCCTTTTTATAAGACCCCTTTAAGTATTAATAGGCCACAACTCCAACTCTTATCCTTTCTTTATATGAGAGGTGCTCCTGCCCTCTGATCATCTTTGTGGTCCTCTTTGTGGTCGTTTGGACTTGCTCTAACAAGTCCACATCTTGTGCTGGGGACACCAGATCTGGATGCAGTACTCCAAGTGGGGCCTCATAAGGGCAGAGCAGAGGAGCACAATAACCTCTCTCCACCTGCTGGTCACACCTCTTTTAATGCAGGCCAGGACACAGCTGTCCTTCTGTGCTACAAAGAACACACTGCTGGCTCATGTTGTGCCTTCCATCTACCAGAACCCACAAGTCTGTCTCTGAAGGGCTGTTCTCCATGAGTTCTTTTCCCAGTCTGTATTCCCATTTGGGACTGCAAAATAAAACAAGACATGAAATTAGGAAATAAAACAGCAATCACATTCCATATATTTTAAAACTGTGGGGGGGAGGGGGGGGTTGAGGAGGTGGAGGGGTGTATAAATAAATAAATGAATGTCAATCGAAGGGAGGAAGAGTAGCATTTATTTTAGGAAGAAAAATGAGAGAGAATTTAGAATTGTAATATAAAGTTGCCATTAGTCTCTCGATATCAAATTTAACAGAATACATAATATTAAAAACAAAACCAAAATATTTTTAAAGCTACTTTTTCAAAAGCACTGAAAAAGAGCAGGATTTTTTGCAAAAAGCCATTTCAAGAGACAAAAGTAATTTCTGAAGAAAAAAAATATTTTTCACAGATTCAGCCAGCACGTAGGAGAGCTGATTACAAAATGTAAAGAGGAGATACTATTTCAAGAGCTTAAACCGACTAATTAAACTAAAATATATTTTCAAACAAAAGAAGAAAAACATATACAATAAAATGTGTGTAGTATAGTAAAAGAGAACATGGTAAAAACACAATCTCAATAACTTTGAAAAATAAATATACAAAAGTTTTAAGGAAAAAAACACAGTACTGAAGCTCAAGTTCAACTGAGAATTTTTCATGTAAGGTAGTTTCATTTTGCGTACTTTTGAAATGATCTGTGGAAATTTTATCTTTTAAAATTTGATGAGGATCCATTCATATAGAAATGTTCCAGACATGCTAATTTTGAAATATTTTGTTGGAAAATATCACAAATTCCAACCCAAGACCACAGGAATTGTACAGAAAGAGAAGGACCTCTTGGAAAGGATCTGTTTCTGGGGTACAGGTTCACAGATGAAATAATACAACTGCAAGTCTCCAGGGATAATCTTCTATTGGACCGTCTGATCTTTTCGTGTCATTGTGGATGAGGAATTACTTATTATAATAAAAAGGGTTATGCTGTTCAATGTGTGACAGACTGAGCAAAACAAGATTGAAGTCGACTCATCAATCGATCCATTCAAGAACAATTGTGAAAATAAATATTTAAAATTGTTATACAAAATACACTACCTAATATTATACTATACATGCAGCATTCAAAATCATGCTCCTTACCATAGCCTGTACTCAGTGAGGTATCAAAATTAGTCTAAAGTTCTTTTTTTGCATCTTCACATTTTCAAGTGGATACATTTGCCTAGAAATTAACAAAGTATACATCCTGTAAAACAGATATCACAAAATTTTATGTAGATGTTAAATACATTTAAAATAATGTTATGTACTATGTATTTAAATATGTATATATATATTATGAAGCATTCTTCTTGAGAATGAACAACAGGAACATTTTTATGATAAGAAGACAAGGGCATGTTTTCAATCACACTAAGTTCTAGTATTTTTATGCCTCTGCTATGAGAGTATTCACTGAAGTAGCAGATGGTGCTGTTCCTTTGATGAACTAAGCTGTTGCTCTATTTTTTCAAAGGCAGCTTATTAGAGCTTTTGACCCGAAAGTGAGAAATACATACTCTTGGTTTCAGTTGCTTATATTTAAGCATCTTTTGCTTTTGTGTTGTCTCCCCAGCTCCTCATCTACTTCTCCAGAAAGGTGTGGGTCTCCTATAGAACCTGTGGCATGGCTGAGAGAGGCACGTGAATAGCTCAGACAGCCTGGAGCATCTCCACAGGCTCTAAATGTCTGAGTTTAGGGACCTGGATCAAGTACAAGAATTTCCTGCCCTCTCCATGGAAATATAAGCCAGCATCTCTGAACTTCAGTGTGACTTCGTGACCTCAATTTAAAAGTGTCATGAAGAGGCTGCTTCAACAAGGAAAATGAGCCAGAGTAGACAGTGACCATGGACAAGATAGTGACTATGCAGAGAACCTGAGCAGGGTTTTGTTGGTGACAGCAGCAACCTCCACCAACAGCCCAGAGAGTATCAGAAATTAAAGGCAAGGTAATGAGTCATATCAGGCTCCGTGCAGGAAGTCTAATCAGAAACAGCAAGAGATGGTACCAGACACATACATGCATACATACATACATCCCTAAAATATATCTCAGGCAGAAATTAAAGGCCCCATGCTGAGCTGAAATGAGACTCCTAAGAACAGGAGTAGCTGGAGGCCCCATGGAGATTGGTAAGGGAAATCAAATCTCATTAATGTCCTCAGTAGTCACTAATTGAAGCCCTGTTCTCCATTCTGTGCCCATGTACATAAAGAAATCAGGATCAGTTAGATCACAAGGGAGCTCTGGAATTTTAAGTCATTCAGTAGAGGAAGAGAGAACTAAATTCTGCTTTTTGGAGCAGTTCATGAATGAAAAAAAAAATATATATATATATATATATTTTATAATGGAGAGAAAAATTTCCAAGCCAGGCAATTCTCCTCCCATTGCAAGTCAATGTACTAATTGACTTAGTTCTAATGTACTCATCTGAGTAAGATATTTTACTTTCCATATTGTTAAGGAGAATGACAAAGGAACAGTACCTAACCAAGAAGAGATTCATGTGTTTGACCTGTGAATAGGAAGATATTTTCAACAGGCAGAAAGCTGCAGTTCACCAAGTATTTTGTGGAGTATTATTCTTTTTATTTTGAAGATAGGGCTGCAGCAGTGCCTAAATATTGAGGGTAATTTTTCAAGCTTAATGAATGGCTACCCACTTGGGCCATTGAAGGTCACACTCAGAGTCATGGACAGAATTAAGAGTGATACCTGGGTTTCTGAAATTCCAGTCATGTCCTCCAGCCACTGGTTCACAATTCATTTTTACAGTAATTGAGTGATCACATAAGCTGTAGTTTGTTACTTGTGCTCATTCCTTTTTTTTTTTTTTTCTCTCATACAAACAAACTTTAGAGAGAACACAGTACGTATACATTTACAGCAGTTCTGATATTATCAGAAGAGCAAGAAATAAGCTTTTACTGCAAGAAATATTTAATATTATAAAAATGGATCTTAATGTACAAGGTAAATGGATCTTAATGTGCAAGGTAAATTTCCTGAACTTAAGGAATTTTACTAGTATGATAATCATTAACTATAAAATGTACTGTCTTTTAGATACAGATGTTCTCATAGACACCACAAAAACTAAACATTCAGATAAAATTGTACAAAGGGCAGTGATGACAAGCTAATTTAAACAATTTTTGAAATTTAACAATGAACACAATTGTGCTGTCGAATGTAATGCTTCAAGTGAGTATAGAGTTAGAAAGCACCAGCTCTTCAGTGTTTGCTAAAATATTTGGGGTTAGAACAAGTTCAATTGTCAAGGAGACAACATAGTAGATCAAGCATGTGCCTTCTTTTTTTCTTCTTTCTTTCTGTTTTTTTTTTTTTTTTTTTTTTTTTTTTTTTCTGTCTTTCTCTAATTAGAGTAAAAGGACGGTGAGTAATCATGTTAAAAATAGCTCAAAAGAAATATGGGGTGAATATTTTTTAACTGAATAAGGCATGACAGGATAACGAAGCTATAATGCCATCAAGTCCAGGACTCACTGTCAACTAGAGCTCATTGTAATTTACAAAACTTCACTTTGCTGTGACTACAGGGAATAAGTTTGTCCGATCTTATGAGAACACAGAGCACTTTGCAGACAGCATGTTAAAAAAAAATAATAAAAAAAAATCTGTTACTATCAATATATGAAAATATATTGGAGACTAAATAAACTGAGCTTTGGCTTCTGTATTATTCACAGAGAGAGAGTTTTTCAAAGAAAAATGGTATTGCTGGGAATTTTTGTTAATTTCCACAACATCTGGATATATAACAACCGCTAACATTCAAAGGGAACAGTAAGTTTCTCAATTTTGATAATTTAATGTTGGATTTGCACATTTCTGGGTTGCTTCTTAATACCACTGTGAACCAGTTCACGCACATGGATAGGCAATCACATTTGAAATGAGCATTAGCACATTAAGAACAGCCCACTAGAACAAACTTTCTGATGCTGGTACTATAGACATGCTGTTTTGTATTACAGATTGCATGACTTTCAGGCCATTGCTTGCTAAGGCTATATACTCGTGAATGCCAGGCTTATAAAAGTTCTGTTATATTTTTCAAAGATCCCTTGTGGAAGACCGGCTTCTGTACTTAACGGTAGCCACTGCCCCATATAATAGTCTATTAAGAACTACTATGGGAAGCTGTGGTCCAAGCCACCATTTATAGCTCAGAACTCTAAGAACGATTTATTTTTTCATTTTCCCTCTGTGTAGCAACAGAGACAGTTGTGTCAAAAAGCCAGTGGCCCAGGTTTATCAGGACTTTATTTGTCAGAAGAAAACACTTCTGTTCAGTACGGACCATAGTGGTAAGCACATGCAGATAAAGAGTTTAAAATGTTTACCTGGTTGTGCCAGAAATTCTCATAACAATTAAAGTAAATAGGCATGGTACGCAGCGGTAGGCTCCTGAAAAGTCTGATGACTTGTTGGAACTTAATCTTCTAATTAGAACTTAAACTTCTAATGATGAGTAGAGAAGGGAATAGAGGATTGTACAGGCAACACTGATGGATACGTTGTAGATGAAGTGTTGAAGTGCAAAGTAAGAATGCCTAGTAACATTGAGATGGCAATACATAGAAGATCCCCTTTACTTCCACTGCAGAGTTGCCAGCTAGTTCAGGACTGAAAAGATCAAAGTGACCTTAAAAATGATACTCAGCTTGAATAAGCTACCGAGCCCATGTTTTCCTATTGATGGTGGAAATGTATGTGGTTAAAATGGTCTTTGTTCACATAGATTAAATTTACATAAATAAAAGAAAACATACAAGGACTCTTGCCTTGAGATCATGTGGCACGGCATGGCTTGCATCCACACAGCTGAACGTTCTTCCTGTGCAGAACAGTTAGGCTGCATCTCCGCAGATATTTGGAGATGGTTCCTGGCACGTGCTTCCTACTAAACCATGCCTGGAAAATGCCCAGAAAAGTCACCTGGCCCAGTCCAAAAGAACACAGGAAATGTGCTAACAAAAGAGCACATGAAATGTGCTAGCAGTTTTACAGTATAAATGACTGTAGACCACTGTTCAGACACATGCTCTGATCAGTTTCATTAACTAGTACATCCATAAGAATGAAAACAGAGTGTAGTTTAGGATTAACTTTTGATGGAGATTTGGTCTATAAAATTCTAATACATTTGGAGATTATAGTTCACTTAAAATGGATGCAAGCTCTAAAACTGTCTCACTAAAGCTGGTGAGCCGATTTCTTTAACAAGAATTCTGTCCTGCTTTCTGGTAGTTATCAAAGGCAATGCAGTTTTCAGTTTTCTCCAATGCCTGCTAGCAAATGTAGTATTAATTTATGGTGATAAGTTGCTGTCTATTTCTTGAATATAATACTCAACTCTCTGGACTCTCTGGCAAATTCAAATATTTCTTTCTCATCAGGCTGCTGAGATAGGGCTCATTCTGCTATATTAAAAATGTTTCTATATATGGCACAGCTTAGTAAATAAATATGCTGGGCATTATAAATGCCTGGGTTGCAGGACTAGATTTAAATTGTTTATTTTCTCTTTCATGCCTTTCATGTAACTGCTAATGCTCAGAAAAATGTCTCATCAAACAGCAGACATATTCCTGAATTAGAAACATTGGGAGTCCACAGCTGCCCAGTACAGTGCAAAACCTCTGATTGTTTTGCTTCCTCTCTTAAAGGGCCTCATCTGTAGCAAATCTGTCCAATTCCATGTATTCCCAGTGGGAGCAATTAAGACATTTCATCATCAAAGTATGACTTCTTTGTAACCGGGTTCAGTGGGATAATGCTAAGCTCCCAAATCTTCCTGAGAGTTTTGTGGCATACGGAACATTAATTTGTTATATTTGGCTGTTTGCTAGTCAGCAGATGCAGCTGTTTGCTATAGTGCTCTTTATTGTCAGTTCTGATTCTTCTTTTCATGTTTATCACATTGTCTATGAGTGTCTACCAAATTTCACCTAGCAGGATGCATATTAGTATTCTAGTGGTCTCAGCTAGCCAGGTGATGAATAGTAAAATACTAATCCTGTAGATCTGACAGGCCTTTTCCGATGTGACCCTCAGGACTACAAGATTGAAAGCACAGTGTGATTTAGAACAGTAAACTCCTGTGTACAAGTACTGTACAGATGATGAAAAGCATGGATTATGACCATGCCTTAGGTGATGCAGTATCTTCTTTCATGTAGTTACTGCTTGCTGTAAATATCAGTAATAGATTATTTGCTGTTTCCATCTAAAATTACACTGCATCATTATTATAAATGAGGGAAAAAAATAACAAATCCAGGTCACAAAATCTGTCTCGGATCTGAATCACTAAAGCAGCATTAATAACAACCACATTATAATAATACACAAGAAGCATGTAGGCTTTTTATATTATAGAAGCCTATTAAAATAAAAGCATTCACAATAGTCTGTCCCTGGAGAAGTTACTACCAGGTATCAAAAAAGCAGGCAAACAAACAAAAAAAAACCTCAAAACAGACAGTGATAATCCCATAGCTAGAGTTGCCTTTTTTTTTTTTTTTTCTCCCACAGTTATGTAAATGTTTAAAGTGATAGATTTTGTCCAGTCCAGTCCATTTTCAGGTATTAAAAGTAGAAATATGACTTCATACGTAATCTTTATCTAAAAGTTGTTGAAGACATACAGTATCTGTATCTGAGGAAAAGTAATGAGATGGTATGATGTCAGGTGAGAGTCATGGCAGAAGCTGACCACAACATTCAAAAACTATACAAATTACATGTATTTTGCTGACAGTGTTGAGCTCTGCTAGCCATTCCAAACAGCTCTAGAGGATGTAAACAAATTGGATTAAACTTCTGTGGCTTGCTAGTCTTGTTTAAAATGAATAAGAACTACGGCAGTAGCTATGCACCTAGTATGGGAGGAGAAAGAATTGTTTCTAAGGCAGACCTAAGGTAATGGGCCAGTATGAAATGACAATGGTTTCAAAACTTAGCATTTCATTACAAACAAGAACAGAGACCTTTTAAAGAATAAGCCAAAATTAGTAATTAAGAAGGACTTTCTGTGGCATATAGGAAGCAGAAATTCCATATGACATGATATAAAGGAAACTAAATGTTTAAAGGTTAGAACCTAATTATGCTCACAGAAGTTCTTATGTCTGAACTTAAAATAGAAGTTAGAAGAACATACACATGACTAAAATCAACCAGAACAAAAGTATATTTTGATGGGATCTTGCCACCAGAAGTAGCAGACACCTACTGATATTAAATATTTCACATAAGAGCAATCCACAGAAGATTTCTTGTCTTGGAACTGATCCAGTTTCACTATGCCTCGTAAACTTTTACATTCCATTACATCTTCAGCCAAGGAGCTCCATAGCTTCTTGAAACAGTAAAGACCATTTCTCTTTAACTCCTTTGAGTCTTCATTTTTACTATCTTTGTCTGATGTCTCCAGCACTTATATGAAAATAATAAACCCAAGTGATCTTCTTCATCTCTTTCATGATTTTATAGACTTCTGTCATATCTGTCATATTTTTGCTAGTATATCCTTAATACATTTTCTATCACATCTGAGCCTACCTTTACATAAATTCCAAGAAAGAGTTAGTACTTAGCTTACTTTGTCAATTTGTTTGCATGATTCATTCTGTGTATTTGACCCTTTTCATTACACGGCCATAAGACCTTTTTGCTTCTTTCTAGCCACATGCTTTCCTATTCAGTAATAGGGCTGTTAAAATAGGTAGGCCTTACGTTGTGATACAATTGAAATTCTCAGTACAGTTTCTTCAATAAAGCTTTTTGCCTGAATGAACATAGCAGAATTAGGTTTTAAGGGGTTTGGAGAAGATAATTCATTTCTATTTAGTAAAGAAAAGAAAACAAAACAAAATAAAAAACACCACCAACAAGAAAAAACATAGCAAATGGAACCATGATCATTTTTCTGTGCAAGTAATACCTGCTTTATTCCTGTGCATGTACCACTAAGGCATAAAAATACTAATAAAAATATTATTTTGTCTTATCTAAACATAAAAGAAATGAGTTTACTTCAATTATGCTTATTAGATTAAAGCTTAAAAATTGATCATCTTTCTTTCATAGTACTAATTTTGATACAGTGCATGCTATTTGAAGTTGAATACAAATCATATATAGTATTTTTAATATGAAATTTAGCATGTATCAAATACAAGTAAAGTCAATAGAGTACAGGAGGTCATCCCAAGATGAACACTAGGGATTTTTGCCTTTTGAAGATAACTATTTTCCTTCTCCTTTCCTTTATTTTAAGGAACATCCCATATATCATCTGTGTGTCACATAAGCAAGGTAAGATTGAAATGGATATCATGCATATAAGGATGTGCTGAAGTGGCCTTTGGCTCTTCTGAGTCTTCTCTGTGGCAAATCTCACGTTTCCTTATCCTACACCAAAAACAAGGGCTGTGGTTAACCTAAATCAGTTCATTATTTTGCTTCGTTATGAGACTCAACAAATATTTTTGCCATCATGGAGAAGGATATGGTGTAGAGGTGTGAATGAGCTGTCAGGGTTCTCAGGAGAGAAAAACAGTGTAAACAGTATTCCTAGCTGAGGGAAATGTATGTGAGATCAGAGCACTAGAAACTAACTACAAGGCTCAAAAAAGAGAAAAATATTGTCATTTCAGGTTGTCTTGGGACTGGAGTGAATTCCACTGTTGAAATAAGTATTATGAATGCTTGAGACTTTCTACATAAAATAAGGAAGTAAATCAAAGCCTCTGTTTGTTTGTTTGTCTTATTTGTTGTTGTTTTCATTTGCAACCTGAGTGTTAAACACAGGAAGAAACTAAACATATTTCAAGAGGTAAACAGAATAAATGATTACCATATATTGCCATTAATAAATTTAATTTTAAAGGACTTCTGAGTATTACAAAACAATACTCAGATGTTTGAAACAAGGTGGTCATCAATGTCTTGGCTTTCTCCCAAGAAACTGTATTAGGCCTATCTGAAATTTTTTGAGGATTAGCACTCTACAAATACATTGCTGTTGTATCTGGAAACTTTCCTGTCTTTCCTTTTTGTACGGTTTTGAGAAGATTGCAGAAGGACTCTGGTGGAAATGGGGCATTAAAGTTTAGAGAAAAATGAAGTGAGTTTCAAAGAACTGAGATGAGAAATGAGATTTATCAAAAGTTATTCTGAATTCTACAGTGAGACATCTGCTTGAACACTGAGAAATCTGGTCAGTGAGAAAAAGAGTTGGAAATGAGTAAAGAGAAGGGCACTCATGATTTCTGAATGATCAACTCTCACCTGTCTTAGCTAAAAGCTGTTTTATTTTTCTAGTCTGCCTTTTTTACCAGACTTGATGTCAGACAACAATAGATATATCAGCTTTAAATCATGCATTTTCTCTCCTCCTCTCCATCCCCCACCCCCAATCTCCACCCTCCCCAGTTTGTATAGAAATAGAAACCCTGCTGTGCCAAAAGGCAAGTTCAGAAAAAAATGTTTGGAAAGACTGGGTTAGTCCATCTGTAAGAACTGCAGAATATATTACCACAAATACTCAAATATCTTGCACCTAAAAGTTACTTTACCTCCCAGTATGGACACTTTGGGGCCAATCATCAATAGGTAAGTATGCAGTACAGACAGTAATACCTAACACTAAATTTAATAAATGCTTAGGTTAATATGAATTAACTGTAATTTTATTAATGTGGTTGTATTGGTTACATTTTTACTCTGAAAATAGCAGTATCTGTGACCACCTTTGTGGCAACATTTGTGACAATTCAAGAAATATCCAGTAAAGACTTGACAGAAAATGTTTTTACATGGATGAATAAAGATAGCAATGTCTATCCAAACATGCAGCAGTTTATGAGGAAAAAGTTTCTTGTTGCTCAAGATAGATTGCCAGCTATAAGACAGTGTGTAACTAGGGTAAAACAAA
Source organism: Aythya ferina (assembly GCF_964211825.1). NCBI lineage: Eukaryota > Metazoa > Chordata > Aves > Anseriformes > Anatidae > Aythya > Aythya ferina. The sequence continues at coordinate 97,434,474 of NC_140298.1, read as the reverse complement.
ATATAAGTGGTTCTAACACAGGGTCTAGTAATAGGAGGATTGAAAATGCTTTATGGTTAAGAAATACGGAAGCAGAAAAAAAAAATAAATAAACAGTCTGTGGCAGATGGAAACAACAAATGTTTATCATTGCACTGCCCATAATCATTCACACAAATCATTTGATTACAACAGTAATGAATAATGTTGCTTTCCAGAGTTCACTCATAGCTGAAGTGAAATCTCTTGGCAACACTAAAGCTTCTTGTGTTGCTAACAGTTTATTACATCTTTCATCTGAAGAGACAATTAAGTCTCAGTTCAAAAGGGTCATATTTTTTTCTCTATGGCACTTTAAGCCACTGAAATTCCAAAATGTTTCCAAAAGTTTCGTTATTGCATAGTCGTAGGAGAGCAATCAATTGTCTGCCTGATTGTTTTCAAAATATACATACAAATACTTGAGTAAGTAGAAAGATTCTGAAAACAAATTATATGAAATTGAATATTAATGATCAATGAATGTTGGGCCTACTAGTGAATGTAAAATGAAAGGGATTTTCTTCCAGGTAGTTTCCCAATTTATGACCATTTCATACAACAAAATACACTATTGATAATTCATTATCTTATCTTGAAGATTGTGTGGAAAATGTTACAAATCTTTGTTCCCATCTGCTGAAAGCATTTCAGAATTACAGAAAGTATCTCATTTTCCCACCTTTAAATATATAGGAGTACTGAAGTATGTTCTTAAAATATGAATGCTCATGTCCTGTTAAAATATATAAAAATGTGTTTTTCAGCAGTTAGGCATAACTTCTGAATATTAGATTAAAAATATAATGAAAAAAATAAAGTTATTTGGGAACATCAAACATCAAATGGCGGAGACAATTTCAAGGACTGAATATTGCAAATATTTTAATTCTTTTGCAATAAGATTATTATTATTATTATTATTATTATTATTATTATAACGTTAAGAATAGAAGAAAACGTAGAAGAATTTTGTATATTTTTGTCTGTACCTATTATACGTCCTAAGGAAACAGAATAAAATAAGTTTAGTTTACTAAATTTTATTCAGTTTGATGTTTTAGTTTTCAAAAAAATCTGATAGTGGAGGAAAGAGTATTTTCTCTGTGAAAAATTGACAAACTTGATTGGTTATCAATTCAATGATTTTTAAATTCATTTAAAGAGTCTCACACTGATTAAGAAAAAAATCATTCTATTGAATTGATATAAAATCAATAATAAATACATTTTAGAACAGTTTATTCATGTTTATAATAGAAAACAAATTTGTCATCATCAGAAATGCAATGAAGAATAAAAGTACATAATACATATTAAAAAGGTGTCTTCTGAAAATGTACTTAAATTAACAGCAGTTATTTACCTGTTTTATTCTAGGTGAAGCTCACCCTTAGCTAAAGGAACACATAGTAATGGATAAATGTAATAAAATCTTTCTATGGATAAATATATTAAAATCTTGTAAATTGGGATCCAGTAACACTGCTGCAGACTCAAGGAGTAACTGAAAAAATGAAGAAAAGCTCAGATCAATGGCAGAAACTTTCAGTATATGCCTTCAGGTGCAACCTTAAGTTTGGCCATCACTGCTAGTGCAGATACAGCTTGGGAAATCGACCCTAAATGTGGAACGGGAGGAAGTGGAATGAAATAACGCACATCAGACACAACCCTGGCATGTCTTCTCTAGGAAGATAAATTGAGGTGGACCAAAAAAAAAGGAATATCATAATTGTAATATCATAATTGTAATAACATTGTTTCTGCATTCGTCTGCTTATGACACCACTGTTTTTTTTCTACCTTTAAATGGAATGAACTACCCCTCCACCTGTCTTTAATCCACCTTTTAGAGGTACTGAAATATTTATTGTTTGAAAAGGGTTTTCAAGGGACAGAAAAAATCCTTGCACAAAACATTAGAAAATATATCACACTTATTATAGAACATTATTTTTTTATTTACAAGAAGAGAAAAAAATGCCAAGTAAGCAGAAAGAAAATGCTTGAAGCAGGAATAATATCAAAGCCTTTATGTTTCTGATAATTTCCAGCTGAAAAGGAAATCTTTAGTCTTCTCTTTCAGGTACTTGGTGAGACACTTTTATTTTGGGTGAAGGAGTTCTAGGGGAAGATAACTTGCTGGCTAGTGATGAATATTCTGGGCATATGGGCTATTCAAGGCACAGGGGCTGTACGGAGTGATCAAAACAAATAGAGACTGCATAGCTTTTAAAAAGTAATTGTGCCATTACTATGCAAATCCTTGCAATCTTGTCTACTAGTTGAACCGCTCAGACAATTAGACTGGAAGGAAACATATCATAAATGAGAAATAGCTACACAGTAATTTTGTGAAAAAATGGTAATACAGAGTTGAATCTAATATATTAGGAAAGCCATTGATGGTAAGAATCTGTATCAACCCAATAAGACAAAGACTGACGCAGATAATTTTCATAATATTTAAATATAATAATTAATATGGCATCTGTGCAGCTGAGAATTAGGTAGTGCAATAAAGCCCTCTCTTCTCTGCTGGTTTTTGGAAATTTATTTTATTTTTTATTATTTTTATTTTTTTGAAATGGAAAGATTATCTGAATAGAGAACAGCAATTTAAACAATTATCCCTAACAGATTACTTAAATTCTTGTGCAGGTCGAAGTTGGCCTTGGCAAATTCTTTCATAATAAATGAATTATTCAGAGATCTGGCTAAACATGGATAACACTGAAAACATTTCTACATTGAATAAATTCATTTATGTATCTCCAACAATGGTTAGCAGGGTTGAGCCTCTTTGCCTTCTATGGAGAAAGGTTGGTAGTATTCTTGAAACTATTAGATTATATTACACAAGTTAAAGAAATTGAATTTAGTAAAAGTCATTTATATATATATATATATAAAAAAAAAGTCTTTTTCCAAAATCAATTTGTTACTTTTGGTAATCCAAAATTGAGATTCTCTGTTATAGGAGAGATCCTGGTTTACACTTGCAAAGTTATAAAGTAGAAATTAAAGGTGTGTTGCAGAATAATTTGATCATTCACATTTAGGAAACAGCCTGTGTCTGACCTTACTGTTGTGAAGGACGTGAGTTATTTATATAAGTACAGAAAACATGCACCTGAGAATTTAAAGAAATAGGTACATACAATGGAGTATAAAGTGTTCAATAATGTTCATCTATAATGTGGCTAGAGAAAATTATTCTAAAAAAGGCAATTATTTGAAAGAAATATATATTCTGCATTAAATCTTCCTGTTTATCCTGTATAGTGAGGTGGGGATTGGGCTTTTCTCCCAAGCACAAAGTGATAAGAGGAAATGGCCTCGAGTTGCATCATGGGAGGTTTAGGTTGGATAGTAAGAGAAAATTCTTTACTGAAAGGGTTGTGTGGCCTTGGAATAGGCTGTCCAGGGACCTTCCATCCTCGAAGGGCCTCTAAAAAATGTGTCGATGTAGAGCTTAGTGGCATGGTTTAATGGTGAACTTGTCAGTGCTAGGTTAAAGGCTGGACTTAGTCACCTGTATAGTGCAGGACTACTGAAGTGGGTGTTTGAGTAGAGTACTTAAGTATCACGGAGTATCTTGCAGTATCTCTGCAAGGTATCTCTGGTGAAATTCACCTCATCTAACAGTAGGCATCTGCACTGTACTACATCTAAGCTAAATATCTGGATTTTCCTTATAGTCAATGAAGAGAAATAGGTCCTTTTAACACATGATTTTATCTGACCTAGTTTAGACATCCACATTAAGGTGAGATGAATTGACTTCCTGAAGTAACTATTTCATTTCATTGATGATAAAAAGAGTTGAGACAGCTAGCTGACTGCCTGGGCTAAGGGATGCAGCTGCCACTTTCCCATTTGCAGGTTCAACAAATCATGAAGCTGAGCTCCTAACACAGAGATAAACACACAGATAGCACTGATGTGGCTGGTGACACAGCCTGACACAGACAGCCAAGCTGCTGTGTCGATAGCACCTGCACATAGGACTGACATAAACATAAACACAGCCAGCCAAGTCTCCTCCTCCTCTCTAGCTCGCAGATAGAGAAGGTCACTGGTGCAGGCACACACACAGCACTCTCCAGTTTCATGTGCACAGTAGTAGAAAGCTCAAGTAGCAGCATTGCTTCTTGGTCCATCTGACACCCCTGCCCTGACATCAGATCCTCTTACACATTCTATGAGTACTCTGCCCACTGGTTCTCCTCAGTGCTCACTGCAAATAGAGACAGGTACTCACACACTTGTCCCACAAACATCCTATACCCAGGGTTCCTAGGTAACTCCCCTTGCAGAACCTGCTCCTCCATGTTCAAAAAAATCTGCATGGCAAGAAGGAATTAACAGATTTAGTTCTGACAGAATTACGCTTTGCTTAAGTTTACATATTGTTCAGTGCTAGACAAAAAGTTGACAAACGTAATTAGAAATGTGACCTGCAAAAATGTGATCATAACCACTCGATGACCCATTGGATCTATGTTATTATCAGAAACTGTGAACCATGTGCACTCCCATTCACATTTTTCCACTAAGATGGTGGTATCTCTTAAACAGCAAGGCCTCTCATTTTACCACAATGGGAACAGGCCAGCTGCTAACATATATACTGTCAAGACAAATGTGGCATATAGGGAAATATACAGGTGCACAGCATAGTAATCTATAGAATATTATGTCTGGAAGATTTAATGATGGAAGTAAAAAACAATCCCCCTACTTCTTATGGAAAGCTGAATAGATATGACTTCAAAGAGATTTGTATAAGAATGTTTTCAAGAAAATATCAAGTCTAAGAAATATTTTGTTGTTGTTAACATTGTTATGTTTGTCTTCTATGTTTAATCCTTTCTTTGTTTCAAAATAATACTTTATGGCTATATATACTGAAAGCTGTTCATGGTAAATAAAGGGCAGAGCCAATGACTTATAATACATTCCAATTCCCTCAACTTTAACTCTTCAGTTCCTATTAGCAGTATTCAGGCATCTTCTGAGTGAGTATGTACATACATGCACGTACAATTTTTGATAGTAAAGAAATATTTTGAAGGCCGGATATGAAGTACCAGCCAAAGTGTCTGGAATATTATTTTCAGGAACATAAAAGTAATTTAAATGAAGGAACTAATATAAAAATTGTTTTTATATGTTTTGATAAGAAAAAATACTGCTGAGAAAATGTAGAATTGTTAAAATGAGGAAAACAGCTATGCTAAAAAATAATACAATATTAACAAAGAAAAAAGAAAAAATAAAATATTACATGGCTGAAAACATAAATGTTAAGGTTTAGAAGTTTGTTTTCAAAGAGATATCTGTCTGCCTGGGAAGTGAGTATAGGATAAATGATAATCAGTACTGCTCAGCATTAAAGTTTATCTGAGAAGTGGTTGGAACAGTCTGCTGGGAAGACAGTAATTACAGTGGTGGGGCAATGAAGAGATGGGAGAACAGTTAAAACTTCATGCAAAATTTTTGAGCAGTTTTGCAGTCTCTATTTTGCCTCTGTTTTGCCTTATAACACAAATGCAATAATTTGACGTCTAATATCTATTTGATCCACTTCTATCATTCATTTACCTGAACTGTGACAAACAAAATATATGGTCTAGGAAGCCATCTCAGTTTATACCAGTTGTTCTGATCTAATAACTTAAGTGAAACTGGGGAATTAAAATAAAACAATGTTTTCTCTCTGTGAATGTCATTTCTTCAGGCCTGTTGTTTCTGTTGCGGATCAAGGAAAACAAAAGAAACCTTGTGGAAAAAAAAGAAAAAAAAAAAAAAAAAAAAGCAAAGAAACAACAACAATAAATACAAGGAAACCCATACATAATGTGATATTCTTAAGACAGATATTTCTCTTAAGAGAAAATAAATTCCTTCTGTAAAGCCTGGATTCTAAAATCAGTAGGCAACTGACTTGATATAAAACTGCTTAAAACCAGTAAAGTTTTGACAGAAAATAAGAATTTTGGAGAAGCTGATCTAGTTATTTATGCTTCTACTTATGCTAGCACACGAGTCCAGAATACGGTATTAGTAATACATATGGAGTGAGCTTTCTGGAAACCTGACTTTATATCACATTAACGAGTCAAATTTATCATTGTCTTGTAGTTATCTGTCCTATGAAAATACATTATTTAAAGAATGAAAACCTCAATCAGCCTTTGAGCTCAATTACCTATGAGAGATTTGTTACTTTGCTTCAGTGGAAACTATTATAACCAATATTAGAATCAGAGTCTTTACCTCTAAAATTATGCTCATGTGTTATTCCTAGATTTGACCCTATGCTTTGAGTACCCTTCTAACATGTTAGGAAATTTTAGATTTCCAAGACTGGATTCTCCATTGGGTTCCAAAATCCTCCATTCTCCTTGGGTCAGTGGCATGATAGTATAATGAAGCAGTCTGTGCAGTCTTTGTCACAGAATGTCTAACCTACAAGATCTCAATTTCAGGTAGTTGCCTTCTTATGCAGTACCGTGTATCTTCAATGTAAATTTTCTTTCAGTCAGGTAAGAAAATTACTAGCTTGCCTTCCCATTTTCTTCACTCACTCATTATGGCCACCACTGCCTAGATAACTGCCAGCCCTTTGAACTCAGTCTGTTAAGGCAGCAATTAATTAAAGAAAAGGGAGCAAGGCTAGAATTATATAAGTGACATTTATTAGATACTTGTGTATTTGCAGATCACCAAAAATTATTTAGCTACATGCTTTGATTTCGTTGTTTTGTTCTCAGGCAAAGGAAACTTCAAAAACACCATAGACACAAAAGGTGAGATTTATCTTGTCTAACTTATGCATCTTAAAGTTTAAGTCACAAGGAGTCTAAGGTCCTTATACAAACAATGAATGAAATAAAAATCTCTAGAAAACAAATCACCACATCCTAAAATGAGTTCCCTAAGATAACTAACCTGTATGACCAAAAACAAAATGTCTGATTTTAGTGAATGGTTTAATGGACAACATAAGTTGAGGTAAGAATATGCTGGCTGTGGAACCATTCTTATCCTTTTGTTATGTTTTTCCAATTTCTCTCTTGCACTGATACTAATAGTTTTATTTTTGTTGTTGTTTGTTCGTTTGCCAAATCATATCACACATCATATCAATCTCAAAATGAAATTCACAGATGTGCTTGTTCTTCACCCAAGTCAGTAGGCTAGTGCTGTGCAGCTTCCTACACAAAGCTTTAGAAAGGCAGGAACACTCCTTGAAACAGGCATGATTATACGTTGTGGGCTGGGAGATGTGAGGCTTGTTTTTCAGCAGCAGCAGCCAAAACCCAGATTTAAACCTGATCCATTTCAAAACACTCTTCATACACTGTGGTGCTTACCCAATTATACTGGGTTTACACGGCAAGGTTTTGGTAGCAGGGGGCTGCAGTGGTGACTTCTGTGAGAAGAATCCAGCAATTCTTATTCTTCTGGAATAAGAATTCTTCTTATTTGGAGAGTGACCATGAAGGAGCAGCGGAGATGAAGTGTCAGGGACTGACCGCAGCTACCATTCCCTGTTCCCTTGGGTTGCTTGGGGGGAGGAGGTAAGAGAGGTGGTTTTAGTTTGGTTTTAATTTCTCACTGCTGTAGCTCATTAATAATAGGAAATAAATTATATTAATCTCCCTATTCTGAGTCTGTTTTGCCCATTACTATAATTGGTGAGTGATCTCCCTGTCCTTATTTCAGCCCTTGAGCCCTTTTCATCACAGTTTCTTTCCCTTTCCCTTTGAGGATGGAGAGTGAGTGAGTGGTTGTGGTGGACTTCGACTGCCCAGCCGGGTAAAACCACCACATACACAAGTGATAGAGCTGAAGAAAGAGAGGCCAGAAGCAGGTGGAAATGAAATATCAATGCCCAAAAGGAGCTGATCTCTGACATTAAGTACAGTTCATATAACTGCAAGAGTCTATGTTGAGACAACAAAATTAATTCTACCCTAAATGCCTTTCTTGCATGTGAGGAATGTTTTAACAATTCGTGTCCATAAAGAACAATTTTGTTTGAATCCTGTCTGCCTCTGGGCCCTGCACTGGCAATTTAATTCTTGAACCACAGATGCAGTGTGTCCCAGTCTCCCCCTCATTCTAGTCAATTTATCAAGTCTTCAGAAAATACTCCTTAAATTTATGAACCTGTTTGCTTCTGTTATTCCGGACTTCTATTTCTAACAGTTACAGCCTTTTTTCCTGTCTTCTTCGAGATTAACTTAACACTGCTATAGATGTGTCTGTGAATGGCTGGGGAAGAATGTTTTAATTACTCGTGAAGCGTCAAATAATAAAGCTGTTTGTGTTTGATGTCTGGGAGTTTCAGAACAACTGATAACAACTAGTGACTCTTATGGGATACTATGCGGATCTTTGGTATCTGGTTAGGGGGGCCGAGAGATAAAGAGGAAGGAAAAAGAAGCTGAAGGACGGCTGGGAGACAAGACCTGAAGAGAATGTTCTATAAACTTGGTATGGTGCCAAGTAAGTACAAAGGGGGAGAGGAAGACTACGAGCCTTCAGCATGAAAGACCCCTAGAGACCCCCAGAAGAGACCCCCAGAGGAGACTGCGCGTGCTCCAGTAGGAGGGACTGGACCCCGGAAGCTAATTATAATAATCTATTTTTTTTTAGAAGTAGTAATGAATATGTATTAGTCTAGGAGCATAAAAATCAGCTGCTTGATGTAACTGGTGTGCGTCCTGGTGGAGCGGAGACTCCCGGTGCACCCAGCGCTGTTTATTTACCTCTATTCCTTTATATTCTTTCAATAAATCCTATTTTTTTATTTAATCCTAATTTGAATCCTGAGCTATTTATAACATTGCATAATAAGAATCACAAATGCACAGAATACGTAATTAGAATCAAATGGAATTCCTGTTCAAAATGAAACGTCAGGGGTTGAACAGAATGCAAAAAGAGATGACCAACTCATTGATATAAAATTACCCAGTTAATTCAGTTAACCACTAGTACTGAATGTACAGGTTAGCACAGAGAAATTTTCACTGCTGCTAGTAATAATATTTGCTTTTAAAATGATCAAATATTTTTTTTTATTTTTATACATTTGTGACAATAAAATGCTGAAAACGATTAAATTACTTCTTCAAATTTATGTTCTAATATACATTTAGCAACAGGAGAAGTGTTGAGAAATTGACAGTACACTTCACCTTATACGGGGAGAGGTAATTATCCCTTGTTGATTAGACATTAAATCACTGAGCTACAAGCAGTTGGTGATGCATAACTATCATTAGCATTTTAGACCATTGTACCATTTCTCCTAGTTTTGAGCAGTTTTAAAGGCAGGATAAGATACTTTTATGGCAGGAAATTTTGTGAACATGTGGAAATAAAAAATAGTAGAAGAATGGGTACTATAATTTTAAACTGGGATGATGTTTATGCACCAGCTGTTTATAGTGATCAAGAATCTAATTGACAAGGAGTAATTACTGCATCTCTAAACATGGTGAAGAGTGCTTTCAGTGTGATATGGCTGGAGAAAGGCCATATGAGGAAGGACCCACATGTTTGACAAATAATTTTGTCTTTTCATTCTGTTTAATGGCTTTAACATTTGAGGCTAACTTCTGTTCTGAATTGTATGTGTGTATCTCCTCTGATGTCAGTGGGTTTGCCGTCACATAATGGAATTTGGAAAAGTAAAGTGACTTTGCATGCATAATTAAAGCAGACTACACTTGAGTTGTATTTCCATAATGGTCTAGCATCCCAAACAAATGCATATCTTATTCTGTAACAGTGCTTAAAAAAGAGAAATTCTGCATAAATCATACAAACACATTAGGATCTAACCGCATGTTCAGTGTTTTATGGAATTATGAGACAAACTTTTCCCTTACTGTAATAGCAGGAGACATTTCAGTTGATATTTGACAACAAATCTTTAAAGAAAGTCAGGCTGACATGAGAAGAAAATACCACTGAATCATCTGACAGTTCAATTTGAATAGTCATTGAACTAAGGTCCCAGAAAGGTTTAAATATTTGGCTAGATACGTCATTTGGAAATGACATGAAAATGGAAGTGAGAACAATCCTGTGACACTACAGAAAATACCTTAAAAATAATTTGAGATACTTTAAAAAATAAAAAAATAAATATATATATTTATGCACTATATATATATATTTCACACGGGCCACTATCTAGTCCTGCAAAAGACATGCAACTGTATTTCATACTGTTTTGTGTTTATCTGTCTTCCCGTTGATAAATTTTACAGTGGTAGAGAAGTACAAAATATTGAATTCCAAAAAATTTCTTAGAAATATATGGCCATGTGAGGATAGAGACCCCTATAGTGATGTTTTTATAGTTTTTCAGAGATTTCTCTTGAACCGTATCTCTGTAGGAGGGCCTCATTTTAGTTTTGCTTAATTCCAAATTATTATTTCCTATGATTAAACCTTATACCAGAGTAATAATCTCCCTGTAGCCTGATGTTAACAGCAGTCAAATAGTCTGTCATGGTATACATAATATGACACTGTTCTTTCATTGATAATTTCATCAGTGTTTACCAGTCAGCCCTTAATCTCTTCTTTGTAAACCTTTTCCTCCATATCAGAATCATTGAGATTTTTCTTCAATAATCATATTTGCTTGACCTACACTTTTTTTCTCTTGTTTCTTCTTGCTGCATTCGCAACTGTGCCATGTAGAGCAATATTCCTGGTCTTTAATATTCAGTGAGTAGCCTTTTACTTCTCTACACAGTACTGGAAATTTAGAGCAATTTACTATCAGCCTATTAAATATCCTTTTTTTTGAAATTACAATATTCCAGTTATTTGCTTTGCCATTGATTTAGATTTTTGTCTCGCTTTTTGGTATTTAACATTTCTGAAGCAACCAGATTTTTATCAATTTCAAAACATGACCCTACCTTCAAAAACAGCATGCAGAATAGCTAAATATGTCTGAAACCCAGAAAAACAATTGCAATAAGGAAATCACGTAAGAGTTTCCTAGAGTAAAGTTAAATGTCTACTTCTGCTTTTGCAAGAAAAGACACTTCCTTGGAGATCAAAGGGAATTATATTAAGTTTTTCAGGAAACTACAATATCTTCTGATCCAAGTGTAGCACACGTACATCGAGATAGCTTTCATTAATATATACAGCACCAAGTGTGTATATGCAGTGTGTGTAACAACCTTACAACCGTATGTAACCATAACTATAGCAGTATATATGAAAAATAAACCTCTACTAATAGAAAACATGACCCATTGCACAAAGTTCTCATTCTGAGGAAAAATGAAAGAACTGACACATACAAAATGATAGTCATGTCATTTGATTCACTAATAACAAGCATCCAGAGTGCAGTGTAAGAACGTATACATACTTTTTATAATTATCATAAGTATTCCATATAGTTGTATTTAACTCACAGTTTTGAAGCTTCAGGCCACAAGATAAACTCTAAATACATATCAATGACCTAATGGCCACTTGTTTAAATTTTCTGATGATGTAGCAATTGCTTATCTTATCACAGTTTCACCACTAAAGGATTATTAAGAAAAAGGATTATGTGTTGAAAAGTAATAAAGGAAAGCCACTGAATCTGATAGTTATCTAAACAATTGCAATATGAGTTATAAAACTAGTTAAAACTTTCAACCAACAGATAGATCCTTAGCTGAATTTAGGAGGTCCTTGGTGCCGCTGTCGCTGTGATGATTAATTTTACCCTGGTGGTGAGATTCAAAATTACATTCCACAGTTTACTCAGTTTATGAATTGTGCAGACTGAAAGTGTTGTGGTTAATGCAAGATACTGGATTAATAAAGTGAGGTTTTCTGCATAATTTCTGGTATATAATCAAGAAACAGACACAAATGTGGTTCAAATATGTTTTCAAACAATCTAAACTGAAAGAGGGGGGGATTTAGATTGGAGATTAGAAGGAAATTCTTCACTCAGAGGGTGGTGAGGCACTGGAACAGGTTGCCCAGAGAGGCTGTGGATGCCCCATCACTGTAGATGTTCATGACCAGTTTGGATGAGGCCCTGGGCAACCCGATCTAGTGGGTGGCATCCCTGCCTATGGCATTATACCTTTGAGGTCCCTTCCAACTCAAGCCATTCTATGATTTAAACTGCAGCAATACTAGTGTAATTCTCTTACTTCCCAGGAGAGTGTTCTAATCACTCAGTTACTAGCTAAAGGGAGGACTGTGGTCTTTTCAACATATCTTAAGATACTGAGCCCTTTTTCATAGGCCTTTACAGAATTGTCCACATTGTCTCAGATGCCTAGAAGATTCCTAGATTTGTTTCTCATCCAGGAAACCTGAGCTCAAGGACAGGCAGGAGTTCCAATGTACTTCTGTGTGCTTAGTGTTCACCTAATCCTGCTTACTACAAGAGACTGGACAGAGATCACAAACAGAGATATATTTTGGGCATCGTTTAAAGAATTCTTTGCAAATAGTGAGCTTTATCTATCATTCCTAGATTCTATCAATGTTATTGTACTATTTCATGGTTAACATGTTCATTTATTAGATATTATTATTATTATTAATAAAATGAGTCTGCGGTTAAGATATTGTGCACTTACATATAAAGAAGATTTCTAAATATATGTATCTACATTTAGAGATCAGTTATTCTGAAACTAGAAACAATTCTATTTTCATGCTTGTAAGACATTTCTGTTATTCTTAGATAAAGCATGATTTTACCTTATTCTGTATTTTGGGAATACTCAGTATCATTTGTGATTTTAAAATGACCATTTCCCTTTCAGCATAAATTTAATGAGAACTGGTTTTCTTTTTTCTGGCTTTCTTTTGCCTTCCAGGTGAAACCACTCTAAGGTCATACATTGAAGCAGAATGTTAGTTGTCACATCCTTACTTTGTTACCCTAATGAAGAATCTGGTGGATGGTGATTCTGACCCAGTTGCAAGATGTTGATGTTTCTTTAAGATGTTTTCTACATTATGCTTCTGGAAAATAATTTCTTTTATATTTGGACAGTCTATGGTTCACTGCAAAATGTCTGCATGAAATCAAAGAACCTATCAAATTGAAGACAACCTACTGAGATAAATTTATTGAATATACTTTCTCACAAGACATCTCTTTGAGGTTTTGTCATCCTTTCTCATTTGCATTATATATATATATATATAAATCAGCACACAGTATTATAAGTAAAACCTTTAAAAGATAATCAGATGGGTATTTCAGAAATAATCATTTTAGTTTCTATTCAGAAAGCACAATAAAAGTGCATTGGGAAGGAACACTGAAGCTGAAGAATATAAAAGGGAGAAGAAAACCCAGAAAACATAATAATTTTGTTGTCTCCTGAGCCAGAATGAATTTCACAAAGAGATGTGTTCTGATTTATACTTCCTTGAATGCAAAGAGCAGAACCCCCTGAACCCTGCTGAGAGAACACAGAAGAGTACCAAACTGAGTAACCTACTTTTCCAACCATGAAATAAACTTCAGCCAGAACAGGTGCTAAACTAGCTGCCATTACTGCCTCTCCACATTCCCTCCAAATGATTCACCCATCGCACTGTGATTTTGATGACCTTTAGTGGCCTTCTACTACAGGGTTACAGCATCAGTGGATAAGGGAAGAACAACTGACATCATCTACCTGGATTTGTACAAAGCATTTGACACTGTCCTGCATGACATTCTTCTCTCTAAAATGGATGTAACAGATGGAGCACTCTGTGGATAAGGAATTGGTTGGATGGTCACACTCAAAGAGTTGCAGATTTCATTGGCCCTTTCAATCCTCTTCCCTTTGTCCTTTCATATAGAATTCAGTAATTAAGTAAAGACCGTCTTCTACCTCCTCCCCCCAAGCAACCCAAGGGACCAGGGAATGGGGGCTGCGGTCAGTCCCTGACACTTTGTCTCGGCTGCTCCTTCATGGTCACTCTCCCCCTGCTCCACATGGGGTTCCTCCCACAGGATGCCGTCCTTCCTAAATTGAGCCTGCAGGGGCTGCCCACAGGCAGCAGCTCTTCAAGAACTGCTCCCACACGGCTCCGTACTACAGGGTCCATCCCCCAGGATCAAACTTCTCCATCACGGGTCCCCCACAGGTGGGTGGCAGCACACCCCAGGCCCCCTGCTCCTGCATGGGCTCCTCTCCACAGGCTGCAGCTCCAGCCTGGGGCCTGCTCCTGCGGGGGCTCTCCATGGGCTGCAGCCTCCTCCAGGCCACATCCACCTGCTCCACCGGGGGCTCCTCCACCGGGGGGCTGGCAGCCCATGTGGGACCCATAGGCTGCAGGGGAACTGCCTGCTCCACCAGGGGCCTCTGCACAGGCTGCAGGGAACTTCTGCTCCAGCTCCTGGAGCACCTCCTGACCTCCTTCTGCACTGACCCTGGGGGCTGCAGGGCTGGTTCCTCATCTGCTCTCCCAGAGGCTCACCCAGCAATGCTCCCTGGCTCAGCTCTGGCCAGCAGTGGGTCCCTTTTGGAGCCAGCTGGAGCAGGCTCTGATCTGACATGGGGCAGCTGCTGGGCTCTGCTCCAGAGGCCACCCCTGCAGCCCCTCTGATGTCAAACCATTGCCATTTAAACCCAATGCACTACTAGGGTTATAACTGGAAAATAATATTCGTAATGTCTAAGATGGAGTGTGTTTGTAAATTTAACATTAACATTTAAAATTAACATTTAAATACATTAATTAAAAACAGCAGCATGGACAGCAAGGAAGGCTACAGAGTTGTTATGATACATTATTATTACATTTATATTAAGATACTATCTGTCTTTAATTTCCAAATTCTACACAAAAGATAAGCAGATATTTTTATTTTTATTTTATCAGAGCAACTCAAGTCTTTAGTGTCCTAGAAAAAGAATTCTAATATTTTTCTTTAGATTGCTACATATAAAAATGAGTTTTTCACTTAATTTACTCACTTCTAGCTCAGCACAGTAGTATTCAGTGTCACTTTATGTTTATTGAGAAATAAGACAGAAACATTTGATAGCTATTATGCTGTGTTAAATATAGACAAGTTCAAGTGGAAAGACATTAACTTCTTTTGAGAATGGACATTTGAGAATGGCTCATATTCAGCCGACTATCAACCATCACTCCCAGGTCCTTCTCTGCCAGGCAGCTTTCCAACCACTCATCTCCCAGCCTGTAGATCTGCTTGGGGTTGTTGCAACCCAGGTGCAGGACCCGACACTTGGCCTTGTTGAACTTCATACAGTTGACCTCAGCCCATCAGTCCTGCCTATCCAGATCCTCCTGCAGAGCCTTCCTGCCCTTGAGCAGATCGACACACACACCTAACTTGGTGTCATCTGCAAACTTACTGAGGGTGCACTCGATGCCCTCATCTAGATCATCGATGAAGATATTAAAGAGGACCGGCCCCAGTACCAAGCCCTGGGGGACTCCACTAGTGACCGACCTCCAATTGGATTTGACTCCATTCACCACAACTCTTTGGGCTCGGCTATCCAGCCAGTTTCTAACCCAATGAAGCATACGCCAGTCCAAGCCACCAGCAGACAGTTTCTTGAGGAGAATGCTGTGGGAAACGGTGTCAAAAGCCTTGCTGAAGTCAAGGTAGAGCACATCCACAGCCTTTCCCTCATCCACCCAGCACGTCATTTTGTCATAGAAGGAGATCAGGTTTGTCAAGCAGGATCTGCCTTTCATAAACCCATGCTGACTGGGCCTGATCGCTTGCTTGCCCTGTAAGTGCCACGTGATGACACACAAGATAATCTGCTCCATGAGTTTCCCTGGCACTGAGGTCAAACTGACAGGCCTATAGTTCCCCGGGTCTGCCCTCCTGCCCTTCTTGTAGATGGGCGTCATGTTTGCTAGCCGCCAGTCAATTGGGACCTCCCCCGATAGCCAGGACTGCTGATAAATGATGGATAGTGGCTTGGCCAGCTCCTCTGCCAGTTCTCTCAGTATCCTTGGGTGGATCCTGTCCGGCCCCATCGACTTGCGCACATCCAAGTGCCATAGCAGGTCACCGACCATTTCCTCATGGATAGTGAGGGCCACATTCTGCTCCCCATCCCCTTCCACCAGCTCAGGGTACTGGGTATCCAGAGAACAACCGGTATTGCTGCTAAAGACTGAGGCAAAGAAGGCATTAAACACCTCTGCCTTTTCCTCATCTTTTGTAACAAGGTTCCCCCCTGCATCCAGTAAAGGATGGAGATTCTTCTTAGTCCTCTGTTTTGCACTGATGTATTTGTAAAAAGATGTTTTGTTGTCTTTAACGGCAGTAGCCAGATTGAGCTCCAGATGAGCTTTGGCCTTTCTAATTTTGTCCCTGCACAGCCTTGCAACATCCTTATAGTCTTCCTCAGTGGCCCGCCCTTTTTTCCAAAGATTATAAACCCTCTTTTTTCTCCTAAGCTCAAGCTGCAACTCTCTGTTGAGCCAGGCTGGTCTTCTTCCACGCCAGCTCGTCTTTGGGCACGTGGGGACGGACTGCTTCTGTGCCATTAAGATTTCCTTCTTGAAGAGCGCCCAGCCTTCCTGGACTCCTCTGCAAACTCTACCATTTTGTGGTCACTCTGCCCAAGACAGTTTCCAACCACCACATCTCTCACCAGTCCTTCTCTGTTTGTGAAGAGAAGGTCTAGCAGGGCACCACCCCTGGTAGGTTCACTAACCAGCTGCATCAGGAAGCTATCTTCCACACTTTTCAGAAACATCCTAGATTGCTTCCTCTGGGCTGTGTTGTGTTTCCAGTATATGTCTGGGAATTTGAAGTCCCCCACAAGAACAAGTGCCGACGATTTTGCAACTTCTGTCAGATGCCTGCAGAACTATGCATGTAGAACTTTCCATGCATGAAAAATAGTATTTGAAAAAGTGCAACTGTATTAGAAATATAGACATATAATATATTATTATTTTGATTTTTTTTTTTTTTTTTAAGGCAGTCTATGGTTTGCATTCTCAGAAATGAAAAGCAAACACTAAGATGTAGTCATGGATAAAACAAGCATCTAGCACAAAATAAAAAGATTACTTAGCATAATGCCATAATTTCATCACTTGAAACTGGACATGTTAGGAATTTGCCACAATATATGGAAAATTCATGCTACTTTTAAAGTTTTTTACAATTCCAGTAATGTAGTCACAGCAGTGGAATCACAAACATAGCAAAAATTTTTGTCCTATCAATAGCTAATTCTTAGCAAAGAGTCCCCAACAAACATACTAACAATTGTTTAACAAGCTTTCTGAGATTAGAATAATTAAAATTAGTTTAAGAATTTATTCAAAACTGATCCTACATGTTTTTGTTTGTTTGTTTGTTTTACAACCATTATTTTGAGTAACTGGATCATACAATCAAAGTGAAGGGGACAGACAAGTACATCTTTGTTTCCTCTACAGCTTTTCAAAATTTAGCTTCAGTTTCCACATTTTAAGAAAACAAGGTTTAAGTACTTTAATTTATCAGGTGTTTGAGTTACTGAAGTTATGAAGCTTTTAGTTTCATATTTTAAATAAGCACCCAAGTGGGACACCCAAAACATCTTTGTTGGTTTTGATCTGCTTTTTAAATGGCATAACAAGATGACAAAAAATGGCTCAGATCACGTGACATATAATCTTACAATTTGCCTGGGGACAATTTTAAGAAATCCTCTGACCTTCAGAGGAATCTGAAAATGAGGGAGATGAAATTAAAAATAGTTAGAAAAGACACTACAGAACTTTTATTTCTATCTATAACATTCTAAAATTCTACTCAAAGACAAAAATGAATAAATAAATGCATCCAATGTTTCATTTGATTGCTGACTTCAGAACACTTATTCAAATGTGTTCAAATTGTTTAGGACTTCACTGTTACTGTGATTGACATAGAGACAAATGAAGGAAAAGATTTATTAGTTCTTATAGAGTGAGTTTTCTGGCCAGACATATCTTTTTTTTTTTTTTTTTTTTTTTTAATTGACATTTTTCTCTATCTCAGTGCCTTTCTTTTTCTTCTATCAGTGTTATAATAATCGAACTACAGCTAAGATAGCAACCTAGAAATCTCAGAGTGCCTATCACAGGCATGAAATCTTTCAATATCTCTACTTCAGTTCATCCAATTAGGACATTTTTCAGAGTATGTTCTCAGACTCTGACCCCTAATACACTGCTCAATTTACAATAAATGCCTGCAAAACTTGGAATGTTCTGGTGAATTCAATAACTCCATAAAAATTACTTTGCTACAGCTGTTGGTTCTCTCATCCTTTATACAGTGTCATATTTACTATATATGCCAGCACTAAAGCAAAACAATACTTTTTTTTTTATTATTATTATTTTTTTTAATAGAATATCTTGTGTTGGAGAGGACCCACAAGGATAATTGAGTCCAACTCCTGGATCCACAGAAGACCACCCAAATATCAGACCATATGTCCAAGAGCATTGTCCAAATGCTTCTTGAACTCCAGCAGGCTCAGTGCTGTTACCACTGCCCTGGAGATCCTGTCCTAGTCCTTTTCCTAACACCCAGTCTGACCCTCCCCTGTCCCAGCTCCATGCCATTCCCTTGGGTCCTGTTGCTGTTACCAGAGAGAAGAAATCAGTACTTACTCCTCTTGTCCCCTTGTGAGGAAGCTTTAGGCTGCCATGAGGTCTCCCCTCAGTTCCTTCATCTCGAGGCTGAACAGAACAAGTGACTTCAGCTGCTCCTCATATGTCACCATCTTCGTAGCCCTCCTTTGGAAAATCTCTAGTAGTTTTATGTCCTTCTTATACTGTGACACCCCTTTTTGTACACAGTACTTGAGATGAGGCCACACCAGCTCAGAACAGAGCAGGACAATCCCTTCCCTCTACCAGCTAGCAATGCCATGCCTGATGCACCCCAGAATACTGTTGGCCCTTTTGGTTGACAGGGCACACTGTTAAGTCATGTTGACTTCTGTCATGAACCTTGTTGTCAAGGCAGCATAAAATATCTGTTTTGATTTTTTTCTGTCAGATGCATTCCATATATTAAAAGTGTATGTTTTTGCCACAGAATATTCTTTTTTCACTATTTGTTCAAGCAGCAGGCTTTGAAGTAAACAACTTCTGAGCTGCTAACATTCTGAAAACATGCCATATCTTTTTAGAAAAATGCTTACCCAAGGCAGCTAGGGAATGCTTGAGAAATAATCAGGTGATGGATGTTTTTGTTTCAAAGTAAATGCCATAATATCAGTAAACAATTGAAATTTTCAAATGCCATAACAAAAAAAAAATAAAGAAAAATAAAAAAAAGAGAAAAATAAAAGGAACAAAAAAGAATGAAAAAGAATAAGAATGAAAAAGGAAAAGAAAGAAGAAAAAGGAAAAGAAAAAGGAAAAGAAAGAAGGGGAAGGGGAAGGGGAAGGAAGGGGAAGGGGAAGGGGAAGGGGAAGGGGAAGGGGAAGGGGAAGGGGAAGGGGAAGGGGAAGGGGAAGGGGAAGGGGAAGGGGAAGGGGAAGGGGAAGGGGAAGGGGAAGGGGAAGGGGAAGGGGAAGGGGAAGGGGAAGGGGAAGGGGAAGGAAGGGGAAGGGGAAGGGGAAGGGGAAGGGGAAGGGGAAGGGGAAGGGGAAGGGGAAGGGGAAGGGGAGGGAAGGGGAAGGGGAAGGGGAAGGGGAAGGGGAAGGGCAGGGAAGGGGAAGGGGAAGGGGAAGGGGAGGGAAGGGGAGGGAAGGGGAGGGAAGGGGAGGGAAGGGGAGGGAAGGGGAAGGAAGGGGAGGGAAGGGGACGGAAGGGAAGGGGAGGGAAGGAGAGGGGAGGGAAGGAGAGGGGAGGGAAGGGAAGGGGAGGGAAGGGGAGGGAAGGGGAGGGAAGGGGAGGGAAGGGAAGGGAAGGGAAGGGAAGGGAAGGGAAGGGAAGGGAAGGGAAGGGAAGGGAAGGGAAGGGAAGGGAAGGGAAGGGAAGGGAAGGGAAGGGAAGGGAAGGGAAGGGAAGGGAAGGGAAGGGAAGGGAAGGGAAGGGAAGGGAAGGGAAGGGAAGGGAAGGGAAGGGAAGGGAAGGGAAGGGAAGGGAAGGGAAGGGAAGGGAAGGGAAGGGAAGAATGAAAGGATTGATAGAGAGATAGAGAGATAATATATATGATTGATTAAAATATATTTGATTGTTAAAAAATAATTAATTTGATTGATAGAAATTCCTTCTGAATTAGAATTTTGCCTGCTTTATATTCCACAATATTTACACAATTTTTAATAGGAAAGTAAAAAAAAAAAAAGTTTCTTAAAGTTTCCTTGAGGTTTGTAAATTTCCACTATACACATCAACATTTTTAGACAGGAAAATTATCTGGCAAACTCTGGAATACAATGACTCTATCTAGTCTATACCAGACAAGCTTCTTAAAGGAGGGATTAAAACTACTCTCTAAATTGATGAAAATTTGAGGAATATTTGCTTCAGGTGGAAGCAGGGTTTCTTTCTGCTTAGTGTGAAATGTGTTCATCTGATTTGTGTCAGTATGGAACAATGCTAGGGCTGCATGTTATGATGAATGTGACCTTGTGTCTTACATACCCTTGGATAACTACAAGTCTAAGAAAAACAGAGCGGTTAATGTATATAGTTCTTGTATCTTGCAAAGGAATGTTTTAGCAATTCGTGTCAATAGAGAGCTTGGAGGGAAATGTATTTGTAGGGTTTTCCTTGAAGTCTCTGATATCTGGGGGGTTTCAGAATAACTGCTAACTATTATGACTATTGCATGGGACACTATGCAAGCTTTTGATATCTGGCCAGGAGATTAAGGAGATGAGGAAAGCTGAAGAACGATTAAAAGACAAAGCTTGCAGGGGACGCTGCACAAGTCTCTGACATACAGCCAAGTTGGACAAAGGAGAAGGACAAGAGGGAGGAAGACTATGAGCCTTCAGCACAAGAGACCCCCAGAGACCTCCAGAGGGATCACCGGAGACTGATACGCATGCTCCAGTAGGAGGGTTTGGATTCTGGAAATTAATTATAATAACCCTGTTTTTTTAGAAGTAGTAATGAATATGTATTAGCCTAGGAGCATAAAAATCAGCTGCTTGACTTAACTGGTGTATGTCTTGGTGGAGCAGAGACTCCCAGCACACCCAGCGCTATTTGCTTACCTCTATTCCTTTAATAAATTGTAAACTTTAATTATAGTCCTATTTTGAAGACTGAGCCATTTATAACATTAGTCACCTAAATTCTATGACAATTTTACAGTATCAGGATTTTTATTTCTCATCATGATACTTTCACATGTATTTATCTCCTGAAACCTACAAGAACCAGTAATTCAAGTCAGAAAGTTACAAGGAAATAATGTTGCGAACAGGAGCAGCATAATGTTGAGAACAGGAACATTGCTCGGCTCACTGAGACACCCATTCCCGTAAGACATTTTAAAATGTGTTTTAATTATTCATTCTAAAGCATCCATCCAGTTCCTGAATGCCATAAAATATTTAAACTTGGTATGAAGAATGACAAATGAAAGTCCTGTACCTGATTTGTAAAAGTGCATGTCTAACTTCAGAGTTGCTACCAAACAGGTTTCTCACTAGGCATCCTGAGATGTAAGAAATGATATATGGTAGTTATAATGAAAGTATAATAAGAGCCTAACTTTTTAAATATGAAGTAACTAATTCAATTTCTACCTGAAATTAATTCTGTGTTCTGCACAGAAGACAGTAAATATGTATATGCCACTGTAAGCATAAGTAATTTCATTTTTTTGTGTTTTGGCATTACTGTATCAGACTACTAAATCCTCTGAGATTTCTGATGATCTTATTTCCCCCATCTCTAGAAATTCCACAAGGTTATTGCACTTTGTTGGCATCATAACTCTTGTCAGATGACGTGAATTGTAATCATGCAGTCTTTTTGTCTAGCAGTAATTTGGCATTTCTGAGCATGAATGTTGATGGCTTCTGAAATACAAATAAATTATTTGGAACACGGTATATGGAATCTTGGCTTCAGAGGTATCCTGTTGCTGTTTTCTGTCTAATCACAAAACAATATATTTAATTAATTCTGATTTAAGCACAGAAACTAACCACAACTTTTCATCTTATTTTATGTGAAATTAGAAAACAGGAGGAACCAATACATCAAGATGGTCCTTGACAGTGGTATTAAGAATAATTAGGTTAAAAGCTTCATGATATTAGATTTTCTCTGGAAGCAAACATTGTAACTATGTTAACATGAAAATGAAAATCTTTAATCTGAGTCTGATACAGCTGAATATTTTAAGTAAATATTCAATGGAATAAAAACTTGTATTACACAGCTAACACTAATGTACCATTATTTATTTGAAACAAGATAGCCATATAAAAATGTCCTCAGACTTCTGGAATCATTTTTTTGGCTCAGCATTTTCTAAAGATTGATTCACATAGGATTGAATTGTAAGAACTGAATTTAGGTTGTCCAGAGAAGGTGTGGATGCCCCAGCATTGGAAATGTTCCAAGTAACATTGGATGGGGATTTGAACAACCTGATCTGGTTGGT
This sequence comes from Aythya ferina, assembly GCF_964211825.1. NCBI lineage: Eukaryota > Metazoa > Chordata > Aves > Anseriformes > Anatidae > Aythya > Aythya ferina. Next base: position 97,411,879 of record NC_140298.1, on the reverse strand, counting down.
GGAAGGTGTCCCTGCCCAGGAGGATTGGACTAGATGATCTTTAAGGGTCTCTTCCAATACAAACCATTCTATGATTCTATAACTCTATGATTCTATGATACCTATTTCACATCACTCCGTATTGGTTTCCCAGTAGGTATTTATATAGCTATAACTTTCAACTTTCCACCACTTATCCAGTATTTTGGAACAATTTTTTTTTTTTTTTATTTATTTATAAATAGGTCATCAGCTTTATCCTGATGTTGCCAAGGCCCTTGGCCAAAAAAAAAAAAAAAAAAAAAAAAAAGTAAAAAATAAATTAAAAAAAAAAAGCAGTTTTACTTAATTGCTAAGACATCTGCTTTCTGTTTCTTACCTCTCCATTCATTTTAGGGCAAGCATACAGTTCCAATGCAATATTTCTCCTTTTTTTTCTTCAGTAATTTCTGATACAGATAGAAGTTTGGATATCAATATCCCATTATTATAGTTTATTCTACAAAAATATTCATTGTGACAATCCTGTCAGCTTGATTTTGTAATAAAACTTCAAGTACTTTTTGTTTTATTTCTATATTCCTATTTTTTTATTTTGTTTTGTTTTGTAATTATATTTGGACACTTCAAGTTCAGTAGGTTGTGCCATTACTTTCATTCTTTCTTCATTTATGGTTCTGTTACCATTTTTGTGTCCCAAGACTCTTACAGGTAATCCCTTTGACTGTACTAGTTTATTATATTCACTGTAAACTGCTTCCTTTCATATCTAAGCTAAAGGTTGAGAGGTGATGTTCTAACATCTCTTCCTCTTTCTGAATCAGATGAACCTACTGCTATTTCAGCATGAATAACCTTGATATACATTTGTTGATCTCTGTAAAAAAGGTGACATCTTTTTAATTGTCTGGGGGAGATAGTCTAATGGAGTACAGCAGTTTTTCAGTATATTGTGTCATCTATAGATTTAGACCAGTGGTTTTGCTTCTGGCATTGTGAATTGATAATTTGAATCTAAGCAAGCTATACAAATTTTAAGGAGACCTTTTTCCCTTTTTTGTATCCAAGAAAAAAGTGCTAATCATATTTGTGAGTAAGTGAGCCACCCTAAGCAGTCAGTGCTTTGGTTAATTGCAAATTAGGTAGAAATTTAGGTAGAAAATAATATCAGAATTAAAAATTAGTTTTAGTTAAGATAGACTAGTTTGATTACAAAACTTAACAGCTTCACTCAATCTCCTTTCAAATCTCTGCAATAAGTACACTACAAATATTCAGGCAATGTTATAGTGTAACAAGTTCTCTTCTTCTTTTTCTTAGACATAAACACATTATTTATTGGGTAAGCAGAGTGGATTACCTCATAGAACTTTATGCATAAGTGCATGTCTATTCTGGACTGCTTTTCAAACCCATACAATGACCAACTGATCCATGGGTCAGTTGTTCATTCCATACTAGATTGCATATCATGTTGAGATGCTTCTCTATGTATAGACAGAGAAGAGAATTTGCATGATTGTCTTAAATATTTGACTTTTAGATAGCTAAATTTGGTGAGATGAATCTAATACATGCTGCCTTGAGAGCTGTTACACCCAATAGAAAAATTGCCATTAACACAGCTTCAACTATTTGCTGCAGTTCAGCATCTGTCTAAGCCCATTTACTGAGTAGTATCTATACATTTGGTTATCAAACTGAGCCTATATGTATTCAGATCACCCATGTTTTAAGGTATTCTGGATTGCCTTTAACTCTGGGCCTTTCCAGCATACTGATATGTGAAAAACACCATCTGAAACACTTTCATCAGCATCAATCTTCCTTAGCCTTATCTATCCACAGAACTCTTGGCCCAGGATCAATGCACTAAGACCTTTCTGTACTTTTCACAGAATCATAGAAAAATCTAGGCTGGAAAGGACTTCTGGAGGTTAGTTAATCAACCCTCTGCTCAAAACAGGCCTAACATTAAATAAATCATCTCATACACAAGTGCCCATATTCTAAATTCATTGTGATTGCTCTGGCTCACAGCATAATATTTCAGAGAAACCAAAGCCAAAACTAAGCTTTTGGAATGTATACATCTTACATTTACTACAAAGCCATTATGTTGCTATACATAATGATCAGTGTCTTAAAAACTTCTGTTCAGATTCCCTACCACATGTAAGAGAGTCAGTTTGATCAAAGTTCTTAACAGTAACACAAAATCACTTCTGACCTTCCTCCAGCTGAGCCTTCCTTTTCTCATAGCCTTCATTTTGACGAGGGCTGTTATCTAAATAAGTCAGTCACACTGTTCTACATTCCTACTACATGTTCCTCCATTGAGGATATTTACGCCCCCACTATACCCAGTTCTGGAGGTAACTGACAGATGCTAGTTATTAAAAGTCAGGGCCTTTCCTACTGCTAACCACATTTTCTGAGCAGAACAGGACTTTTCTGTTTTGCTGGTTCCTGGATTACATTATTCATTTTATGAGACATCATCTATTCTTACTGCAAAATGGAGATCCTAATCTGTATTGAAGTTTACCATGAAAAAGGCTAGTTCATGAAATAAAAAAGGGAATCCAATAGCAGACACATATTCTCCAGACCATTACTGTATTGTCCTTTTGGTAATTCAAAGCAAATACTGCAAAGTTTTAGGCAATTATCTAAATCTCGAAATCTCTTGAACAGAAATGATGATTTAATGACAGTATTTCAAAGAAATTTTGAAGAATTGTTTTGTTTTGTTTTGTTTTGTTTTGTATTGTTTTGTTTTGTTTGAAGACCCATTTTGTGCAATAATTTGTGACATATCTTTCCTTAGAACCTGGAAATACACTGTTGTTCAACACCTTCTTTCTGCCGAAAATTTCTGGAGTAAATTATTAAAAAGTATGGAATTTCATCTTACAAATGAGAAAAGTTACTAGCAAAGTAGAAAACCTTTACAAGTGTGCAACATGAAGACAAGTCTTAAGAGAATTAAATATGCTAGGAATAGCATATTCTGAAGCATGTCTGAAGGAGGCAAAATTAAATGGATTTGCTTAATCTAGGAACTAATTGTCTTCATTATAACTGGATTCAAAGATATTATCTGAACTAATAAATAAACTCTTTTATATCTCTATGCCAAGTGATTTCTTCCTTAAAACTCCCAGTCAGCATCTTGCAAATGAGTACAAAAACAGCCAAGACATACCCTAGTCTGAAAGAAACAGCCTAGTATCACACCAGCTTATCTGCACAACCCATGGTGTTTTGGTCCAAATTTTTTTCCATACTGAGATGTGCATGCAGCAGGCAAGCGGAAAGGAAGTTATATACGTATATATAGTACATATAAGTTTCAAACTAACTTTAATATTTAAAATTGTTTCTAAGAACCACATGTATATAAATATTTATAAACAGCAGCACTATGCAGAAAACACCCTCCAACCCTAGTCATATTTACAATCCTCTTCCTGAAAAGGAAATCAGCATAGTTACAAAGTGTTGTGGAACTGCAATGATTTCTATCAGAAAATCTGGTGACTTTTGTCTGAAAGCAGGATTCTAAGAAAGGGCATATCAGCCACATTCAGAAGGAATCAGAGACTATTTATTAAAATGTCTGATGCTCTGGGCTTAAAAGATCACTTAAGTATATATATATGTGTATATATATGTATACATTCCTCACATATAAAATATTGTAAAATTTTCACAAGTGAAGAAAAATGTGGATAGCTATGTTTTCTGTTTATCATATACATCCTGTGTTTGGTTACCCCTGATATTACTGTAATTGTAGAATTTTGATGTAGTTTGAGTGTTCTTCAAACAGCAAACCTGAATCTGCTGAAAAACCAGACAGCACAAAAACAAAGAATCAAATAAAAACAAAGAAAAAAGGAACAAAAAAGCATATCTTCCTTCGTCAAAAGAACATTTAGTCTCACATTTATTTTATTTAATTAAATCTATGCTTCAAATTTACTTCTATTTCTGATTAATTTAAATACCAATTTATTTATTTATTTATTTTTAATCTATTATAATTTTATTTACTATAAAATTTGAAAAGATTTGTAAGGATAAATAATTCCCCTGAAATAAAGTTAATCGTGAATATAGTCATGCTGTTGACTACAGTAGAAGCAGGATAGAGACCAATGTTCTGATTCAAACCACTTCATATAAGATATTAAATTTACTGCTGAGACTCCAGCAGAATTAATCAGCCTTCATTGAAATATTTTTCCCGGAAGAGTGCTCATCTATCCATTAATTGCCATTTATGGCGGTATAGGAAGTCACTCGTGGACATACAGAAAGTAAGCGTGATCAAGCGTGTTAATCATTGCACTACAACTACACAACTCAAATCTACTGATATTGTTTTGGCTTTTTATGTCATTATATGATCAAAACATTTAGATAGTTATCTTGCTAGGATTCAAGCGTTCTGGTATTCTATAAGAAATTATGAAATAGTAATAAGCTTGCTTTTTTTTTTTTTTCTTTTTTTCTCCTGATTTCATTAAAGCATTTGTTTCAGAAAAAAATGATTGTATTAGAGAAATAACAAAATAAAAATAATATTTTAATTTGTTTAAAGCCTCCTGATACATGGAATTATGTATATTCTTTATGTTATAATGTAAATAATGATACATGAAATCATACTGACATTTAAAAGAGTCACTCTAAAACTTTCTTGAAATATCTATTTACAGTACACTTTATATAAGTTTTGGACTGGCAAGGTTTCTTTACTTTTCTCCTGTGTGGTCACTTATAAAATTCTCTTTTGACTTAGAGTTCAATTTTACACCAGGACTTCAAAAGATAGCACAGTCTTTTGATACTTCACGTTTAACTTCTGTGGAAATATACTGAGTTGTCCAAACTGTCATAATGTCACAATGAGAAAAGGAAAAAATATTTTCCTTTATGTCTCTTTCTGTGATAAATCTTCCATTGCCTAATCTATCTCTGTGCAATGCAGTATTTGATACATCTATTCTTTATTACTGTTTGTTTTTGTTTTCGTAAAAAAAAAATAAAAAAATGTATTTATTAGACACTTGCTTCTTTTGGTACACCTTTCTCATGCCAGTATGACTGGAAAAACAAAAACAAAAACAAACAAACAAACAAACAAACAAAAAAACTACTGTTGAAGAGTGTTCTCCAACAGCATTGCAACAAGTATTGCATCTTTTACTTTATTAAATAAGGATAAATCTAAACTATACTTGTAAATATTTAACAAGGTTTCTGTATGTAAATAGATTCGCCTCCAGAGTCTCCTTCTCTGGAGATATTCATAACCCACCTGGATGCCATCCTGCACAATGTGCTCTAGGTGGTCCTCTTTGACAGGGGAGTTGGACTAGATGATCTTCAGAAGGCCCTGCCAGCTTTGGCTGTAAGACACTTCCAGCTGTGATATTGTAATTCTGTACATATGCATTTTTGCATTAAAGTACAGATTTATCTAAAGCTGAGCTAATGCCGCTATTTGTCTTCATAAACTATCAGTTTTACTTTTTTTGAATAATGTGATTATTTTTATTCTGATTCCTGGATAAAAGATCCTTGGCAAAAATCACCTGTTCTGTAAGTGGATGTTATGCTTCAGTCTCTAAGAGTGACTGTCTTTGAGCTCAGTTAAAGCTTTGCAGAGTGGAAAGATAACTTCCAAGCAATCTATTTCTTTCACTACCCCACAGGCAATAAGAAGTGTAAATGAGGTACTCAGCAAATCATTTAGTGAGCGTTTAATGCAATTACAATGTGATGAAGACTGTTTTAAAGATCTCAATTTATAATTTATATTACAATGGAAGTGAGAAAGCTGTGTTTGATTTTGTTTTTGTTTTGTTTTATTTCTATCATAGAACATGGCTTAAAAAGCTACTTGGAAAAACTGGATATATAGAAACCTTGGAATATTTTCTTAAAGGGAGAAAAAGAGGTCAACGTTTCATTGGAATACCTGTTTATTTTTACCTCTGAAAATCCATAAAAGTGAATGAACTATTCACCTTTCTCATCAAATTAGGGCTTCTAGAGACAGTATTGGTATAACATAACCAACACAGAAACACATCTGGAGAAGAATGAAGACTTCTCATTCTCTTGTCTTTGTTTTCTCCTTTCTTCCAATTTCTATAACCCTTTATGTTTCTTTGTTAAGATAAGAAACCATGCTGCTTTTTGGAAAAAGATTTGAGAGTAAACTTGAGATTCACTTAGATCAGAGTCCTGAAAGAATTCTCTGCTGTGGAAACACTGGGCAATGTGGCTATGAGCATCTGCAAGAGTCATAATACCCTATGACTGTCCCCCTTCAGGAATCATAAGACTGTGTAGTCATGCAGGACATAAATGTCTTTCAGCTAAAGCCCACAATTTGTTGTTGTTGTTGTTGTTGTTGTTGTTGTTGTTGTGTGTGTGTGTGTGTCTGTTTGTTTGTTTTAAAGAGATAATACTATGACATGTTTTGCAGAAGAAAATAAAAATGCATTTACAAAAACAAACACAAAAAGAATTAGAAAGATATGAATAGCATTTATTTAGCATTATTTGCTTATGGGTTAGATATAAGACAATGAGAAGGCTTGTGATTTCTCCATTGTGTAGAGTCCAGTTTTCTTTTCTTGATATAAGTGACATAAAAAAATAATATTGGGCCCCTTGGGCTTCATTCTGCAGAGTTCTGCTATTTTGCCCCTCTTAGGGGTAATAATCATCCTAGTTTCTCATGAAGATTTGTTCACTGCAAGTTTAGCGTGATATTACCCTTGCCGTCATAGCTTATTCATTTACATTTTGATTATTTTACATCTGTCTGCTCCTAGCCAGTTCCCATATCTGGGTATGGATTCTTGGCTTAGTATTATCACCTGTTTTCTTTAGATCTAGAATTTTATCTACTTTATTACATTTTTTTTCTTTGCAGTTTCTTTTGCATTGCAGTTCATATTATTTCTTTCACAGACACTGTCAGTGAAGGCAGACAAAGACAGTGAGAACTTTCCTTTTACTCATTCCTTACTGGTAGAGATTTGAACTTGTGATAATTCAGTGTAAAAAGACAGCCCAGATTAATTTTTGTCCTTTTTTTACTTTCTTCTTTTTTTTTTTTTTTTCTGTAAACATCGGAACGTTGGCTGAACCTTTCCCTTTGATTGAATCATACAGTGAGGTTTTAAAACATTTTCCTCCATATTTGGGTGAAGGCTTTGGTTGTGGTTTTGTTTGTTTGTTTGTTGTTGTTTCTTTGTTTGTTTTATATATTTTTTCCTTCTATTTTCATAAGTGCACCTGTCCATATTTGATCAAAGAAAAATGGATCATATTGAAATCAAAATGCTGTTTTACCCAACATTCTGACTGACGGCAATAACTCTGTTGATATCCTGTCATTTCATTCACTATACTAACTACTCATTCCCTTGTTTACCTTTTAAACTCTCATATTTTAATTAAATTACCTGCCTCCAAAGCTATTTGCACTCCTTCACAGTATTAAATCATATTAATCCTTTTGCATACAGCTTCATATCATGCCATTCCAGAAGCCACCTTTCTCAGATTATTCAAGGGCTCTAATTCTATTATTTTCTGAACATTGTGACATCAGACTCAAATGACACTGAAAGTACACTGGAAATGGCTGCTGCTTAGCTGTCAAGGGATTCACTGCTATAGAGAACTGCTGTAGACAAGCACACAATTGTAAATATAATTTATCCTGAGATTTTTATAAAATATGTGACGTATTTATATAACTGAGGAAATGTTGATTATCTGCTTTTTGCAAATACCTTTCTCTGATGAACTTCAATTGTTTTATTGTTTTTTTTTTGTTTGTTTGTTTTTTCTGTAAGTCAGAAATTATTTTGATAAAATCTGTTTGTTGACTTTTAGAGTAATGTTCCACTTCAGTTTTCTGTACTCCAGTAATATTTACTGTTGTCTAAGGCATTAGTTTTGTCTCTTTTTTTTTTTTTTTGTATATTTATTGCTCTTTCATTTTCCGCTTGCAAATGATTTTTTTTTCTAAATGAATGTAAACAACTTATGAAATTATTGAATGACAAAAATTCAAAAAAAAAAAAAAAAAGAAAGAAATAGAAATAAAGATTGCATTGCTCAAAAGCATGGACTTAAGACCCCAAGCTTCAGAATTACAAGTTTCTGCTGTATTTCCCTCATAAAGGAAAAAACAAAAACAAAAACAAAACAAAACAAAACAAAACAAAAAAAAAACAGCTACATCATAGAAACTAAACTGTGTCTTCTTGGAAATTTATTATTATTATTATTATTATTATTATTATTATTATTATTAATCAGTTGCAGATATTACTTGATTTTTTTCAACACAATGAACTGTTTTGTGTGTGTAGGATGGGGAGGGCATAGGGGCATTCAGTTGCTAAGTCTCACTCTGCAGTCCATTCTTACTTCCCCTGTATCTTTGAAATCTAGGACTATATGAGTCGTAGGGAAGGCTATTTGCTTATTAAGCTTTCTTTCTCTCTTATTCTCCAGTCCTTCCAATACTGCCAAAACATGCAGTTTTTCTCCATGATGTAAAATGTCTTCTGATTTCTTTATGATAGCAATTTAAGTTAGAAGAAATAGATATGTCATTTAGCATGACAGCCTAGTAGGTGATAGAATAGTTGTGTTGGGTCTGTCTGAGCTGGAGTCACCTTTTCCCTGCAGCAGCCCACACAGTGCTGTGCTCTGCACTCGTAGCTGGAACAGCACTGATATCACTCCAGTGTTGTGTCTATTGCTGCATAGTGCTGGCACAGCATCAGGACTCCTTCCAAGCCCCCAAGAGCCAGCAGGCTGGCGGTGGGCAAGTGATGGGGAGGGGACATTGCCGGGGCAGCTGACCTAAACCAACCAAAGGGATATTCCATAACACCTGATGTCACACTCAGCAATAAAAGGGGGGGCTCTCGTGGGGGAGGCAGCTGTTCCTCCTGAACAACCACTACGCGTTTGAGACCCTGCTTCCCAGGACGTGGCCAAACACCGCTCGCTGATGGGAAGTAGAGAATAATTTTTCCTCTCTCTGTGCTTCCGCGCGGACTGATTGCTTCTTTTGTCTCTGTTTTTTCCTCCCATTCCCTTTCCCTTTAATTAAACCTTTCTTATCTCAAACCTTGAGTTCTCTGTGTTGTATTTTCTCCCCCTTCCTCTTTGAGGAGAGGGGGAGTGAGATAGCGGTTGTGGTGGAGCTCGGCTGCCCACCTGAGTAAAACCACCACAATAGTCCAGAAGACTAACAACTGAAATTGTTATCTGGTGTGGAGAAAGAAATAACTAAACTTTGTCTAACTTATGCAAGAAGAATCCAGACCTGATCAGTGATTCCCTTCGCTGGTGATGAAAATAGAGGTGAAGAAGACATTAAATGTCTTTGGCTTTTTCTGTTTTTCCAACAGATTTGTATTTCCCCGATAGATTTCTAGATCTTTATCATCCTATGTGTATGAATATTATACTTTAAATTAACTTCTTCATTACACCTTCTTACTTGGGGTCAAGCTCTTTCCTGCACTGATCCACAGAGCAACAAGAGAGAAATAGCATGTAAAAGATAAGTTCTTATTTCTGATATTCTCCCTGATCAGTCACACTCATGGCTGGCAGATTTCAGCCATGGGATCACACAGCAAGCAACTGCTAGGTGGTTCTCTTGTGACGTTGAACTTTCCTTGCTCAGAGCACGAAGCAACAAAGACACTTTACCAGACAAGAATTCATCTGGAATTTTGGAAAGTTCTTTACTGAACAGATTGAAGAAATACATTTAATTATTTAATCTAAAATAATTATATTTTTATATTATTTGCTTATCAGTTTAGTAGATAAAGAAATGCTTACAACTCTGCAGTGGGATAACTTGAGATCTCTCCTCATTTTCAAATCAAAATTAGAAATAAAAACAACACATAAAATACAAAGATACATATATAAATATATGCATACATATGCATAATACCAGATAGAAAATATGTATCCAATAAGGTGCTAATGATTTTGATAAATTTAAGTATGTGCTTAATTTTTAAAATGTAAGCACTTTTAAAAGTGCTTTTAAAATCTTTTATCTCAATTCACTCATTATTTCCCTCTGGAATAATTATATCAGTTTACTCAGGAATGTCATGCAACTGCATGTTCTCACGCTGCTTTGGATTTTATGTTCAAAAATGTGTTTTAGTTATCTTTTTGAACAATCATTATACATTGTTCATCATTGTCAGAAAGTTTACCAGAAACATTGCAGATTTTAAGTAAGTCACTAGTTTTGTTCATATACTGATCTCTTTTTGTTGTTTGGACTTTAGCAGTAATTGTGTTATTGCCTGAAGAAAATTTCTGATTATGTCAGAATGCAAGACTATATATCTGATGTCATTTAAGACAGGTGCTATTTGCATCTCAGAAATCATATTTAAAAGTTTATTTTGCTGGATGTCAAAGTAATTCAATATACAATAGTACATTGTCATGATTAAGTGACAAAAGCAATCCTAATCTCCGTATAGAGGTATATTTTCAAAATCAGCAAGAGCTGTTCAAGGGATCTCTTTGTTCTAATAGAAAACTTATTACTTTGAAATAAGTTTCAATAACCTCTCCTATCGTTTACTTTGACCAGTGTTTTCCAGAGCCTCTGATGAAGAATTGCTTGTACTGTAAAATAATAATAATAAAAAACTAAGGATCAGAAAAACCACATGCTCACACACACTTACATAAAGTAAAAAGGTGTAGTTGTAAGGTGCTGCTTCAAGGTTCAGAGCTCCATCTTTGTCTAACACCAATGTTTCATTGGTTTCAGCTAGGATAGAGTTATTTTTTCTCTTAGTATGGTGCTGTGTTTGGGATTTAGGGTAAGAATAACATTGATGTTTTAATTGTTGCAGAGCAGTGCGTACACTAAGGACTTTTCGGCTTCTCGCTCTGTCCTGCCAGCAGGCAGGCTGGCGGTGCAGCAGGAGCTGGGATGGGACAGACCCATGAGAGCTGACCTAAATTGGACAAAGGGGTATTCCATACCATCTGAAGTCATGGTGGGATGGGGGTACCAGCTGCTCAGGGATAGGTTGGGCATTGGTCAGCGGGTGGTGCACAATTACACTGTGCATTACTTGTTTTGTACACATTATTAGTAGCAGTACTATTATCATTATTTTTTATTCCTTTCTTTTCTGTCCTAATAAACAGTCTTTATTTCAACCCACAGGCTTCATTTTTTTCTGATTTTTTCTGATTTTTCCCCTATCCCAGAGAGGGAGGGCAGAGGGTGAGCAAATGGCTGTGTGATGCTTAGCTGCTGTCTGGGTTAAAACACAACAGCCAAGTACACAAATCAGTTCTCAAAACTTCACAGAGTATTTTCATCAATTTTCTTTACTATTTATATTTTGTTTCTTTGATTCTGGAGGTCATGGATGGTGTTTAGCATTCTTGCCTAGATGAAAAAGTGATTGGTTTCTAATTACTGCTGTTAGAGCAAGTAAAGTATTTGTATAATACAGACACTTAACTCTATGTATTTCATAGTTATGTATTTCAGTAGCTAGAAAATTCTTACCTGTCTAATTTTTATTTTTCATTTTTTACTTTTTTTTTTTTTTTTTTTTTTTTTTTTTACTCAAGGTCGACCAATGTGTAAAGAAAGATCTCTTTCATCTAGGGTTAGGTTAATCATTTTAACTCAGATTAATATGTGTAATCTGTACCTATAAATTAGAGAGAAAATCTGTCTGAATACTTTGCCTTATAGCAATTTCTTAATTGTATTGTGAATGTATTATATATTGTTTACTTCTTTTTATTCTTACAGGTTTGCCCTACCTTGGATATTTACTATACTGGGAGAAGTTCCTACAAGATAGGTAGGATATATTAGGTAGGATATATATAGGTAGGATAAGGCCTTAGGTAGGATATATTCAGGAACCTTGGAGTACCAATTATCCTGAAGTTCACCTGACATCAATGTTATCCAACAAACATATTTTTTTCTTCTTCTTTTTAAAACTAGAAGTTAAATTTGCAACTTTTTCTTTACTACACCTTATGTAGTTTTATTGTTTTGTTTGTTCATTTACTTTTCTAAGTGGCATACTATATTATTTCAAGCCAGTCACATCATAGTTTGCTACATCACATTACAATAGGTAATGTATTTTGGCAGGTGTAACCCTTTGGGCCCATCAGTCAATAAATTATGTTCTTTATAAATCTTTTTATCATTCAGTGCATAGAATATCTTTTGTAATGAATGTAAAATGGTGTGTGACAAAAAGTAAGAACACTGCATAGAGGACAAACACTAAGTGACTGAAAAACTTCTGGAATAATTGAAGAGGTTTTTTATTGAAGGAGAATGCATTTCCACAGTAAAAATGATAAAAAATTATATAGTTATGTGGTTCCCGTTTGCTGTTATATTTGAAATACACATTTGAGTGGTTGAAATATATTCTAAATCCATGTAGATTTCACATAGTGGCAATTCATATTTCAAATGAAAGCATGGCTTTGTATGTAAAGGGAATCAAAATCAGAGCCATTGTATTTTTTTATTTAAACATGTTACAGGAAAATATACAATCTGCTGTCGCATCACCTGAGAACATACAATTGTTGGTAAATGGTAGCCATTAAGATCAGAGATTCTAACAGTCACCTGCCACCAAAATCAGATAACGAAATAATATCTCAGAATTTTAATACCAATATCAAAAAAAAAATAAAATGTTGTCGTATTTCAGAAGTTCTAAGGAACAAGAATAAAAAATTATGTTAGCACTTTAAGGGTGGATGACAGTGATCAGAATTGTTAAACTATGGTGGGTTGACCCTGTCCAGTAACTGTGCACCCCCCATCTGCTTGCTCGCTCTCTCCCAGCAGGAGGTGGGAAAGAATCAGGAGGGCAAAAACAAGAAAACCTTGTGGGTTGAGATAGAGACAATTTATTCAGTGAAGGATTGAAAAAGAAGAAGGAAGAAAAAAAAAAAAAAAAAAAAAGCAAATCAAAGGCAATTCCTCACAACCTCCCACCAGTGGAACAACACCCAAACAGTCACCAACCTACTTTGGAAAGCCATCATCTGCAGTCTTATTGCTGAGCATGATGTCATATGGTACTAAATATCCTTTTGTTCAGTTTGGATCAGCTGTCCTGGCTGTGGACTTCCCAGCCTACCTGTCTCACCTACCTGCAGTCTGTTCATTGGGGGGAAAAGTGAGAAACAGAAGGTCTTGATGCTGTGCAATCACTGTTCAATCACTGTCTTTCTTACAGCGGATGCATTCAGGATGAAGTAGGGGTAAATAAATAAGCAAACAGGAGAATGACAAAGACCTATATGCAAAAAAACAACATATTTTTAATATAGGTGATGTAAAGTCACACAATCAGAAAAAGGATCAACGAGTGATCAGTCCAAAACAGAATAATTAATTGGAAGAAAGTGAGAAAACAATGTGAGCCATATATTAGAAGGAAATTATGTAACCCTTCTATATTTAAACAGGTAAAAATGAACATTTGTTTTATATGGTCATAGATATTGATGTCCACAGCCCAGGAAAGGGGTATACTTATGCTTATACACTTGAATAAGCATTCAAAGAAGAAATATAGGATGCTTAAAAACTGGAAAATAAATCCTAAATCAAAGGACTGAATAGTTCATCTTTTTTATCTTATTGTAAAGAAGGTATAGGAAAGTTCTGGTTGTGGATTTTAGCTGCTTGCAATATTCCAGGTAACTGCATAAGAGAAGATAGAATAACAGATTTTCACCAAATGTTAGAATTGAATTTTTTGGTTATTAGCATATTGAAATTTTAAATGCATCTCAATTCTGAAATTAGGTACACAGAATTGGCAACTGGACAGTATTTTATGCACATAACACTTGTTTTGGTTCTAAAATGCTGTTTGAGGAACCTTACTGTGGAATTTATAAGGAAATATGTGCATTCGTGGCATACTTACACAGACAAAATAATGTTGAAGCTGCACCACGATCATGATTGGGTACAGTCCTAAACTGTACACTAAAACCAAAAACTTTCTAAATTTTACATCTTTTGGGAGAGTAATTATTTAGCTAGCCCTGTATTCTGAAGTATAAAGATACTATGATTTCCAGACTACACTGGTTTTGCAGATACTATAGTTAATGTTCCTTGATTTTAAGGGTGGTCCACTCACAATAAATGATGCAGTTCTGTATGATTGGCTTAGACAGACATATCTCTTCTCAATCTGTCAAATGAAAATATGTATGCAAAATAACACATTTTTGTAAAAAAAAAAAAAAAAAAGATCAGGTGATAGCTGATAAAATCTGGAAGGGAATAAAGAGAGTAACACTCTTCTTTCCTTCAAGAGATTTTTAGAGATTTATTTTCTTCACGTAACATTTTGTTGATTGGAAAAATGGCCATTAATATTTTTAAAAAGATCCTTCATTCTGCTCCATGAACTTCCGAGTCCATACATCTTTAATTTATTGACACTTCTTTTGCTACGTATTAAAGTGAACGCATACTACAGGTTCCTTTGAAACAAGTAAATTGTTGTTAACAAGTCAGGAAAAAATGTTATTTTACACCTGACTGGATGAAAGTGAAGAGAGAAACCTCATGAAGAGAGAAACCTCATGCTATCATTAATCCTTTACATTGGATTAATGGTTTCAGGGCCACCCTTTCCAAGACATTTTCCAGAGTACAAATTCACAATGCTATATACATTATCAGTAAGTTCACAGTGACTTCTGTGTCAGTGGTCTGTTAAATGTTCTCACCATTGTACTTGCACCAGTCTGGACCACAACTTTCACAGGGCTGAGATTAAAAGTTAATGTAGCCTAAGGCTTCTTCAAGTAAAGAAAACATAAGGTCAAACAACGTTTAATTTTTTTTTTATTATTATTATTTTTTAATTTTTTTATTTAACCCTCAGGATCATTAGCACAAATTTTAGCTAATACACTAAGTAAATGATCCTGCCAATTGATATCAGGGTAGAATCTATAAGCAGGCACTTAAGTAAGAAACTTGATTTTCTGTACAACTGGGTTATAAATGTTTTTATTTTAAGTGTATATACAAAAGATTGATAATTTTTTTATTACCTCTCTTTCCTTTTCTTCTTATCTTTATAGATAGGCATCATTAGAGAAAATTCTAACATCTCTTATCCTCACAATAGAGGTGAAAATTGGGGAAAGGCAAAATTATTATATTTTACTTGAATAAAACTTTGAGCAAAATAATTGAAACAGAAATCTTCCTTATTGACTTGAATTATTTTGCTATTCACATAATTTTGTGCAAATGACTTGACAAGAACATATTATGTACGATAATTCTAATGATGTTATACCAAATTTTCTCTTTTGACCTTAGCCTAGGTAAAAGGTCTTTCAATGAATTTCTCTCTCAAAGTATATTGTAAGTCTTCAAATGTTCTCCATTTTCCTTGGAGAGTACCTGCACACACCATGCTCATAAAGACATAATAGACTGCCACATTTAATTAATTGTCTTCTTAAAGATAGAGAAATCACTTCATTTGTTCATGTCTATAACTGTAGCTGTTATCTGAGATCAAAAATAAAAAATGTAGTAGCTGGAAGACTAGAAGAAAAAAAAAAAAGTAAAATCAAATTAAATTAGCACAGGTAAATAGTGTAAAAAAACGTAATAAATGTGGAGTTTGTATAAATTACGATATACAATAGAAAATCTAGAAACGTTTTAGTAACCCCTGTGCATTTTCTCTACTATAACTTTGGATTTGAGATTAAAACAATTTTATGTGAATATTCAAATAATAGCTATCACCAGAGTGCTTATATCAAATTTAGTTCTAATCAAATTCTAAGAAAAGTATTTGTGAAAAGAAAAATCAAGGTGTAATTTGAAATAAATGTAAAGATACTTTCTCAAAATGCAGCATTACCTCAACTTTTCAAAACAAAGCTAGCTTCAGCAGTTTTAGTATTTATTTCTTCACACAAAACAGGAGTTATTTTATGTAGTTTAAATGGAAAATGTGGTAAAATATAACATTTTTTCATTATATTTCTCCCGGAGTGTAAAAGCTTCTCTGAACTTGAAGTTACAAATAGGACCACTTAGGCATTCTTAACAATAAGTACTATAAAATAATTAATTAAGTACAATAAGTAAATAAAATATTAAGTTTTGTTTTATGGTCACAGATAGCTCTCTCAGGTATCATATTCTCAAAGCAATGGTGTAATGTGAAACAATGGAGGAACCCAGAAATTGAATTCATTAGCTTATTCTGATCCTAAGCACATAATACTATGTTTTCAAAGTACATAGGTGTCTGGGTAGACAACTGAACATCTAACCATCCAAAGAAAAATGAGCTAAAGGAAACTAAAAAGAAATGGGAGCTACACCTGTACACATTTACTTGAGCCTATTGTTACTTCATAAGACAGTGATCTTTTGATTCCCCTGTACACTGTAAGTGAAATTTAGTTCTTTTATTTCTCTTTTCACTTCTTTTAATGAAATACCTTCCTTTAGTAAACAAAATAGGCTTTGCTTCCTCAGCTCTACTAGAAAGAAAGCTTATTTTAATTTCAGATTTTTTTTTCCACATACGCCCATATTTTCATTTCATGTATTGTAGCATTCAGAATTAACTATACAGCCTAACATGAACTAATTCTAACTGGTTCTTACTGATAAAGATCGCCTCAAGTATACAGTCATTAGAATTTTTTTTTAATGCATAACTTACTGGTAGTTCCTGCTATCTCAGCAGCCATTTAATTTTCTATACTGACACTACCACTTATTAGAAGAGATTTGCTAAAAGGGAAACTGTGTCGACTAAAGTACACATCAGCACACAACTGCTGGATCTGTTAACCCCAATTGTATATAACTAACATCACATTAACCTCTTGTGAGTGTGAAGAAATAATAAGATTATGGGAAGTAAATGATCATTAAAAACCCTTTCAGCTTTTCTCATCTCATCATGATCTTACAACTGTCGTGAACAACATCCTGTCATCTGAAGGATGTTGATCTGTTAGAACAGGACCAGCAGAGGACCATGAAGATGATTAAGGGGCTGGAGCACCTCTTCTATGAAGAAAAGCTGAGAGAGCTGGGGCTGTTTAGCTTGGAGAAGAGAAGGCTCCAGGGTGACCTCATTGTCACTTTTCAGTACTTAATGGGGAGTTAAAAAAAAAAAAAAGAAAAAAAAATGTTTTGGGAATTGGTTTTAAACTGAAAGAGGAGAGATCTAGATTAGAGATTAGGAGGAAATTCTTCACTCTGAGGGTGGTGAGGCGCTGGAACAGGATGCCCAGAGAAGTTGTGGATGTTCCATCCACAAGATGGGACATGTTCAAGACCAGGATGGATGGGGCTTTGGCCAACATGATCTTGTGGGTGGCTTCCCTGTCTGTGGCAGGAGAGTTGGAGTTAGATGATCTTTAAGGTCCCTTCCAACCCAAGCTATTCTGATTCATTATGATCTATAAAATAAAAGAAATTCATGATATTCATGTTATTTTAATCCACTAATCCACATTAGTATGTTTAGCTGCGTAAAATATTACTAAATTAAAGGATGATTCCTAAATATAAATTAGCGTACAATCAATTTTCAGATGCTCTAGTGTACTTTAAATTAAAGTAGATACAATATATATTTTAATGTTAAAGCTTTATTGTACCTGGGACAGAAAATAATTTATCCAGCTAATACATGAGCTTCTGTATATTTAAGAACCTTCTAATTAGGTCACAATTGAGAAAATGTTATCCTTCCTCTGCTATTTTGTCTCAGCTTCTGGAATTCAGCACATCAGCTACTTCCAGTGATGGGGGTACATGTAGTCCATTGCTTTTGATTCTTTCAACTTCCTTCATAAATTTCTCAGTGTCTTTCTCAACCTTTATATGCTTATGGACTTCGTATTATACTGTGACAATTATTCACCCAAGTTCTTTTCAGGCTGTGTCAAAATATATTTCTTTTCATATTAGGCCTGTTACTTCACAATTTCATATTGAGGAAAAAAAATGGTACATATAAGATTTAAGACATTTTATATTTTGATCTTAATGTCTGTGATCGGGAGCACAGGAAAGCATAGTTTTAGGTCAGAAAGCATGATTATTTTCTCACTTTTTTTTTTTTTTTTAATTTCAGAAAGATGTTACTGCAGTGAGTCACAATAGTTGTTTCTTGTTTACAGAGCTGCTGAAGAAGACTCATAAACACAATATTATTTTTGACAATGTCTAGTTGCAGAACCTCAAGCTGTGTTCTCTTTTAGGACCCTATGGCTTTTCTGTAGTGAGAAGAGCACCCATGCAACCTCTGAAGCAGTTATGTTTTAGAAGAAGCTATAATATCTCTTCCATTTGAAGTATCTGGTAAAACTGATTTTCACAAAGGCACGTGCTCTGGGTTTAAAAAGTGGTATTTAGGGTTTGTTTCTTTTTACATAAATTCTGCAGTTTAAAAGTAATTTAAGGACCAACTACAAGGACTTCAAATGTATGGAAAAGCACCCTTAGTTGAGTATTGTAAAAAAAGAATCTGGTGTCTATTTATATTGTAGTTAGGAACTCTTGTAATTTTAAAACCTTTCATCATTTCCAAATCTACATTAATGTGTTTAGAAATAATTTTGCTGAATAATTGGATTAAAGTAGGACAGTCACAACATGAATTGTGTAAAATTTAAAGCATTTGACTCTCAATTTGTACCAATAAAAGTATCAATTTCATAAAATAGAAAAAAAAAAAAAAAAAAAAAAAAAAAAACCTCTCTGGAAGATTCCAAAGACATGAAAAAACAGAATCAGATTCAGGCATGAGATTCTTATGATATACATTAAAAAATCAGTCAAATCTATAAAAAGAATTTTAGAAAGGAAATTTTTGGCTGAGTAATTCATGGCAACTCTCAGGAATGTTAAAAGATATCCTGTAGTTATATACCACCCATTCAGTACAAATGGCATTCAGTAGTATTATAAACATATCTTAATATATTAAATTAAAATGTAATTAAAAATCAGTTATGCAGATTTCATTTTGAATACATTGGAAAAAAAAGAAAGGAAAATATTTACTTTAATGTTTTGAAGATATGACCTACTGCACCACAATTTAAACTCAGCTGTGATAAAAAAACTGTAGTCAAACAGTGAGATTATGTCTACTGACTACACAGTACTACTGGCTGTACAGCTAGCTACTCCTCTCATTAAATTAAATTAAACCCATTGTGGGTATGGAATTTTCATGTGCGAGAAGGAGGAAGGGAGGAAGGAAGATTAACATTTCATACTTGTAGTTAGTAAATATAGTAAATAGTTGGTCACTGCATATTTTAAATTATCTTACTGATTTAATAAGTTCATGGAACTTTAATAAATTCATTTTGTACATTTCTATGCATAGCTCAACAATATGGTATTGACAAATAGGACCCTAAAACTAAACTAACACTCTACTTTCAGAAAGTCACAAACTTGGTACATTGCATTTGAATCGAAAATTTACAGCTCAGGTCTGTCTCTAATTAGAACACAGAGATCAGCCAAAATAAATAATTGATATATGACTTCCTCTCTACATTTAAATTATTTAAATGAAATTTGAAAACTTTATTTCTAAATTTGTGGATGGCTGAAAACTGTTATTAGGATGGCTTAACAACATGCAGAACTGCCAACGTACCAAAATTTTCCTCCTAAATCCAATTATGACATCTATTTCCTATGTGTGACATTTTCTAAAAAGCACAAAAGATCTACTCAACATATTTGATATAAAAAAAAGTATTAAGGTTATCAGGAGAAAACAAAACAAAACAATCACACCTTATTTTGATTTTGGAAATGATAACATTTCTGTTTATGTCAAATTACATCACAGAGATGCATTGGGAGATTGCATAATACACATTTGTAAATAATGTTATACATTAAATTTATGTTTCATTTTACTGAGGTTGCTTAAACTTAATTCTTCTTAACATGTAAGCAAGAATACCCTAAAATTTTTTGAGGACTTGGAGAATTTAGGTCTGTCCATCTTGTGGGAATCTGTGTGATAATTTCAATTTGTATTGAAAGTGTTGTATCAAATACTGAATATAAGGAGTCTGTAAAATAAGGCATTATGCAAACGCATGAGAAACTTATTCTGCAAACAGACTAGACATTGTTTCAGTGATATGTGTTAGTTGAAAATGGTTCAATTAATTTTGAGTGGCATCAGTGAAAGTTTTGAGTTACTTTGATTTAAAAATCCAGTTTAGGCTATGTGTTGTGTTGCAAATACATCTGCTTTTACACAGCAAACAGCAAACAACAAAAGTGTGTCTGAGTTTTCTCTGAAAATAAAATATTATCCTACAGATTTCAATAACAAAAGAAATTTCTTTTCCAAAACTTGTTTCCATGATAGTGGGAAAGTAAACCCTTTGTTGTCTCAAAACTCAATTGCATCAACTAATTTATTTTGTCTTTTACTCTCAGTCTGAATGTCAAGTATAAAATATGCTGTTGTGATAATTCGTTATATATATATATTTAATTTTCATGTGTGCTTCTCTTGCAGTAGCGATGAAAAAAAAAAAGATGGAAAAGAATGAAAACATAAAACTGGAGAAACATAAGAACTGAAATTTTTTTGACTAAACTTCGGTCATGTTGTCATTAGCTGTAGAACATCTTTTTCTCTTTTGAAAGTCATATTTCAGCAATGGTATCCACAGGCAGCCACCTTCCTTCCCATTTTTTTTTTTATCTTGGCAAAAACTGCATATGACATACATAGTTGTGGATCAATATAAAATGCTGTGTAGCTGATGACTTCACTTATTTTTTACATTGTTGCTCCTACTGAGAGGGTAATGAGAGTGATAGGGCAAGAATGTGAAAACAACTGAGATTGGATTTTTCAGAGCAGCTTTGCAGCAGACCAACAGTATGAAGGAGAGAGTTTCAGGAAAGTAATTTCCCATATACTTTGGGCAAATAAGCAACAAGAACAGCAGCTCTTCTCCCACACTCTATTTGCCCGTCTTTCAGAGCACTTTCTTCATATTTTTCCTTTGAAGCTGAGTTATTTATTTTCATTCTTTCTCTGCCACATGGTTCTTTTTCTTCTAATTAATAATTTGTATTCCAAAAAGTCCTTTCCTCAAAGTGTATCTCATCTTTGCAGTCTCTGTCTATGTCCTTTGTTTAATTCTCCCTTCTATTCTCACATTTTCACTGTTGTCTTAATACCTTCTGTCTTCCTCTAGTTACTCCTTCATCCGTTATTACATGCACTGCTATTATTTTTTAATACTATCATCTCAGTTTCACCATTTGTTCTCTGTCCACCTATGATAAAGGCTCACAATACAGAAAAAAAAGCAAAGATTCCTTCCTGGTTACTCAGAAAACAAGGAAGAAACATACTTGTCCTGGCACAGCTCGAAGTATGCAACTGAAATAGCTCTCTTCTGATTCCCAACTCACTGAGCTATTAGAGGAAAAACCCACTTCACACCTCTTGCAAGCTTTGGCTGTCTATTCTGTCCTCTACCTGTTCCAATAGGAAGCACTTTAATGCCTTTTAGAGGTAGCAGCTCAAAAGTACTTTGTCACAGCTGTAGATGATGTAAGTTACAAATCGATTAGAAAAGAAGTATATGTTCTCATTCAGGTCACATTTAAAGTCGTCACCTAATTTAACCGATTGAATTATTGAAGAAAACTGAAGATTGTTAAAAGTAAATTTACAGTTATTTTGCACTTAACATATATCTGTCATGCTGCATGGACAGTATTGTAAGTATAATGTTGGAAAGCACTGAGATTACTTTTGGTCTAATGACAGATACTGAAAATGTTGGCAGTCAGTAACTGTCCTTAAAGTGTTCAAGTACAGAGACTTTAAATTCTGAAAAGAAGGCAGAAAAAAAAATGTAAAAATTCAGTTGTGTTATCAATATATTGATAAGTGCCTTTGAATTTTGTGGACTAGTGTCTGCTCCATTACTTGTTTTATGATCCACTCAGTTGGAACTATCTTAGGAAGTGTCCTCTGATGTTGAGAACATGAAAATCTTCTGATGAATAGCTATTAAATGAAGAAAAAAAATAAAATAAAAAAAAAATACTATAGGCTACACAACTATAGCAACAGCAGAGGTAAGTGAATAATGATGTGGTGCTTGATTAAAAATAATCCAACATTTTTAAAAGTAGCTGCTCTTTAAAGGTATTCACTTTTCTGTGATTATGGTAATAATCCCTAAAATTCTTTCATGCAGTATCATTACTTGACATACTTTTCTCTTTTCTTGTTATGGCCAAAACATAATTTCATCTAATGTCTACTCTATCTTTCTATTCTAATTAAACAAATTTTTACTACCTGCTATCTACTAGTATCATGATGAATAGATTAAGATAAATAATTATTGTATGTTGCTTCCATTATATACATTGTAAATTTTCTCTAAAGAACTGAATATTTCTGAACTACACCTAAGAATAAATAGAAAATTAATCATTTTTATTTCTCAGAATTATCAAATTTTGTAAATGTTTAGTGTTTTTTTCTGTGATGCTGCTAAATATGATTGTATTCCAGTGACCTTATAGATACGTGAATTTAATTTTAGTTCATGAGGAACTTAAAATATGCTATATGCTGTTGAGTTATATTGAAAATTGATTTGCTCTTTTGTGGAGAAAAGCTACTAAATCCAGTAAAGGGATTTTCAGGATTGGTTTTCATTCATGTTAATTGTGTTATATTTACAGTATCTGATTGATGAAGTGATTTTTAAATGGGTATGCATATCTACTGTGAGTGTTGGCAGGGAAATATTTCCTTTTTGAAAGCAAATTTTTTTTTGCAAAAATAACTACCTATTTCTGTTTTTCTTAGTTTGAATGTGAGATATGTTGACACAAAAAATAATAATAATAATAATAAAAATCTGCAATGTGACTTGTCCTCACAGTAATTAACACCGTTTAATGGTACTAATATTTTGCTGACAAATACTGAGTTGTTGAAAAGAATAAAAGAATAATCCATTGGTTATAAATAGCAAACCATCTTGTGGTTGATGAACTTTCTGAAAGCAAAGGGCATGAAGTTTAGGCCCTTTACCTGAGAAAAGAATGGCAGACTTTTAAGGAACGAAGTTCTATGTTTGAAATTTGAAGCCTATGCATGTCACACTGCTGCTTAAAATATTTACAGAAAATTGTACTAAAATAAGATCTGATTTAGGGGGATCTAAAAGATGTTTATATTTGCATCCTTAGGGGGAAAAAATAAAATCAGCTTTCTGATATATAAATTGAATACATAAAACTCTCAGGTACTTTTGCCCTTACTCTTACGCACCTGTCTTCATTAGTAAACAGTTTATCTTATGTTTATATGATAACCTTATCTCCCTGTAGACAGGTATCAAACAGAAATTAACTAAAATTTTCAAAGCATTCTACTACTTTTTGAGGAACATAGAAAATTCCAGAATAAAAGGTATAATGGATGTCACACTTAGCTATGGTTTGAATCAATAATTATTTTTCATTCACAGGTTTCTTCAGAAAGACTTAACAATTGTTTGAATTACCTTGAAATTCCTTTGTAGGATCAAAGCAGTCTCAGTGTATCCTATAGGCTAAGAGCAGTACAACAATCACATATTTTGGCTCTAAAAACAACGTATTTAAACAAGCTTTTTTTTTTTTTTCTTTTTTTTTCCCCTTCACTGCTTTTGTTCCCACAAAGTATCAGCCCATGTTTTTATTCTCCTACCAGTGATCTTAGTTTTTAATATAAGAAGTAAATGATGATTTTTAGCTAATCAAGGCTAACTTTGATAAAAGTAGATGGCAGGAAATCCTATGTAATAATAAAACAACAACTAACAATAATGAATATAGAACAATAATGAATAATAGAACAACTAACAATAATGACTATTGCTATAATCAAATAAGAACACAGAAACCAACAACAACAAGTACTCCAGGGGAGGGGAAAAAAAAAAAAAAGAAAAAAAAAAAGCCAAAATTACTCTCTAAACAGCTGTTTCCATTTTCCTTGATGGTGAGCAGATAAAGTGTTTTCAAGACATTCTAAGAATACAATGTCATGTGATAAAGGTGACTAGTCTCAAAGTAAATAAAGTGTCCAAAATATCACCGATTGAAGTGTCTGAATGCAACTGTCACAGAATAGAGATATAAGCAGATTAATAAAGATCAGCATGGCTGCAAACAATTATCAATTATAAAAATGGTAAAATCAATTGCACTGCAGATGGTTGAAATAGATTGATTAGTCTCACAGTTCACCTAGGTCTATTAAAATCTTTGAAGCTGACAAGCATTAAGAAAAATGATGATTGTCTGTCTCTGCATGTCCCCGAAGGGACTGGAATTCAGAGGTTTCCATCCCTTTTATTCTACCTTAAATTAATATATTCTTTCTGTTATTCAGGAAAGGTATTTTCATGATTTCATGACTTAGATTTTTTTTTTTTTTTTTTTTTTTTTTTTTTTTAATTTAGGAAATATGAAAAATACATAATGTTCTGTAATGTCCTAGATGGGGATTTGCTCAGCTACATTCTAATTCTTAATCAACTAACTTGAGGAAATCTGGTGTAAATCTGATCTGGGTTAATTAATTTTGGATGCAGTTACTCAAAATATGTTAACAGTATGCTCTGAAAATCAATTATCTTACAGTCAATTCCCATTGTTCTTACATTTAAAATACAGAGTGTATAATGCCAAGGATTTCACAGAAACAAAATTTATCATACCTTCTCTCAAAAAATGATTATCATAGAATCATAGAATATCCTGAGTTGGAAGGGACCCTTAAGGATCATCAAGTCCAACTCTTGACACCACACAGGTCTACCCAAAAGTTCAGACCATGTGACTAAGTGCACAGTCCAATCTCTTCTTAAATTCAGACAGGCTTGGTGCAGTGACCACTTCCCTGGGGAGCCTGTTCCAGTGTGCAACCACCCTCTCTGTGAAGAACCCCCTTCTGATGTCAAGAACCCCCTCCTGATTTCAAGATTCCCTCCTTGCAATTTAAGTAACACTATGGGAATTCCTACCCCTCTTAGTGTCTTGATGAATAGAATACACAATTAAATTACGTGTTGGTTCATATTTCTGTCTTGCTGGAGCTAGTTCCTCTCAATTTAAGATGCCAAAAATAAATTTAGTGCTGCCCTTGAATATTAACTCAACTATGGGATTGAAATAACTTTAAATAATCTCATGAGTGTATGAGTTTTAAACACAGAAATTTTCATGACAAGTCCCTGTTGTATTTTATTGTGCAGCTCTGTGAATAGAGTTAGGTTGATAGCTGGACTTGATGATCTTCAGGGTCTTTTCCAATCTAAATGATTCTTCAGTTCTGTGATTCTATTCACACTGGTACAAGTGTGGCTGGAAGGAAGAAAGCAGAACAAACTGGAAAAGATGAAAAGGGCAGGACAGATATTTTCAGTGTTCACCTCACTGTCACACTCACCCAATATTCACCTTGAGAACTGTGTTCAGCTATGGGTCCTTCAGTAGTAGAAGGACATCAATGCCCTGGAGAATGTCCAGAGAAGGGCTACAAAGCTGGTGAAGGGCCTAGAACACATGTCCAATGAGGAGTGTCTGGGGTTGATTTTAAGCTAATGGGGTTGTTTTAACAACTGGGGTTGTTTAGTATGGGGAAGAGAAGGCTCTGGAGAGACCTTATGGCTCTCTATAACTACCTGAAAGGAAATTGTGGGGAGCTGAGCATCAGTTTCTTCTCACAGGTAACTAGTGATAGAACTAGAGTGAATGGCCTCAAGTTGCACCAGGGGAAGTTTAGGTTGGAAATTAGGAGGCTTTTCTTTTCAGAAAGAGCAGTCAGGCATTGGAAGGGATTGCCCAGGGAAGTGGTGGAATCACCATCCCTGGGGGTGTTCAAAGAAAGGTTGGATGTGGTGCTTAGGGACATGGCTTAGTGGGTGATGTTGGTAGTGGGGTGATGGTCGGACCAGGTGATCTTGAATGTATTTCCCGAGCTTAATGATTCTATGATTCCATGAATATTGTCTGCTTTCTGAGGGATGGTACTGCACAAGAAAACCTTTGTTCTGATCCTTTATGGGCTATTCTTGCGTTTCAATATGCTGTGTAAGATAGTCATTAAAAAGCAACCTGAACTCTTGGATAATTTAGAAAATTAATAAAAACACACTATACAACCTTTTAATCTTAATGATTTTTCATTGAGATTCATTCCATTTTACTGATATTCACCTAGTACTTTCAGGTATAGAGACTCCAGTGCAGTTATATGCTATTTAACTGCTGTATCTAAAACAAATTTATGTCCAATATAGCCTTTAAAGCAATTAATCTCAGTAATCTCTTAGTTTTACAGGGCCTATGCTTATGAATTGTCATCTGATTTAAGAAATAATTCACAAGCTTCTATAGTACCTTCTATCTTTGTTTCTCTAATATTAATAGGAACAAATAAAACCTCTGTGCTCATAGTTCCACCGACAGGAAAAAGACTGGTGTTAAAGAAATAATCTTATGGATTCCTCTTTCTTCTGGAGGCCTTAACCTATAATTTTTACATCTCACAACACCCAGTGAGCAAGACCTGCATGTACTGAGAGATTGAAGTCATGTGGTATTTTCACAGTAGTTTTGCTTAGCTTTGTTTTAAGTGAAATGTCTCTAATGTATTTCAGACACAGCTCTATACAAATCCAATAACATTCAATGGACTTAGTTCATTTTTCACTAAAGGTAGTTTTGAATTTTTCATATTCTTCTGGCTTCAGTTGAATCACTTCCTACTTCCACTGCCATGTCCCAAGTCAGAATTCAATCTGCTATGTCTTCAAAAGATAAACTGAAAATGACTGTTCATAAGATATTGGCCTGTCAAAGTGATTGATTGGAAATACTGACATTATATATATATATATATACATATGTCATATATACATATATATATATGTGTGTGTGTGTGTCCTTAGTTTCTATAGTGTATGGCTGTATAGAGAAAGAGTAACACACACCATGTCTCTGAATTAAGAAGAAATCAAGCCAACTTCCTAAGACACCATGATGCAGCATACTGAAACTGAATGAAAGTAATCCAGGAAAATAAAGGAACAGTAAACATACATGTAAAATGCTTGTTTAAATAAAATATGAAAATATCAGCAAAGTATATATTTTTCTCAGAGATGTTGGATACCTTTTTGTGTTCCTGCTTTTGAAGGAAACTTTTCTCTGTTTCCACAGTTTTCCTGCTTGTATACATACATACTTACACATACATGTATATATAGCTTTTATGCTTTTATATATACCTGCAGGATCTGCTAACCCTACAAAGAGTAATTCATTTTAAAAGCAAACATTTGTTCTGTACTTTCAGAAAACAAGTACTGTCACACAAAAAGAATGCTTGTAGAGTAACTGCAGTAATTTTTAGCTATAGGGATGCAAAACATCATGTCATCTTAAGCTAGCCACTCTGGATTTGGAAGTTGCTACAAGGCATCTCTGTTTCAAGTGTTCCAGCTGAAATAGCTGCATCATGATGACCAGCATAAAGAACTAAGCACATCTGGTTTGGTTACTGAAATAACTTTCAGTTTCACTCTTAATTTCTTCACTCTTTAATTCCTTTTACATGATTTATACGTTTAATGCTTTTTTTTTTTTTTTTTTTTTAATCTTGTAATCAGAAGTCCTGTTGGCAAACTCCTATAGTGTTAGAAGCTTCTATGTTTATTAATTAAAAGAAGGAAAAAACTATCCATAACATTTTTGCTTAGTTATGGAGAAAGCACAGCATAGAACCTCAAACTAGATTTTAAAGCTGAATCAGCAAGCTTTAGGACTGGAAACTCTATAGCTCTGTTACATACCCCATTGACCCAGCTAATTAGAGTGCATATGGTGCCACACTGGTGCCACACTAATGTATCAGAAAGTTAAACTGCTATCAGACCTAGTTCTTCATGGAGCTGGACTGTGACAACTGGTTCAGCATTGTCTAGTGTTGTGCACACCTTACATTAGAAAAGTATGAATTAGAAGATCATGATTTTTCTTTATTTAAAAGGGGAAGGTCTATCTCTACAATTACTCAATTCTTCTGACAATGGTTTTGCCTAGTAGTCATCTGCTTATTAAGCAGAGACCTGTTCTTCATGGTTAGTAGAGGCCTGATATGTAGAGCTGTGAGATGCTCTCATGCACCATTGAGTAAGATACCTAAATCTAAGAGAAAATGTGATAGTCCTCTGGCAAAGGATCAGTGCTCTTGGCACACTGAGCCCAGGGATCTCACCTTTTCTTCCAAACTAACTTTTAAAGATGATTGGTACCACAGTATTTTGCAGTTTGGTCCAGTTGGGTCTGTCAGGTGTTCTCTGAGAAACCTTCCCAAATGGATCCTATGCAGGAATTTTTCAGAATGATGCCAGATTTCTAGACTTTTGTCAAATGTGGGAAAATAGACACCTGTTTGACTGTCCCATTAAGAGCAGTTTGGAGCTCTGCATAGGAAGCAGAATAGACCTAATGTATCATAAGTCTGAAGCCAAGAACACAAAGTTAATGCTTGCCAAGCAAAATATTGAGGGATAGGGCAGGGAGGCAGGGGGAGACATGCAGAATGGGTTTCTGTCTATCTTCCTAGTTAGGTGGTACCTATGGAGTACCAGCAGCTGGAAGATGAAAATAAGAAGTAGAAAGTTAATGCAGAGAGTGGTTAAAATATGAGTGTACAGATACCTGGAGGTAATGTTTGAGGCTGTATGCAACTTCTAGAGTCAGTGCTATAATGGTGGTGACACACTGTACTGGTCAGGATTGTTACCCCTGGAAGGTGTTGTGGTGGACATCTGCTACAGACAGCCTAATCAAAAAGAGGAATCAATCAGCGCATCTTTAAGAAGGGAAGATGAAACTGCAGGATGTCCAGTCTTATCTCAGTCCATTAGGTGATTATGGAACAAATGTCACTGAAAGCCATTTTCCATCACATGAAGAACAAGCATGTCTTTGGAGACAAGGAATATGAAAATAATGATGGAAATTTAAGCCTGACCAATTTATTAGCCTTCTACAAGGGGAAAGCAGTGGATGTCATTAACTTTACCTTTAATAACGTTATCAGCTCATTCTAATATAACATCCTTGTTTGGTCACAGGTGAAGCAAGAGGCATTTCATCCAGGTATAAGACAAAAAGTCTTATTGAGAATATCAGATGTTAGAGCAAGTTTCACAAAATCTCTGTCCCTGGAGATTTTCAAAAATTTTTTATGTAGTCTTGAGGAACCTAATACATCATAAAAGTTAACCTGCTTTAGACATCCAGAGATACTTCCCAACCTATATATTTTTTTTCTGTGATTCCATGTCTGAAGTTCAAAATTCAGAATATGCTTATCTATCTTAAAAGATATGTTCAGATGACAGAAGAGATGATCAATTTGAGTGAAATAATACATATCATCTGAAATCCTGTCTTAAACTAAACATACGATGCCTAAATATTTGGTTTAGATCTATTGCTCAGACTTCTCAAAATCTAGACATAGATCTAGATCTAAATGCTGAAGATCTTGATCAGAACATTAGGAAAAGGTATATCTCAGATATATGTAAAATCAGATTTACATAAATAGGCATGTCAAGCAGAAATTGGAATGTTAATCTGATCTCATTCAGTCTGCTTTGAGTAGAGGTTTGTATGTTGGCATATTTCACAAGAGTTAAAGTGAAGTGGACTGATATTTACACATTCAGTATAGGCATTTTTTGTTTTCAGAGATGCTGCTAAAGACCAAAGACCTTTCTAGAAACTAGAGAGGATAATTTTAATACTAAGCCTGTCATTCTGTAAGCAGGACATGAAGAAGATTTCATTTGAAGGTTGGAAGATTGTTACACTTTGAAAGGAAATAGAGAAGAGGTACTCTTAAGATTAGTACAAATACAATTTCACAAGTATCTAATTAGTATCTTTTTGTTCAAGGTTTAAGCTGAGTGACAGATTTGGAGCTTAAAAGAACCACTTCTTCAAAGAAAATGTCAGAGTGCTATCAGAGGGTTTATACTGGGCAGAAAGTTAGCGTTGTAGTGGCTCTTGGTGTTGTCTGTCTTTCTTTCTTTCTTTCTTTCTTTCTTTCTTTCTTTCTTTCTTTCTTTCTTTCTTTCTTTCTTTCTTTCTTTCTTTCGTCTATTTAATAATAAAAGTGTGAGTTTAGTTTAACAGATTCCTACAGTGGTATAAGATGCTGGATGTGTTTTTGATGTCTCCTATTTTCCTTTGGCACACTATATGTTTTAAGCTTTCTTAAAATTGGTGAAAAGGTCTGAAAAACATTTTTCTTCATACTGCTGTGAGCAGCATACATTCAGAAAGCCTTTTTGAGCAGGACGCTCATTCCATGAATGTGCGCAGTTACAAGAGTTGCACTGGTTTCAGATGGCCCCCTCCATTTCTATATTCCAATAAACAGGAATTCAAAACAAATTCAGTTTCACATCTGAAGAAATCCATAAACCTTCAAGAATAGCAGGCCAATGTGAGTACATGAGAATTGCAAACCATCATCAGTTTTTTTCTTTGTGGATGAAATGGTCGTTTAGTTACTGATAGAACGGTAAAAATAGTAAATTTTGTCAGAATCCCAGATTACATGCTTTATACACACTTCAGCCATTTGATATGTCCATCAGTTTGACAGTTTTACATTCTGATTGTACCAGATCCTAAGCCACATGCATAGATCTCTAGTATCAGGTTCTCATGTCAGAGTAGATAAGAGGACTGAGAATTGTTTGGGGTAAAGGAAGTCTTTTTCAGTTTGCACTTGTACAGGTAATAACACCAATGTTTAATACCAGATGTACTGGAGTCTAATGCAAATACATGATATTAGATCTCACTGGTAAGCAATATAATTTAGCATCAGGTCATACACCCTGGAGAAGAGAATGCTTCAGGGACACCATATAGCACTCTTTCAATACTTAAAGTATTGAAAGTTATTTAAATACTTAAATAAGAAAGATAGAGAAAGAATTTTTACAAGGGCATTTAGTGATAGAACAAGGGATAATGGTTTTAAAATGACTGACGGTTGTTTTAAATTAAATATTAGGTAGAAATTTTTCACTCGGAGGGTAGAGTGGTACTTGAACAGTTTACTCAGAGAAGTTGTGGATGTCCCAGTCCCTGGAAGTATTCAAGGTCATATTGGATGGGGCTTTGAGCAACCTGGTCTATTGGAATGTGCCCCTGCCCATGGTGGGGGGTTGGAACTACATGGTCTTTAAGTCTTTTCAACCCATGACATTGTGATTAAGTATGATTCCGTGATTCTCTAAAGATTATTGTATTCTTGAGAAAAGTGCACATGTGAGATGCCTGCCTGGGTGAAATCCCAGAGTACTTTGTAATAAATACAAGGTGCAGAAATATCATCAAATACAGATATTTCTGTTTAGCTTTAACATTCAGACAGGTTTAAAATTTTATTTTGTCTCCAACAATTACTATATGTTCATTTCATCTGTGTTACTAAAAAGAATTATAAGAAATCTAAGACAACATTTATGAAATTTTAAGAATTTTTACTAAAAAAGACCTAAGAAAGATTTTTGAAGACTACATTCAGACCACAGAAAACTTCAGCTAGAGAATGGTAATCAAAATCCTTAAGTGTTTTCAGTAAAACTGAAAAACTTCATCTTGCAGAATTTCCTACTCTGTTTAGAAATTTCCTTTATTGGTCAGGTTGACTTCAGCTATGAAAAAAATAAAAATAAAAATTAAACCTACAATATTCCCATATAAACTGAAATTTATTTATTTATTTATTTTTCTGGCAGTCTCTGTGACAGACTAATGCTGTTATGAAAAAGCCTCTGAAGGTCATGTGCTTTAGCTCTAGCTCTGCAGCAGGCACATCTTTTCAGCAAAGAAGCAAGGAAAGTTGTTTGAAGCCTGAATAATTTATGCAGGTCAAGGATAACAGGATGGGAAAGGAGAGTTTTAACTAACAAGATTATTACTAATGAGCTCATTATGCACATCTTTCCTTTTGCAGAACACTGCTTCTGATTCTCAGCTACACACACATGCATGTAATTGTACACATATATAAACATACAACACAAATGAGAGAGAGAGAGAGAGAGAAAGAGATATGTCTTCTTTAGATTAGCAAATGGCTTTAATGAATATTGATTTATATTCTTACCAGTTATGTGTTTCATTCTTGCTGTTCATGTGTCTATGTTTACATAACTTAACTCCTTCATACTTAACAACAGTTTTATTTCTTTCCTTTTATTTCTTACCTTTTCTTTTTGATCAAAAACCAATAGTTTTCTTCTGTTTTTATTTTTAGTGGGGGCATTGTAAACTCAAGCCTGGCTACGTAAATATGAAATGAGCAACCTAATAACTGTTCTACTCACTACTGGAAAATTGTTGTGCCAAAGTTAATTAAAAAAAATATATTTCTTTTTCTTTTACATAAAAATATATTATTTCTAAATTTCTATTTATAAATATAAAAATATATTATTTCTATATATGAAACCTGAAAGTCTGAAGGGACAAATTTTTCTTCCGAAGGTCTTCAGTAGACTCTCTCTCCATTGGGTAGACAGGCAAGATAGGCATTTACTGAAGGAGTAATGATTCAGTAAGTAAAATAGGCTAGATCCCAGCCCCCTGTGGTTGCCTGAAATGCCTCTTCAGCCAGCAGGTGATCTTGCAGAAACAGAGGTTTCTTACTATGCTGGTTACACTGAGCAGTTCCAATTAAGGAGGAGGATTATCCCCTGCATGGAAGTTGGCAACAGCTCTAATGTCGGAATAGTCAGGCTGGTCACACAAAAAAATAAATTGTGAAGATAAAAAGCACTGTCCTGATTGTGTTCCAGCCAAGAAAAAATAAATAGCTACCCAGATCTGAGTAAAAAATAAATAGCTACCAGTCGGATCTAAGCAGATCTGACTGCAGGGGGTTGGCATGGAAGGTAGTCAGCAGGTCTTTTAAATATATGCCTGGGTATGTCACTTCATATGATGATGTTGCAGTTTGTGCTCAGAAGTATCTAAGAACCACTTGCACAGACTGCAGCAACAGAAGGAGGACTCTTGTTCATTGTACTAAAACTCTATTTTCTTATCTGGAGTGAAACGTAGTAAAATATACAGTAGTAATTTGACCTGATTTGAGATAATCAATTGAGATACCTGCCCATTCTTAGATATCTACATGATTAATAATAAGGAAAACAGGTTCTTCAGAGGACAACTCAACCTTCTTATAATTCAAGGTGTTTAGTATTTGAATCATTGGTGTCTATCTGTCTCACTGAGTACTGAAAGACTGAAAGTTATATGCCTCGGTGATGAAAACTATCCGGGTGAATTCAGGCACAACTGCATTCCTGTTACTAACATAAAGTTACTGACCTATTACACCATTATCTTGGTTTTGTGGAAATTATGCAATGATACATAAAATGCATGAACTACAGGCAAAAATTCATACATTTTCAAGTTTTACAGAGATAAAAGTTTATTAAACCTGCAAAATATCATTCTGATTTTTCTACTGTTATTTTTCTATACAGAGAAGCAACACCGTCCAGAAGTAGTCTGTGCCTTGCAGTCCAATTCTATCTTACCTTTAGCTTTATTCATTCCTTCAGCTCCTCAAAGAAGCAATATTACTCACATTGAAATCAATGGGATTTCATGTCTTTTGAAAGTAAAATTTAATTTATACAAATGGAAATCTGAAGAAATCTGATGATATTAAAGGTTCACCACTTTGTAGTGAGCAACTCTCACTATATATGGTGCGTGGATCAGGTCATTTATTACTTTGCTAAAAAATGAAATTTTAGACTTTTAATTCTGCTTAATAGACATTACCTTATTTACAAGGAACTTTGTTTCCATAATGACTGCCAGAAATCTTTTACTCATCTTCTCCTGTTGAGTTCTTTTATTTTTATGAATAAAAGATACATCTATAGAATCCTGATTAGGATGGGATTCAACTGCTTACCCATGAGAAACCTCATCTGAAATGCCATAAAAGACCAGATGAAATGGAAAAGTTGGAAAGGCTCTGTGGAAGACATGTTCTTTGGCTCTTTGGGAGACAGAACTGGAAGTCAAGCATCTGAAATGATGATAGATACCTATGTTTAAGCAAGCAAATCCTATGCCTGGTGCACGTGGATATCCTTATCTATAAACACCACAATATTCAGTCTCTTACTAATGAACAGAATTATCATAACTGCAATATTTAAATATCATCTAACTTACTTAGAGGCCCCTTAAATAAGACATTGTGGGTCTAAGTTTTTTTTGGCATGAACCTTATACGTATATAGAATAAGAATTCTTTCCTGCTTTGCAGGAAAAGCACACACATCAAAGCAAAGCACAGCAAAGACTTTTTGCCATCAAAAATGACACTTTTTGTTCCCCAAAGCAATATGAGTGGATTTGTCAAATTCTTGTTGTCAGATATGTTCCTAAATTGTCACAGATCAGGCAATCTTGGTGCCCAAATTGAACTTTCAGTCAACAGTTAAACATAGATCACTGAGCAGCCAGAACTCATATTTAAGAGAGAGAGAGGAGAGAGAGAGAGAGAGAAAGAGAGAGAAAACAAACTTAAAAGCAAGCTTGTAAGAAGCCTAGTTCTATCTATAGGATTTTACAATTCATTCATCAGAAGCTACCACTAATAATGACCCTGAACATCTGGTGATTTTTTCTATTCATAAAAATGTGCAGAAGATATACACTTCCATGCATAAATATCACAGTCTTGACTATATGTATATAGAACAACATTAACAGTGCATGTGGATGGATCCATGTCTTTTTGTCTCACAGCTGATCTAGTTGTGACTGAAATGTTTGTCTCTTCCATGCTTTCTGTTACAGAACACACACACCAAGATTTTCTAAAAACAAATCAAAATCAAAAACCAACAAGAAGTTGAGAACATCTCCACCTTGAGGAACGTTAGTAAAATTTAATCATTAGAAAGTTTTGTCTGGTGAGTTTTGTTAAAGTTCTCTTTTTGAATATGACCTCATCTTTTTGGTAACAGCAGGCTTTATCAATCACACAATGATTGATAAATCTGATAACCAAAACTGATTGCCTGTTATGGCATGGGTTTGAATGACATTGAGGTGAAGAGCAAGTTTCTGTATTTATGATGTTAATAGAAAAAATCACTAAGAGAGTTTCCAGAGCAACTTGGAGGGAAAAAAAAAAAAAAAAAAAAAAAAGTCTTACTTTACTGTATGATGACTGTCAGACCCAAAGCTCAGAATTGTATCAGAGGAAAGAACAATTCTAGATAAGTACAAGAAATCAATATATATTTTTTATTTGCTTTTTAGAGGATGGCAGTGTTCACTCTGGGAGAATGGAATATGTAATTGCTAGTATAGTCTACATATGACTTTTTGGTAAGGAAGAAGGTTATTTTGATGCCAGGTTAGAAGACTGAAAAGTTGTAGAATTGCTCATAAGGTCCCTCTAAAAGAAAGGGACTCCACTTGTGTCAAAACTACTATATCCTGCTCTTTAAAATGCTTTAAAAAATTATTCACTTTTCCTTTTTTTTAGGATTTAGAAGCCAATCAGAACTGGTAACAGGTCATTAACAATAATCCATGAAGCTGCTGTCCCAATTAGATGGGAAGCAGCACTAGGAAAAATAAAATCCTAAGAAGTAAAAATTATAAATTAACATCAAAGTAAACCATGGTATAAGCAGATGAGATTCCAATGATTTATTAAAAATTTTGCCCAGCTCAACAGTATTGACAAGACATTAACTGCCAAATTCCAATCAAAATTATGAACAATGAAAGCACTTCAGGAAAGAAGCTATTTAAAATTTTGCACTGACCATAAATAAACTTGCACAATATTTTTGAACTTTAACCACTAGTGTGCAAATAGCATTTTATCCCTAACATGATCCTAAAAAAAAGTGATACATTTCAGAAACATGTTCCAGTTTTGTTCAAGTGTTGCAGTTTCAAGTATTTGATTACATCAGACATAGATTTTGTTAGCTGAAGCAAAAGATACTCAAAACAGACTGTATATTTTGCCTGTGCTTTTCTTTCATATGAGCAAATGTATTTTTAAAGGGTAAATTGATTTGTAATGCTGTAACCCAGTCTGTTGGTGTAGGTATATCCTATAAACATATATGGCTACCAAATTAATTAATTTATTATAGCCTATTGTTTCTACATTAAATATTGCCCTAAATATTCTGTTAGAATCATCTTTCAGTGATCTTAACTGAAAGGAAGTTACAATATAAGTGACAAATAGGACAAACATTCATAAGTAACTTGTTTTGTGAGTAGTTCTTTAAAACTCTAGAGGACTACTCTTCGTACATAATTATGTGCATATATTTGCAGCTACAAATTCCGATCTTTAGACTTGACAAAAAGTGTTATTGTAGTTGTCCTAACACTGGAAATTGTTTAATATCCTTAATTAAGCAAAACTCCTTAACAGTTTATAAATGGTAGAATCCTGAAGGAAGAGAGGATGTGGGTGGGGAGTGGTAAACGGGAAGAAAGAGAATATGTGGTATTACTCAATTCCATTTTGCAAAGCACAATGAACATGTGTGTAGAAATGGAAGTCTGGTCTGATAGTTTGTAACCATAGCAACTGCTGCAGAAGCCAGAGATGAAAACATAATATTAAGAGTCTCCTCTCTCCAGACCACTGCAGTGGAAAATGAGCAAAAGAGAGAAAGGAAAGGTGTAGAACTTGCCCTGTCCCAGAAAGTTCACAATATAAATTTAAAAAGTTATACTCCCCCATACTCCTCTACTGAGTCTTAAAATGTTAATTCTTTTTAAAAGACATATTCCAAAATAATAAAATTTAAATATCTAGGTGGAGGACATAAGGTTAGAAGGGTAGAAGAACCTTCATTAAAGCATTTAATTACACACAGAATTTATTCATAAGGAGTGTTTTCTTCCTTCCTTAAATATATTTAGTCAATTAAATCTTGGGCAATCATTTTGTTTTTTAACCATGAGATTCACATTATTCTTTTTTTTTTTTTTTTTCCCTGTAGAGCAGGGAGCCTTCAAAATTAACATAAGTACTGCAGTTCGCTGTCTTCTTTTTGTGTGCAAAGTCTTTTTCTACAAACATTTTGGAGAATATATATATATATATGTATTAGGGAATTGCTTTTAATAAGCTAAGGAAAGCTGAATTCATGACCATTTATTTCTCCAGTCAATTTCCTTGCAGACCTTGACTTTTATTTATTTATTTATTTATTTATTTATTTTGAAAGCCTTGTGGATCAAAACTTCCAAAGGAAAAGGAGAAGAAAACAAACAAACAAACAAACAAAAAAAAAAACCTTTTAAAACAAAATCTTTTTCACTTTTCTTAGAAACGGTGAATGACATATCCCAAACAATTCTATGTCACACTACCGGGTAGTTCATCCAGTCAAAGCATTGAGGAGACAGTAATCACAGAGTCACAGAACAGTCGAGATTGGAAGTGACATCTGGATGTCTTCTCATCCAACCCCCCTGTGCAGGCTAGGTCACCCAGAGCAGATCGCCCAGGACTATGTTCAGTCAGGATTTGAGTATCTCCAAGGATGGAAACTCCACAATCTCTCTAGACAACTAGTTCCAGTGTTTGACTGCCCTCATAGTAAAAATGTTTTCTTCTGTTTGGAAGGAATTTAATGTTTATTTTTGTGTCCATTGTGTCATGTCCTGTCACTGGACACTACGGAGAACATTCTGGTTCCCTCTTCTTAATTCCCTGCAATCAGGTATTTTTAGACATTGATAAGACCCTTCTCTTCTCCAGGTTAAACAATACCAGTTCTTTCATGCTTTCCTCATGTGACAGATGCTCCAGTCCTTTGATCATCTTTGTGGCCCTACATTGGACTTGTTCCTCTATATCCAGAACTGGATTCAGGACTCAAAATGTGGTCTCACCAGGGATGAAAAGAGGGAAAGAATCACTTCCCTTGATCTGCTGGTAATGCTTCTCCTCATACAGCTCACGATGCTATAGGCCTTCTCTGTTGCTAGTGTGCACTGCAGGCTGATGTTCTGCTTGTTGTCCATCAGAATCCAAAAGGTTTTCTGCAGAACTGCTTTCTAGCCAGTTGGTCCCCAGTGTGCCTAGGGTTATTCTTCTTCAGTTGCAGGACTTTACATTTCCCCCTGTTTAGCTCCATGAAAATTCCTCTTGACTCAGTTATCCATCCTGTTGAGATTTTTCTGCATAGAAAACAGAACACCCATCTGGTGCATCAGCCACTTTTACCATTTTTTTATCATCTATGAATTTGCAACATGTACACTCTGTCCCAGGTTCTTAACAAAAATATATCAGTCCATGGGTTATGCCACTAGTGACTTGCCTTCAAGTGGACTTTGTGCCTCTCATCACAATCCTCTGACACCAGTAGTTTAGCCAATTTTCAATTTGTCTTGCTATCCTATCCATTTATCTAACTTGTACTTTGTCAACATGCCTATCAGGATCATACAATCATAGAATGGTTTGGGTTGGAATGAACTTTAGAGATCATCTAATTCCAAGCCCCCTCCAATGGGCAGGGACACATCCTACTAAAACAGGTTACTTTAAGCCCCATCTAGCCTGGCCTTTAACACTTCCAGAGATGAGGCACCCACAATGTCTCTGGACAACCTGTTCCAGTGCCTCACCACCCTCTGAGTAAAAAAATTCCTCTTTATATCTAATCTATACCTAACCGCTTTTAGTTTAAAAGGGCTCTTCAGGGCTGCTTCCATTTTCCACCCAGCCTGTATTTGTGCTTGGGATTGCTCTGACCCAGATGCAGGACCTTCCACTCAGCCTTGTTGAAATCCATGAGGTTTGTACAGGTCCACCT
The DNA here is from genome assembly GCF_964211825.1 of Aythya ferina. Lineage (NCBI taxonomy): Eukaryota > Metazoa > Chordata > Aves > Anseriformes > Anatidae > Aythya > Aythya ferina. The sequence continues at coordinate 97,372,741 of NC_140298.1, read as the reverse complement.
CTCAAGCCTGTCAAGATACCTCTGGATGGCATCCCTTCCCTCCAGTTTGTTGACCATACTATGCAACTTGGTGTCATCGGCAAACTTGCTGATCCCACTCAATCCCACTGTCCGTGTGACTGACAAAGATATTAAATAGTTCCAGTCCCAATACTGACCTATGAGGAACACTACTCATTACTGATCTCCAGCTTGACATTGAGCCATTGACTGCAACTGTTTGAGTGTGACCATCCAGCCAATTCCTTACCCACTGAGTGGTCCATCTGTCAAACCCATGTTTCTCCAATTTAGAGACAAGAATATCCTGGGGGAGTGTCAAATGCTTTGCACAAGTCCAAGTAGCTGATGTCATTTGTTCTTCCTCTATCAGCAATGATGTAACCCCTTTGTAGAAGGCCACCAGATTTGTCAAGTATTATCTGTCCTTAGTGAAGCCATCAGGATGTTATCAGAAAGTGTCCAAAGCTTTACTGAAGTCTAGGTAAACAACATCCACTGCTCTCCCCTCAAGTGACAAGGTAGCCACCTCACTGTAGAAGGTTATCATGTTGGTTAAGGATTATTTTCCTTTCATAAATTCGTGCCAACTACTCTTGATCATCTTCTTGTCCTTTACGTACCTAGAAATAGTTTCCAGGAAAATTGCTCTATCACCTTCCCGGGGCCTGAGGCATGGCTGATATGGCCTGCAGTTCTCCAGATCCTCCTTGAAGATAGGAGTGACATTTGCTCTCTTTCACAGTCTTCAGAAACCTCTCCCAGTCACAATGACCCTTCTAAGATAATAGAGAATGGTCTTGTAGTGACATCAGCCAGCTTCCTCAGCTCTCATGTGTACAATCTATCAGTCTTTATGGACTTGTGTCCACTTTGTTTAAGTGTTCCTTAACCTGGTCCTGCTCCACTTCTTTGCTTTCAGACTTTGCCTTTTGTCTCAAGGGCCTGGGACTCCCGAATGCCGGTCTTATGGGTAAAGACTGAGAAGAAGTCATTCAGTATCTTCACTTTTTCTATGTCATTTATCACCAGGCCCCGTACCCCATTAAGCAGCAGACCCACATTTTCCTTAGTAATCACTGATTTCATGTTTGTTTGTCAGCTTTCACATTTTCCCTTAGTTTCCCAATTGACAAGGCCCCCAGTCAGATAAACCTTGCTGGAGTAAACATTTTCATACTCTCACATGTCCTCGTCAATGAGTGTGTCTGACCAGCTTTGGTCCCCCTCACTACCTTCCTTAACCTTTGTCGGTCATGTGTGCGTGCCTGTTTGTTATTGTCTGTGGCTTCCTCCCTTTCTTATTACTCTTTGTTGCTTTGAAAAAGGTCTTTTACCAGACTTCCTTACATGAACAGACACTCTCCTTCCACATAGCTGTACATAGTGGACCATAGTGCCAGACCTGAGCATGATGTAAATGATGTGGGATAAGGGGTGGAGATTTTACTGGGTCTGGCTGTGATGGTGTTAATTTTCCTCAAAACAACTTGTACAGTGATGTGATTTGTGATTAAAACAGTGTTGACAACACTCCTGACTTTTGGTTACTGCTGAGGAGCACTTACACAGCATCAAGGTGTTCTTTCTCCCACTCTGCCTTCACAGCAAGTAGTCTAGGAGTACGTAAGAAGTTGGAAGGAGACACAGCAAGACAGCTGACCCAAATTGACCAAAGGGATGTTCCATACCATATGACATCACGATCAGCAGTAAAAGCTCAAGGAGGAGGAAGCAGGGAAGTTTGAGCTTATAGCATTTGATTTCCCAAGTAACTGTTACACATGATTCTTGCCAGGAAAAGAGCATAAACACGTGCCAATGGGAAGTAGTGAATACATTTCTTATTTTGCTTTGCTTGTATGTTCAGCTTTACTTAACTTAATAACCTGTATTTACTTAACTTAATAACCTGTATTTAAAACAATCCATGAGTTGTCTTGGTTTTGCTCTTCCAACTCTCTCCCCATTCTGCTGCAGAGGAGAGTGAGCAAATGACTGGGTGGGGTGCTCAGCTATTAATTGGTTTATACCTTGATTTTTTCCCCCTAGAAGCAGAGGTCACAAAAGGGCTTATTCCTGCTCCCCCCTGGATTCTCTGTCATGATTGCACATGCAGTACTGACATTGTCTTTTTCAATACTTAGGTTTCTCCACAGGAGAAACAGAGCCATCCCATCTGTTGCACTTATATATATAGTAGCTCAAGGGGAATGTACAACTGCTCATTTATCAAATTTTACAAGTACCTGTAAAACAACATGTTTTGTCTGGTTGTAATCCCTGTTTCCAGCTCTAGAGGCTTTTCTCAAATTGCATTGAATAGTGTAAATGCTGATCTCAACAAGTAACACTGCAGCCACTGAGAGTATAGGGACTTATTAGAGGAAGTAAGGTTAGATTACTAACAACTTCCCAGAGTGTATGTTCAAGCCAAGAACAGTACTATCTGTTCAGTACCATTACATATTTATTTTTCAGCTAGAAAATACATCAGCAACTCCACAACCTAAAAGAAATGTTTGTAATTTTCTTTTTTGACAAGAAGTAGTATTTTTTCATTTTGTCTCATCATCTCTCTTGCACGGCAAATGACATGATAATAATGACATTATTTACACCAAAAAGACTTGACTTGACTAAGTAATGGAAGTACAGCTATTCTGAAGAAAGCTGAAAGTCTTAGATGCTACTAGTAAAAGAAAAAGGAAATTTCTGTCATTCGTCAGCTAAACATTTCAGCTGAACTGTAAATATAGCAGGGGAATGACTAAACACTAGGCTGAAAACATTTTCATAAAATAAAATAGTAATTAAGCATTTAAATTTATGGTAAGGGAAAAAAATAGAAAAAGCAAAAGCTGAAACCTAAACTAGACCCATTTGCAAATGTACTGAAGACAGAGAACTCACACTGACTTTATTGACTAAAATGGTATGCAGAAAAATCAGGCTAATTTATCTTTACACAGCAGAAGCTAAGAAGTTAGAATGTTTTTGTTTTTGTTTTTTATATGAGAAAATGTGATTACAAAAATCTAACTGGAATAAAAGCACAGCACTAGAAGATTGAATTATTCAAACATATACAGGAATTTTCAGGATGAAAAGACAAATCTAATTAAAAAATTAGCTTTGTCTGTGCCCACTGTCATTGAATGACCCAATTTGGTAATGGTTTCACATTTTCATTGTTTAATCTTTTCCAAATAATATAGCAGTAGAAGTTTTTTTTTATTGTTTTCAATGTCCTTTGCAAGCAACAACTCTAGTTGAGTTTTGATTTTCCTAACAGCAACCTACTACATGCCTGAGTATCATTACTAATTTCCCGATTTTGTTAGCCAATGTTGTCTCCTGCATAGTGGTTATAAAAGTGGACTGTTTTCAAAGATTGTGGAATTCATAAAAGTAAGCTTGACTAGTTGTGAAAGTGTGAAGGCAGAACATTTTAACGAGTACATCAAGAACTGAAGCAGCATTCCTCACCTAATTGGATAAAAAAGGGGATTTATAACACTGAGGTTGTGTTACAAACTTGTTTCCCATTTTTTCCCATGGCTAGGTATAGGAGATAGAGAAGATGATAACAGTATTTGCATGGTTTTAGGATGATATTATATTCAGTTATGCATTCCAGTTAAGTGAATAAACAGCATTAATTTCAACAATAAAGATCTGAAATGTATGCCTTAATTTCTGCTGAAATAAACTCATTGGTTCCTCCAATAATTTCAGCATGTCTATTCAGTTGGGCAAGCTTAACAAAGTATCAAGTGTTTAACTGATTATTTCCAAATAGATTGGTAACATGACAGACTCAAATTTGATAGTACTAATATTTTAAATACACTTAATGTAAATAAACAAAATTAGAGGGGACTTTCCAAAAATTTTTCATCATCAATCTCTTCAGCCTTTACTAAGGTCAACAAAGAATGAGCTCTTGCAAACTCTATAAGGTTTCCAGTTTTACTCATTTACTAGAAAAAGTGCACCTTGCATGAAGAATATGTAAAACAAACTGTTATAACCTCATAAACAGAAAAGCAAACCACCCATCGAATATCTCAGATACATACATATTAAAGAATTTCCTTGATCAGTCTGTGGAACTTCCCTATTAAGAAGAAATATTTCTCATTAAAAAAAAATTATATGCTGATTTGTGGGTGGTGTGCTTCTATGCAAGATAAAACAGACAGCAAAGGTAATGGTTTATGAAATGCTGCTCATCCTTTACTCTGTCATTAATAGTCTGACAGATGGTGAAGGTAGGGAGCAGAAGCTCTTTATCTATCTATCTATCTGTGGCAATTAATGAAGTTCAAAGTTTCCAAAACAATTATATTCAAATAAACTATTTATTTATTGTTTGTTTATTTTACCTTAGCACAGTATTTTGAATGGCAAAGGTAGCATCTATAACTGATAAAGGAGAACTCAGACTGTTGGCTAGATTTGGAGGTAGCAGTCCAACATATCTACTTCTGAAATGAATTTATGTTACAAAGGGAGTTTGTCAGGGAGGGAGACATCAAACTCTAATGGGATAAGAACATTTTCATAGACCACTTATTTACAGCAGTTCACAACTCAGTGATATATGTGCCTAGTCCTAGACATACTAAATAGGCTCTCACAAACTATGGCTTGCATCAGAGTCTTGTAAACTGTGGTAGCCTTGCACAGATTAAATGGCAGCAGATCAGGTGAAAGGCTCACATGCCATATTCCACTGTATTTTTAAATATGTATGATGTATCTATAGTATCATCAAAAATAACGCTCAGAAAAGAAAATAGCCATTTATATGTGTTTTAATAGATAGACTTAAGGTCTCTGAAAAATCCCATTTTGTGAATGCTCACTGTCTACATTGATTCTGGTTGTTTATACTTTAAGTGGAAATAAAGTCCAGTAGTCTCTGAAAACTACAGAACTGAGTATACCTGTGGCACTTGTAAATGCCCTGGGAAACAGATGTTAGTTTAAATCTGTTCTATATGACCCTTGAGTTACATTGTGAAGGTTTGCATCTGCTTATGCTGCTGTGGTGGTTCCACTCAAGTGGGCAGCAGAGCTCCACCACAACCGCTCTCTCACTCACCCTCCTCAAAGAGGAATGGGGAGAAAATACGATGAAAAGGGCTCAAAGGTTGAGATAAGGACAAGGAGATCACGCAGTAATTATTGTAACGGGCAAAACAGACTCAGCATAGGGAGATAGTAAGATTTATTGCCTATTACTAACAAGCGAGAGAAGTGAGAAACAAAGGAAAGAAACCAAAAGTACCTCCCCCCCACCCACCCTTTTCCACCTCCTCCCCCCGAGTGGCGCAGGGGAACAGGGAAATGGGGGTTATGGTCAGTCTACAGCACTTCTTCTCTGCCGCTCCTTCTCAGTCACTCTCATCCCCTGTGCTGTGGGGTCCCACCCATGGGATACAGTCCTTGATGAACTGATCCGGCGTGGGCTTCCCACAGGCAGCAGCTCTTCCAGAACTGCTCCAGATATGGGTCCGTACCACGGGGTCCATCCTTCAGGAGAAAACTGCTCCAACCTGGCTCCCCCACGGGCAGCATCTCCTGCCAGGTCACCTGCTCCTGCGTGGTCTCCTCTCCACAGGCTACAGGTCTGGCCTGGAATCTGCTCCGGCAGGGGTCTTCCACAGGCAGCAGCCTCTGTCAGTGCAGGTCCACCTGCTCCACTGTGGTCTCCTCCACGGGCTGCAGCATGGAACCCTGCTCCACCGTGGTACTCCATGGGCTGCAGGGGGACATCCTGCTTCACCGTGGTCCTCACCACAGGCCACAGGGGACTTCTGCTCCGGCGCCTGGAGCACCTCTCCCCCTCCTTCTACACTGACCTTGGCACCTGCAAGGCTGTTTCTCACTCCTCTCACTATCCCAGCTGCTGTGTGTGGCACAACGTTTTTTTCCCTGTCTTAAATATGCTATCACAGAGGCGCAAAACAACATTGCTTATTGGCTCGACTCTGGTCAGCAGTAGGGCCCTTACCAAACATGGGGCAGCTTCTAGATCCTTCTCACAGAAACCACCCCTATGGCCCCCTGCTACCAAAACCTTGCCACATAAACCCACTACAGCTGCATTATGTGAAGTGTTGAAAATCAAGCTAACCTAACACCTCATAAGTGAAACATATTTGTCTAGTGAAAATATATGAGGAAAAAAATGGAAAAAAAAAAAAAAAAAGAGAAAACGTATGCAGTTTGAAACTGCTGGTTATTATAATGATCTGACCATTACCACCAAAACTACCTTGCAAAACCTGTGTAACCTGAATCAGCCAGCCTATCCTTCACTGCAGACAGTGAATCAAGTTAGAACATAGGCTGTTTTTTTGCTGTTCACTGTCCAGTCAGTGGACACTCAGCACACAGCAATAATGTTGATTCCAAGCTTTTTAGAGGTAACCCTAACATCAGATGACTCATAATTTGCATTGTAATTGTCTTTCTAGACAAAAAAAAAGGGCCTCCTATGTGGCTACCATCTTTGCCTTTTTTAGTAGGAAGATACGCATTTCTATAACCAACACAGAGAAGAATTACTTTTGTCAGCTGTGAAAATTGATATAACTGTTATAATTCAAGTGTCTACACCTTATCGAAGAGACAATGAATTGTATATACTTTTGAAGAGGATGTGGTTGGGTATCAGAGCTGGCTGCTATCTGTTTACATTTCTGCAGCAGCTGCACCACAGATCAAATGGTCTGGATACACAGTTTTTCACTGAAGTGATATATTCAGCCAGGAAGCCCTTCAGCACAGAACAGAGAGAGCAGAGGGACAATGTTGGGCTGCAGAGAGCCCGACCTATGATGGCAGCCTCAGTCAACACGGAGATTCTCTCCGCAGCAGATTTGCAAATATTGAATTTCAATTGTATTTAAAAAAATATTTTTCAATATTTAAACATGCATCATGCTCTAAAACATACTTTTTTATTCTGAAAAAAAAATCTGACTTTGAAGATTGAAAGCCTTCAGAGTTGCTTTTTTGCTTTGTTCTTTTACTTTTTTTTTTTTTTTTTTTTTTAAATCTAGTCCAGTGCTGCATTATTGATTATCAATTTGTCATCTGGGAAGGTTTTAGTAAAAATGCATATATAAGGTAGGTATACACATACCTACCACTCACCCAACATTCCCATGTCTTTTTAAAACTCTAATTTACTAAACCCAGTAACAGAATAAAAAATAATACTTTGCATGTAATAGCTAAGCTGCAATAGCAACATGCAGTGAAAGGCAAATAAAAACGGAACACTTCTCCGCAGAAGATAACATGTACATTGCAAAGGTGATGATGCACCCACTAACATTTAAGTAACAACTTCAATCAGCTCATAATCCTTAGCCTAGAATAGAAATATTGAAAGAAATCTTCCTTCTCTAATCTTATTTTGCCTCATTCAAGTAAGATCTTTACGTGCCTTCATACCTCCTTGCTATGCTCTCTATACAGAATGATTTATATATCTTGGCACGTGTTTTTTTTGTTTGTTTGTTTTTCCTCCTTGTTGTGCACTAAGCTTGGTTCAACTCTGCTTTCAAGGTTTCATTGCTATAGTGACCAGTGACATCATTTTCAGCTTGTGTTTACCTTCAGGGCCTCTGGTGCCACTCCATGTTTGTATTACACCTTCTTCTATCATGTTGCTGGGGGTCTTTGCTACATCAGAATCTTTCTGGCTTTATCCCAAAAGATTGAAGAAAAGTAAAGTAGGGAGAATATTTTCCTCTCATGTTGGATCTGGCCAGAGTCCCATCACAGCAATTTGACAGTATATTAACATACCAGGTTGTTAGATTTTGACTTAATAGTTGTTCCTTTCCATTCCGTTCCGTTCCTTTCCCTCACTAGGAGACACACTCATTTCTTTGTTCCACTACCATCATTGCACTGCTTATTAATTCCCTTTAGTTTGTATACAACTATGGTGAGGTATCTCAGGATGCATGTTGATCTTTGTTGTCTAGAGAGATCACAGGTGCAAAATAAACTGCAGGGAATAGGAATTTCACTAACTCGATACTCAGGTAATGTAACTCAAATACTTTCCTAGCTAATAATAGAACTAATTTTTCCTTTTTCATCTGTTAGAAAATGGCTTAAAAATAAAAAATAGCCCCATGGCTATCTCCCTGTTGGCTAGCATGACTAGACACAATGACTTATGTATACCAGCTTCCTTTTGTAATTTGATCAAGGTCAGGACCTAGACCCAAACACCTACACATAATTGTGTATACTATACCATGGTCTCAGAAGAGTTTCAGCTGAGATTGGCTATCTGTAGCAGCAAAATTGTGCATGGAATGTAGCTGTCCCACTCAGGAGAGGAGAAGAGTTCACTCATAATTTGCAGAAGCAAACCATGCCCTCTCTGGTCTAGGGAATAGTATCCAGTCCATTTTATTTACTAATGTCAGCATGGCTGATAAAACACATCTGTATTCAAACAACAAGGAGAATTCAGGAAACTACAGGCCAGTCCACTTCATCTCTGTCCCTGGAAAGATGATGAAACAACTTGTTCTGGTTGCCATCTCCAAGCAATTGGAAGAGAAGAAGGTTATCAGGACTAGTCAACATGGATTCACCAAGGCGAAATCACGCTTAATCAACCTCATAACCTTCTATGATGTCATCACTGCCTGAGTAGATGAGGGGAGAATAGTGGATTCTGTATAACTTGTGTATTGACTTCAGCAAGGCTTTTGACACTGTCTCCCACAACATCCTTGTAATGAAGCTTAGAAGGTGTCAGATAAACGAGCAGACAGTGAGGTGGATTGAGAACTGGCTGACTGGCAGAGCTCAGAGAGTTGTGACCAGTGGTGCAGAGTCTAGTTGGAGGCCTGTAACTAGCAGTGCTCCCTGGGGGTTGGTACTGCATCCAGTTTTGTTCAACATCTTCATCAATGATCTGAACGAAGGAAGAGTCCACCCTCAGCAAGCTTGCTGATGATACAAAGCTGGAAGGACTAGCTGACACACCGGAAGTATGTGCTGCTATTTACCAAGACCTTGACAGGCTGGAGAGTTGGGCATAGAGGAACCGGATAAGGTTCAACAAGAGCAAGGGTAGTCTTGCACCTGGGGAGGAATAACCATTATACAGGTGAGGGGCTGACCTGCTGGAGAGGAATTCTGCAGAGAAGGACCATGGGAACGTGGTGAACAACTGTGGGAGTGTGGCCATGGGGGTCAACAAGCTAACGAGATAACATCGACTCCTAACAATGAGGCCACAAGGAATGTAAAGAGTTTAAAAGGAACAAAGAAGGGTGATTCAGGAGACGCCTTGCTGTCTCAGACTGCTTGTTCTCCAGCCGTTAAGACATGGAAGTTGCTGGCTGTTTGCTGTTGCCGGGCAAAGTTGTTGACTAATGAACAGTTAGTGGAAAGGTAGTGCTGTAGAGTGAGTGGTATAAGAAGGGAGCCTGTCCTCAATAAGAGGATTTGAAGTTATGCCTTCAACAAAGGGCACCCTTCACTCACGCATGCTCACATACCATTTGTGCTCGCTCTCTTGCTGTCCCGTGCACCCAGTTTTTCTAGGAGCTAGTACTTCCCCAGAGCTTGGAGATAGACTCTTGTTGGGGCAGGAGCCAGGAGGTTGGAATGTTTGGTTTGTTCTAACATCTGCAAACAGAGTTTCTGATGTTGAGGAGTAACAGGTAGTTTTCTACTGACTGGAAGCAACTTGAGCCAGGGTCTATGTACCTTACAATTGGATTCATTGTTCTACAGTGGTCCCCTTTCCCATTGGTCTCAACTATGTATCCATGTAGTCTGCATGTTGCTCTGGTGGTGGCAGAGTTTAATAGCATCTGTCTGATGGCAGAAGAAGCCATCTTTGGGGATGAAAAGCAGGTCACAAATGTCCTGATTTTCTGAGGAGCATAGTATTACAGTGCCTACTGAATTCCAAGATTAATCTTCCTGGGCAGCAGATTGTTGTTATCCGGACATAATGGTAGCCTGCATACAAGACCTGCAGATTGGTATTTTGGAGATCCAGAGCTCTTCCCCGATTGTGATTTTTAGTTTTTCTTTTCAGACATGTCCTTGCCAAAGAAAGATGGTAGAAGACTGCTGAGACTCCTAGTAAGAGAGACAGGCAGCAAAAGTTCAGACAAGTCTTTTAGTTTTAAATAATTTCATCTTTTTATTTTAAACTTGTTGTGCATTATTGCATAGCACACAGACTGTGAAGCTGGTGTCTTTGTTCTTTATGTTGGATTTTATGGTTTTGAACCCTTGCACACTCTCCGCCAGAAAAGTAGCTCCTTCCTGCTTTGGATGTCTTTGAGAATGTTTTTGATTTCTGCAGATTTCATTGATAGGCTTAATTATGGAAGCCACAGAATTGATTTTGCTTTTGGGCTGTCTGAGTGGTTCCCTCATCTGTGGCTCCATAGGGAACATCTCCTCTGAACAGATTTCACCTCTTTGACACCTTAGATTTTCTCCTTCAAAGACATTTGGGACTGGCAGACCAGCAGCTCCTTGATGATGTGACCGTCTTACAGAATGTGCATGTTTCTTAATGATCAAATTAATGGCTCTCATTTTGGAAGCAGCAGATGACATCGTGCTTTTGGGCTGGGGTAGTGCTTCTCTCATCTGTGCCAGTTGAATTGCCTGGTCCAGATAACCCTCACCTTTTTGACTTTTGTCTTCACTTTTCCTCAAGTTGACAGTTTCTGTGCATCTGAGAAACTGATGACAGAAAACATAGACTTTTGGAGACTGAAAACAAGGAAAGAAGAGGCTGCCTTCATCAGAGAAGGAAAGGAAAAGCACAAGTGTTTGAGTTCTATTTTTAATTGTGCTTGTGACATAGTAGAAGTACTTGCTGAATTACAGACTCTACTAAATACTACTTGCTCCCCAAGAGAAACCTGTGCACAAACCCTTCAATTTACGGCAGGATTTAGAGCAACATGTAAGAATTTTCTATATTTCTGCTGCTGTCTTCGAAACATCACAGAGAAATATGAATGGGAAACCTCATTCATTACCACATTCAAACAACACTGTATAGGACACCATCCTAAAACCATCATTATGCACTTCCAAAAGAGGGCAGCTATTGGCAGAATATCAAGATCTTGTTGTACCAAGTAGTGCTGGAGTAAGAGGCAAAGCAAATAAGGATCAGCATCTCAGTATACATGCCAAATGACACAATTATTAATTGATAAAGTTACCTCTTGAGTTTGAAAGGCTTCCACTGGGCCTTTTTGGAGGTTGTTCCACTACACTCAGCTTCCCTGGTACAGCTAACAGTAATCTGGATTTTTGTTTCTGCCTGTGAAGGGACATCACAAAACAATTCTACATTAAGAGGCGTAGGCCCAAACAGTTCCTTTATGGCAGTGTACTGTGATGATTTAATGGGTTACAAGTACCACAAGGATCCCATGTACCAAGAAATTTGGACAAAGTTAGGTGAGGTTCGAGGAGGGCAAGTCAGAGCATGACATACATGTGCAAGCTGTGTCTGTGTAACAGCTGAGAGAGCCACACAACATGAGAAGGTATAGAGTTAACACCCTAGAAAGCTGAAAAGAAAATGGGTTGCAAATTTTCCCATGTCTACTCTGTTTAAGGAGAATCATAGAGGATCACAGTATCATAGAATCACTAAGGTTGGAAAAGACCTCCAAGATCATCTGGTCCAACCATTCCCCCACCACCAGTGACACCCACTAAACCATATTCCTTAGCACCACGTCCAACCTTTCCTTGAACAACTCCAGGGATGGTGAATCCCAAAATAAGGCAAATAATAGCATTTTTCCCTTGAGCTCTTTAGCAAGGTAGACCTAATTTGTTAGTATTAAAAATGTCATTGTTACCTTTGAAGATTTGAGCTGGTGCTTGGAGCAAGGAAAGGTAGTCCTTGAAGGGGTCATCTGCCCATTCTCAAACTGTTTCCTCACTACAGCCAGGCCACCAGGCACAGTGCAGGACTTGATTTCCTCTGAAGTCATGTGATCAAATAAGGCCAGGTGTTTTCCATTTGCAGTAAGAATGTAGCATGCATTTCAATGAGAAAGGGCAAAGTGGTCTAGAGCATAAATGAAGCAGTTCATATATTCTTAATATGGTTTGGTTGGGTCAGGCTTTCTACAGTCATTCCTTTTGGGGAGAGAGAGCTAATGGCAGTATTGTTGGCAGCATCGAGAAGAGGACATTGGAACCTTCTTGGCCCAAAGAACTGCAGAAATCTGCTCTGAGTACACAAGGGCAATTAGGAAATAAAGAAGCCGGTAAACAGGAATTGCCTGTACCTGGACTCAGAAGGTGAGTGTGGCTGGTCGCTGCTTCCCCTAGGTGGTTTCTGGGATACCTGAGTACCCATACCTGAACTGTTTTATAATGTGGTAATTTCAAATTCTTCAGTTTGAGCAGCAAGAGCTCTAAATTCATTGCTCTCCTGAATGTGACTTTATTATTTGGCGATAGAGAATAGTTGTTGTGATAAAGAAACTGCCTTGTTTTGTCATCATGAGCAAATAGGATAACCGCGATGCTTATTTCTTTCCTGTTTATTGTCCTCATACGTGAAGTTCAGGCAAAGGTGGACTAAAGGGAAGAGTACTTCCATGAATTAATGGGGATTGCCCAAAAGACAAAAGGCATATAGCATGACAAATCTCATCTGGTAGAAACAGAGACTGATGGATAACTATGTTTGCTATGTAGATTTCCTAATTTTGGATTTAAATTTTGATCCACTCTACAATCCATCTGATAGCTTGCTTGTAGAAATTTTGACAGTTATGATCTGTCCCTGTGCAAAGTAAAGGTAGAATTAAGAAGATAATGAGACATTGGTATCTTACATTGGAAAAGCAGTTGGTGCTCTCTGACTTGGACACAGCAGCCTGGTAGAGAGCCGTTTTTTCTTTCAAGGAGACATTCTCCTGAAAGTCCATCAGTGTGTTGCCAGTGTTGGGAGGGCTCTCTTCTGGAAGTCCTCCTACAGCTTTGCAACCACCCACTGCAACTACAAACAGATATTATAGTTGAGGTCAGGGAGATGGGTGCATGTGTTTCAAATCTTGAAAGAAAAGCAGTAAGCAAAATGAACAGTAATGCCAACTTCTTAGCAACTGTGTTGTACTTTTACTTTAGAGCACATCAAGTACAGAGTGTTTGATTTGTGGAAACCAGAAAGCCATAAATAAAAGTTAACCGGTTAACCAAATATGTTAAACAGTTAACAAATATGTTAAAGAGTTGACCAAAGTAACACTTTGCCAAGTCCAAACTATCTTCACCAAATGAGAAAATGAAGATAGCACTTTTTCATAATTGATGAATGTTACCCATATTTTTGATATCATATTTGTGATTTGGGTTGTCTTCATCAAAAATTATCTTCTCAAAACATAAGACATTCTGTTGTGTTTTGTTCAAAAAGTATTTAAGAGGCATCAGGCACTCCTCCATAATACAAAAGACAAAATGGAGAAAGCTGGAAAGCTTGTTTTGCATTGATAAGAACACCACATTCCCTTCCTGGGCAGCCTGGGGGCTGCCCTGATATGAGTGTGGTTGCACCTTGTCTCATCAGAGATTGAGTGCATTGAACTAGTGCAAGAAATCAGATCTAAGTGGTAAGGCTAACCTTCAGTGTTGATGTTATGTCCTTTTCCTGAGGACATCTTCTCAAAGATTTCCCTCCCCCTTTTCACGATGGACTCCATCAGAGATATGTCTGTATGGCTCAGAGGCTGTGTCCTGGTTTCAGTTAGGACAGTTATCCATGTAGCCTGCATGTTGCTCTGGTGGTGGCAGTGTTTAATAGCACCTGTCTGGTAGTAGAAGAATACATCTTTGAGGATGAAATGCAAGTCACAAATGTAAGCTGTTTTGATGATGATTTGATGTTTATGTCCTGCTGTGGTTTGTGTTTATTAGGTGTTCAGAATGTATGACTGTCACACCTTGTGTGTTTTTCTTTCTTTCTGAACCACAAAAGATGATGGGAGAAATTCCTGCATTCTAGCATGGAAAAATCATTCAAGTTTGATTAATTGTTTTAATGGGATATACAGGGAGATGGTTCCTGCTGCAGGCAAACTGGTTTTCCACTTCTGGACCCCAGGAATGTGGTCATGAAACAGAATTGTCTGAGGAGCATTTGATGAAGATATCCTGGTGTCAGGACACACCTGACAGAGGAAACAGGAAAATTTAATATAAAAGATTTTTCTCTTTGTGAAAGATGAAAAATCTAGGAGGAGCAGGGGGATTAGAGTAGATAATCTGTAATGCAAGAGAAGAGATGTAGACTTACAGTTTTATTTAAGTACAATGTAAGCAGTTGAAAATTTCCACCCCCCCCCCAAAAAAAAAAAAATATATATATATAAAAAAAGGAATATGTATTCATGTCTATTTAATGGAATATCTACTTATGTTTAGATCCATAACCTTTGAAAGTTTTTCACCTTGTTTTCATATCACTCACATTCACCACTGTAATGTTTGAAAAAGGAAAAATTTCTGAAAATCCTGTTTCACAGAGTAAATAAAGAGGTGATCTGTGTCCTGGCCTAACGTAATAAGCATTGTCACATGTATATTGTTCTGTCTGGAAATGTCAGTGTATTCAGTTAATGAGCTATCTTTATTTTTGCACATAGAGTTTTGGATAGAAAAAGACATTTATGACCATCCAGGATGCCCTGTATGGCATACAAAGTGGATTTTCATCCACTGCATCTAGCACCAAGTCTGTGGTTCTTTCTTATTGTTTATTTTATGTGTGAAACCGTAATTTGCTGGTGATTAGAGCCTTTTTTTTTTCTTTTTTTTTTTTTTTCCTCTGAAATCAGCAAGCTTTTTATTTTAGGTTGCACTACATACTATAGTGAAAGGCAGTGTGGGATACAGTGTTCTAAAATTCTCAATTTGCATTGTAGAATTCACTGCTTAATATGGAGAAATTCTGTCCAAAAAAACATTATAAAAATATAAATCTCCAATTCCCTATATATGTGTATATATATATGTACGTATCTCTAAATTTCCTATAAAAATAGTTAATGGAAGCATATTATTCACCACATTGAAATTTTGATTTTGTTCTCCCTTCAGTGCATGTGACAATTAAAATACTTACTTTTTTACCTCTATGTAATTTAATAAAAAAATAAAGTTAATTTGCCTTAGATATGTCCTACGCTGCTATCCAGATAAACAGAATATCCACAAAGTCTGTGTTAATTTCTTCCAGGTAGTAAGGGAGGAGTTGTATACCCTTATGCCAAAAGAATTTCTGAATGATAAATTGGAATGAAGCTACAGTTCAGAATATATTATCCTCTTAATAATTCTTTTCCACTTTTCTATTTTTTCCTCCTTCCTCCTCATTATTCATCTTCATTCCATGGTTCTTCACATAAGTTCTGCATTATGTATCCCCTGTGTACTGAGTAGTTGGTCAAATTGCCCCTGTAACTCAAGTTAACTTGTTAACTCATATTTCAGGTGAGAGGAATAGCTGGTATTTGGTCAAGAAAATTAACAGTGAGAGGGATTTTTGTTTATTTTAGCTTAGAACTTTTTTTTTTTTCTTTGACAGGGCATGTTTGATGATGGTTAGGAAGGTCTTGGTGGTACCATATCTTCATTATGGTATAAGAAAGCTTGAAAGCAGGGATTTATGTATCATACCCCATGATCTATCTATATATATAATTTGTTGTTTTGAACCTTGTTGTAGTTCTATTCTCTCCAACAGGTTTAAGAAAAACCTTCCCTGGAATAGAGATTGTGGGCTGAGCTGTAACATGCTTGGCATTGTCTGTGGCTGACCTTCTGCCGCATCTTAGGCTGATTGAAGTACCCTGTCTTTGAACTTCTCTTGGTGATATGCTTGAGATCCTGACTTGTTCTGAATGCATGCTTAGGGAACGTGAACCTTAACCAAGTCTTATTCCAAAACAAATACAAATCCTTGGCTAATAGAAGGATGCATACAGAGTCTGTTTGACTATTGTGGCTAAACTGTTGACTACTGTACATAGTAACGCTCCATGGACTTAATTTTATATGAATAGCTATGTTTGTAAAGGAACAAGAGCTCCATATTTTCACACAGTTCCCACAGGCATTTTGTGTTCCGGTAGGGATGTGACAACAAGCACTGAAGAAGTGCAAACTGCTTTTGAAAACAGGCTTGAAGGACTATGTAGCAAACCTTTTTGAAATGTTTCCCTTGTGCCTGCTTTGCACAGACAGAACATCTCATCTGCCTGGTACAACTGAGCTACTGAACACTCCAGATGCAAGCACCTTAGCCCAAAGCATTTTAAACAAGTTAAGGCTCTATATTACATAAAAGTAGGAAGAAACATAGGCATTTACATAGCCAGAGAGCTGGCATTTCACAGTGAGATCTCTTGCACACCTAGAAAGCAGAAATAAAGACATTTAAGCATTCATAGCAGTGAAAAATATAAAATAAAAAATAAACCTCAGCACCCTCAGGTGCATTCCATTGGGGCCCATAGATTTGTGGGTGTCTAGCTTTCCTAAATAACCTCAAACCCAACACTTCTCAACCAGGGAAAAGTCTTCCTTTCTCCAGGTTTTCTCTCTCGTTTCCAGGCTTGGTAATGGGGGCTAGTCTTAGTAGTGAAGACAGAAGCAAAGAAGGCATTCATTAACTGCCTTCTCTGTATCTGCTGTCACGAAGGCACCCACCTCATTTAGCAGTGCCCACAATCTATGGCTGAGCCACTGGGCAGTTAATACATTTTGGCTGTCCTTTACCTTTTATTTTTCCAATAATACCTATATTTTCTGAAAGCATCATCAGATATTTGTAATATTTATGTCAAATAATTGATACCACAGCTGAACTTTATCAGGTATATTAGTCATCAATAATAGTAAGATAATATCAATAATAATTTTAATCATCAATATTAGTGAGACGCTATCAGAAACGGTAGGGCATTACGTGAACTGTACACTATCGAATTTGAAAACTCTTTGAACATGTTCTTCATTGATACTTAAAATAATTCTTAATCACGATAACATGTAAAGATAAGATTGAATGTATTCTGAAAGCTTAAGTGCATTATATCTTTTCAGTAACCAATTTTTAATTTTGTCATACAATGAAAACAAGTATGTTTGACAAGATCTATAAAACATTCAAATGAAACTCTTCCTTTAATTATTTATTTAATTCTTTATCAATTTCCCTTTATTTCCATAAGGATTTAATTCAAATTAGTCAACTTCTAGCTAGTAGGTCAGAGCCTTTTGTTTTGTTTGTTTTGTTTTTATATTATTTTTGAGTATTGACTCAATAGCTTCCTTTCTTCTGTTAACACTAGTGGGCCAGAGGTCTCTTACAGATTTTTCCATTCAGGGTTTTTGGGGGACAGCTAATTTTAAAATTACTATTTGTGAATCTTTTCAGCATTTTCCTTGACTATGTGAAAGATTAGTGACTTGTGTTTTTCTTTGGCTGGTTTGTTTGTTTTGAAGCAAACTTTGAGCATTGGTTGCCTCTCAGATCATGTCACCACACACTGGGATAAGTTCTTGCATTGGACTATATATAGTCTGGATATATATATTGGACTGATAGATAAGAGGAGGAAACCTACTTGGTGTTTGTCTCTCATTATCCTTGTGGTAATCTGGAAGGGGAAATTCTCAAATCTAAAACTTGAGAAAGGAATTATGTAATATGTAAAATGTGTAAAAAGAATAATAAATTATTTTGGGGGCTGTCCTAATCAAAGACATCTCTTCCATGAACAGTTTTCTGTAGCTCTTTAGCTCACACCATTGCATACACTGGATTTTCCTTGATTATATACTTCATGCTTTAGGAGGAAATGGAAAAGCGTAGAAACAACACATTTATGATACCACAAAAATCATGACAACAACCCTACCAACCATGTTTTTATCTTTTAATCCTCATTTTATGTATCTGAGATTTAACATTAACCTTGTTAACATTGAGTTGCTATTCAGTATGTATTGCAAAGTCAGTAATTCTAGTAATAAAATATTCTGTTCTATCTGAAAATAGTAAAACAATTTTTCAATATCAGGAATTTAATTCTGCATGATTTTCCTCTTGCTTTCTAATTGGATGTTATTACTCTATACTCTAAACATTCTGGTAGCAGCAGAAACTAAATACCACTGTCAGTTCTCCCCTCTAGAGCTGGGTTCTATCACCCTAGTCAGTGGTGAGTTCAAAATGTCCTAGAACAGTTTAATACTAAAATACTAATAGTGGCATGTGTGATGACTGTATTACACCTTTTTAAGTAGATCAGGTGATGGGGATCAACATCTAGAGAAGACACACAGTAATATGATTAATGACACCTTGGACATATTTATGAGAGACCACATCTACTGCTGTCTCCTAACTTTAAGACTGCATTAAGGTTTATTTAATAGCAGTTATTGACACATTTAAAGAAACAAGGTAATGAAAGGGATTATGATTTGTCTTGCAATTTATCAATGATGTTTATCTCTTTAAGTATGTGATTGTCTACATTGTTAGTGATTTTGTATATACTCATGAGGATAAATAAAGACTGCTGTTTCTCTCACATTAAAATTTTGCAGTAAGACATCATTTTCAAAAAGGAAACCTTAGATGAAGCTTTAAGCATGTGACGGTTTTTATACACTGCTTCGCACAATTTACTGAATACATACAGCGTTTCTCCATTTGCTCTTACTTCAATTTGTCATTGATACTTTGAGTTTTATATCTCAAGCTAAGCCTTTATATCATCTGTTTTAGTTAACAATAATAAAGTCTATTTTTTTCACCACAGTTCTGAATATTCTTGTTGATGTTCATAAAAGTAACTTTAAAATGAAAAGTACAAAGATCACAGTAATGAAAGTATAACTTTGCTTTTTACAAGAAATTGTAATAGTCAAAGAAAACAGAAATAGAAAATAATAGTAGAAAAAAAAATCTGATTAAAAAATGGCTAAACTGAAATATTATCATAAATCTGAAAAATAGGGGAGCAAAAATCAGTGTACCTAAAAGTGATATGTTAAAAATTTCCCCAGAATGCACTTTCAATAAAATACCAAGATGCAGAGCTTTTTCATCTCTTGCTCTTTTATGAAGTCTTTAAAAAGTGTCTTCATGGGGAAAGCTGGCAGCTCACCTCAGTCCTTTCACTCTCCACTCACTCAATCATCTCAGTTATTTGATCTTCAGCATCCTTGGTCTCACAAACATCCTGAATAAAAGCAAAGGCATACTATTAATACATATATTGCTGTCTTCACTGGCTTTGGCAAGATCTTGGACATAATTTAGAGCATAAAAATTGGCTTCATGTTGTTACAAACATTTTTATGTGCTTTCTTTCTCTACTTTATTGTTTTCTACCTTTCTGTTTCTGTATATTTTTTACCTTTGATAAAGAAAACCAGTTTAGTGAAGCAAGACTATCTTTATCACAGAGTTGCTGTGAGCCACAGGGAAAGAGCAGCTAAAAAGCAGTCTCTTATACAGTCTGATGTTTCTGTGAGTTTGGAGGGTCTTAGAGGAGCAGCTCAAACTGCCTGTTGTGCATGCTGTTCTTTTCTGCAGACTTCTGTGTAATTTGTCTTATTTCATCTTGAGCATAAGAAGATCTGAATTCAACCAGGACAGCAATAAAAACAGCTTTTGACCTTCTCAGCTTACCATTGGGAAGAGCTGATTCTGCCTCAGGGCAGGAACTAGATGACCTTTCAAGACCTATAGTCTAATATTTTCTACTGTAACATTTTCTCATTTTCACAGAAAGGCAAGTTATTACCATCTTTATTACCATCTAAAAGACTGTCAAACAAGAAGTTTTCTTTATAAAATCTCTTAACAGCTAAAGGAAAATGAAATAAGAGGTATTGCCAAATGAAAGCCTTACTGAATACTGAGCATTTAAAATACTTTAATAAATTCTTGTTCTAGGTGTTGGAGAAAATTATACTTATAAAGGAAACCAAGCATGCCAATAAGTTACTACCTAAAACATAAAACTATTCTGAATTCCTTGGTGTTATGCAGTGACTTTTCAAGGACTTGCAAACCTGGTTTCCAGGACTCATGTTATGAGGTGCCACTGCACTTGCTCCCATCCTAACTGGTTATCCTTGTTTGGGCTGAGATAGTGCTACTTTTCTTTATATTGTCTGGTATGATGTTGTGGTTTAGATTTAGAAGAAAAAAATAAAAATAAAATTGCTGATTACACACTGTTGTTTTAGTTGTTGCAGAGCAGTGCTTACACAGAAGCGAGGACTTTTCAGCTTCTCATACTGCCTTTCCAGTAAGGAGTCTGGGGTTGCACAAGAAGCAGGGAGGGAACAGAACCAGGGCAGCTGACCCCAACTGAAAAAGGGATATTCTATACCTTATGACATCATTTGGAATAATAAAAACTGGGGAGAGTTGTGCAGAGGTGTAGTCAATTCTCAGGGACTGGCTGGTCATTGCTCAGTGGGTGGTAGGCAATTTTATTATACATTTTGTATATTACTATTATTAATTTCCCCTTCTTTTCTGTCAAATTACCATCTCAACCCACTGGTTTTACTTTTATTTTTTTAATACCCTCCCCCAACCCACATGAATGAGTGAACACATGGCTGTATGGTGCTTACCTACCTACCAGCCTAAACCATTACACTGATAGGAAAAAAATGAGTAGGCAACTTCTGAAGTTAGGGATTTTGTTTAAATTTAATGCAGAATGTGAGATAATAAAAACATGATTTAACTGTAAACAGATATTTGTTGAAGTGTACTGGGTCTGGCTGGGGTGGAGTTAACTTTCCGCACAGCACCCCATGCAGTGCTCTGCTCTGCACTTGTAGCTAGAACATCACTGGTATCACACTGATGTTTTATTTACTGCTGAACAGTGCTGGCAATAGACAGCATCAAGGCTGTCTTTCCAAATACCCTCCCTCCACTCCTCAAAAGTACATAGGCTGGGGTTGAGAAAGAAGTGGGGAGGTGACATCACCATGGCAGCTGACCTAAACTGACAAAAATGATATTCCATGCCATATGATGTCACACTCAGCAATAAAAGCTAGGAAAGGGGAAGAAGTGATGGACTCTCATTATTCAAGTGTCTGTCTTTTCCAGGTGTGGTGGTTTTATCATGCTGGGCAGCTAAACACCACAACTGCTCTCTCACTCCTCCTCCTTAGATGAGGAGGGGGAGAAGTAAAGCAAAGGACAACTCACGGGTTGAGATAAGGATAATTTTATTAAAGGGAAATAATAATAATAATAATTAAAGAAAGATTATTATGAACTAAACAATTTAACTAAAGGGAAATAAAAAGGAAAAGGGAAAATAAAAAAAAAAAAGGGAGGAAAACAAACAAATAAAACAAATGAAGGCTATGTGGAAGTGCAGAGGAAAGAAATTACTCTCTACTTCCCACAAATGAGCGATGATTGACTACGTCCTTGAAGCAGGGCCTCAATGCACATAGCCAGTGTTTGGGAGGAGGACTGACGTTTTCACAACGAGAGCCCACCCCTCCCCTCTTCCTCCTGTTTCCACCTTTTATTGCTGAGTGTGACATCATATGGTATGGAATATCCCTTTGGTTGGTTTAGGTCCGCTGCCCTGGTGATGTTTTTCTTCTCACTTTTTGCCTGCCCCCTAGGAGGGTTAGAGAGAGGCCTGATGCTGTACCAGCACTGCTCAGCAGTAGACACAATATTGGTGTGATAACACTGCTGTTCCAGCTACAAGTGCAGAGTACAGCACTGTATGGGCAGCTGCAGGGAAAGTTAACATCCCAGCCAGACCCAGTACACCAGGCAACCACTATGTGCATTGAGGCCCTGCATCCCAAAACATGGCTCAACATCTCTTGCTGATGGGAAGCAGAGAATAATTTTTTTCTCCTTTTGCTTCCACATGGCCTTTGCTTGTTTTTTTTCTTTTCAGTTAATCAAACTGCTCTTTATTTCAACCCATGAGACTTATTTCTTATCTTCTCCCCATCTTCCTTTGAGGAGGGCAAATAAGAGAGCAGCATGGTGGAGTTTAGCTATCATTGTGAAATAACCATGTCAAGACTCTGTACAAATTCACTGAAGTTGTTATACAAGACTTTGGAATAAAAGTTCATGAAGCCATGTAAGCCTTTTCAAATTTTTCTGCCATATACTAAATGTTTTGAGCAGGCTATAGCCTATGGTCAGGCTATTTAGGAGGCAAAGCTAAGCTCCTCACAGAGGTGCATGGTGTGAGGATAAAGGTCAGTGACCACACACATGCACAAAAGCAAAAAACAAACAAAAAATGTTGAAAGTAGGTTTAAGGAATAACTTTTTCACCAAGACAGCAGTCCAGCAGTGGAGCATTTTACCCTGAGATATGGTGCATCCTTGGAAATTTCCAAGTCTGTCCTTGTTAAGATCCTGAGCAACCCAGTCTGATCCATTGCTTTTAAGTCTGGATCAAAGACCTTCCAAGATCCCTTCCAACCTGAATTATCATATGATTCCATGACCCTGTGGTTCCCACATAACATAAGTGGTTGCAACTGCTGAAGAAAACCTAAATATTTTGTTTTCTGTTTTGAAGAATTTCTTGCTTGAGGCCTTCAGTTACTTTTAGTTGTACTACCTTTTTAGTCTACCAAGTGGTAAGATAAAAATGTTCTTTTTATTTATACTTTAAATATCATATGGGAGATTTTATTTAGGTTGTGAGAAAATGAAAGACTATTCTGACACCATTTTTTTACCAAAAATAGATTAGCATTTTTGTTTTAACAATTTTATTTAAACCAAAAATTTAAAGAAATGAATGCAAAAGTTCATCTGTATTAGCCCTAGACTGTCTTGGTTATTTAAGGCAAGTTTCCATTGGGAAAGCCAGCTCCCCATGGGAATGTTGTTTTCCTAGTATGCAACTGAACTGAAAGTATGAGTTAACCTGTATGGCGCATAGTGGTCTGAGGATGGAAAATACATGCGTTGTTTGAGAGAGAGCTAAGCGTTAAAGCCTTGCACAGTGTAGAAGTCAAATGAGATACAGTCCCCTTGGGAAAATCTCTTGGAGTGGATTATCCTCTGAGATCCTAGAGAAAACTTAGAGCTATTATGAACAATTTAGAGCAAGCTAAAAATTAAGTGGCGTAGAAGATCCAATGGTCCAATACTGCAAATGAAATTAAAAAACAATAATAATTAAATAAAAAATCAAGACTTCCATCTGTTCATTTTGGCTGTGATAGAGAGACAGGAACTAGTTGTACACTTGTACAAATGACACAACTAAGAAAGTGAGGAACTCGGTTAACAATGTAATATTAAACTATAACTGAACAACCATACCATCATGAAGCTGTTCATAAGAACAGCATCCCCGCAGAAAGTTAAATATGATTCAGCAACAATAAACAGATTCAGCTTATGTTAATAGCAAGATAGACAGAAATAAGTCTAGAAATAATCCTTGGGATTTTAGAAAGATAAACGTTAGGATGCTGGCAAACAAATTTATTAGGCTGATTGGTTTGATAAAATTAAAGATTTGAATTCAGAAAAAGACCTGGAGGAACCCTTTAGTAAAATGTGCCAACACAACTAGAGCAAAACACAAAAAAAGAGCAAACTAAATATTTGTATGAAAGAGCTTTTCAATATAAATAATCATGTGAAAAAGGATTTAATAGGAACAGAGAAAAAAAGAACAAGGAAAAAGTAAAAAATGCAGAAGAAAAAAAAATGCAATGTTTCAGAGGTTAAAGAGCACTACCAGCACAGGTAACTAAAAGATAAAGATCTTTTTTTACATTAAGATTTACACATTATTCTTTATGTAAAGAGGGGAAACTAGAAAAGAAGGAGGCTGCTGTATACTCAGGATAAGAAAGCAGCAAGCATGATCTAGAAATGGCCAAATTTACTAATTTATCCGATCCTCAGTGTTTTGCTTTGTTTAATTGGAGGGTCAGTGTGAGCGTAATATACATTATCTGCTGCAAATGACAGGATCATGATACAAATTGCAATACGGAAGTTAGAAGCAAATCTGATGTCTAAGTGTGAAAGTATTAAAGGTCTTGATAAAATCTATCTAAGCCCACTGAATGAATTAGTGCATAGTGTTGCAAATCTCATAGAAACCATTTAAAAATAATCCATAAATCTTGTAGTACTAAATTTGGAGAGGTACAAATGTAGTAGCAAGATAAAAAGCAGTGGAGAAAGAACATGATCCAAGTAGTTAGTTTGATTATAATTCAATGCAAAGCACTATAGCAGATTTTGAACAAGGGCTAATTAGTTGCATAGATGTAAATGGAACTTGCATTACAAAAGGGTTTTATCTCATGGATTTTGTCAGACTAACTTAATATCTTTTTAGATAACTAACTTCCTAGAGAGGCTAATAAAATAAAGCTAATCTGTTCAGATTTAAGCTAAACATCTGATAAGATTCCTCAAAGGGAAAATAGTATTGAACACGATGACAGTGATTAACACAAGGTGTGAAAGAAAATTCTTAGAAGGTAAGACTAATCCTGGCTATACTAAACAGGCTGGAGAAAAGATGTCTCAGACGTAAGCCTTGGGAGTGACCATTTGCTTATGACTGTCCTGGATCTGGCTGGGATGGAGTTAACTTTCCCTTCAGCAGCTTGTAGATAGAACAACACTGGTGTAACACCAGTGTTTTGCCTATTGCTGAGTAATAATGGCACAGCATCAAGACTCCCTTCAACAACCCCTCCTTCACTCCATCCCCTCCCCCAACCCCAAAAGCCAGCAGGGGTGGGCAAGAGGTGGGGAGGGGACATCACCAGAGCAGCTGACCTAAACCAACTAAAGGGATATTCCATACCATGAGTGCATATCATATTGCACTCAGCAGTAAAAGGTGGACAAGGGGAAAAAGAGGGAGGGGTCTCATTATGAAGATGTCTATCCTCCCAAACAACCGATAAAGTTATTGAGGCCCTGCTTCCCAGGATGTGGCTGAGCATCACTCACTGGTGGGAAGTAGAGAGTAATTCATTTTTTCTCTCTCTCTCTCTGTGCTTCCACGCAACCTGTGCTTGTTTATTCCCTCCTCTTTCTTTTCCATTTAATTAAATTGTCCTTATCTCAACACAGGAGTTTTTTTTTCTTTCCAGCATACTTTCTTCTCCCCCTCTTATTCTAAGGAATGGGAGTGAGAGATCAATTGAAGTGGAGTTCAGCTGCGCAGCAAGATAAAACCACCATAATGATATAGCGGTAAAAACTATGTATGCTTGGGAAATATATAAGCAACAGTATGTTGAGACCACATCAAGAAGATTTGATCATCTTAAGGACAAAAATCACACAAATTATATGAGATTTAATACTGCAATATTCATTGGCATATTAATAATTAAAAAAATTGCTATAAAAGGGACTTTTTCAATCTGATATGATGAAATGGGAAAAAAAAATAAGTGGGTATATTTATTGGGGGTGAATATGAAGTGTCAGGTAATGTAGTTATGAAGCAAAGCTTACGCTATTGTAGAAGACATTGAGTGAACCTCTCTTCTAAGAGAGAGGAGAATGTAAATACCACTATGCAGGACACCAGCAAGACCTCATCTGGAATATTGTTTACATCCTTAATCACTTTTCTCAGGAATGATTAGTTTAAATTGGACCAGTTTCAGAGAAAGGATATGAATAAAGGAACAGAATATTTATTTTACAAAACGAGATTAAGGAGAGCACTGCTTGTTTAGCCTAGCCACAGAAGGTTAAGAGGCGATATAATGACTTTTTATAACTACATTGTGAGGGGATATATCAAGGCAGGAAAAATCCTTTAATTTTAAGATTAATATTAACACACGATAAATGGCTATGAATAATTTTGTCTTGGTGTGCTGATTCTAAGAGATATAGTATGGAGGATGGAGTGAGGACACAACTGCCAGGTTGTGTCCTGCAGGGATGGGGAACATAATGATACTATGGAACTGATAGATTGGATGCCCATCACTGAGTCTAACTGATAACCAAATCATGTCCTCTGGGTGAACTTTGATCATTATAATCTCATTATAATGCCAAAACACACCTCCATCCAAGGCTAACCACCTCCAAGGTCCGACCACCTCACTGAGCATGTGCTCTAAATTTCTCTGAGCCTATGCCTATAAACAAAACCAAGAAAAAGTTATACCAATCACAACAAATAAATGTATGACTAGAGTCACTCAAGCTTCCCCTAGAAGTAAGAAAACAGTATAAAAATGGCTCAAGAGAGGAAACTATCAGGGAAGACCCCATCACAGACAAGATGAAAGGACACTGCTGACTTCTGGGATCAGTCGACTGGCTGAACTTTTTCCCCCTCGTAGGGATGCCTATTGAGTAAGATTCGAACTCTCAGTTATACCGATTGCCTCCCCGGGAAACCTAACATTCGCTATAGAATTGTTTCATAAGTTTGCACATGTGTAGTTGGTTGTGTTTGTCATATTCTTGGTATTTGAACGTGCTTTTCAGACAGTGTATTTATCAGTAGTAATCCAAAAGAATCTGTACTCTTGTTGCTTCAATAAGCTTCACCAGTCATTTGCTAGATTGAAAGTGTATTGTGCTATTTGTGCATTCATGATCATGATTAATGTGACTGGACTTATAGATCTGCAATATTGTGCTATTTGTGCATCTGTGATAATGATAATTTAATATATTGAATGAGACTGGACTTCTAGTGCTGAATTGGGCATCACTCAGAATCTAAGTCCAGATGCCCCCAGCCTCTCTGATATCTGAGGACAAGCTGGAACACAAGGGGCTTTAGGTCCTGCCAAACTACCTTACCCTTTAATGGGTAACTGGCAACAACAATCTTTTGTGAAACTGTGTTTTAGTGCCTCTATCTTTACATAAAACCACAAAGAATTTAATTTCATAAATTCTTTAATGAACCTAGATCAACCTTGATCTTTCTTCTTTCTATATGTCAGTAGAGACTTATGGGGTTTCATGGTCTTTTATATTTTAACTTTATTTAAGATAGTGAGATTTTCTAAGTATTTTGCTGTTATATAATTGTTTTATGGGCTCTTCCACACTCATCTCTTAAGGTATATTCATTTTACCCAATTTTAAATATCATAAAGTTAAATGCAAAGTTCTGAGCAACTTAATCTTGACCCCTCTATAGTCAATAGACAGACACAGAGACTTAATATGGTGTTTTATATGATATATTTATACGAGTTCTGCCCAGAATAACTGTGGATGCCCCATCTCTGGAGGTGTTCAAGAACAGGTTGGACAAGGCCCTGGGCAACCTGATCTAGTGGGTGGCCCATGGGTTGGAACTAGATGATCTTTGAGGTCCCTTCCAAACCAAGCCATTCTATGATTCTATGATCTAATTTATCCATACAGACAACTTTCAGATACTTAGAAAAGCTTCAGATACTTTACAAAAAGCTTCTTTATTTTGCATTTGAAATTTCACAAGACAGGATTAAAAACCCAGGAGGTCGTCTCCATGCCTATTGGTTTGCATTCCTAAGTGCTCAAACTTTTACCTTGTTCTTTGTTTCAGAAGAGCAGAGAGAACTTGTGTATTAGCTTGGATAGCATGATATCAGAGATTATGGGGTTGTGCCTTGGTGTTCTAGCATAAGGAGAAAAGCAGAGAACTTGGAATATCTGCAGCACTTTCTTTTGTCTTGTGTACCGCTCTTATTTTTCTTTTTGTACCATCAATAAGCTTAATCATATAGTTGTTTGCTTTGTTTTCTGTGGTCAATTTTAACACATAACTGAAAATTTTAGAAGAGAAAGAAGAGCTGCCTGGAACTCCCAAAAGCCAGACTTCTCTGTTGAGGGATATGTTTGACTTTCATCTTAGCATCTCCGATCAAATCAAATTTTATGCCAATTCAGTAATTTCAGACAAGGGCTCAAAGATTTCTAAGAATATTATGAAAACCAGGAGCTGGACACAAGGTGAAGATCTGAATCTGTGTCCATAGACAGGAAAAATCAGTTATAACTCAACCTCTTATCTATGCCACAAGACAGCAGCCAGCTGCCAATGTACTTTCTTATCAAGCAATTTATCAATATTTTATCAATATATATTGCTTATTGCATTCATGTGTACTGGGTCTGGTTGGGATGAGCTAACTTTCTTCATATTAGCCTGCACGGTGGTATGTTTTGCATTTTTTACTAAAATACTAATAGTATTGATAATAATACATCACTGTTTTGGCTATTGATGAACAGAGCTAGCACTGTTCCAAGATCTTCTCTTTGTCTCGTCCAGCCCCCAAAATCAGTAGGCTGGGGTCAGTAAGAGGAGGGAAGTGGCCATAGCCAAGACAGTGTACCCAAACTGACCAAAGGAATATTCAATATAACATATAACATCAAACTCAAATAAAAACTCAGGGAATGAAGGAGGAAGTGGGAACATACATGGTTATGTTGTCTGTCTTCCCAAGCAACTGCTGTGTGTGATGAGGGCCCATTTCCCAGGAAGTGGCTGGACTGCTGATGGGAGGTAATGAATTAATTTCTCTTTTTGTTTTGTTTGTGAAAACAGATTTTGCTTTTGTTATGAAATTATCATTTTCTTGGTCCATGAGTCTTTTCACCTTCCTTCTATTTTTCTTCCACAAGGAGAGGATGGTGAGTGAAAGGCAGGGTGAGTGTTTGCCTCCTGGCCAAGGTCAATCCACCACAATCTATAACAAATGTTTGCCTCTGAATCATCCATAGCTGCCACTTGACCAGTTGACTCCTTCAAGCTGGAGGCTTGAAGGGAACAGGAAAGTACCAAAAAAAGGGAGGTGAGAGTACTGGAGAACAGAGATCAATTCTTTGTCAATAAACAGAACTGCCTCATATACTCAGCTGTTATTACTTATTCTTTCTTCCTAGTGAAAACTGAATTTTAGCTAAACACTCAGTCAAACAGGGCAATTTGAAGAAAATAGGGAAAACTAGATCCTAATTCTCATTGTACTTGTAGTTATTAATGGGGTTGTTTTTTATCAGAATCTGATCCAAAGTCTTTTCATTAGTTAAAATTTTATTAGATTCAGTCTCCAAAGTTGAAGGAAAATATATTTGTTTTCCAGTCTATTTAACATTCATATTTGATATGATATAAAATAAGCAGTGAGTATATCAAAATACTTCTAAACAACTGAAATATTTTCATAAATCCTATTTGTTTCTTTGCAATGTGTTATTTTGTAAAAGAAGTGCACAGTACAGCTATTTACATGTATTTACTTCAACAGGATGAAGTAAGAAACATAGGAAGCTTCTTCCTGTGTTTCCCAAAGCTAGAGAGAAGGTGATGTTCTGATAAAACAGATCTGACAAGAACTTAAGATCAAGTAAATTCATTTTGTCACAAAACATAGAGAGCTTCTTGAAAAACAACTATAAAAAAATGCACACAACAATCAACTCTGGAAAAGCTGCTTCCTGCTCCAGCGTATCCTGCAGGGAGGTGGCAACATTTCTTACAGAATCTCTTACAGAAATTAATATATGTATATATATATATTGTAAGATAAAGAGATATAACTACATATAAAAATTGAGATTATAGCATCAAAATACCACACAACATAAAATACAATAATAGTAGGCACCATAACACCACAGTACTCCACCATGTGTGGAAGAATTGAACCTTATTTTCAATGTCCTGTCTTTGTGAATTAATAAAACAATTTATATCCTTTTAAATGGTTAGAGCTGTTTGAATTATCATTTGGATTGTAGCTAATTCATTCATCAGTATAAATAAATAAATAAGCTATTTAATAAAACTGTAGTGAATGTTTGTGATGATCAGTAACCTAACTGAACATCAATACATGAGGAATCAAAAGAATGCTCTAAAGCTATCCTTTAATTTTCTGAAGTTACATTAATTGAATTGCAATCAAGATATTATTTGGCAGCATCAAATTATTATGAACTCTTCTGTTAAATTTCCAATTAAAGTGATCCTTATAAATTAAATGCTAGCAAAAGTATGCTGCCTTTATAATTTTCAGTTTCCACTTTTGCAGAACAGCTGGCTTACAGAGTCCTCACATAGAGCCTCAGAGGAATCCAAACCTTTTCATAACATTATTTCACCATCTTCTCCCACTAAACCGAGTTTCAACTTCTTACTTTGCTCTTTGCTCCCGCCCCAAGTGGAAAGTGGAGGACCAAAGCAAACAGACAAAATTTCTGGGGAAAACATCTCTTTAGGTAATTTGCAATGCTTGTTCTTGTTCTCTCTCTGAAATGTAACATTTTATTATTATTATTATTATTATTATCTAATGAGGAAGAATTGAAGTAGACATTAGGCAACACTTCAGAGGGCTGAGGTGATGGGGTATGGGCCAAAGCTCAATGGTATCCATGAGGTATCTTTTTTTTTTTGGTCTACATTGTCTATTAACTGAAAGGACTTCTGAAGGCAAGGTGAGCTGAGGAGGATGTAAATAAAATGTAGATGGCACATTTGCAAACTTTTATGTACTATTTCAAAATTGTACTACATTTGACAATAAAGAAATTCCAATGATTTTTAGCATACTGAATGCAGGTGACAAAGTGTTGGCAGGTGGGGGCTGCAGGGGCAACCTCTGTGAGAAGAGACTGGGGCTGCCCCATGCCAGATACAGCCAATTCCAGCCAGCTTCAGTGGCCCCACCTCAGGGCATTGCTGGGTCCAGCAGCCAAAGTGGTGGAACCTCAGATATAAGAAAGGTCAAAATGCTGCACAACTTGGCAGGGGAGAGTGTCAATCCTGTGAACACAGATAAAAGAAGCGGGGGAGGAAATGTTCCAGGCACTGGAACCGATATCACCGATAGAGAACAGGGTAAAAGTGTAAGGAGGAGGATACAGCAAAAAGAAACCACTACAGAGTGACCACATCCCCCATTCCCCATCTTCCTTGCACTGCTTGGTGGGGGAATTGTATTGGGTCTGTCTGGGATGGAGTTAACTTTCCCTGCAGCAGCCCATACAGTGCTGTGCTCTGCACTTGTAGCTAAAACAGTACTGGTATCACACCAGTGTTGTGATAGTGCTGAGCAATACTGGCACCACATCAGGCCTCCCTCCAACACCCACAGAGAGCCAGCAGGCTGGGGGTGGGCAAGAGGTAGGGAGGGGACACCTCCAGCGCAGCTGACCTAAACCAACCAAAGGGATATTCCACACCATATGATGTCACACTTAGCAATAAAAGGTGGAAAAAGGAAGGAGAGGGGAGGGATGGGCTCTCATTGTGAAAATGTCTGTCCTCCCGAACAACAGCTACATGCATTGAGGCCCTGCTCCAAGGACATGGCCAAGCATCGCTCGTTGGTAGGAAGTAGAGAGTAATTTATTTCCTCTCTCTTTGTGCTTCCACATGGCCTTTGCTTTTTTTTGTTGTTTTTGTATTATTTTCTCCCCCTTTCCTTTTCTCTTTATTTAAATTATTTAATTTTCCCTTAATAATAATAATTTTACCTTAATAATTATTTTTTCCTTTAATTAAATTATCCTTATTTCAACATGTGATTTTTTTTTTTCTGTTCTTCTTCCCCTCCTCTTCTGAGGAGGGGGAGTGAGAGAACAGTTGTGGTGGAGTTCAGGCAAGGTAAAACCAACAGAGGAATGTGGAGGAATCAGGATGAAAGAAGTGAAATTGAGCCTGGGAAGAATGAGTAGGGTAAAGGGTATTGCTTTAATTTCTTTTGTCATCATTTCTTACCATCCTACTGTATTTTTAATTGGCAATAAATTAATAAACTTACTCATGATGGCAATTGATCTCCCTCCCCGTCTTCATCTCAACCTATGAGCTTTTTCCATCTTTTCTCTCCCTGTCCTGTTGATGAGGGGGTGTGAAAGAGCGCCTGGGTGGGAGTTTTGCCCTTAGCCATCTTTAACCCACCACAGTGTATCAAACTAAAATCATTATACATATGATTTGTGGAAAAAAAAAATCTTAAATCATTTTAGACCTTCATATAATTATTCTTCTAATTATTCTTCTATAATTCATATGTTTTTGCTTAATATTTTAAAATGTCATTTGATCTAGCAAAAAGAGATTTTGTCTGGAGAGTTAGAATCATACTGCACAGGCACACAGACACTTATGAAGAGAATGTTATTTAAGAACAAAACAAAACTTAATTTACTGGTATTTTTGCACCAGGTAAACACTCACATGAGGATTAAATCTGTCAAACAGGAGACTGTCACTGGTGACAGGAGTCTTTCATGCAAGGATCCATGCGATGACATAACACCAGAGAGAGGAGATCTGCACGTCCTTCTCTACTCCCCCTTGTGAGAAAACTGTAGACCACAATGAGGTCACCCTTCAGTCTCCTTTTCTTTAAGCCAAACCAACTAAGCAACCTCAACCACACCTCATGTGTCTTGCCCTCTCTCCATCTTTGTAGCCCACCTTTGTATGCTCTCTAATAGTTTTATGTCCTTCCTATATTGTGGCATCCAAAACTACATGCAGTACTATACGCAGTGAGAGCACACCAGAGCAGAGTGGGACAGTCACTTCCCTCACCTGGCTAGCAATGATGTACCTAATGCAAGCAAGGGCATAGTTGTTCCTTTTGGCTGACACAGCACGCTGTTGACTCATGTTCAACTTGCTGTTAACCAAAAAACTCTTTCTGCAGGGCTGCTCTTGAGCCTCTCATTCTGCAGTCTATCCAGGGTTGCCCCATCCCAGGTGCAGAATCTGGCACTTGCTGTTGTCAAATTTAATACAACTGATAATTGCCCAAGCCCTCTAATTTGAAAAAAATGTCTCTGCAAGGCCTCTATTTCCTTGAAGGAGAGGGATCTTTAATACTGTTATCGTATATTTTGTTGAATGAACCAACAGGTTAAAAACTTATGGAGATAGACAGGAAAGTATCATATAGACATATATAAAACTCTCATTTTACAGGAATATAGGCTTAAAAGGAATGTTTGCATGTTTAGGTATTGACTTAGGTTATTATTCAGGGTATTTGGGTTCTGCTCCCTTTGCTCAGAAGTATTGATATAAACTACTTAATCTCTTGCTTTCCCTTGTCTGACCTGCATGCCAGTGACAGCCTTGTTAATTAATACAAAATATAACTATTGGTATGTGGGAGTGCAGATGTTACTTTAATTGTAGAGTGGGTTGTTTAGTCATTTTAGTCATTTAGCAAATAAATAAAAAAAAAAAAGGAATACAGAATTAATTTTG
This sequence comes from Aythya ferina, assembly GCF_964211825.1. NCBI lineage: Eukaryota > Metazoa > Chordata > Aves > Anseriformes > Anatidae > Aythya > Aythya ferina. Next base: position 97,339,391 of record NC_140298.1, on the reverse strand, counting down.
TTCAAATGCAGATATATATACATGCCTATCTATGGTTAATTTGATCTAGTCATGCCGTGCCTCTGGTCATGATAGAAGAGACCATATATTTTGTTTTAAGCTATCTAGATATCTCCCTAGGAATTTTCATTCTATTTAGTCCTAGTTTAAGTACAAAGAGGGCATGTTCTGCTTTTAGTTACTCTAGTATATATCATGACATTATCATAAAACTTGATTTTTACTTTTATTGTTTGTTTTGATAGAGTATAGGAGAAGAAATTGCTCTTTTAACACTGATTAAAAAAAAAAAAAAAAAAAAAAAACAAGAAACAGTATATTTATACTCATTTATCTTTGAGTAGAATTTAGATTTTCATTTTAAACATATATTCAAACTCACTTAAAGCTCCCAATTTACTGTGAAACATGATTACCTCTGCATATTTTTATACCTAATATGCATTTTTACAGAATGAAAATGCAATTTTTTGCTGTGTTCTATAAACATAAATCCATATTTACTCGTGGCATTCACCAACAAATATTTTTCACCTGATAGGAACATTAAAGTTTTACTATATTTCATAGCTACCCTACTATTTTTGGTTTCAAACCAGCTTCAAACTGCATTGGTATTCAAACCTCACTTCAGGAAGCGTAGCCTAGATGAGTGGATGGTGAGGTGGATTGGAAACTGTCTGGATGGCAGAGCTCAGAGGGTTGTGCTTAGTGGTGTGGAATCTAGTTGGAGGCTGGAAGCTAGCGGTGTCTCCCAGGGGACAGTAATGGGTCCATTGTTCTTCAATTTATTCATCAACAACCCAGATGATGGAACGCAATGCTCTCTCAGCAAGTTTGCTGCAACACAAAGCTGGGAAGAGTGGCTGATACCCCAGGGGGCTGTGCTGCCATTCAGAGGGACCTTGACAGACTGGAGGGTAGAACTGAGAGGAACCTCATGAAGTTCAACAATGGTGAGTGCAGGGTCCTGCACCTAGGGAGGAATAACCCCAAACATCAGTACAGACTGGGGGCTGATGTGCTAGAGAGCAGCTCTGCAGAGAGAGACCTGGGAGTCCTGGTGGACAGCAGGCTGACCACAAGTCAGTAATGTGCTCGTGGCCAAGAAAGCCAATGGGATCCTGGGATGCATTTAAAAGAGTGTTGATAGCAGGTCAAGGAAAGTGATCCTCCCCCTCTTCTCTGCTCTGGTGAGGCCATACCTGGAGTATTGTGTCCAGTTCTGGGCTCCCCAGTACAAGAAGGACATAGAAGTACTGGAGCAAATCCAGAGGAAGGATACGAAGATTATTAAAGGACTGAAGCACCTGTCATATGAGGACAGGCTGAGAGAACGTGGACTGTTTAGCCTGGAAACAAGAACACTGAGGGGAGATCTCATCAATGTGTATAAATATCTGAGGGAAGGTGTTGAGAAGATGGATCTGGTCTCTTTTCAGTTGTGCCCAGTGACAGGAAAAGAGGCAATGGGCACAAACTGAAGCACAGGAAATTCTGGCTGAATATGAGGGGGTATTTCTTTACTGTGAGGGTGACAGAGCACTGGAACAGGTTGCCCAGAGAGGTTGTGAAGTCTCCTTCTCTGGAGATATTCAAAACTCGCCATCATGCACAACGTTCTCTAGGTGATCCTGCTTGGCATGGAGGTTGGACTAGATGATCTTCAGAGGTCCCTTCCAACCTCAGCCATTCTGTGATTTACTGGGGAAAAATAAGCCCTATTAGTAGTGTAATTATAGCAAGTTTTTTGATATAAAGGTCTCTGCTTTTACTATTCATATAATGAAGTGATTCCTAAATGTGGAAAATTATGTCTTTATTTCCATCAAACAGTGAGAATAATTTTAATTTTTTGTAAATACAGAGCTAATCTTGTATAAAGTTGCAAGATTATGGATCCAGCTTTATATTTGTTTATATATATATTTATATGTGTATCTAATAATGTTTTTCTGCTTGTTGCTTAGGATATTTTCCACTCATTTGAAAAACAGTGTTGAGATAAATGCTTTTGCAAATCCATAATACATGTTAAAATGCTCAGAGTATTATTCCTCTGAATAATTTACAGGATTATTGAAAAGTGATCCTCTTATCACTAAACAAATTTCCCTTTTGTGAAACATTACTAATTCAGATTAGTCAGTTAGTGGAACATAGGTATTGAAGTTGATGCAAATAATTTAATTTATTCTCATTTAGTAAACATCTAATTCATTTAAGACCAAACAGCTTGATAAATTTCAGTTAAATCTATCTAAAAGTGACTTTATTTCTTAGAAAGGCTTAGAAGGACATCCCCTGAATAACAGCCATACAGAAGGTAGAAGTCAAGCCACACAAAACTTTCTTTGGCACCTGTACTTGAAAGTAAAAATAGATACTGTATTTACAAAAAGCAGTAGGCTACCTGATATTAAAGAGGAATATACAAACAATTTCTCAGTTATTTTAATCACTGAAATGATACAGTACTTGGGAGACAGAGAGAACAAAAACTAATGAAAACATACTCTTCAAATAAGAGAAGAGAAATGAGAGGGAAGGGAAGGGAAAGGGAGGGGAGGATTATTTCAGCTGGAAGAGACTTTCAAAGATCATCTAGTCCAACTGCATGACTTCTCCAGAGCTATCCCAAAGTTAAAGCATATTACTAAGGGCATTGTCCAAACATCTCTTGAACACTTATAGGCATGGGATATCAACCACCTCTCAAGGAAGCCTTTTACAGTGTTTGACCACCCTTGCCATAAAGAATGTTTTCCTAACGTCCAGACTAATCCTCCCCTGGCACAGCTTTGTGCCATTCCAGTGTGTACCGTCATTGGTTACTATGGAGACTGGTGCCTCTCTCTCTTCTTCCTTCCCTCAGGAAGTTGTAGAGAGCAATGAGGTAGAGAATGTAGAGAGCACCCCTCAGCCTTCTCTACTCCACACTAGACAAACCAAGTGTCCTCAGCCTCTCCTCACAGGACATGCCTTCCAGGCCTTTTAACAGCTTTGTTGCCCTCCCTCCTCTGAAGGAGAGAAAGTGCCTTTCAGTATCCCTCAGGACAATCTTCTCCATAAGCGTACCAGGGACTGAGGACTACAAACTAATAAGTGTGTAGTTTCCTAGGTCTTATCTCATGCCGTTTTTGTAGCTGGATATATATATATTCAAATACCAAGTCTAAGATCTCACAGAGACTGGCAGAATATTTATGCCACAAGATACAATTAAATTAGTTTCCTGTGCCCACAGGACCTTTTGGATGTAGATTTATAGCATGTGCTCCTCCTCAGAATTTGCTCTCCCATTTCATTGTTCTATCTTTCCAGTTTTGAAGCATATTTGTATGATATTCTTTCTGATGGTGTAACTGAGTTGGCTAACTGCACATTTTATTTTCTGCCTACCAGTGGTTAGGCAACCTTTTTCACGTGACACTCATCTCAAAAATATTTCCTTGCCCAGAACTAAAGAAACACTGTGACTATTTACAGAAATTGATTTTCTGGGAATGCCTAGGACTGGCCCACTTCAAAACATACTGCAGAATTATAGAAATCTAAGAGGGGAAAGGTTAACAGCTTCAGGTCTATTTCATATAAAGTTGCAACGACGCAGATTTATGCCTGCATATATATATTGATGTTGCTCAGAAAGAGGGAAGATAATGGAAATTTCCAGTAGTGTCTTATCCTTTTCTTATAGTCAATAACAACTTAGATAGGATGTGAAAGTTCCTATAAGGCTTTCAAGATTTTAGGGTTGTCAGATTGCTAGGTTTTAGTGTTATGCATGGGTTTTGGTGGTGGTGGTGAAGGGTTTTTTGTTGTTGTTATTTTTGATTTCTCTCAGTCTTAGTCTATAAATTCACAAAGCTCGTTTCACTTAAGTGATATTAGGAGGCAGAATCTCATCTTTAAGATGTGATGTTCAGCCCTGGGAAGATTTCTGAGATATTTGCTATGAAAGTGAATGCTAAAAAAAAAACAAAAAAACATTAAAGTAAAATAAAAACCTCACTGAGCACTGTTTACATCAATGGGATTTGCACATCGAAGTGGGGAGAGTGGATGTTAAATTTTTAGCTTAGGAGAATTCTGGCAGTTTTTCACTATTGAGAATTTGTACAATAATATTTAAGGAAACTTAGAGAGTAGTCATCAGATCACCTACTACACATCTAATAATAGAATACTGCAACTTTCCCTCAATTTAAACTAAATATGATATTCCTTATCCTCTTGCTGTTTCTGTGTGTCATGTGTTCTGTGTGTAAGCTGTATTTTTTTCTATTTGTCCTGATTTTAGGAAAAATGTCAAAGCTGAAAACATTTATTTCTGAAAGTAAGTATTTTTAAAAAAACTCTAAGTGCTGATTTTACAAATACATCCTTTAAATATCCCCACTTTATTATTTTTGATAGTAGCCTTTTTTGAAAAATGTGGAAAACAGTTGGAAAGCTGAACCAATTTACACTTATTTTCCATCCATTGGTTGTCATGGCCTAAGGATTCTAAAATTCTAGGGGACACAACCATTCTAGTTCTGTACTTAAATAGTGACGCATATATTCCTATAAAATTTGCTGAATATTCTACATTTTTTTATGTTCCCAGTAATTAATATATTGTACATATTTTCTAAGTTTTAAGACTTTGCATTAAAAGATAATGTGATTAATCTGTAGAAGGGAAAGCTAGGAGATTTTTTTATAGGATGCCATTTTACTCTAGTAATTTTACATACCTTCTTGAACAATTAATATCATCAGCATTCTGCCTTTAGAAGATATGAAATAAAAATGAAAAAGGTTGTCAAGTTGTCATTGCCTAAACTGCAGATCTAAAAAGATTTCATGCAAATGTATTTTTTTTTTTAAGTATCACAACATCCATTCCATATAGTTTGTTCACTTGAAGAGGAAAAAATTGTCGCTCAAACACCAAAATGTCAAATCTGCTGTAAAGCTGTCTTTTGTATACACTCAAAGTTCCAATTAACATTATTAAGTAAAGAACATAGAAGAATCATGATGCTCTTGGTTCTGAAGTACTAAGGAGTTAATAGTCTTGCTTCTCAGTAAATCTACAGCATTCACTTGACACCTAGTCTTAGACAGCTAGTCTAAGAATAGTCTCCTATACTTTCTTTAAACCTCTGCAGTTGTTGCTCTACTTTAAGCACTATATCCCATTTTATCGTAAGCACCAAAAGATGTGGGGCAGGGAGACCATCATTTGCTTTTGTGTACAGAGGACTATTTGTGACTAGTTCAGACTTAGACACCTTACTTTTTTAGATGTCTGGTGGTGGGTAAGTCACATATTCAGTGTTTTTATGTTTGTTGATCTAGATTTTTTAAAATACTTTTTACTGATAATGGAAAAAAGAATATGAATAAGTAATAATCTGAAATATTAATACAGTGGCAAGCTTTCAGTAACATAATGGCACTTTGTATTATTTACATGAACTTCAGTTTTAAAAATATCACCAAGCTCTTTCTGGCTTTTTGGAGTGGGTGGTTGTAAATTGTTGCTTGGTCTATATTTTTTTTTCTTACAGGCTGTGGTGTTCCCTATTTTACCCCTCTAAACATGAACATGAATTTTTTTGTCAAAGCACTCAACAGGATTACATCATCTTGCTTGTTAGAGAATTAAATAGCTTTTAAGCAGTGACAAATATTAAGTGTTGCAAATTCTAACATCAGGAGAGAAGGTAAAATTAGTGCAGTAACAGAAGGCAAACAGAAATATATTGGGCTTGCAGCCCAGAAGACCAACTACATACTGGGCTGCATTAAAAGAGGAGTGGTCAGCAGGTCAAGGGAGGTGATTGTCCCCTTCTACTCTGCTCTTGTGAGGCCCCACTTGGAGTACTGCATCCAGGTCTGGAGCCCCCAGCACAAGAAGGATATGGAGCTGAGGACAACCACAAAGAGAAACACAAAGGCGATGAAGGGGCTGGAGCACCTCTTTACGACAATAGGCTGAGAGTTGGGGCTGTTCAGCCTACAGAAGAGAAGGCTCCAGGATGACCTTATAGCAACCTTTCAGTACTTGAAGGGGTCTTATAAAAAAGATGGGAAGCAACTCTTTGGTCAATGGGATATTGATAGGATGAGGGGGAATGATTTGAATCTAAAAGAGGGGAGGTTTAGATCAGAGGTTAGAAGGAAATTCTTCACTCAGAGGGTAGTGAGGCACTGGAACAGGTAGCCCAGAGAGGTGCCCCATCCCTGGAGGTGTTCAAGACCAGGTTAGGTGAATCCCCAAGAAACCTGATCTAGTGGGTGGCATCCTTGCCTATGGCAGGGGAGTTGGAACTAGATGATCTTTGAGGTCCCTTCCAATCCAGGCCATTCTATGATTTTATGATGTATGCTTCTTCCACCAAAATCTGTGTTTATGCTTGTGTTTCTTACAAAGAACTTCCTAGGAAAATCAGTACTACAGGAACAATGCATCTCTGCCAGTGTTTAATCTCACAACATTAGCTCAAGGCTTCCCCCTTTTGAACTATCTCAGAAATCCCTCATTAAATCTATTACTCTGTTTAATCACCCTACTCCTACAAAGTAGAGAGTAAGATTCAATTAGTTGATTGGGAAGATGTTGAAACAGGAAGAAATTCTAAAGGAAATGGGGAAAGGATGTGATCTTGTGGTTTAAGTACAAAGCTACAATGAGTAGTGGTTTCTATCTTTGATTCTATCATGAACTGTTTGAGACACTAGGGGCCAAATTTCCAGTGACATGAAATGCTTGCAGGTACATGTTACTATGCAATCAGCACAAACAATTACAGCTCATGGACAGCAGTGAGGGAGGAACTATAACTAAACAAGAAGATGAGAACTTCTTCCAAATTTTGGGTGGATCTGTATCTCTTTTCCAAATCCCTGATGTTAAAAACAAACAAATGAACAGATGAAACAAATTTTCATCTCCTTTTATGCTAATCTCCTTTCATGTATAAAGAACTTGCAACCCAGCCCTTTTAGAAGATAACATAAAAGAAGCAATACATACCAATACAAAAAGGAACAAACACTCATGAATTAATTCACTTTACATTTATATCTCTGAGGAATTGTTTTTATGCTAAAAGGAGATGAAAATAAATTTCTAAACACATTGTGAAATTACATTCTTGTTTTCTTGCTTTAACAATTAATTTAACAGTGTTCACATGCTCAAAGTGCTATCTAACAGTTACATAGAGTAACAGCTTAACTACCACAGTTCCTCAATTTTTAGACATTACTAACAGACTTGTTCTTTAGGAGAGATTTTTTTTTTTTAGAAATTTAGTCACTAGCAAAAAAAATCTTTGTAATAAATTACAATGACCTGTTACAGCTATCTTATGGAAAATGATATTGCCATTAAAATGTTTATTGTATAACTATGTGTTCTGAATGATCTCTGAGCCCTTGCACTTCTGTATTGTGTAGCTGCAAATAAATGATCAAAAGTGGTTAATCAACTAGTGATTCTTGGACAGCATTCTTTTTTGTTATAGAATTGTATAACCTGGAATGGACAATTTCTTTTCAGAAAGCAGATTCCTTTGAACAATGCCTTTTGAGGATCGGATCTGATTTCTCCCCTGCTTGGCCTTCTCTTCATATCTATTAAAGAGATATGAACATACAGAATGTTTCAGTTTGTTCAAAATATGTTGAGATACTTCAACATACTAATTTATAAGTTTCTGGGATAACAGTTTAGAAGTGGTAACAGTGAAGTGCACTAGGATAAGCTTCAAAGGAGCAGGAGCCATGACAGAATAAGAACTGTATAAAGTTTGTCTTGAACTTTAGGGCAGCTTCTATTCCTCATCTAAACACATTTTTGTTCAGCATCTCTCTGAAATTCTGAAAAGATTCCCTGGAATGAAAACTACAAATACAGTTGTATTAGTAACTTTATTCCTAGCAAGCATAAAAGAAATGTGCTTATGTTCATTGCTCAAACCATTATTTTTTTGCTTTCAAACTTTTCATGTATAAAGAACTTGCAACCCAGCCCTTTTAGAAGATAACATAAAAGAAGCAATACATACCAATACAAAAAGGAACAAACACTCATGAATTAATTCACTTTACATTTATATCTCTGAGGAATTGTTTTTTTTTCAGCTGAATGTCAGCAGAGAAAATTGGAAGAAAGAGCAAATAAAAAGGGGGCCTTTCAACTAAATTAAACCTACTTCAATTGACTATATAGTTAAACTGTTCACTCCTGCTAGATTACAAGTATACTGCATATCAGCTACTACTCATGAATAATTAATATTCATTATAAATCAAGAGTTTCTCTGAGGTTTTCTCTGCCTGGATTCAGACAGATAATGACAGCCCCTTCAGGTCATCTTTGCCCAGGTTTACATCCATATTGTCAGGATATTTGACTATCATGACAGCAAGACAATATATGAGGTTGCTTTATTATATTACTGAATTATATACCGGGAAGAAACGTCATGCCCTTTAATTAAAATAGTTGGACCAGCATGGTCCTATCTATCGCCTCATTTTAGTCCTTCAAATAACAATGTTTCCCTGTTTTCTCCCTGAACTCAGATGACAGGTTTCTGGCCATGGCTGCCAGTGGTAGACAGCAAATGTTATTTAGTATAATTTTAAAGAACTACATACATAGATTGCACAACAGCAGAGTTTGGCCACTAGGCTGTTGCAGAAGCACATCAGGTGTTCTTGCAAGTTTCTGACTGCTAGCATTTACTTCAGCAACTCACAGAACTGATCATGCAAGTTCTATTTTCATTATTTATTTTTAATGCAAGAAGAGAAACAAAGATAAACACATAGAACTCTGAAGATTAGACCTTTCAATAGGTTGTAAACATCACTGTGAGCTTTGCCTAAAAACCTTTTGGTATCTAGTGTGACTTGGAGAAGAGCTTGTATAATCCAGTATTTGATATCAATATTACATGATTTGAAGTAGCTTTCATCTTTAGAATATGCAACAAATGATAGAAACTCTAAGTATCAAATTGCTGTTTCAAAAGGATAAACCCATATTTTGATTAATTTACTCTGACACAGTCAAAAAGAAGGCACAGATATATGTCTTTAGATCTATATAAATCTCCTTAATAACAACCACATGCTCAGTTTCACACGTTGTATAAGACAGTAAAAGTTAAAACAACCTGATTAAAAATCAAAGAGGCCAAGGGGAAGTGAGAAGCTTACGCTGATTCCATTTTACATAGCTGGGAAAAGCAACATTCTCCATGTTAAGGGAAGCTTCATTTTCTTATCCCTGTATCTTTCCCTTTATTCCACAAATCCCACTGAAAGTGAATGTATTTAAAATATTTTTTACCACTTACATTAGCTTGCTAGTATTAAACTTTCTCAGTAAGTTTTTTCCAGTTTTCATAGTACTTAATTTTACTAAGACCAGCCATAACCTTGCCTGGTCTTTATCTGCAGGAACGTTCTCTGAAAAGGATAAACAATGAACTTAAAGGCCACCAAAAGAAAAACATGGGCAGCCAGCCTTAAGCAATCCTTTTACAAGACTGTTCAGATTCAAAAGGATATTATGGTTAACATTGCTAACAGCAGCTATAAATCTAAGAGTATTGACATAAAGATGTCTTCATCTACCATGAGTGTAAAGAAAGCGTGAATAAAATTTTGAGCTAATTCCAGTTGAAATAGTTTCAGTTACTTATTTGGTCATGTTGCCCTTTCAATATTCAAAGCTGAAGCAGAAGGTAAGGGAATCATTGCTTCTAAAAACAGCACAGTTCTCTGTGCTGTGCTTTGCACACTGTTCAACAAAGCCAGATAAACAAAAACAACACAGCTGCTGCTCATCCTGCTGAATTTATTTATTTATTTATTTATTTATTATTATTATTTTTTGCTTTGCCCTGCCCCTTTCCCAGGTGATTGGTTGGGTGCCAGGTGGGCCTAATGGTATATAAGCTGCAGGTGTCCCACCAGAGAGCTCTTTCTACCTGAGTGGCACTTTGGAGGTGTTTTGTTTTTCCTTCAGCTTTTCTTTCAGCCCCTTGCAGGCTTCTTTAAGTGGGTCAGAGCATATGGGCTGAGGTGTTTCTAAGTTGAGAGAGATAAGCATGCCTTTTGAGGTAACAACTAGTAGGATCTTTCAGAGTAAAGCAAACTATATAGTAGTAAGTACCTTTACTGCATACAGCTCTTCTTCAGGTGAGAAATTTTTACAGTGTGCTTGTGGATAGGAAGATGATGTTATTTTATGTGTTTGCTTTGTGGTTCTAGGTCTCTTTTGAGTTTTGCAGATTTATGGGGCTTACTGTGAACGTGACCTCATGCCTTCACTTATATGTTAAATATTGTCAAACTTACCACCTTGGTGTTAAAGGAATGGAGCAGGGTTTAGGGGAAATGTATCATCCAAGTTCCCTGTGCCAGTGAGTATCTGAAAACAGTAAAAGTAAACACATAAGGTATAGTCTCTTCAATGGCTACAGACAGTTTCTGATATTTCTGGAGCTTTTTTTCCTGTTGTTTTGTTGGCTGTAGAGTCTTTAAACCTTGTAGCCTTCTAGATATTAAGTGCTTGGAATTCCCTTAATGTTTAGCGGAGGTTGCCAGCTAACTTGTTTTTGCGATGTGGTGGGGTACACTTCTGGTTTTGGGTTATGTTTTAATCTCTGGCTATATCAAGCCATTTGTGTAACTCTCCAGAGGATTCACAAAGAGCTTCAGTAGGCACTGCAAGGGGCTTGACCACATAGGTGTAGTGTTACCAAGAGACTGAGCAGGGTCACCTTTCCTTTCACCTGGAAATAATGAAAAGAACATGTTGCATTCTCCTTACTTAAGCTATTTTGAGACTTAGATACAATTCAAATATCTAAATTTTTGAAAATGCTACTACAATATATATGATTGAAATCATCTATAAAGTTACATATGCTGGGAATGCAGAACCTCTCCCCATATTAAAATGTAAGGAATCATTGATGCTTGAATATTGGGGCAACTTCTGCCATAAGCATACTCTGTTGTAAAAGGTATATTTAATAATAAATAATAAAAAGGAAGTTATTTTTTTATCAAGATAAAATTGCAAATGAGGATTAGCCATAATTATAGAAGTGATGGAAAGCACAATTTGCACAAATTTTCTTTTTTAAGTTATCAATACTTCCTTGTCTTGCATTGAATTGTGGGATGTACTTTGTTTGAACATACCCATATTTAATTGCTCATTATATATTCGTCCAAATACTTGAAATTGTTGTTGTGTTCATATCATCATTCTCCTGTGATTTAATACCAGTTAATTCATATAGAGACTAAGGTATTTGCAAACCAGTAGCAGGTACTTCTGCCTGATTCTTTTCTCAGACAATGTGATGTAAAGCACATTGAAACAAGGCTTACAAATATGGCTTTTAAATAAAATATTTATTTGAATTTGTTCAATTCTGCCTTATAGGACTTAGCCTAAATTTATTTTTCTGTTTCATATATCTACAGCTAACCTAAAAATAGCTTTGTGAACACTGGAGTAAAGTGAATCCTGGTATTTTATATAGCTAGTGGTTTAACCATAATAATTTCAGCTAATTGCTCTTCCAATTTTTTCCACTTCAGTACCTGCAGTACCATCATCGCCCTTTGCATTTCTTACGTTAATACTTACAAATCTCTTTAGTTTGTTAGGACTTACAAAGTAGGAAAAGCAAGTTTAGAGGCAAGACAACTGTTGCCATGTGTCTAGTTTATAAGTCTAAAGAGCTCTTTTCAGCTGCTGAAGATGAAACAACTGTCTTTAGGAGAGCTCTGTGAAGATTTTTCATACCCTTCTTATCTGAGCTTATGTAGTGTAGATCTCTTGTTCTGCTAAGTTAAGCAGAAACTAGCCAAAGATTTAAAGTGCCTAGAAAAGAGATTTAAAAGACAATAGAGACTATATGATCACACATTTTTTTTTCTCCATAGAAATTCGTCCAAAAACTAGGAGCTCTAAAATATTTTCATTTTAATGAAGAATAACTATATAAATACAGGCAGAAAAAAATCAGTATGTGTGGTTGAACACTAGCAATGAAACGTGGCTGTAATGGAATCATGGTGTCATATCAAAAATGTTTTGTGGTAATCGTGAAGCTCTCATGACCAATGAAAATAAATGAGAGTCATTTAAATGTATGTATAAATATATTTTAATATACAAATAAAATTGATAACTTCATAATTACAGATTCAAAGGATGTATGAGGTTGGAAGGGACCTCTGAAGATCATCTAGCCCAACCTCCATGCCAAGCAGGATCACCTACAGCATGTTGTGCAGGATGGCATCCAGGTGGGTTTTGAATAGCTCTCAGGGAAGGAGACTCCACAACCTCTTTGGGCAACTTGTTCCAGTGCTCTGTCACCCTCACAGTAAAGAAATGCCCTCTTATTCAGCCAGAACCTCCCGTGCTTCAGTTTGTGCCTGCTGCCTCTAGTCCTGTCACTGCTCACAGTGATAATAGCGCTTACTTGTTTGTTTAGCTGACAGACTTTCAGCTGTAGAGTTTTTCAGCCTGTAGACAAAAATATTTGACAGTGATATTCAGAACTCTTTTTTTGGGGGGGATCAGTTTTGCAAACATTTTTAAAAAGTTATTGAAAATAGTTAAACTATTTAATTTGCATTTTCATTTATGGGTATCAGAAATAGCATGCAAGTAATCTTATGTAGAAACACTGAAATTGTCAATATGTTCTCTATTATGAGTTCTTCAAAAGGTATTTCAAAGTATCTGTGCTAGTAGAATAAAATCTCTTCCCCATCTGATCAGTTTTCTTTGTTTCTAATGTTAATATTTCCTTTACTCATCCAAGTAGTTTTCTAGAAGTATAAACCAGGCATTAAAAGTTAAACTGGAGGTACTCATTAACCACAATTTGATTCAATTGGTCTTGCAATCAAACCTCACTGAAATTTACCAAAAGATCTCTCTTTGACTTGCTCTTACTGACTAGTGCATGCTCATTTGTTAAAATGATGATTTGACTATGATGAATGCAAGTTAATATTTTTGTAGTATGCTATGCAAAAAAGGCTTAAGGAATAATAGATGGTGGCTTCCAGGTGACTGTAACAAGAATATTACAACCTGGCCTTGACTAGAGCTAAGTGACTGAACATCATTATCTGTGGCAGACAAGACGATTCAAATAAGAACTGAATGCAGTGTTCTTAGGTAGGGGCCCAGTAACAACGAGTGACAGGAGAACACCTGAGACTGATGGATAGGTGCAGTGCAATATTGCCATGGACTGAATTGATTGATGGCTTGTACTAACATGTGGCCACAACCCCTCACCCTCCAAGGATAGAGAATGGGGAAAACACTGCTACACAGATGTGCAGCATTGCATATGAACAGAACCCATACCAGGGCCAAACCTCTGCCCAGAGCTTCACCCTGAGCATGGCTAGGTCAACCATCTCATTTTCCCAGGCTGGGCTCTTCTGACCCTCTGAAATGATGCCAAGTTTCAGCTAACTGCAATTTTGCTTGTGTGCATGTTTCTCAAAGATGAGGTGCCAATTATTTTACCTCAGTTAAAAAAAAAAAAAAAAAAGCACCTGATACTCAAGGCTGGTTATCTGTTGTATTGTGTAAAGAATAGCATTTATGTTAAAGGTGATTGCAATCTTACATCTCTCCTGATGTTGGGATCCTTGGCTGTTGCAACATTGGATGAGACCTGCATGTGGATCACAGTATCTTTGGTGTATTTCCCATCTATGGTGGGGATGGCCAGCCTCTCTGTTCCTCACATCTTTGTAATAATTACTGTAAGTGCACAAAGCTATCAGTCTCATATCTGTACATTGCTGAAATTCCTAGGTGGTGCACAGAGACTTTCTGAGGGCATTACACTCTTACACATCTCTGTAGGAGAGCAGTATATAGTTAGGCAGTACATGCTGACATCACAGTAGATCACTCAAACTAACATACAGGTCTTTAAAATTAAGGCCTATGGTTATAGTCTGTATAGTCTATATTCTGCTTGACATCACTATTTTGTTATAACTGTATCTTCCTTGGTGGCCCACTGCTGTGTACATGAGTCTCTTTCTGTAGGTATATGCAAAGCTATTTCCAGCATAGCCTATCCCTCATTTGGTCATCTTTATAGACTGATTTTTGCAGTGCCAGTGGACCTTTTTTCCTATTTTGCCTCATGACATTAATAGGATATTTCAAACTAGATTGTTAGTGTAGGACATAGGACCTGACATTTAGAGTTTCAAAACTGATTAAATTCAATTGCAACATTTTGCCAGGTAGCTGTTCTTGAGATATACTGAAGAGACCAGATTCTGTGTGTGGCAGACTCCTTAATATAACATCTTAGATATTTTTTCTCTGTATACTTCTTGTGAGTTAACCCTAGTAGGCAGCTAAACCCCACGCAGCCACTTGATGACTGGAATGGGAGAGAGGATGGGAAGAGTAAAAATATTAAAACTCCTGGGTTAAGATAAAGAGAATTTAAAAGGTGAAGCAAAAGTTGTAGAAAGGGAGGAAGGAAGAAAGAAAAACATTCTCTACTTCCCATATACAGAAAGATGTTTAGTCATTTCTAGGAAATACGAAATTTGTCATATATAATGGTTGCTTTGGAAGACATGCATTAACTCTGAATAGCCCCCTTTTTAGTTTCTTTCCCTGAGCTTTTATTGCTAAGCACTGTGTCATATGGTATGGAATATCCCTTTGGTCAGCTATTCTGGCTGTGTTCCCTCTCAGCTTCTTGTGCACCTCCTGGTCTGTTCATGGGGGAATGCAGTGAGAAACAAAAAGTCCTTGATATTTTGCAAGTACTTTTGAGCAATAGCTAAAACATCAGTGTTTTACTAAGACTATTTTGATTATGAATCTAAAACGTACCACCATATGAGCTTCTACAATGATCAGCTCCAACCACTGTGGTGTAATTGCCTGAAGTAACTAGGAAAATAAGACTAATATTCACATTTTTAAGGAAAAGGTACAGCATTGAAGAGGCTTTCAGGGTAGGGCATAACTGCATTATCTTAGTGTTCCCTAGGCTCCCAACCTTAGGTGCTATCACGCTGGGGAAACTTGGTGTGCTAGCTCTAAGGAACAGCACGGAGTGTAGAGTGGAGTGGAGACACCACGGCTAGGCTCTGTAATCAGGTGGGGCCTCGATTGTTCTTGTGCACAAAGCTGCACTTTTTGCCACCCTGAGCCAAAGGCCTGTCATGTTTTGACAAATGCTGTACCCTAGTGTACTTTTTGCTCATTATAGTATCATTATAATATCAAAACACACCTCCATCCCAAAAGCTACCCGCCTCCAAGGTGAGACCACCCCTCACTGAGCATGCGCCCTGAATTTCTCAGAGCCTATTACTTTAAACGGAGACGGGAAAACTTTACACCAATCATAACTAAGATATGCTTGACTAGAGCCACTCAAGCTCCACCTAAAAGATAGAAAATAATATAAATTGGCCCAAAAGAGAGGGGATGTTAGGGAAGATACCACCGTCAGGGGAGATACCATCCCAAGGAAATACACCATCCTTAGGACCTCCTGACTGCTGGGATCAGTCGATGGGCTGAGCCTCTCTTCCCCCCTCATTGGGACGCCTTTGGGTGAGATCTGAATACTTGCTTATAAATCTCTATAGAGTCTTTGATCATTTTAATGCATTTATTTCTAGGTTGTGCACCTGTGACACCTGTGTATTTCATGCATACTAGCTTGCTTTTGCAGACAGTTACTATCACTGGCAATCCAAAAGAATCTGATTATCTGTTGCTGTAATAAACCATACTTGATTGCATTGTGATAGCTCTCATTAAGTGCAACTAGGGTAAGGGTGGTTATCCGTGATAGTTCAGTGTTCTGAATCCAACCAGACCCCCAGAAGGTTAATGCGTTTTTGGTGAATGTCTGACTGGACCCCCAGACGGTTAACGCGTTTTTGGTGAATGTCCGACTGGTTCAGTACCCTGAATCCGACCGGGCCCGTAATGGTTAATCAGCTACACCCCTTAACGCGACAACCCCACCTAATCCAGTGCAATAGTTCAGAGCTTTTCATGTAACTTTGTCTAGAGTGTATTTGATCTGTTGGTTGGTCGGTTGTTCTTTAAGTATTGCTCTTTAAGTAAGTATTGCTCTTTAAGTAGGTAAGTATTGCTCTTTAAGTAGGTAAGTATTGCTCTTTAAGTAGGTAAGTATTGCTCTTTAAGTAGGTAAGTATTGCTCTTTAAGTAGGTAAGTATTGCTCTTTAAGTAGGTAAGTATTGCTCTTTAAGTAGGTAAGTATTGCTCTTTAAGTAGGTAAGTATTGACATATCCCTAAGTAGAGCTTAGGGATATGGTTTAGTGGAGGGCTGTTAGCGTTAGGTTGGAGGTTGGACTCGATGACCTTGAGGTCTCTTCCAACCTAGAAAATTCTGTGATTCTGTGACATGAGCCAAAAAAAACCACACTGATCATTAGAATCAATACTGAGTAAAACAGCCATATCCTGGAGTAACTTTGCTATGACCTTGGAGGAAACCTAAGCACAGATATAGGCTGAAGGTTGTGTTCACAGCACTTCAAAGACCATGCTCCACTAAAAAAAAGTGTTACAACTTGGGATGAAGATATTTTCTCTGGCTTTTCCTGTCTTGATGACTGAAGCATGATTAGATATGTCAACAACAACTTAGTAATTTATTAAGCTAAAATTTCATTTAGTTTTAAGTTCATTTTAATACTAAGGGTAATGTTAAGCATCATGTCCAAGGATATTTTACAAGTAGAATTTCACATCACAAATTTGTCGAACTATAATGGAAAGAAATGTTATTACCACTCTTCTCTTGACATATGACTTTAAATTCTAATGTCTATCCTTCTTTGAAACTTTAAATGAATGTGTTCACTGATTGACAATGACACAAGGTAAAATCTTACAGAATTCATCTGTATTTGCTGTGATTATTGGACGAGTAGTTTGATAAAACCCGAGGTGAATAAATTGTTGTGACCTTAAATAGATGATCTGAGATCCTGAAAACAAAAAAAATACATCAATCCCAACCCTCTTTACCCTTTTCTTATAAAATGTTGTTTGCAAGTTAAATTGTTCCAGTAGCTTTCTTACTTCTTATTATTTTCCACTTCATTTTCCACTCCATTACAGCTTCTAATTTTTTTTTTTTTTTTTTTTTTTTTTACAAGTAGAATTTATTATGAAGCTTAGTGTTTTTTTTTGTTGTTTAGCAATACAAAGCTTAAATATCATGGAGCAGTAACAACCTGGTTGCAAAATCTCCCACATAGAAGACTGAAAAAAATACTTTGTCTACATTATTTATAGAATATACATTAGCAGTTCAGCAGCCCAAATGGATAAGAAAATAAATGTGGAACTTCAAACCAAAATCATCTTAAAACTAAAGAAACTAAATTCTAATATTCAGCTGAGCCTCTGAGTTGTTTGTTGAGTGGAAGAAACAGCAGAAATCCTTGGCTCACATTTTCCATGCTCCTCTTGATTTGACAGGTGTTGTCATCTGCTTGTTGTTTCTTTCCAAGATTGAATATTTTTTTTAAATTTTTTGGCATTTTACATTTGGAAGCCGCTGTTTTGTATCTTCTGTTTTTGAGATTGGATGGATGAAACTACTCACATTAAGAGATAAGTACACCCTGGATTTATTACTGTGACATAAGGATGTTTTATTTTTTTACCCTGTTCCTTTCCTAATATTTCAAACATTCAGTTTTGTTGTTGCTGTTAATAGTGAGTAGAGAGCTAATACACATGTGGATACAAACAATACATATCAATACACTTGCTGGATCTTCCTGTAACTAAGATGAGGTGGATAATTTGTTTCTGTTTTTGTTTGTTTTTTTTTGGGGTGTGGCTGTATGTTTAGTTTGGTTTTGTTTGCTGCACATAGTGGCAGCATTACATTGTGCCATGAAACAGATAGCTATATCAAATGGGAAAGGGAAATGTTTCCAAATGTATGCTGCAAAGACTCCTGCTTTGGCATTTAGAATCAAGAAAACTGAACTGTGCTCATGGACTGTTCAAAAATTATGCAAATGAAAAGTTATTTATATGCTGGGTGTAAAAGAAGTTGGTAATATGTCTTTAAATGATTTGCAAGTTCTCTTACTATGATTACTTCATAATTTCTTATATCTAAAAAGTTTAGATATAACTTCTTATATCTAAAACTGTTAGATGAGCTGCATGTATTTTTAGTTAAAAGTTGCATGTGTAATTTACTCAACAAAAACAATTATTACTGTTCTTCATAATTCAGTTGTTGAACTGTTGGCAAAAGACATAACACTAGTAATAAAATGGACTCCTACAAAATATTGTAAAATAGAGTGATTAAAGCCTAGCAGAATAAAGGCAAGTAAAAAGCATCATTTTGCTACTGGGACTGTGAGTAAATTGCTTGTTTAAAAAAGAAAAGGTTAATGTGTGACTTGGGGGAAATAGAATTGTTTGATAGCTCAGTAGAGAACTGACCCACCTGTATCTCAGACTTAAAACAATATGACTAAGTAATATAGTAAATTATGAGAAAAGCTTTGTGATTTTAGTGAGGGTAATGGCAGTTAACCTTTTAAAGCTATTACATAAACAGTTTAAGACTTTCTATTAAACCAGTGGAGAAAGCATTTTCATAGATTATGGAAACTGCACAAAATCACCTAGTCCCTAAACTGCTGGTGACTTCAGACTGTTTCTACTTCTATACATTTTTTTGAAGTGCCTGAATTAAGGAAATTAACAGAGCATTGCTGGTTCAGAGTTTAAATGATCCATTAAGGGACCAGTTAGTGCATGTATGTACAAAAAGAAAAAAAAACAAAAGTGGTAAAGTGAGAGTAATTTGACCTTACCACATGCCCTAGAATTTCTTTATCAATAAAGAGAGCTACTAACCATGCCAGGGAGATCCATCTATATTACAGAAACTGTGCAACAAGCAGGAAGCAGTATAATGGCAGTGTACTCATATGCCATAAACTTTCTTCTTCATCTCATGATTCAAGTGATTGTCAGTCTGAGGACAAAGTGTTACCAAAAGTAACAGTAAAGTGAAAATAAAAGCAGATCATTTCCAACCCTAAGCAAAGACTATAGAAGATCATATGTATATTCAGGAGTTTGCAAATTAAGATTAGATTGAACTAAAAGCAATGTTTTATTTGTTTAGTCTAGATGATAATTGATGAGTTCAAATTCCATTACAATTTAAGAAATAAGATTTAAACTGGAGTTTAGTACAAGGTTACTTATTAATTGTAATTCACCAGGGGTTTATCAGAGATAAAATGATCCATGGAAACCTGGGTTTAAACTGCTACCTGATTTTATCAGATAAAAGCTCTGAAGAGCAGTTCATAGGAAAGACATAAAACAGTTTCTAAACACAAACTCCACAGCATGTTTTGGACTAATGATATATACCAAAATTACCAAGCATAGAGAAGTATAATGTGTTGGAAGTTGGCTGATATAATTTAATCTGTTCATCTGCCCCTTTGGTTAGACAAAAGAAAGAAAGGCTCTACAAGAGAAGATTCAGAAGACCAGACCTAGCAGGCTGAACTTTCAAGTTATTGAACAGGAACAAGAAAAATAGTAATTAAGATTACATCAAATAAATGATTTGATAACATACTTTCTAGAATGGTTTCAGTGCTGCTTTAGAGTTAGAAGTTTTTATTAAAGAAGTTTATTATAAAAGTAATGCCTGGATTCCTTTCATTATTTCTGTTTTGTCCTGTAGAGTAGAAAGTTTAAATAAACCCAGAATTCCCATAACCAACAGTGGAAATCTATGATATGAAAGACATGCAATTATTTAATATTTGACATGACATAGTGTTCCCAAAAGACATATAATATTTAGCACTCCTGGTTATTTGTGCTTATGGTAATTATATGAATTCTTCACACACTTGTAATTAGCCCAAAATGAACTTTTCTTATTATGGAATTTCATAACAAAGCAAAACAAATTGAATGGAAAATTCCTGTAGAAATTCATATTAAAAATTTGTGAGAATAGTCAGAAGAAAGGCTTCAACCTGTCTTCCCATAATCACAGGACGATGTTATTGGTTATTTTTCTCAACAAAATCCTATCCTGGACCTAAGATAATATCCTATAGAAAGTTTTATTAAAACTGAGGCACTTGCCTTCCAATAAAAAGTATTACAAATAGCTCTTCTTGTAAAAGGCAAAAAAAAAAAAAAAAATCCAGAATATAACATAAGACATGTCATACCCTTTACTGGAAGTTAAAAGAATTACTGACATGAGTATTTCGGTGCAAGTCCCAGTGCAAGATGCATCTTTGTGCTGTTAGGAATGCTTCCTGTTTAATCTTCAAATGTAGTGCCTGTGAATAACATAGAAGTCTATGTAATGTTTTCTTAGGAATGGCTTCCTTCATGGATAAGATTTGTAGCTCTTGATATAAGAATTCTGTAACCCCTAGGGCCTTCAGAAGTAGATTTATGAGTTTGGTTTGGGCTGAAGATGTGTTATTGAATTCTTTGCCTTTACCTTTCTGCCTGAGAAAGGCCTGGTCATTTATAATAACTTCAAGGATATTTGAAAAAGGATGGAAATTCCTGTGGTACCTCTATTCCTGCAATTTACTAATCTGTGAAACCCAAAGGCCATAATTCCGAGTTCTGTAAAAGGAAAATACAAATAGCACTATGCAGAATATCAGGGTTTAATAAAAGAGCAGGGTCTTTAATGGTGTAAGTCAACAGATGTAAGCAGATTTATACTATTTGAGGTTATTGCCCATAGACTAATAGAGGACAATTTCTGGCACACACAGATACCTTCATTTCACAGTTAAATTAACTTTGTAATTATCAAGATCTGACTCATTCTCTAAAAAACCCTAATGATACTTATGTTGCTGATTTAAAAGGAACAATATAGTATTAATCAAATGCTGAGTATTCATAGAGAAAATAACTTTTTCTTCATGATGGGAACAGGCCTGATTTTTCAGATATCAATAGTGGCTACAGGTACTCAAGAATCCAGGAAATAAGGCAATATATTATTAAAATATGTCAATAAACATATAATAGACTATTATACATATACTAAACTATTATACATATAATAGTCTATATAGAGAGCAATAAAGCAAGTAAGTAATATTTCTAGCAAACTTTTAGGCAGTTTAGATTGCAAAAAGGTACATAATATCAAGTTTTATTTGAGAACCATAAGTTTCTCACTTATGCCCACATAAATGTTAAAAGAAAACCTTTATTAGATAGAAGACATGATTGCATATTGTCATGGTTTTTGCTGGGATGGAGTTAATTTTCCTAATAGTATCTGGATAGTGTTGTGGTTTTTTTGGATTGATACTGAAAGTAGTGTTGATAACATACGGATGTTGCTGAGCAGTGCTTACAGAGTCAAGAACTTTTTTTCTCATGCTGCCCTACTAGCACAGAGGCTGGGTGTAGGACATAACCAGGATGGCTGGCCCAAATGAACCAAGGCAATATTCTATACCATATGACCTTATGATATGAAGTTCTGAAGACCTAAAGACTGAAGTAAATAAGGAGAAGAGAGGATGTTCAGAGTTATGGTGTTCGTCTTCCCAAGTAGTGGTTACCTGTGATGGAGCCCTGCTTTCCTGGAAATGGCTAAATATCTGCTCGTCAATGGAAGCAGTGAATGAATTCCTCACTCTGCTTTGCCTGTGCATGCAGCTTTTGCTGCGTGAAGTTCAACCGTCAACCTGACTTGCAGTGTCCCAGCACTAAACCATGCCCCTTAGTGGCATACCCACACATCTCTTCAATACCTTTAGGAATGGGTGTTCCACCACTTCCCTGGAGAGCCCATTCCAATGTTTGACACCCTCTGTATGAAAAAATTCTTCCTAATGTCCAATATAAACCTCCCTTGTCACAACTTGAGACTGTTTCCTCACACTCTGTCACCTGAGAAAAGAGATCAATGCTCTTCTCTCTGCAGCCTCTTCAGGTATTTATTGAGCATGATGAGGTCTCTCCTGACCCTCCTTTCCTCCAGAATAAACAACTCTGGTTCCCTCAGCTGCTCCTCCTATATCTTCTAGTCCCTTTACTGGCTTCATTGCTCTTTTCTGAACATGCTCGAACAACTCAGTATCTGTCTTGTAGTGAGGGGCCCCAAACTGTGCAGCATACAAAGGAAAAATCAGTTCCCTAGTCCTGCTGGACACACTGTTTCTGATACAGGCAGACAGCTTTTCTGAACAGTTAGTTTTTTTTTTTTTGTTTGTTTGTTTTTTTTTTTTTCCTGAACAGTTTATTATTTTATTTTCCTTTTATTCCTGCAAGTGTACTTCCTACTTGTAGCTCTTCTCTGGGAGTAAAATCTAGTACTTACGACAGTTGCAATCACAGGTTTATGTGATGAATAATTTCTGTAATCTTAGCATCTGTGTTCAGCCAGCTTAATTAGGTATTTATAAGTACAATGGCAGTCCACTTGTCCTGTTCTTACTTGAATAAAAAAGCTACAAGATGTTCTTTATTGAGGTCTAGCATTTGGGGGGAAGCGGTTGTGGTATTTTTAGATCTCACAAGGTGGCTAGTAAGCTCAAAGTGTACCTGAAAAAGAAGCAGTTTTATAGGTGGGAAAGTTGATAATGAAATAAATCAGATATACATGTATGAAGATAGAGTTCTACAGATACATAGTTATTCTAGATGTTAACCGAATCATAATCACTGCGGAATACACAGATTTCATGGAAACAGTCTTGAACTTAGTATTGAATTGCATCTCATATGAAAATGCAAAGAAAGTATGAATTTAATTTATTGTTTTATAATGAAATTCTACATCATGATATATAGAAATATTCTACATTGAACAACTCTGTTAGCTGTTAATCTGAATATAATTTAAATTGTATTTTTTTTAATAGCAGTTTGTTATATTTAACAGATTCTATAGCTAAACATTTAGTGATGGTACTTACTTTTTCAAAATCTACTTTCACAACCCTGTATGAGAAAGTGGGTTTTGTTTTCTATGACTCAATGTGAAGACAAATTTGAAGCCTTGTATAGAGTAAGAGTGCTGTTAACTGTTAATAAAAGATCTTAGTTGTCCCTTAGTTTTATTCAATCTGCAACATATCTTGAACACATTAATAGCCTAGAAAAAATAAAGTTTTGTGAAAACAAGCACATATCCTTAGTCCCATGGCAGTTCTAACAGTATTCAGTCTGAGGTCAGAATTTCTTAATCTGTTCCTTCACGAGCAAGTCTGGGTGCAACTACACCTGTATAAACTGCCTAGGAACAAGGCGCGTCCTTAAGCACTGTCTCTTGATCCAGAATTCCATGTACCTGTTTGCACAATTTGGTCTATGGGTCTATGCCTGCTAATACTCACCCAGATTATACCCAGGCACAGTTAAAGGACAGGCACAGTCAGAGGACAGGAACCGCTTGTTCTGGTTTAAGGATGATGGGCAGCAGAGAGCTGCCACACATGATGAGAGCACCACACAGCTGCTCTCTCACTCTCCCTCCTCTACAGGACGGGGAGAAAATATGATGAAGAGAAGTTCACAGGTTGAGATAACAGGGAGATTGGTCACAGATTACCATCACAGGCAAAACAAGTTTGTCTTGGGGAAGTTGAGTTTAACTGATTATCAATTAATAACAGCATAGAGTAGTAATAATTAAAGTAAACTTAAAACACCTTCCTCCAACCTTCCCCTTCCTCCTCTACCCAAGCAGTACAGGGGAATGGGGATTGTAGTCAGTTTACAGTGCTTCTTGCAACTCCTTCATCCTCATTCTTTTCCCCTGCTCAAGCACTGAGTCCCTCTCATGTGATGCACTCCTTCCCATCCTTCAGTAATTGATCCAAAGTTAGCTTACCACAGACTTCAGTTCTTCAAGAACTGCTCAAATATGAGTTCATATCACAGGGTAACAAAGCTGGAGAAGGGTCTAGAGAACAAGTCTTATGAGCATCTAAGAAAATTAGGGTTACTTAGCTTAGAGAAATGAAATCTCAGCAGAGACCTTATTATTCTCTACAACTATCTCAAAGGAGGTTGCAATGAGGTGGGGGTCAGTCTTCTCCCAAGCAACAAGCAAGGAGACAAGAGGAAATAGTCTCAGGTTGTGCCAGGGGAGCTTTAGGTCAGATATTAGGAAAAATTTATTTTCTGAAAGGGTTCTGAAGCATTGTAACAGGCTGTCCAGGGAAGCAGTTGAGTAATCTTCCCTGGGGGTGTTTCACAGGTGTGTAGGTATGGTGCTTAGGGATGTGGTTTAGTAGTAGACTGACAGTGTTAATGATTGGATTTGATGATATTTGATGTCTTTTCCAACCTAAAAATTCTTTGATTCTGTGGCCATACTGTGCAGTCCTTCAGGAATGGATTATTCTAGCATGGGTCCCCACAGGCTGTACCTCCTGCCAGAACCCCTGCTCCACCAATGACTCCTCTACACAGGATTTAGTTTTCTTCAGGCCATATCTACTCACCCCAGTGTGGGCTCTTTCATGGGCTGCAGGATGGATATCTCTTCTGCTGTAGTACGCCATGGGCTACAAGGGGACAGATTACATCTTCATGATATCATCCACAGGATACAGGGGAACTTCTGGTCTGGAGCCCAGAGGACCTCATGCCCCTCCTTCTTCACTGACTTCGTGTCTGTGTGGTTGTTTCTCCCGCTCCACTCTCACAGCTTCTATTGCAATTTTTTCCTTTCTTAAATATGCCCCACAGAGGTGTGAGTGACTACACAATGTCAATTATTGGATTAGCTTTGGCCAATGGTGGAGCATGTTTTTGGCATATTTTTGAATCTTGCTCAACTCCCTAGTATACACAGATAATTGGAAATGCTGGATAGACATAAGGAGTGAGATCCTAGTCACCTAATATATTTAATTTCCTTTAGTTGCTGGTTTGAAACAGTCTCCCTAGTGCATGTAAGTTTCCTGTCTTGTCAAAGAAAAGTGATAGGAGTCTTTCAGGGTCATGTGTGAGGCTTTCCTTTTTTTCCATCTGGGGCACAGAACTTAGGGAAGCTGGACCCCACGCAGGTTTTTCAGTAATAGATGCAGCAAGGAGCTGTCTGATTGCATTCATGACCTACCTCTGAGCACTTTCTGACTCTTCATAAATGATTAAATATTCATCTTCACACCACTTCTGTGATTTACGGAGATAGCCTTTGTTTATAGGGGTATAACTGAGATCTGGAGAGATTAAACAGACTAGTCTCAAAGCCTAATAAAGACTGGTATTGATTTGAATGAGAATTAGATCAGGCCATTAGTGAATTAACTTCCTGAGTGTGAACATCTGTCTAAATCTATTTTTAGTACTAATACTTTTAACACAAGCACACCCCTTAAATTTTGTATTACTATACCTTGTGGGGTGGGGTGATTTTTCTAAATGCCCTTCTGTCTTTCAAGGAAAGATATATATTTACTTCTATATTATAAAACATGTACTGGGAAGGATGTTTTGAGATATGTTTAACTGGAAAAAATTGAAACATTTAAGCAAAATCTTGTGTTTTGTCAGACAGTAATGCAACTGTAGTTGAAGTATTTATTTAATATTTTGTCATCAGTTATATAATATTTAAGCAAACTGACTAAAGTTATGAAAAATATAGCAGGAGAGTCAATTAAATTATATATGGAATAGAACTTCTGAAATATATATCTTCATCTTTCCTGTGAGTCAGATTATTTTAATATGTTAACAATAGCCCTTTTAAATTCTGAATTCATAAGTTCCTCTGAAACAGTGAAGGAGGGGAAAGGGATTTTATATTC
Organism: Aythya ferina; assembly: GCF_964211825.1. Classification (NCBI taxonomy): domain Eukaryota; kingdom Metazoa; phylum Chordata; class Aves; order Anseriformes; family Anatidae; genus Aythya; species Aythya ferina. The sequence goes on along the minus strand of NC_140298.1, from coordinate 97,313,475 downwards.
ATTTTGTAGGAAATCTGTTGCATCTTTTCTTCATTTAAATTACAGTACCTTCAAGATCTAGAGATAACTACAAAGCCCTGAAGCCAACCCAGAGGAAGAGATGACAGAATTTTGTGTATATTTTTGAGCTACAATTATACAGAAACATAATAAGAACTTCTTAGGAATTATTTTTGGGAGATACGAAGCCCAGCTTTGATGTTGTTAACATTACATGACCCAATTTAACAGCACAGTTGACAAGCATTTCAGCGACTAAGACATATGATTACTGGAAAGAATACAGAACTGAGCACTGACAGTTACTGGTTGTATGTGACTGTTCTGGGTTCAAATGCAAAAAAAAAAAAAAAAAAAAAAAAAAAAAAAAAAAAAGAACATATTTCCATATATTTAAGAAAAAGCATTTCTGGTGGAAAACAGTTCTTATCATAGAAATATTGGAAAGATGGTATGATAGGAGGAGATAGGTGTGAAAAAAACATCAGAGTGAATAGATTCTGTCAAGTCAGAGTAAGGCTAAATAATTCATTATTTAGTATATGGCTCTGTAGATCAGAATTTCTTTATAGGGTGGAAAGACTGTTTCCTTTAGATATGATATACTCTTAGTGATTTATTTATAAATATTATACCTCATTCTAATTTCTCAGTGAAACTATCAAAGATGTTGTTATTGTTTCATCTGCAAAGTTTTAATCCGGTTAATATCAATAGTTAATTTGAATTTCAGACTGATTGCTAGTTCTAAGAAATACTTATTTACTTCACTAAGAAAATGTCAAATCTGATAAGTCTCCATTGCTCCTCAAAAACAAATTCTGATTTTATTCTCCTGCAGCTGAAATCCTCTGGCCCAGTATTTAGGTGTTTTTAGACGTTTATAAGGGAACTAAGGGATTATGGATCATTGCTATAACAGATATGCATGGCTTTAATTTCATACTGGCATTACAGTCAGTTCTTTATCTCAAAGGCAGAAATTTTTCCACACTGCCCTATTAAGCCAAATCAGATCCACCATTGTAAAAAGTTATTTTTGAAATTTTCAAGCTGATGTTGAAATAGGTTCAAAATCAGGCAAAAGGCAATACCTTCTGATCAGCTAAGCCTGAAGGAAGTTTACTTGGAAAATAATACTTCATCTAAGGATGTAAAGCTGATTTCATTCAAACATCGATACTTTATCATTATTATAATTAACTGAGAACCTGAAATAGGTGAATAACACAGTAAAGTACTGTGATTAAAGATAAAATGTAATTATGGAAAAAACTTTAAGGAGGAATAAATTTGGTAAGGTTATTGTACTGGGTTTACATAGCAAGGGCTTGGTAGCAGGGGTCTGCAGGGGTGGCCTCTGTGAGCAGAGCCCAGCAGCTGCCCCCTGTTGGATCTGAGCCAGCTCCAGCCGGCTCCAAAGGGACCTGCTGCTGGCCAGACCCAAGCCAGGGAGCGACGTTGGGTGGGCCACTGGGAGAGCAAATGAGGAACCAGCCCTGCAGACCCCAAGGTGAGTGCAAAAGAAGGGCAGAAGGTTCTCCAGGTGATGGAGCAGAAGTTCCCCTGAGGCCTGGTGGAGCAGGCTGTCACCCTGCAGCCGGTGGGTTCCACATGGAGCAGATCTCCACGCTGCAGCCCATGGAGGAGCCCCCGGTGGAGCAGGTGGATGTGGCCTGGAGGAGGCTGCAGCCCATGGAGAGCCCCCGCAGGAGCAGGCCCTGGGCCAGAGCTGCAGCCCGCGGAGAGGAGCCCACGCAGGAGCAGGGGGCCTGAGGGGAGCTGCCGCCCATGGGGGACGTGTGCTGGAGCAGTTTGCTCCTGGGGGATGGATCCTGTGGTACAGAGCCATGTGGGAGCAGTTCTTGAAGAGCTGCTGCCTGTGGGCAGCCCCTGCAGGCTCAGCTCGGGAAGGATGGCATCCCGTGGGCGGGACCCCACGTGGAGCAGGGGCAGAGAGTGACCGTGAAGGAGCAGCAGAGACGAAGTGTCAGGGACTGACCGCAGCCCCCGTTCCCAGTTCCCCTGAGCTGCTTGGGGGAAGGACATGGAATAGGGTGGATGTGGCGGGGAAGGTGTTTTTATTTTCCTTTTAGGATAATGTTGAATTTGTTTTGCCCATGATGGTAACTGTAGTGTGATCTCCCTATCCTTATCTCAACCATTGAGCCTTTTCCATCATGAGGAGAGGGAGTGAGAGAGCAGATGTGGTGGAGTTCAGCTGCACCACCAGTTATTTATAGTAATCCATTTTAATAAAACTTTGGCCTCTGTCATTGGTGAAAAAAAAAACACATAACAGTACAATATCAGAAGAGTACAAATGTGTGTGTTTGGTTGGTTGGTTGGTTTGGTTGGTTGTTTTTTTAATAGAAAAAAAAAAAAGCTACAGACTGGTTATTTTAGAACAAGCTCAGATTTTAACAAATAAATTGCATTGCCTTTGTTGAGTTTTATTGTATGTCATGCCTAAGACCTTGTTAGAGCATCAGGTTTTTGGAAAGTGAATATTTATGGTTACTTACTGTATTTTTTCAAGACTTGGAGAGATAGAAATGCCTTAGTTTATACAAATATACAAATATACATAAAAGAAACTTTGCTTCATCAGGAAATATCCTACATTTATTGGGCTACTTAGTAAGTCACTCTTATTGACGTCTTTTTGGTGTTTTTCTTGATGAATGTATCTTTCAATGTAGCCTATTTTACATATAATAAATAAAATGTATTACTGTTTTACTAAAGCAAAATATTTTTCATATTGTGTGAGCTTTCAACTTTGGAAAAATACATGATACAAACATATAGAGAGACTACATATATATAGTGTATAACTTGCTGTTAAGACTGATCAAAAGGACAATGAATCACTGACTAATAACTGATTTACTACCTTAACAGAAAATATTTAAACAACTGATGTTGTTTTGAACAGGATTAGATGACATTATAAAAGATTTTCATTCTGATTAGATTACAACTCTAAATTCAATAACTTCAGGTAACTATAATAATGAGATTAATCTGTTTTGTATACAACTTGGATGATGTACTCTATTTCTGCTTGTCATTGTTCTTTATCTCCAAGACAGGAATAATATTTTTCTCTGTTTTTTTATAAATACTTAAACAAGAGAATCTCCATCCTTTTTTGGATGTTGAGGGAAACAAAGCGACAAGAGATGAGGAAAAGGCTGAAGTACTTAATGACTTCTTTGTCTAAGTCTTTAGCAGCAAGACCAGTTCTCTGGGTACTAAGTCGCCTGAGATGATAGATAGGGACAGGGAGCAGAATGAAGCCCTCATAATCCAAGAGGAAATGATTAGCAAACTGCTAAACCACTTAGAAGCATGCAAGTCTATGGGGACAGATAGGATCCACCTGAGGGTACTGGAGGAGCTGGCAGAATTGCTTGGCAAGATGTTTTCCATCATTTATCAGCAGCCCTGGCTATCAGGAGAGATCCCAGTAGACTGGTGGCTAGCAAATGTGATGCCCATCTATAAGAAGAGCTGGAAGGGGCCTGTCAGTCTGACCTCAGTGCCAGGGAAGCTCACGGAGCAGATTGTCTTGAGTGACATCACAAAGCAGTTACAGGACAACCAAGTGATCAGGCCCAGTCAGCATGGGTTTGTGAATGCCATGCCAGGTCCTGCTTGACTAACCTGATCTTCTACAGCAAGGTGACACACTTGGTAGATAAGGGAAAGGCTGTGGACGTGGTCTACCTAGACTTCAGTAAGGCTTTTGACACTATTTTCCACAACATTCTCCTGGAAAAGCTGCCTGCTCAAGCCCTGGATGGGCGTGCGCTTTGCTGGGTTAAAAACTGAGTGGTGGGGCCAAAAGAGTTGTGGTGAATGGAATTAAATCTAATTGGTGGTCAGTCACAAGTTGTGTCCCCCAGGGCTCAGTACTGGGGACAGTTCTCTTTAACAACTTAATCAGTGATCAGGATGAGGGGATCGAGTGCACCCTCAGTAAGTTTGCAGACAATGCTAACTTGTGTGGGAATACAAATTTACTCAAGGGCAGGAGGGCTCTGCAGAGGTATCTGGATAGGTTGGATTGATGGGCCAAAGCCAACCATATGAAGATTAACAAGGCTAAGTACTGGGTCCTGCACTTGGGGCACAACAGCCCCATGCAACGCTACAGGTTGCGGGAAGTGTGGGAGTTTTCTTCACAAGGGGGAACAGAGAGGCAGGCACTGAGCTCTTTTCTCTGGTGACCAGCGATAGGATCCAGGGGAATGGCTTGAAGATGCAACAGGGGAGGTTCAGGATGCTTATCAGGAAAAGGTTCTTCACTGAGAGGGTGGTTGAGCACTGGAACAGGTTCCCCAGGGAACTGGTCTGCCAGAATTAAAGAATTGTTTGAACAATGTTCTCAGATTTTGTGTGTGTGTGTTTTCTTTGTTATGTAGTTAATGCAGCACATTAGTTTGATGGCAGCAAACTAATGATTGAGTAGGCTATGACACTGAGACATGGGAGAGCTGGGTTCTCATCCTGGTCTAGCTTTCTGAGTGTTCTTTGGGAATCCATGCTCCTCGTAAAGCTTCATTTTCAAAATCTACATTATATTGATAAACACTAAGCTAAGTAACTGTACTGGGTCTGGCTGGGATGTTAACTTTCCCGGCAGCAGCCCATACAGTGCTGTACTCTGCACTTGTAGCTGGAACAGCAGTGTTATCACACCAGTGTTGTGTCTACTGCTGAGCAGTGCTGGTACAGCATTGGGCCTTTCTCTAACCCTCCTAGGGGGCAGGCAAAAAGTGAGAAGAGAAACATCACCAGGGCAGCTGACCTAAACCAACCAAAGGGATATTCCATACCATATGATGTCACACTCAGCAATAAAAGGTGGAAACAGGAGGAAGAGGGGAGGGGTGGGCTCTCGTTGTGAAAACGTCAGTCCTCCTCCTGAACACTGGTTACGTGCGTTGAGGCCCTGCTTCAAGGACGTGGTCAATCGTCGCTCATTTGTGGGAAGTAGAGAGTAATTTCTTTCCTCTGCACTTCCACATAGCCTTCATTTGCTTTATTTGTTTGTTTTCCTCCCTTTTCTTTATTTTCCCTTTCCCCCTCCCTTTTCCCCTTTTCCTTTTTATTTCCCTTTAGCTAAATTGTTTAGTTCATAATAATCTTTCTTTAATTATTATTTCCCTTTAATAAAATTATCCTTATCTCATCCCATGAGTTGTCCTTTGCTTTACTTCTCCCCCTCCTCATCTAAGTAGGAGGAGTGAGAGAGTGGTTGTGGGGTTTAGCTGCCCAGCACAGTAAAACCACCACAGTAGCCTTTCAGATAAAGCAATTGAATTAAAGAATAAAATGTATTAAGTGATTTATATATATATTTTTTAGTTTGTCAGAAGAACTGGAAACAATCTTTACTTTCTCATTAGTCTCATCCTGGAATAACATATTCATTATTTACAGTGTTATCATTTGAATACATTAATTCTTGAGATAAGGCAAGGAGAGATACTGCTGGATTTTCTAACCACAGCTTTGCTACAGAGCATACCTCATTTATAAGGTGGATATGTTTTATTGATTAAAATATGTTTAAAAATGCATTACATTGGGTTTATATAATGAGAAAATTAAGCATGTCTTTTTAGTAGAATTACTCCTGTTTCTGAATGATAGGGATGACTACAAAGCTGTAATATAAACTGCTCTGCAAGGTTTTAGGTAAAGGTTAAGTACACATTGGCAATTTGGTATTACGGCAGTGTTCTGGAAAATATTTCAGTACATAGACTTAAAGCAGCAGTGGAAGCCTCAGCCACTAGGGACTGGGCTCTCTGGAGGCATCATTCCTCCATCTTAAGAGCCCACAAGTGTGGGCAGCTGTACAAAATTGTTTTCTCAGTCTGTCCTATCCTGCACAGCACCGTGTATATAACCATTGGGAAGCATAGCTTTGCATGCAGTTTGCAATGAGTTTACATGGCTTTAGAAAGCAATCCTCCTCCAGCCTGAGAGGATATTGCCCTAGTTCTTTGGCATCCATTGATTGGTCAGTTGATACAGTCATAAGAAGGTAGACATTTTCCCAGTATTTATATTAAACTTCTAGGATATACTGTGTATGTTTTTCTTTACCAAATGATAAACTACGCATATTTTACTTCTTTAAGAACTTATTTCAGTCCTCATTTTTTGTAGATATCATTGTGCTCTAGTTAAAATAATAGAAAATAATAGATAAATGTTTTTTAAAAAACTGTTATTTCAAAATTGATGAGCGTCATAAATATATTATGCTTTTTATGATGGATGTATTTTATGATGTGATAGGCAGTGCTTTAAAATCTGTGGAAAAATGTTCTTTAAAATATAAATTTATAACTGAAATGCTGACCCTGTTTCTTTTGGACAATTGTGCCTAAGAATATATGTTAGCAATTGAATGCTCTAGATTGTTTGCATAAGTTTTGTCATAGTCTGGATATTTTAATTCAAAATTCTTCTGATCAGGCCATCTTACCTGCTTGCAATTGCTCAAATTGTAAATGGGTAGGAAAGCAATCAGATATTATCCTTGAAAGAAATGCAGCTGTTGCTTATAGAGAAACTGAAGTTAGGAAAAAGTTGCCTTTTAATGCTGTTATCTGAAGGGAAATAAAGTATAACATTCTTATGTCAGCTGCGCAGCTTTCTGTAGACATCCACTTGTGGCTGTTGTAGAATCCACAGCAGAAATCCAATTTTTGTACTATTTTTCTTGATTATGAGTTATACACACGGCAGATTGTTAGGTCAGTTTTGACCTTGATACTATGAATATACCAGGTATCCCTATGGTGGCTCTGACTAGATCAAGTAAAGCAAATTAAACTCAGACCTGGCAGGGAAGAGAGCCAAGGACTATGGGAATGTGCAAGACATATTTAGGGGTAAACACCAAAAGTAGTAAGAGATGAAATCAGGGTGAATTAGGAACAAATGTTGGAAAATAGAGGGAGAATATGGTAAAGGAGACTAGGTGGTGTGTAAACAGAGCACTTGTCAATATGCCTGTGTGTGAGTGAGACTTATACTTGACTGCTGCTATCTATCCTACACTGCAATCCTTTATGTAAGTGTCTCCTGTGTGGGTGCACTCTCTATTCTGAGTTTGTGTGTAATCACAGGCAAAAGTGAAGCAAGAATAACAAGAGAGTATGGTAAGAGGTTTTGAGTACCAGCAACCAGAGTGAGAAACCATGAGACCAAGGGGCTTGGAGGTCTGGGAAATCGGGATAGATCAAGTGTCTGAAACCTGTTACAAAGCATCCCTTAGTATGTATCTGTTTTTTAACTGTAGTGAAGTCAGTCCTCATCAGCCACAGGGGAAGAAGAGGATCAGGACATCTCTGATGCTCAATATTTATGTGAGTGATTTGTATTCTGTGTGTGTCAGTGAAGGCACCGCTTCATTCTGTCCATCTTGAACTGCACGGTTGGCTGCGTTAGTACTGTGTTGGCATGTGTGTGTGTGTCTGTATGCCTGGCTTCTGGGCACACCGGGGACATAGCACTAGGGCAGCCTCACCTCTGCGGTGCTGGGACTGGAGAATTTCCCTAGGTCCTGAAGCCCACTACTTTCATAAAGTCTTATATGGTTCAGTTGGCTCTTAGAAGCTTACAGACACTCAGCTAACCAAAAAGGGTAGATAATATTAGTTGGTCAGATAATCCTCTATCACCAGCTTTATAGAGAGAGATCCTAATATCATTAAGTCATATAATTACTAATTTACAGGCAGTACATGCAAACATTTCTGCTCTGATATCCTTGGCAGCTCTTTCCAACTTCTGTGTATCCTGGCATGTCAGTACAGGGCCTTCTGTACGAGAGTCACTATCAGCATGTTTCTACTGTGCTGCTATTAGTGTCTGTATGTGTTAGTTTTAAGAAGGTCTTCTTCCCTAAACAGTCTCATGCATAATTGTCGGGTAGAGTGATATCTAATACGAGCTTTATTAACTGAAGCCTTCTCTCTAATGGATTTAACTGATTGTTTTGTTTTTTTTTTTCACTGAAGTATTTATTTATATGTATAATAGATATTAAATATGTAATTTAATTTGAAATTAGTAGAAGAATCCACTTTTTTCAGTAACTGTCTCTGCCTTGTATAAAAAGGTGTGATTTTGGTTTTAAATTATTCCAGTGAGAGGATACTTATACTCTACCTTACATGAGGCATAGTTTACCTAAATGGAAATAGTGATATGGTCACTGTCCTTCGTTAGGCTGCATATTGTCATGAATCTTAGGAACACAATAATTTACCATTAAATATGCGATTGAACTTGGTTAATGATTTGAAATTTGTTTGAATATGCAGAAATACAGAGATAATATGTTCACATAACTTCCTGAGGAAAGCAGGATAAAATGGATTCACGAGACATTCTCATTTCTATGTCATCCCATTTATTCACTTCTTGCCAACAGAATCAACTGTTAGGCATATGGCTGAAACAGCTTTTGCAGAATAGCTTCAAGTTATTTTGTCTTTCATGTTCCCTCCATAAGAGGCATGTCTGCTACTTCACATTGGCATAATCCCTTTGGCATATATTGGCATATATTCACATAATCCCTTGTCTGCTACTTCACATTTCCACAAGGAAGACATTTCACACCACGCTCGGAAAGCTTTCAAGATTTACTTTTTTTTATTATTATTATTTATTTATCCATGATTTTTTTTCCTGAATTCATAGGTTGACTTTAAACATTTCAATCAAACTCTTTAGCTGTTAATACTAAAATTCCAGTACTGTGATAAAAGTAATCTTACTTCCTAAAATCATGAGTTCCCACTGAAGTCAGTGGAAACTCTTGTTGCTTACTGCTTCTAAAAAAACCTACCACTTTAATACAAGTGTTTAAATTAGGATCATACAATGTTGAGGAAACTTACAAATGATTAGACAGAAAACTATTAGAAAAATTACTTGTTTTGTAGGTCTCAACAGAAAGGAAAAAAAAAAAAAAAAAAAAGGACTCTATTTAAATAAATTCCATATGGAATTTTACTATCCTAAATAGATTTTAAATCTTCCAAATTTTGTCCTCGTCTACACATTTCTGAGAGGATTCTGTAATTTCTCAGCTGCTGTATTTGGGATTAGTGGCGTAACCACTAATTATAACCATGTAACTACAAATGACCACTAACCACTAAAAATTTAATTTATTTTATTATTTATTTTATTATATTAAAATTAATAAAGAAATTTTAAAATATGGTTAAAGCTTTATTATAGAAGATACCTTGATCCTATTGAAGTAAATCAGAGCCAATCTGGGAATGCTTTCTGAAGCATTCAGAAGTTTGTAGGGGTTATTGTTCCTACTTCCTGTGCCTTGTTTAGGCAGCACTGTTTAAATACAACGGTTCTGGGCTTGTGCAGAAAAGTTAGATAATATATTAGAGAGTTTTTACAAGGTTCATTAGCTGTAGGACTCAAGTTTGAAACAGGTGAATAGTAGAAATGCAGATAAAACTAGATGCAGAGGTAAAAAGAAAGGACGGAATTTTAAGCATGTTATTGGGCACGCTGGTTGTGCTCAAATCCTTTTTTCTTCTTTATATGTTTACGACTTATACCACTTCCAGTTGTTTCTTTAAGGATGGATTTGGTGGTCTTTATCACAGAGAACAAATTATTCAAAAGCATGTTAATTTTTAAAGGATGTTTTGTCTCAGCAGTAGTATTGCAGTTTGACCCACCAACAGCAATTAAAAACCCACTCCTTAGATTTGCAAAATTGTCTTTCAGTACTAATGTATTTTCCATCCAGACTTACCACAGTTCACAAATTGTTAACTTCATTAACAAAACAGCCAAGAAGTGAACGTGGACAGAATTTAAACAACCCTTATCCTTCCTTGAACTGTTTAGGCATGAAGTTTTAGTGACATGGGATGTTTGTATTACTAACAGATAGTCTGTGACAGAAACTTCATTTTCAAAGGTTGTTAGAAGGAGAATTTCCACATACAGTCAATTTATATAATTTATTATTATTATTATTGTGAAAAATAAAAAATATACTAAAAAAACTCTCTGGCAAATAGATTTGTTAAAGTAATTTACTATTCTATGATGTTCAACAGCTGTCTCACATAAAACATTATTCATCCTAGTTGCAGAAGAATAACCATGGGATGTTGTTCAATCAAGAAAGGTCATTCTCACCCTTCAGGAATGAGTTCTGTTAAATTGCTAGTGGTAGTAAGTGTCCCTAAATGAAACTTCTCTATCCGCCTTAAGATATTTTTTTAATCTGTTAAATATTATATTTTTCAAATGGCTGGATTTTAATTTTAATAAAATCTGAAATACTCTCAGTAACAGTGCAATGTTATTCTGGGGAAGAGGAGGTGGGGGAGGGAGGGGAGAATGGAAGAGAGGGTGGGGAAGATGGGGAAGGAGGGGAGAGGAGAGAGAGAATTAAATTTGCTAGACATAAAATTCATGCATAAAATTATTAAGAAAAAAAAAAACACAATACTGTTCTACATGTATGTGTATGTACAAATGCTATATACAGATCATTCTGTATTCACAGAGTATTACCTATCCTTACCTGTCATGCTAATGTTAATGTGTTTATTCTCATTCTTAAGAGGTACTGTTTAAAATAAAATTTCATTTTGCCAGAAACAAATCACATTTTAGTAGTAGTATCTCTCAGAATGTTATGAGAGAAGCCATGCAAGTGTGGCCTGATTGTTACGGTATATTTACAGTGGAATAGCTGAGAGAACAAACCATACCACTCAGTGACATAAAATCTAACATTTATGGGTATAAATATGGGAAGATAGTGATTTCTAGTCGAAGATCTTCTAAAATACATTTCTGAAAGCTGTTGGATGTTTGTGGATGTGTACCCACTGAGAATATTGTTTTACTGTTTTTAAACTTACATTGTCATTATAAAACTTAATTTGCCTTAATAATCCAAAGCAACCCCAGGCCAATCTCATTGACCTTCTCCATATTTAAAACCAATTAGCAGTTGTTACCTAGGTTTCTCTGCCCTTGTTGCCTCCTGTTCCAAACATGTTACAAAGAAGTAAAATTTTTAAGAGTTCTTCTGGGCTTCACAGTTTCCTTCCTGAGTGCAAATAATTATTGTGGAGCAGAGGTAGTCCAGATCTTTTGGACATATCTGCACAATAACAATTACTTGTGCTGCTTTGTTCTTCCAGGATTAAGTACAGTTGGACAGACTGGGTCCAGGTCTCATTTATTCTGAATGGTGCTTTTGGGTAGGCTTTGCTCTGTATGTTAGAAGTTCCCATGTTGGCTGCTCATGGCAGAAGTGCTCCACTCTAATTCCTGGGTGAGAGAGGAGACCTTAGTCTTTACACATGAGGTGTTGCAAAATAAAGTGTGCTTGTGATTGCAAATGTGATTATAATTTCCTGTATTTTTTATTCTGTGTATCAGTAGCTGTATAAGCATGATCATGACTCAGAGAGAAATTCAGAAAGAAATTAACATTTTTATAAGTCCTTGAAGAGGCCTAGTTGATTTAGGCTCTGAGCATTTTAAAAACAGATTATCATTGATTTATTCTGTTTAGCTCAAAACATAAATAGATAAATTGAGGTGCCAGTACCCATCTGTTGCTTAAGAGCCTCTTGGCTCAAATATAATTTGAGTTTATTTCCCTCTTATAGTTCCCTCCTTAGATCAAGGTGCTTAATTTCTAATACAGTGTTTGTGTGGAAGTCTGCATGCCCTTCCCAGAGTTTAGTTCTCTAATGGCTTAACTAAAATCAGACTCATTCTATTTGTTTTATTTGGATCAGTAAGAATCATGTTCTTTAATGGAACTTTATGTTCTCCAAACAATTTGCAGTCAAATGAGTAGAGCACTCATCTCAGAAGCAAGGAATGTGTCCTTAAGCATGCTAAGGCTAAAGTTGGAGTTCAGTGTTGAACTTCCTAGTTAAGTATTCGGGATAATTGTGAAATGTTGTTTCAGCAGCTCCTCCTACAGCTATTGTGGCTTGGAAGCATTGAAACCTTCTGAAGATAGATTACTTTAGATGTGTGCTCAGTATGTAATATTTTTGAGTCACTCTTCATAGTCGTTAATCACTCTTCATCAGTTATCTTTTCCATATGTCATATAAGAAGTGTTAGGTATCTAAACTGTATGTTCTGAACCACAGTCCTGGGGCTAGGTATCTATCAAGGCAGTGTTTTAAAACACTGCCTTGTCTTCATTGGTAATGTCTAAGTGGAGTTTCTGTATCTCATGTGTATACTTATGTCAAACATTTAGTCACCAATTAAAGCTGTAAAAATCCAACTCAGTCTGCTGAAATCCAAAAGGTCCTATGAACTACGATGTTTAGCAGTGATCGGATTATGCAAGTTCAGAAAACTCTTGTTAGATCTTTTGGGGATCTGTATACTGGAAACAAAATCAATTGGAAATGTTGTTGCTTAATATTTCAAAAGTGGTTTCTAAAACCTACTTCAAAAGCTTAATCCCTAAATGATTGCAACAAAAATCACATCTAAGTGTGAATTTAGTTCATTTCATGAATTACTAATAGACATCCATCTGAAGCACTGGGCACCTTTACAACAAATTACAAATTGTATTACCAGTCTAACAAACAGAGGCAATAAATATATTCCAAGAGTTTCCTGAAAAAGTAATCATATACATTGCCCACCATTGCAAGCTTACTATTTTTCTAAAAGACAAAAATGTCATACATTGCAGAATGTATTAGTAACATTTAATTTCTGTAAGACACACTACAAAAGCTTACTACTCTTTACTTGTGTACATGGAGCTTTGATTTTCATGGAATCTTTTGAGCATGTAATTGGTAGAGTTCAATGATTCACAGCTTTCTAATTCAGCTGATATTCTGGCTAGTTATTAGCCAGCTGCTCTTTATTGAAGCAGATGTTATGAACCATGCATAAAATTGTCAAGGTTACAGTCAGTACAACTAAAGCTCTATCCTTCTCTTGTCAGGCTTTGTAATAAAACATCTAATGACATCATCAGGAAAATCAGCTTCAGAAACTTGGTATTGCTCAAGTTCACCCCCCATTATTTTGTGCTCTTCTTGAATCTTTTCTTTCACCTTCTCTTTATGGCCAACTTTCTTCAATCTTTAATTTCATTTTTAGTAAAGTTTGTATTTTGTTGTCACATCCTCAGGTTCTAGCCTTCTTTCATGCTGATTTCTGCACTTTAAAACGTCCTTCAGTTAGTATTTTTCAGCTCTTCACTTGTGCTTCTTTTACTTCCTCTGACATAAAACTGAATAATCTGTAGGGGCTACCTTTTTCTTCTTTCTACAATGATTGTTCTGCATATCTCAAAAGCAATAATAGGACAGCCACAGAATACTAGTTCAGTATAATGGACCTACTCACAGCCAGATATTGCTGCCTCTTTGGGGCAAGAAATGGGTTTGTCTAGTATTTTTTCTTCATTGTAAATCACAATGTGTGACTGTACATCTCCTGTACAGAAAGTGACTGGGATGGAAAAAGTACAAAGTGTTATTTCACTAAAATCTGAGATTATCACTTCAATATTTGCATCATTACTTATATTTTCTAATACTTACTATAAAATATAATGTGAAGAATGACAATGCATGAGACAGGTAGCAAGAGTTGAGTTTAAGAATTGTAGCATTAAAAATTTAAGCCAAGTATATTATACCTGCATTTTTTTCTTTAAACAGTTGTTATTCTTTCTAGATTTTTATAACTTGCCAGTAGAGTAGTACAGTATCTGTTTGAATAATTAAGTGGGAAAAAAAAAAGTATTTATCTAGGGTTTGCCTAATCATAGCTCTATATGATCTACATCTACTAATATAGTTGCTGCCTAAAGACTGCAAATAGTCATTATATAACCACCCATTATAACCACCACATTAATTTCAGCTGAAATAACTAAGTTTTGAGTTTGACTCTGCAGTCTGTTTTTCATACAGAAAATATTTGAGAAATATATTACATACATTTGTCATTAGTCTATTAAGTACCTTTACAGCACAGTAATTTATTGATATTCTTAGCAATTCTGGTTGTTGTTATTATAACTACTATTTTATTTATGTAATTAATTTTACCTCTAGGTAATTTGACAAAACCCAGATAGTTTCCTTGCATACAAAGACTTGCTTCTTTTTCCTTACTAATATTTTCAATAGGCAATTATCCACATATCTATCTCATCATTTATACATAACTAGGCATGATCAGGGCATACAGTAATTGCATTCAGGTGTGCTATTGTGATTACTCTTTTCCATATGTAATTTAGGAAGTCACAAAATGAATATATGCTGCTTTTAATGACACTGCTAAGCATTCTTATACAGGCATAGTACAAAAATGATCTAGCTTCTGAAGTCACAGACAAATGAGACAGAATAAGGATGACCTCTTTGTAGCAGATCATTTTGATGTTTTGTATGCAAAAGGAAGTCAAAATATATTTTAAATTAAACCCTGACGAAATCATAAATTTATTCTCCAACATCTATATGATAATTCGGTATGAGACAATGTAAAGTCAGATACTGTTCTCAGGTGAAGTAAAGGTAAAAACTCGACAGTTAATGAATCTGATTCCAAGCATAGAAATCTACATGTAAAATGCTTGGTGGAAAAGAAAACAAATGTTTTGGTTTTTGGCTTTAAATCATAAGAAGGAGCAAGAGTACCTTTGTATATGGAGAGGCTAATGGAAGCTAAAATTTACAGAAGTGATTTCAAATAAGAAAAATATTGAGATGTTGCTTCCTTTGGGACAGAAACATTAATGTGTCTCTGTAAAAGTTCCTGAAGAAAACTGTAGTACAACTGTTGCTAGTGGTCATTAAAAATGACTTAACAGCAACAAATTCTGAAGCCAAATACAGTGTTGCTCTTCCACAACCTGCAACAAGTATTGAAAGAAAATATATATTGTTATATTTTACCTAAGTATTGATTATGCTTTCTATGCACTAGAGGTAATTATAAAAGTATAAATGATTTGAAATACACTGTTTATCTTGAAATCCTGTACATAAATTTTTAAGTGGCAGTTAAAAAAAAACAGTTACACAACTTATTTTTGAAAGGTTCTGTTTGCCAAACAACTACTTTGGCAATTGTTATGAAATTTGGACCATTTGAAAAAGGAAACATAAAAAGGTTATTTAGATAAGTTACAACTTGCTATTTGTCTTTTAGTACTCTAAACAAAAACATGCAAACAACATTTTCCTGTTGCTTAAAAGTAATGTGAAAGTATTAGTATGAAAATAACCACAAGCAAAGAATATAACTGTTTAAAATAATTAAACTGGAAATAAGTGTTATTTTCTAGCTTTTTAAGCTATAATAACAATATGTCATTGTAGACCTCACTGACATCTGTGCACATAGAGCCATTTTCATTGTTAACGTCCCTATTCTGTTCTTCCATACTGAAAGCAATTATGCATGTTATACCCTCAAAAGTACATTAGTGCTTCCTACTTTTTTGAAGTACAGTGCAGTAAATCACTATATCCTTAATTTCTCTTTATTGCAGAATGTTAAACAGTTCTATATACATTTTCCCTACACACTGATCAAAAATGAACTTCACAGAACATTTATTCTGTTTACCAGATGGCCAGTTGCATCCATCTATGAAAGACATGGACTCCTTTATCTGGAAAAGTTTTCCTGAGTAGTTTTAAACTCTAATAGCTGCATCTGTGTTGTTGTTGTTCTTATGGTTTCATTTGGTTTTCCATCTAGAACAATAGAGGAAAGATGCACATTTATGTTGAATTTGTAAAACTTGAATATGCATTGAAATCTACAGGTTTGAACAGACCCCAGTACAGCTTACAGTTATTTTGATTATTACGAATAAAAGATATGTATGAAATAATTATGATTAATTTGATTTATTTACTTTACAAGTTCAACATAGCATTTTACTGTGTATCAACATACTGCTATCAAGCAGCAGAAGGTGTGGTTTAAGCCCAGCAGGCAGCCAAGTACCACACAGCTGCTCACTGACTCTCCCCAGATGGGATGGGGGAGAGAATCAGAAAGATAACAGTACATCAAATCATTCACTGAAAAAAAGATAGTTTACTAGGTAAAGCAAAAGCTGCACATGTGCAAGTAAAGTAAAACAAGGATTTCATTCACTACTTCCCATTGGCAGACAGGTGTTCAGCCACTTCCAGGAAAGCAGGGCTCAATATGTGTAATGCTTTCTAGGGAAGACAAATGCTGTCACAAATGTCCCTTCCTTCCTCCTTCTGTACCCCAGCTTTTATTTTTCAACATGATGTCACAGGGTATGGAACACCCCTTCGGCCAGCCTAGGCCAGCTGTCCTGGCTGTGCACCCTCCCATCTCCTGGTGCACCCCCAGCCTCCTTGCAGAGCAGCATGAGGAGCAGAACAGTCCTTGGCTCTGTGTGAGCACTTCTCTGCAACAACTAAAACATCAGTATCTTATCAACACCATTTTCATCAAAAAATCCAAAATGTGGAATCATATGAACCTCTACAATTAACTCTACCCCAGCCAAAACCATGGCAAGCTGTTCCAGACTAAGTCCCAGAACATTGCAAACTCCAGAAGGAGAATCAGTGGTGATATAAACTGTCTGAGAGACACCTGGGAAGATTTTCTGATTAAGATTCAGCCTGACTGAAAATACATAACAGAAGAATAGTATTTTCTGGTCAAGATAAAGGGACTTCTATAAACGAAGACCCTAATGCTCCAAAATTTGTTCCTGCAGTCTCTCTAGAGAGTCTCTCTCTTGAAGGCACTCCTCTCCCCAGTTCCCAGTCTGAGACATTGTGGAAACTATCCTCACTGGAATCCCACTAAATTGTTATTGCATGTTGCGGTGAAAAGCAAGAAGGACATTGTGTGTCAAGGTCTGCTTGTGAGATAAGTGTCTTTTCTAGATTTTTGTAAGAAATGTAACTTTGAGAGCTTTGTTTAACAAATTCAAGACACATATATTATGCTTAAGGTGATATGCTCTTATTCTGTAGATTCCTGGAGCCGCTGGCATTTCTCTTCTGTAGGAGCTTATCCAGATCCAGGAATGACAGTCTACAGATAATGTAGATAGCATCAAGTGAGAAGGAGTTGGATTCGATGATCCTTGTAGGTCCCTTCCAACTCAGAGTATTCTCTATTCTATGACCTCAGGAAATAAAAGATCATGGGAGAGATCTGCAAGTTGGAATTGTTTTCTTGAAAGGGTAGGTTTATGAGAGGTCTTTCTAAGCATGTCTGACTCCAGTGCTTGGAGCATACTACTTCCTTGATGGAATCTGCCTCATAGGAGCAGAATTGTGGAAAGGGAAAAAAGTAAGGGAATGGAAAATACATGTAGTTATGTTCACTGGTGAATGAAGAAGCAGTTCTGGTTGTGTGAGCATAGGTGTTAAAAGTGTATGTAAGCAGATGATTTTCTGAACCTTTCTCCCATCCTGTGAACCAGGGACACCACCTGAAGCTGCAGAAAGGGCCACCCACATCTATAGACAGCCATCACATATGGAAAACCTCTTACCAGGTATCCCTCCAGCTTATGGGACACTAATCCTGAATCAGATCCAGGACACATTCTATTTTGCAATGAGAAAAGAAGAATATTTGACTGTGTC
This sequence comes from Aythya ferina, assembly GCF_964211825.1. NCBI lineage: Eukaryota > Metazoa > Chordata > Aves > Anseriformes > Anatidae > Aythya > Aythya ferina. Next base: position 97,295,767 of record NC_140298.1, on the reverse strand, counting down.
TTGGCAGGAAAACAAAAAAAGGATGAAATTCCAGGAATCCCATACCACGTCCTTGAAGCAAGGCCTCAACGCACGCAGCCGGTGTTCGAGAGGAGGACCGACGTCTTCTCAACGAGAGCCCACCCCTCCCCTCTTCCTCCTGTTTCCACCTTTTATTGCTGAGTGTGACACCACATGGTATGGAATATCCCTTTGATTGGTTTAGGTCAGCTGCCCTAGTGATGTTTCTCTCCTCACTTTTTGCCCACCCCCTAGGAGGGTTAGAGAAAGGCCCAATGCTGTGCCACTGCTGCTCAGCAGTAGACACAACACTGGTGTGATAACACTGCTGTTCCAGCTACAAGTACAGAGTACGGCACTGTATGGGCTGCTGCCGGGAAAGTTAACATTCCAGCCAGACCCAGTACACTAGAGAGGATGGAAACAAGGGCAGGTAACCTGGGAGACATACAGAGACGTTGCCTGAGCAGCCAAGGATCATATTAGGAAAGCTAAAGCCCAGATAGAGTTGAATCTGACCAGGGATGTAAAGAGCCACAAGAAGGGCTTCTACAAGTATGTCAATGATAAAAGGAAGATAAGGGAAAATGTGGGCCCTCTGATGAAGGAAACATGAGACCTGGTTAGCTGGGACACAGGGATAGAAGGCTGAGGTACTCAATGACTTTTTGCCGCGGTCTTCACCAGCAAGTGCTTTAGCCAGGCCATCCAATTCACAGAATCCAAAGGCAGGAACTGGGAGAACAAAGAATCACCCACTGCAGGAGAAAATCAAGTTTGAGACCATCTAAGGAACTTGAAGGTGTACAAGTCCATGGGACCTGATGAGATGCATCCTAAGGTCCCAATGGAACTGGCAGATGTAGTTGCTAAGCCACTATCCATCCTCTTTGAGAAGTCATGGCAGTCTGGTGAAGGTCCCAGTGACTGGACAAAGGGAAACATGAGCCCATATTTAAGAAGGGGAAAAAAAAAAAAAAAAGAAAAAGAAAGAAACAAAATGAGGATCTACACTAATTATTTCAGAGCAGAATTTTTTAGATAAAATTTTAAAATGTTTATATCAGTTTTTAGGAACATATATTTTTATACAAGTGAAGTCAAAAACCAGGTGCTACTCTCTATTAACATACTGTTACTAGTGCCATAATGTAGGCCACCTATTTTGCTTTGAAATAGCAGTTTCTTTGTATATAACAGTTTGGAAAACCAAGATGTTATTGAATTTATAAATTCTTACAGTTTGAAATTTGTGTGATTATGATTACTATTATTTTGCAACTGATGAGTTTTAAATGGATGATTTTCTAAAGAAATATCCCACTTTCACTCAACATAGGTAATTTAATCACTTTAACTTTTGAAGCAATGGAAAAGTGGTGAGAGACAGTATAATTTTTATCAACTTGGTCGTCTGAAAAATCATTGCAATAGTCTAGGATTCTGAGTTACTGAGGCAATTTGAAAGAAGTAATGGAGTTTATGGTTCGATTGGGTGTAATTTTTAGTACAACTTGTGTATTGTACATATGAAAAAAGCACAGCTCAGCATAATTGTATATTGAATATACTACATATTTTTATTATGTATGCTAAATCCATGCAAGAGTGCCAACTAAATATCGTTCAATTGTGAAGTAGGGTGGGAGCATTGCACATGATCAGATATATAAAATAAACCTGGCTCTACATTAGTTTACACTGGTCACAGCTATTTGTAATTTACCTTGTCTTATTTATTTGTGTCTGCAGTATTTTAATCTTTGGCTAGGGGAGTTGTGATGTCCCACTGCAATATGCTAATGCTTTATGTGTTAGTGATAATGTCAGAACTGTAGATCTAGGAGTGCTAAATTAACTACCTACCTTCTCAAATTGATCTGGGACTTAAAATCTACTACCTAAGTGTATATAAAGTAACACTAGACAATATTACACAGGCATTCAAGAAAGGTTTTGGTTCTGAAATTATTTCCTTTCTCTGTGTGGGTGAAACTTTCTTCTGTGATGAGGTCTTTACCACATGATCCTTATGCACATTTTGTCAACTCTGATAAACTACTTTGTACTACAGTAAAAGTTGAATAAGCATTATATTGAACATGTCATATCCTTCAAATAATCTTAAATCATCTAGTAATATATGTGTCAACCTTTTCTTCTATCAAGAATCAAACCCTTAGTTTGTTCTGAGAGAAGTAGTTTTCTCAGTATGACATAACTCTTTGTGATTAAATACAATGGGCAAACAAACAAGGTAAATGCTAACATATTGTAGTTTTGCAGTGTTTGAGGGTCTCTGTAGTAACTTTCTAATTAGTAGATACTGTAAAACTTACTTCCTTACTATAACTCACTTGTGATACAGCCTGGACAGACGTTTTCTGCAAGTTTCTTCTGTACTTTGAGTAAAAAGAGGGTAAAAGAGCTTACTTTTCCTTTCTATTTTTGAAGAAGGAGGTTTAAACCAGCATATAAGTGCAAAATACTGCTATTACTTCCATTATCAATAGCAGAAGTTCCAATATCTGAAATGTACGAATTCCAAACAAAATATAGACAAAGTTGGGAAAATATGTCTATTTTAATTTTTAACATATAATGCCCTACCAATTTATTTTATTCAATTCCTTCTGTACTTCAAGGTGTTGAATATGTTCGTCTTTTTATTAATATAATGTGTGTAGCTGGATTAGCTACAAGGAGCAGGATTAGCTAATTGAAGCCTCAAATAGTGTTTGCTCAGTGGTTTCTTTAATGAGCTGTAATGTTCCTTTGACATGTGTAATTAGTCAATGCCTGCATGATGTTACAAATGCCACTTCATATAGCATCAGCACTTACTAGTCTCTAACTGATTTTCTTCCTCAGTAATCTGAATTAGGGTTTAGTAGAACAGGGAAGAGTTACACTGAGGTAAAGAAATCTCATCTGAAGACAGCTGAAGAACTATTGTTAAAGATGTTTGTCTTTCCTATTTTCCTACACTGCACAATTTTGTTCTTTGTCAGGAATTCATACAGAAATTTCTGCTGAGATTCATTCAACCCACTGAAGAATTATAATAAAAAATGAAAAGCCCTTACCTAATTTTTTTTCTTTCAACTTATTTTGTTGATTCATACTTCACCATTTCACTCTGTTAGGCCTTAATGTTTAAGGTTTCTGAAAAACATTTATCTACAGAATTAGAATAACTGTTTTGGATTAATGGCAATGTTCTTCTACTTGATAAGAGGTAGTGTTCCTTTGTTTTGTTTATTATTAGTGTTTATTGATTATTGTGATTATTAATGATAAAATATGTACAGCATCCATGAAAATAGATAAATAAATAATGCCCTTTCTTTAAAGCAGAAATGAGTACACTGTTTTTCTCTTCCTGTATCATCATAACTGTGTAATAACTGTTTTAATTCTTTCTGGTATTTGATATACTGCAGATTGTTCTTCAAATCACATTTGTTTCTTTTGGGTTAAGCCTTTAATGCAAACTTCTTTACATTAAGATGTAAGATCTTGTGGCTATAATATATTTCAGAAGGAGCCAAAATTGATTTTTTTGAGTTTGAAAGGTCTAGTAGCAAGTGAGAGCAAAATCATCTTATCAGGATTTCTTTTTTATCTTAGTTTGCACTTTTCTCTCTTATTTTTTTTCTTCAACTACTTTCCACTGCTTCTTTGATTTTTGATTTTTTATTTTTTTTGTGTGTGTGACATTTTAATTTCCTTGTGTCTTTCTTGTAAGACAGAGTTAGAATATAATTTCTCTAGGTTCTCCACTTATTGCTTAGAGATTGTTTGTTGGGTTTACATTGCAAAGTTTTGGTAGAAGGAGGCTGCAGGGATGTGACCCCCATAGGAAGAATCCACAAGCTGACCTGTGTTAGATAAGGGCCAGTTTCAGCCGGTTTCAAAGGGACCTGCTGCTGGCCAGAGATGAGCCAATAAGCAATGTTGTTTGTGCCTCTGTGAGAGCAGTTTCAAGAAAGGAAAAAAAAAAATAATCCTGCTGAACCACAGCACCTGGGAGAATAAGGAGTGAGAAGCAGCCCTGCAGACAACAAGGTCAGTGAAGAAGGAGCGGGAGGAATTCGATCAGTCTCACTGTGCTGACTCTGTTTTGCCTGTGATGATAATTGTTGAGTGATCTCCTGTCCTTAATTCAACCCTTGAGTCCTTTGCATCCTATTTTCTCCCCCTGTCCCCTTGAGGAGGGAGAGTGAGAGAGCAGTTCTAGCAGAGTTCGGCTGCCCAGTTGGGTAAAACCACTACAGATTATGTTATTTTGCTATGCCTTATCTAAACATGAAATACATGTAAGGTATTTTTATATGCTTTATTGTATCTCAAGCTATGTGGAGAATAATTTTGCCTTTCTTTCAAGTCTGAGCTTACTGCTCATTGAGCTTAATGGTTAGGATCCCTCCAGACTTCTTTAATGTTTGTCACAGAGTTGTGTTAACCACAGAATCATAGAATGGCCTGGGCTGGAAGGGACCTCAAAGATCATTTAGTTCCAATCTGTCTGCCATAGTGGGACACCACCCACTATGTCAGGTTGCTCGGGGATTCATCTAACCTGGTCTTGAACACCTCCAGGGATGGGGCATGCACAACCTCTCTGGGCAAACTGCTCCAGTGCCTTACCACCCTCGGAGTGAAAAATTTCCTTCTAACCTCGAATCTAAATCTCCCCTCTTTTAGTTTAAAACCATAACCCCTTGTCCTATCATTATCTACCCAAGTAAAGTGTCCGTCTCCATCCTTTTTATAAGACCCCTTCAAGTATTGAAAGGCTGTGATGAGATCACCCTGGAGCCTTCTCTTCTGTAGGTTGAACACCCCAGCTCTCAGCCTTTCTTCATAGGAGAGGTGCTCCAGCCCTCTGATCATCTTTGCGGCCCTCCTCTGGACCCGCTCTAACAGGTCCACGTTGTTCTTGTACTGGGGGTTCCAGACCTGGCCAGGGTACTGCAAGTGGGGCCTCATAAGTGCTGAGTAGAGAGCAACAATCACCTCCCTTGACCAGGATGTCATGTGGGACCATATCAAAGGCCTAGTAGAAGTCCATCAATCAGTCTTCCTTTGTCAACTGATGCAATCACTCCATTGTAGAGAGACACCAGATGATTTGGCCGTTGGTGAAGCCATGCTGGCTGTCTCTGATCACCTTTTTGTCTAGCATGTGCCTCGACATTGCATCCAGGAGGATCTTTTCCATAATCTTGCCAGGCACAGAAGTGAGGTCTGTAATATTAGTCTGCTAGCTTAACTGTATAAAAATTCTTCCTTAGCTAAAAGTTAAATGAAGTCTAATGAGAATTAGAGGTCAGAAAGAATTTCTAATGAGATTATGGACTGATAAAGTAGTAATTGAAGCTACTTCAGCATGTAGTTTCTAAAGAATTAGAGTCTATTAATATATTTTAAAAGGCATAAGCAGAAGGGAAAAACATGTTAGTGGGTTCATAGTCCTACTCACCTATTAAATATACAGCTGTTATCTTTCTCCAGTGTTCTGGTATTTCCAAAATCTTGAGGCAATCTTCTAGGGCTTCTTCCATTAGCACCTAAGTATTTTTCAAAATTAGTCACCCCTGATGATAGTAATTTATTGAGGATCACAGCTCAAAAGCCCATGAGAACTAATTGAGATCCCTAAATGAAATGTATATGGGTTGTCATTTCAAGTGATAACTAGTAGTTTTAGGTCACTGCTTAACACTGAGATACTCAGCATAACTATTCTGTTCTGTAAACTTTCAGGGCTTCAAAAGAATACCATCATATGTTTTTTAACCATAATTAAAAGAAGCAGCTACCTCTCTCACGTAACAGGTCTTAAATTCCTGAGTTTCTTTAAGTTGAACATTTGACAATAAAACATAATATACATCTTGGTAAAACACTACTCACTCGATCTTTATCTGTGTAATGTTCTCAGTTTCCTTCTTTTTTCATGTTACTGTCTTATTCTGCAGTGTTGTATTATCCTTTTGTATGTCTGCACACATACGGTTTTGAATATAATATTTTTTTCAGTGACATTTTGCAAATAAGATTCTCTGATGCTATTAACTGCTATGAATTGATTTGTCAAGTGATCTATTAAATGACTTTACTACCCCAATTTTCGGTTGCTATTTTCATCTCAGGAGGCTTGTCTTTTATGCAGGAAAATGCTTATTTGCTATTGCTTTATATTTGTATTTAAATTCTTATGCTTATATCTGAACTTGTCTTTAGAGCTCAGTTCAGAAGTTATTTACCTGTGATGTATGTGATACCTGGAATCTCTCATCTCTCAATACAATTTAGTACTGCTATGTGTATAACAGATTTATCTAGCATTTCCACCTAATTATACTAGACCTGTCTTGGTCTTGACTGATTGTTTGGGTGATATTAATATCTGAATGGTGTAGAATTTTTATGAAGATAAATCCCACTAAGCCTGACATTTTATTAACAATTTCTAGAAACTTGTTGGATATTGCTGCTTCTCTGGCAAAGTTAATTAACTTTGATAAATAATACAATACTAACATTTTTGACTATAAATACTTTAGGAGTTACCATATTTTATTTTTGAATTTGTCAATTGATAAGCATTCACATTTTTTAACAAGTTTTATTCATATTTGCTGCTTAGTATCATCATGCTGAGTTCCATGAACAATTGAAGAATATGAGATGTTAAAAAATGCTTTTATTATCCTAGATGGTAGTTATAACAATACAATATTTTCCCAGCCTATGCTGTTCTGAAATTATTCTTTATAGCTAAAGCTGCTTTCAGAGTTTTATTTACTGGACGTTATTTTTTCTTCTAACTTCACTCGTCATATCTGTCCCTTGATTAATATTTTAAATAGAAAGCTGAATTGTGTTTTGTTAATTTGTTTGTTTGTTTGCTTTGCAGGGGTTAGGGGAGGTTGGTTACCTGTAAGGCCATTAAAATACACTGCCTCAAGATACTTTTCTTATTTGCTTTTATTTATGTCACTACTTATTGTCCCTTTCTATATGAGAAAAAAAAATATTGATTTGTTTTCAAGCTCATATAGTTTGAAAAAACTGCACTATGACCCATGTTTTTGAAATTATAGTTTTGTTTATATCTAGAGAACCTCATACATTTTAGTCCACTGTCCAAACTAATGAAGGATATGTTTGATACTGATTTTAATTATGTATGAATTACAAACTAGCTCTGGACATGCAGTAAAAATCACAGAGGAAACTATTAATGCAGTATGTATTTCTTTATACTGTATGTATATGTATATTATTTCAAAATGTTTATTATTTATACTATTTTATAATGTATGTATAAAATCTTGTGTGGATAGTAGATATTGGATAACTATAGTAAATATTCAAAATGGTAAGAATTATGTAATCAATAAAATGGCAGATGCAATAATCAGACAGTCTTTTAAAAAATGTGAGCCCTAAAAATGCAGAAGTTGGCCTTCAGAAAAGCCATATGGATGGTAATCCACTACTGAGTACCTAGCTGAAGAACATAGGTCCTGTGGATTCACTCATACATGCCATAATTTAGCATCAGCTAAAATCCATTTTGTTACTTTTGCGTAAAAGCAATGAGATTTACTGAGCTTATGCAGGGATACTAAGATGATGGAGAAATGGTAATGACAGACATGGAGAAGGCTTAGATACTTAACAAATTCTGTGCCTTGGTCTTCACTATTGGTCAGGCTTCCCACATCTCTCGAGTCCCCAAACCTCTAGGCATGGGCTGGGGGAGCAGAATCCCTCCCACTGTAAGTGAAGAGCAAGTTCCAGACATCCTGGGGCAACTTAACAACTGCAAGTCTATGGGCCTCAATGACATGCATCCTAGGGTCCTGAGGGAAATGGCTGATGTAGTCACCAAGACACTCTCCACCATATTTGAAAAATCATGGCAGTCAGGCAAAGGCCCTAGTGACTAGAAAAAGGGAAACGTCACTCCCATTTTTAAAAAGGGTAGAAAGGAAAACCCAGGGAACTATAGCCCAGTGAGCCTTATCTCTGTACCTAGCAAGATCACGGAAAGGAACCTCCTGGCAGCAATGTCAGGGCACGTGCAGGACATGGAGGTGATCTGAGACAGCCAGCATGCCTACACCAAAGGCAAATCATGCCTGACCATTCTGGTGGCCTTCCATGATGGAGTGACTACATCAGTTGACAAGGGAAGACCAACCAATGTCATCTACATGGACCTCTGTAAGGCCTTTGACAAGGTCCCACATGACATCCTAATCTCTAAATTGGAAAGATATGTATTCGAAGGGTGGAGCAGCTGGTGGATAAGGAATTGGTTAGATGACCACACCCAGAGAGTAGTGGTCAATGGTTCTAAGTTCAGGTGCAAGCCAGTGATGAGCAATGTCCCTCAGGGGTTTGTCTTGTGACCCGTGCTTTTCAGTATCTTCATTAATGACATAGACAATGGGAATGAGTGTACCCTCAGCAAGTTTGCAGATTACACCAAACTGAGTGTTACAATTGATACAACAGAAGGAAGAGATGCTATTCAAAAGAAGTGGGTGCATGTGAACCGAATGAGATTCAACAAGTCTGAGTGCAAGGTGCTGCACCTGGGCCAGGGAAATTCCACATAGCAGTACAGATTAGGAGAAGAACTCATTGAGAAAAGCAATGTGGAGAAGGACTTGGGGGTTCTGGTGGATAAAAGGCTCAACATGAGCCATCAGTGAACGCTTGTGGCCCAGAAGGCCAACAGCATCCTGGGCTGCATCAAAAGAGGTGAGACCAGAAGGCTGAGAGAGGTGGTTGTTCCCCTCTATTCTGCCCTTCTGAAGCCTCACCCGGAGTACTGCATCCAGGTTTGGGGCCCCCAGCACAAGGAAGATGTGGACCTGTTCAAGTGAGTCCAGAGGAAGACTATAAAGATAGTCAGAGGGCTGGAGCACCACTCCTATGAAGAAAGGTTGAGAGAGCTAGGCTTGTTTATTCGCTTGGAGAAGAGAAGGCTCTGGGGAGACCTCCTTGCAGCCTTACAATAGTTAAAGGGGTCTAATAAAATGGATGGAGAGGGACTCTTTATTTTAGTAGATAATGACAGGACAAAGGGGAATGGTCTTAAACTGAAAGAGGACAGATTTAGACTAGACATTAAGAAGAAATTCTTTACTGTGAGGGTGGTGAGGCACTGGAACAGGTTTTCCAGAGAAGCCGTGGATGCCCCATCCCTGGAGGTGTTCAAGGCCAGGTTGGATGGGGCCTTAGCCAACCTGATCTAGTGGGTGGCATCCCTGCCTATGGCAGGGAGGTTGGAACTAGATGATCTTTAAAGACCCTCCCAACTAAAGCCATTATATGACTCTATGATTCTAAAGTGTGTAAACACAGAACCTGAGAGTAATACATGGCCCTCTATCTCTGTTTCAGTCTCCAATAACATGCCAAAATAAATCTGTTTTGGATAAAACCAAAGGAAGATGGAAAAGATCATTTAGTCAGGTTTCTGTTTAACTCCAGTAAACTCCTTTGTTTATTTTCCATTGTGGTTTAGGTTATCTTTCAATATCTCAGGTTTCTAGATTTCCCGTGGAAATATTTGCTTTGGGAATTTTAAGCAACCCTTTAAAAAAATCATTAAGAAAAGTTTTAAATTTCTACAAACTTTTCAGTCATTATCGTACCCTTTATTCTTTTACAGAAATATACTAAAAATTTTTAGTTATGTGGTACTCAGCTAAATCAAATATTATTGTCCGTATACCAATCTGTCTCAATCTGTCCCTGTCCCTTTTTGACTGATTTCTCTGTGCTGATTACTGTTTATACTTCTCTCAGTGCCATAGCAGCTGTTAATTTTACTGACACATCCACTGTTCTTTCTTACTCGTGATATCATTGATGAGAAATTGCTATTTTAAATTCAGTAGCTTTTGTGGCCATGGAAGATCAGATACATATTTTTTTTGGAAATGATTTTGCATTTTAAACTTAAAAAAATAAAAATAAAACATAAATAAATAAAAAAAAAAAAAAAGTAGGCTTTGGTTAGAAATAAGGAAGAGATTCTTCATGATGAGTGTGGTGAGGCACTGGAACAGGCTGTCCAGAGAAGCTGTGCATGCCTTGTCCCTGGAAGTGTTCAAGGCCAGGGCTTTGATCAACCTGGCCTAGTGAGAGGTGTTTCTGCTCTTGGCAGGGGAACTCTTGGAACTAGATGATCATTAAGGTCTCTTCCAACCCAAACCATTCTATGATTCTGTGATCTGAGATATTAGAAAATAATTGTCGGTAATACATACATAGGTAACATAGTTATACATTCTTTGAATTGGTATTAGCATTCTGTGTAAAATGAATTATTTATTTATGGCTATTTTCTGAAGGTTGCATTGAAGTTCTGCCTTGTTAACCTTGCTGTTCAACATCGCACCTCATGGAACTGTACATATATAAAATAGATTAGAATATACTAAGCTCAGTGCATCTTAATCTTTTAAGATCTTTTAATCTTTTAAGATTAAAACCATTCCCTTCCGATAAAATCAAGTAGCTCTTATACATTCTAAATTGACTGCTATAGTTCGGAACCATTACTTCCTGTAAACAAAGTTCAGCCAAAAAATTCATAATCATACATAGACATGGTGTAAGACATTCAAATCAGTCTTAAGTACTACTCTGTAACTTATTTGCTGTTATGTTACAGAAGAATGTGCAATACAAATGTTGTAATTCATTAAGAAAGGTGGTGTAAAACATATCCATATCAAATAAAAAACAAGGTCTACCTTGAAAATCTGATTTTCAAAATGTTAAAAACAAATGAAATCCACCTAAAATTTGTGATGAGTTCTCACATACAATCAGAATATTACAGGGAAAGAAAATAAAGAATAAAGTTTAAGAATACTTGCTATTAACAACAAGATAACTAATTTCAGGCATGGCAAAAAATCAATTCATGCTATATGAGTTAGTGAGGTGAAGAGAAAAAAAAAAGTGACATAATTCATATTTCATGACATTACATGAATTATGTAATGTCAGGTAATATCTTATGAAACGTATATTATTTTTACATTGTATTTATGGAAATTATTTATAATAATGTTTTGAGGGCTTACTAGCAGGTTTCATAGTAATCTCACCATTTCTAAAGTGAACAGAGCTACACATTTTCAGAAAAACACAAAATGTTTTTCAAACAATATTATCTACTTTCATTTATCATTTCACTTGGAGTTTATTTAATATAGGTAGAGCTTAAATGATGCCTACATGATGTTATCAATTAATTTTATTTTTAAAGGAAGTATTTTTACCTTCTTTTAAACTTACCAAAATTTTCAGATGGAAATTAATATATATGTAGGTATGTATTTTAACAGATACAATACGTTAAAATGATTTACTTCCATTCTGAAATGAGTACATACAGATTTCATAAGTGACATAGAAACTTCAATTTTAAATTTAATAAAAAAAAAACAAAAAACAAAAAACAAACAAAAAAAAACATTAAGTTGTTCTTGAAATATCACAAAGAGCTACTGAATCTGCATTTTTTACATTTTTTCTTTAAGTTCTAATGATGAATCTCACTGGTGTGCTTATAATCAAGTTAAAATTGATCTTATAGATATATTTTGGACATTGGGTTCTGTAATAAGTCTAATAAATTTTCATTCTTCCATTGGATATTTGTGCATCTGCATATTAAAGACAAGGTGCCATCATATGGAATATTTCCGTTTACTTTTGACTGGTTAAATAAGAAACTTGAAGATAAGTTTTTATTCGAACACATAAAGAAATTAGATTATTTTTTTTTTAATGTATTCCTCCCTATGAAAAGTGTACAAGTGTTTATGGAAGAGGGCAGGTTGCACTATACCACCCTTTTATAAAAGTAACAGAGCAGAGATGCACAGTTTTTATCCCTGTCTTTTCCCAATGAAATACACATTTTTAAAAGAAAGAATTGCTATCTATGGTTTAATTGTTATTGAATTGTTATTGAATTGTTATCTATGGTATGTGTTAAGTATAATGCACATAATGAAAGTTCATTTTTAAAATTAAATTGCAACTGGAAAAATGCACAAGAAGCACAAAAATGCTACTGGAAGCATTTAAAGTGAAGCACATGAAAAATAGGAAAGAAAATTATTGTGCTGTCCATATTCAATTCAAATATTTCTCTTCCATCTTCCATAATAAATGGATACTTGTGCATTTAGTGTCATGCTTTTATTCCTTAGGAAAGATTAATTTTTAGATTCTTTTGTCATTTAGTATTTCAATAGCTCAGAAATACTATTTAAATGTTTTACAAATATTATTCTCCAATTTAAAGAGAAAAAAACTGATCCACTAAAATTTCTAAGCAGTATGTATGTGGTCATCCTCTGGAAAGGGTAGACAACAGCAATTCTAACTCCTCCACCTTTATGTTAAATTTATGGGAACAATACTGACAGCAACAACAACAATATAACATTAACATAGTTAATAATAACAGTAATTATAAATAATGCAATCAAATTTCAGATGAGAATCTCCATTTTGTAAATATGTGGGATATTTTTATGACTCCTATTCAAGTAGGTCATTGAGTGAATGAATGTCTGCATGATGAAAAGCAACCACAATTTTGCAGAATTCCAGAAACAGAGCAACACAAGTGATGAATCTCAACACTAAAATCCATCTCATCATCAAGCTTCTCATAGAAACACTGAAAGTTAGAAATTTGGGCATGATTAATGAGGCAGTGAACCATGACTTTGTCAAAGACAAATTACAGACATGACAGAACAGATGTAAATTAGAATTGATTCAAAGAGGGACAATGAAAGCTGACATGGACATATGTTGGCAAAGGTCACAGTTTAGACAAAACGGTATTTTAATTAAAAGTCCAAAGTCCAAAATAAAATCTCTCTCTCAAAAAAAAAAAAAAAAAAAAAAAAAGCGCTAAGAAAAGGTGATTAATTCTGCAACACTCATTATAAGCACAACAAAACAAAACATTTCAATTAAAAAAATAAAAATCAAGTTTTCTGTGTTATACCATGGTTTTCACTTATGTTGACTTATAGAAATATTTGTCTAGGGATCAATATTTTTTTAAGATAAGTACATGTTAAGATACGGAACTGTGTTAAAATGCTGAAATGATGGACCACAAATGATGTACCAAATAACTCAAAGTCCCTGTTAAAAACAAAGCAAAACAAAACAAAACAAAACAAAACAAAACAAAACAACAACAAAAGCCTACCTTGTTAAGAAATTTCCTGCAGTCAGTGAAACCAAATAGGAATTTCCGACAGAACTAATGAAACCTGTTGTCTTAACAATGTAGACTTTTCTATAATGTATCAAGCACCTATCCACTCTCCTGCTTCCACTGGCAGAGTATTTGCATGCTTGTTCTTTTTTCTTTTAAACCCAGCTTTCTTTCTCCAGAGTGTTATCTGTATTATCCTTTTCACGGTGTTTCTTACTACTACTAAGGCAAATGCTAACTTGTCAGTTATTCCACCATAACAAACTTCATTCAAACAATATTTCTAATGACGTCTTAAAAATAAGAAAATCTACTGTTATTATCCTAAATAGTAAAATTTGATTTTTCATAAGGCTGCAAACATGAACGCTATTTTAAATAATGTTGAAATTGAATTTGTAATCCAGTTGATTACAAATTGTAATCCAGTTGATGCACCCACATCATCTACTTTAAATAAGAGAAATATCAGGATCCTGTTTGTTTCTAGTGAGGCTTCTGTTTCTAATCATGAAATAATGTAACCCAAATGCTGCTACTGTGATGATATGTGTATATAACATCTACTGTTATAAACAGAAATAATCGATAGAATAATACAAATAAGTTACTATATATATATACGTTAAATTAAATGAGTTTATAGTTATTCATTTGAATAAAGCATTTGGAAAAGAACAGATTTGGATGCAAGGCAATACTGCCTCTGTAATAACAGAGAGCAATAGTGATTCAGACTTTAACAGCTGCATGAAAATGCATGCTTGTATTAAAGCACCCAAAAGAAATTCTTTCAGTGGAGCATCCAAAGAAAATAATTGAAATTGAAAACACCAAAGAGCTTTCTATTAATGATTTCCTATTAATGAAATTGTAGGAAGTTATGTATCTTGAGATTCAATGCAAGAAATATACATTTATACCTACATATATAGAAAGACAAGTTTTGATAAAAGATAACTCTGTGAATGTGCATGCACATATGCGTGTGGCAATAGCAGTTGTATTTTAAAATGTATAATCCCTTCCATTTCATTTTTATGGCTGTCAGTGTTTTAGCTTTTAGGATGCAGCTTGTTAGATTGATTCTCAAGCCACAAAAGAATATTTTGCAAAGATTCAGCAGAGTAACCTACATTTTTTTCAAGAGCAAAATACATCTTCCTTCCATATAAAAAAGTTTATAACATTTCTGAACAGTCCTGGTGACTGAGCAGAAAGTGATCAAGGCAGGTAATGTGACAGGAAAATATTCCTTAGATAACTAAAGATCTATTGGGAAACAGATAAACACCAATTATTGTCTTTCTAGAAGTTAGAAATGCTTTAAGGGTATACACAGACAGTGTTTTATAGTCTTTGTTTTGTTTTGTCATCCAACATTCTGTTTAATATCTTCCAAATATATTGGTAATGTTAGAAAGGACATAAAACTATGCAATTAGGAGATTAGGAGAGTTGTTGGTTTTTGTTTGTTTTCTTTTTGGTGACTACATTTACAAACCCTAATTGGTGCAGGACCTCGCAAAGTAGAAGTATATAGTAGATTATATAAGCCTTCCAGATTTAATATAGTGTTACAACATAATAATATAATAGATATAATATATAGTAGATTTTATAACCCTAAAATAATATAAGACCCTTTTTTTTTTTGGTATGTAGTAGTGGTTACCTACTGAGAATAGAATATATTTAACAAAGCAAGCCCCATTAAGATAAGTCATCTCTATGACAGTACAGGTACATATATACTCATTTGAGTGTGAATTAAAAAAAAAAAAAAAAAAAAAAAAAATGTCCCAACTGTTTAACCTTTCAAAAACAAGAGATATTTAGATATTTTCCCTTTTTTATGGCAAAGGTCTGTGCTTTGCCACATGAATATTCTAATTAATTCTTCTAATTAAATCTTCAAAATCTATCTATACTAATAAGATCAGTCATGAAAGAAAAGAATGATGCCAAGAAGATACTCAGTCTATCATTCCATCCCACGACACAGTTGGTCCAAGAGCTGACTGTCTACCCTGATCTTAAAGATTTCAGTCTTCATGGGTAATTCAGTGATTCTGAATAGCTGTTGTTACAGAGGTCAATAATTCTATCTGAATATTTCATCCAGTAAGTCTTTAGCTCTATTCATTGTATGAAAACTATTATGCTATCTCCAGACAAAGTTATATAGTTTATTTATAAGTTAAATAGTTTATTTAAAAAAATGTGTTTGTTGTTGTTGTTTTTCTCTGGGGTCATGTCTTTACACACCCAATCAGTCTCACAGCTATCTGCAATGTACTCTCCAATTTGTACACAACTTTCTTAACTGCAATACCACAAACAGACTGAAATTCCCAGCTAAAACCTCAATAATATTAAAAAGACTTGAAGGATTATTCACATTTCATGTAAGCTGTATTGATATTTAAATACGTCAGAATGATGTTTGCCTTTTGTACAAGGCATGACATTGTTAGCTCATGTTCAACTTGTGATCTATTCCCTCCAGATCCATATTGGAAGAACAGTTGCCTGACCAGTTGTTCCCCAGCAGGTATTCATGCAATTGACCATTACTGCATAAGAAAAATACCTTGTACCCTTACTAATTCCATTCTATTCTTCAAATGAACATCTAAAAACAAAGTTGATTTTTTTTTTTTAATAAATCATGTGACATTCTGTTTGTTTGTAATATGGAATTGAGATTCCACGTTCTTTTTTGTCTACAGATCAAGAACGTGGGTCATAATAACATAAGGTACAAACACAAGGTTAAAGCAGTTAAGCTTATTGGACATAAATGTTACAGAAATAATGAACACACATGAGCAGGCAGTGTGTACCACCCTGAATGCTATTTGGAAAAATGTATCAATGACAAACTATGTTTGATAGGTACTCAGGAAAGAATTTAAGAAATAATTTAATAATGCAGTGTAAGCATGGTGGTCAGGTGGTCATAACAGAGTGTGAAAGTTCTGTACTTATATGGTATGCAAAAGATGTAACCTGGGCAGCAGCATGGAATCAGTCTTCCCAGGGCAAATATGGGGCACAGTAGTAATTGAATAGGAACTTAAAGGTAGAAGAAATAGATCTAGGATTCAAATGTCAAAGAGAGACAAAGACAAGGAAGTTGACATTTCATCTTTAAACAATCATATATGTACAAAAGAAGTTATGCCTTGGAGAACCAATTCTGTTCTTGCCTTAAATTTACAGATGCCTTGACTGACCTCTGTATACCAGAGTCTCAAGCACTGGCCATTGAGAATGTGCATACTGGTAGTACTTGCCTTCTCTCTTGGGTTTGCAGAGATTTCCAAGAAAAAATAAGAGCAACTTCAGCATCATACAAAGTTTACAAGTTATAAAAGAATGACAGTCATATATAGAACAGAACTGCTTAAGTATTATGCATGGTTCAGATGGTGTATTCCAACGAATGAGTTTCTCCAGAAATTTTCCTTCCACTATGGTGAGTCTCCTCTTGCCATTTAAAATCACCTTACATTCAGAATCCCTTAGTGGCATACTGCATGTGATTGTCTTGTGTTTGAGAATGTGTTCACCATGTCTAGGATGGTAAATGTACTCTGCATGAAATTTCTTGCTGTTCTTCTTCTTCTTCTTCTTCTTCTTCTTCTTCTTCTTCTTCTTCTTCTTCTTATTATTATTATTATTATTATTATTTATTTTTTATTTTATTTTACAAAGTATGATAGTATCAGATTGTAGTGTCCAGGAGGTAACCTTTTAACGCTCTTCTCCCCATCTTCCTAGTGGTCAAGCTTCAACAGCAGTGACAAATTCCCTGACTGTGGTACTCTCTTTAGAAACTCAAGTTATGGTTTGTTGATAAAACTGATCCCATTCCAGCCAAAGCCAAAGCAATTCATAGAATCATTGAAGCGTTTGGGTTGGAAGGGACCTCAAAGATCATTTAGTTCCAACCCCCCTGCCATGAGTAGAGATGTCACCCACTGTTGTCGATGGAAGGAAGACAGGGACACTCAATATGAGTGATCAGCAAGCTTCATTTTATTGCCCAAATAGTCTAACTTTTATAGTGAACTTAACAGGGGTGGACAGTGTTTCACACGAGATTATTGGTCAAAAGCACTCAGACAAACAACTACAAGAAAACAACCCCACCTGCAAGAAAACAACCCCTTGTGATTAGCAGTCACATAGACCTTGTCCTTGAAGCCAGCTACTGGTAACAATATTTTTCTGAATTCCTCAATTGGGCGATGCGGGAACCACTGTCATGGGAACTTCTCATAGTTGCCCTGGTAGCTTGGTTTGCTCAGCTACAGCAAGCCATGGGATTCTTACTGTTTCAAAAATCCCTCAGCTGATTTATGTCTACGTGACCTATTTCAGTTAACCATTCCTCTACAACCCACTATATCAGGTTGTTCAGGACAACCTCATCTAACCTTGTCTTGAACACCTTGAACAATTCCCCTATGAAATCTATATAAAATAGATGAAGCATGAACATGTCTCCTAAGTATGGATTTAAGGGGAGTTTTATCAGAGAATCACTTCAATAAAAAACACTCCTGAACCAAATATTTTAAAGTTGGTCTCAATGCCCTTTAATTCTAATTGCATGGTTGAATGCCTGCCATCCCAAATAAACCTTTTACTCAGGAGAAGCCCTACAGTGGCTTTATCTCTCTCTCTCTTTAATTTTATTTTTTATTTTTATTTTTATTTTTTTATTCACATTTCATATAATCTTCAAAAGTGTACAGCTCAGTTAAGTAGGCATGATGTTAATACTTACGCTTTTGATCTGCAGACTCCAGGGTATTACCTAATGAACTTAACTACCTTCGCTGATGTTGCAGGTGGCCTATTAACTTTGTGAGTTACTTATGTAATTATATACATCCTGAGGATTGCAAGAAATAGAGACTACTTATTGTGTGAGCTCATTATGTCTGTTTTAAAGTAGATGAATATAACACCAGAAATTCTGAAAGAAAAGCTGTGTTCTAACTATCTCTTCTATGGTCTTTTCTACTGAAAGAATTACCCAGGGACCAATGAGAATTTACATTACTTAAGATAAGTTAATGTAAATGAGTAGCTTTTGCTCTGCTGTTCTCAATTGAAAATGGAGTAAGAAAATTGAAGGACAAGATGAAAAAATGCAACTTTTTTGATAAAGTTTTACATGTGAGTGTAATCTCAATGTCTAAATAATGTAATATCTGTAACTGCAATTTTATAATTTAGATAAAGAGCTATTCTCAAAAAGGACACTTGTACTAACCTCGAAGACTTGTAAAAATGTACTATACAGACAACCAATGAAAGAAAACTGACCCTAGATAGGTTCAGAAATTGTAACGGCTAGTGTACAAAAGATGAATTAATTACAGTTAATCACAACAGCCTTAATGGCTTTTATATTACAGCATAACCTAATTGCAGAGATGTCCTTTCAACTGCCAGTGACCATATTCTGATGTGTGCTGATTCATCAGCTCTGGTGACTACAGAGAAAATACAGTATGTTACAGCACAAACAGAGTTTATCTTCCTTTATTAGATACAAGACATAAGAAAGACTTAACTTTTAGACCACATTCTGTAACTCAATTAATCAAAGGTATAGCTTAAATCATAAAAATATTCACAAGTTAGTAAAAATGCACAAGTTAGTAAAAACTTCATATTGCTCATTAGTTCCTCAAAATCCATGCAATTGCTATTTTCATTGTAATCTTCAGTTTGGATTGCCTCTGGTGGTCCTGAAATCACAGATTTTACGAGGCATAGTATGTTCAGGACAAGATTGCACAGCAACATCATATGTACTTAAAGACACCAGATGTATGTGTGTGTGTGTGTTTTGTTTTGTTTTGTTTTGTTTTTAATTCACTTTTATAATTTGTTCTACCTCACTGGAAATTGTACCTCTTCATCATGGAGATAGAGACTCATCTTAGCAGGTGTCTTCCCCTGGGACATGCAGGGAGAGATTCTAGTTGACTGGGACAGGAGATGATTTGATTTCTTTTAAATCCTCCTTTTTTTCTTCTAAAGAATTTTTAATAACTAACAACCCTATTTCATATCTTGAAAAAAATAAAAATAAAAAATTCAAAGTTACAGTGAGAAAAATGCAGAAGTCCATAGCAGAGAAGAGCTTGCCAAGGATGACTAATGCAGAAATACAGAACTGTAATAGCTTTTATTATCTTTGCACAGGGGCAATGGTAGGCCAGCACTGCTCAAACATGCCATTCAGAAATGAAGTACAACCAAAGAATGGATATATATATATATATATATATCCATTATGTATTATATTATATTATATTATATTATATTATATTACATTATATTATATTATATTATATTATATTATTATATTATATTATATTATATTATATTATATTATATTATATTATATTATATATATACATGATCTGTTCTGAAAGTAGTAGGACTCATTTAAAAAAAAATAAATTATTCATGAAAATAGAACAAACGATTAGAATTTTTCAAGGTAGCACCCTTCCGCATCTATACACTGCTGCCAATGAGTTTTCCAGTTTTTGTACACCTCCAGGAATGCCTGGACTGGAATGCTGTTTAGCTCCCTCGTCACGGCCTCTTGAAGCGCCTCTACTGATGCGTGATGCTTCCCCTTGAGCGTCGATTTTATTCTCGGGAATAGAAAAAAGTCTGGCGGGGCCAAGTCGGGGCTGTAGGGGGGCTGAGGCAGTGTTGCCACCTTGTGCTGGGCAAGATACTCCACTGCTTGGAATGCTGTGTGGCTCGGCGGTTGTCATGGTGCAGCCGCCAATTGTTGACAATGGCTGGGAGGACACGAGCAATGCGTTTTCGCAGTCTTGTGAGGACTTCCACGTAAATTTTTCACTCGCGACACATTTTCTTTGGTCTTGCTGGTTGAAGGGCATCTGGAGCAGTCGTTGTCTTCCACTCTTTCCCTACCTTCTCAGAACAGCTTGTGCCATTCAAAAACACCAGATCTACCCATGGCAGCATCACCGTAGGCCTCCTTAATCATGTCGTGAGTCTCTTTGCCCATTTTACCAAGCTTTACAAAAAATTTGATCGTGTATCGCTGCTCCAGTAAACGCTTCATGATTCTCCATGACGAGGTGTTTCAACAGGTGTTCACAGTACAAGTGACCTGCTCTCTTCAACGGCCAACAGCCGACTGCTGATTTTTCCCAGCATTCCCAATATCCTCCTCTACCGATCCTGCGCGCGCAGACCGCCACTCGTCCACCCGTTTGCCCAGGAAAAAGCCAGTCCTACTACTTCCAGAACAGACCATGTATATATAATGGATATATATTTTTATATAATATTAATATATATAATATATTAATATATTATACTATATTATATTATATATGGTATACATAATATAATACATATAATATTTATTATATATTTTATAATATTTTATTATATATAATATATTACGAATGATATATTATATATTATATATATAAATATATATACATTATATATATACATGTCTGGATATATATACGGATAATATATATATATAATTACATATATATAATATATAATGGATATATATTTTATATATATTATATATTATATATTATATATTATATATATTATTATATTTAAAATATATATCCATTATATATATACACGTATGTGTATATATATAGATATATAGGTAATAATCCCCAGAATAGGATTTCTGTGACCAGTGGTAGTGAAGCTATGATGCTAAAATTATGGATAAAATTTTGTACTGCTACAAGTGGCTCAAATAACCCACAATCAAATTGGGGGTTAAAATCAGGAATATAGATCACTTATTTTCTTCAACAACTGTGATGATTTTAATGGTATCAAAAGCATATTAAAATGCTTTACTGAGTACCCTGCCCAGTTCTCAGTGAATGTCTCTTTTAAACTCAAAAAAAACATATAATTCTTCACCCATAAGCCAAAATAAAAATATTTTCTTATCTAAATAAAATAAAATAAAGAAAAACAGATGGCTTTGAAGAGTTCTGCATGTGCTTAATTGTTTTTGTTTGTTTTTGTTTTTCTGTTTTGTGTGTTTTTGTTTTTGTTTTTGTTTTTTTTGGATTCTTGTTAAGTTTGCCCATTTTCAGTCTTCTTAGCATTAGTTCATTTTACCAAATGCCATAAGGTACTTGACTAATTTTCTAAAGGGTCCAAGAAAGTTATTAATCTCTCTCAAATTCAGCTAGGGGTGGTGTAGAACTCCATTATGACATTCTATTCCTTGTTTGGAATGAAGATTTAGATAGGTAAGAGCAAATGTTATCAAGAAATTTTAATCTCTTCCTGTTGATCCATTGTCAAGCAAACAGTATAGAAAATATACCTGTATTTTAGAAGGGTAAATTTGGATTATAGGTTTATAGGATAATTCAGAGTGAAAAGGACATCAAAAGGTTTCTAGCTCAATTTCCTGTTCAAAGCAGGGATGCTTATGAGATCAGACCAGGTTTCTCAGGGTTTTATCCAGTTTCATCTGAGGACAGGGACTGCTTACAGCCTTGCTAGGCAGCCTGCTCCATTGCTTGGCTGTCCTTATGGTGAAGAAACCTTTCCTTATATACAGTCTGAACCACTCTTGTTTCAGCTTATGACCACTGTTTCTTGTCTTCCCACCATGTACTGCTGTGAAAAGCCTGGCCTGTCTCCTTGATAATGTCACAGTAGGAACTGGATGTATGCTTTTAGCTGTGAAACTGTTTATTCTCCAAACTAAACAATGCCATCTCTCTCAGCTTCCCCTGACAGGGCAAGTGGTCCAGCCCTGATAATCTTGGTGACTTCTTTTGAACTCATTCAAATGTATTGATATTTTTCTTGTAGGGGGACTGAAGGAGTGAGGAGAAGGAGGAAAAAGCTAGAATTGAGCAGAATATTTTCCAGATATGGGTAAAGACAAATAAAGGGAAATAATCACTTCTGTCTACTGGTTGTGATCCTGCTGCTACCAGGGCTTACCACTGACTCATGATCATGCTCAGCTCACTCCCCACCATGACCCATGGAGCCTCTTCAGCAGAATTTTCACCCATACAGGCAGGCCCTAGCCTGTGTCATTGTCAGGTGCTCCTCCTTCACAGGTACATGGTTGTGCACTTTACTGAACTTCATGAAGCTCCCTTTTGCCCATTACAGGGTAAAAGGTTTGGAATGTAGGTTTGGAATGGCAGCCCTGCCTCTGAGCATATTAAATGACCATGTGTTTTGATG
Source organism: Aythya ferina (assembly GCF_964211825.1). Taxonomy (NCBI): domain Eukaryota; kingdom Metazoa; phylum Chordata; class Aves; order Anseriformes; family Anatidae; genus Aythya; species Aythya ferina. Next base: position 97,273,197 of record NC_140298.1, on the reverse strand, counting down.
TCATCTTCAGGGTGCATTTTGTCACCTCCTCCAGATAATTGATAAAGATGTTAAACAGAATAAACAGAATGTGTTCTAGGACAGACCCCTATGGTACTCCACTTGTTATCATCCTCCCAGTAAGGTATGATCCATTAATAATGACCCTCTGAGCCAAAACATTTATCTTTTTTTTTTTTTTTTTTTTTTTTTCCCTTGCTAATGTCAAGGAAACTGACATTCACTGCTTTGCCTTCAGCCACAAATAGTCATTTTATCATGGAAGGCAATCAGGTGGTTCAGGCATGATTTACTCTTTGTAAATCCATACTGGCTCTTCCCATTTACTTTCTTCATGAGCCCAGAAGTGTGCTCCAAGAGGGCTCATGCTTTGATTTTCATGGGGTCTAAGGTGAACCAGATGGGTCTGTAATTGAATGTTCCTCAATGCTTTTTCTGAAGATGGATGCAACAATCCCAGCTGAGAGATGGAGGGAGCTCCCCTGATCTTCACAGCCTTTCAAAAAGGATAACAAGTGATCATTCAAGGACATCTGCCAGTTCTCTCAGTTCTTTTAAATGCAGCCCTTCCTTTCTCAAGGATTTGTCAGTATTTCTCAAGTCATTCTGCCCTTGAACTCAGTGGAGCTTACTCTGCCACTAAGCACAGGGGTCTGGGATGCCTTGTTGGTGAGCTCTGGAGCAAAAATGATGTTGAGTACCTCAGTCTTATCTGTGTCCACTGCCACTAAAAAATCTCTCCCAATCAGCCAAATCTTTCTTTGTTTTTAGTAAAACAAAGTTGCCTTTTGCTACTAATGTAGCAGCAGCAGATCTTGTTGACCATTACATATTTTGCAAGTCTCAACTCCAGCTTAGCTTTAATTATCTTAACACCATTCTTAAGTGGTCAATGTTTCTAAATTTCTTCTTTGTAATCTGTCCCATTTCTTTTTTTTGTTGGATTTCAATGTGAAAAGAATCCCATCTCATTGACCAGATATTTTAAATCATCTAACTTCCTATTACTTTCCAGGAATTTAAGTAACCCCACTTCAATATTTGTACAAATCCAACCTGAAAATATATTTGGGCAATAATAAAGTTTTAATATGACTAAAACACAAACTAAAAGACAAATAAGAAAAAAAAAAAAAAAGACAGATCTAAATCAGATGTTATTTCCAATTAACCAAGCGTTCTGACCAATCATAGGAAACGAATGAGAACCAAAAAACACATACCCCAATTTCATCTATCAGTGTCTGAGGGAGTCTGCAAAATCAAGGAAGCAGTAAAAGAGGATTTTTAACTATGCATTGTGTGAAGAAGTTATTCTTTTTTTTGTTTGTTTTGAATCAGAAAGCTGATAGTTTTATATGATAACTCTGCTTTTTTACTTTAGAGACAACTGTTCTCTCTTGACCTTCTTGTCACCATCCAGAATACTATAACTTTCTATGATATCCTTCCCTACCCTGTCCTTCTCTTTTCCACACTAGTGATCCTGAGTATATCTCAATACTTATCATGAAAAATAAACCATACCTTTGATCATCTGTCAGGTCTCTTGTTTTCAATTTCTACTATATCTCTTTTGATCTGGGATTCCACAATTACAATGGGTACTCAAAGTGAATTTACTAATAGTAGGTTTATTATGAATAGTTAGAGATACTGATGTCTTAATCCTACTTAGAAATCTAGCCTTCTTAGCTTTTCATCTGAAACCAAAGGCTTCAACATATTTTGTGTATCTTCTCATGAGGTACATAAGTCTCTCTGAAAGTTAGATTATGTAATATCAAAATCAATTTTGAGAATAAAATAAGAAACACTTGGCAATTCTAAAAATATTTGCACATTGTGCCTAGATTTCAGAAATAATGTGTATGTATTACATTGTTTATTTGAGGAAGTTCATACATGAAGGGTCAGGGGTGTCGATTTACAGTGTATTATAAAAAAAAATAACTTTCTGTAAAGTGTCATGAAACTGATACTTACCATGCTTTAGATGTGAAATATTTCTCTCCATTTTCAGAGTGGAGTCTTCTTAATTCACAGTGAAAGTATCTACACAGGCAGTTATTGAGAACTAACATGTATACCGTAAATAAACACTTTAGCCTACTGACACTTCACCTCCTGATGTTGGCCTTCAATACCTGAGCAATATGATAGGAAGGATTAGAGCTCCTGCTCATTCTAGACAGAATATCTGATAAGTTACTGTGCTCATAGGTGCCTGCTCTGACAGTGTGGCATTTTTACAAAAACTATTTCTGGCAACTGCTTCTAGACATTTTAAGCAAGATTTTGATCCCCTTCACAACTGCTTTTTTTTTTTTTTTTTTTGGTTGTTGTTTTTGTTGTTGTTGTTTGTTTGCTTTTGCTTTTGCTTTTTTTGTTGTTTGCTATTGTTTGTATTTTTGTTTTTGACAAATCCAGCATATGGCTTTATGTGTCTCTGGACATCTAGGGATGGAAAACAACTAGACTTAGTGTCACTAGTAACTACCAGCCTTGAGCAAAGGGAATTTGAACAGCTTAATCCAGTTTATCTCTTATACAAACTTTGTGGATGGAGGTTTGCAGGCTTGTTATGAGAGATTGCCAAAGGAAGGAGTCTTGTGTTGGCTGAACAGAGCCTATTTTTGTGGCAGAAGAGAATCTTG